>NC_064559.1:51331631-51956631 GCF_937001465.1 Orcinus orca
ACTTCCCTAATATGGGAAAGGAAATAGTTAATCAAGTCCAGGAAGCACAGAGAGTCCCATACAGGATAAATCCAAGGAGAAACATGCCAAGACACATATTAATCAAACTGTCAAAAATTAAATACAAAGAAAACATATTAAAAGCAGCAAGGGAAAAACAACAAATAACACACAAGGGAATCCCCATAAGGTTAACAGCTGATCTTTCAGCAGAAACTCTGCAAGCCAGAAGGGAGTGGCAGGACATATTTAAAGTGATGAAGGAGAAAAACCTGCAACCAAGATTACTCTACCCAGCAAGGAACTCACTCAGATTTGATGGAGAAATTAAAACCTTTACAGACAAGCAAAAGCTGAGAGAGTTCAGCACCACCAAACCAGCTTTACAACAAATGCTAAAGGAACTTCTCCAGGCAAGAAACACAAGAGAAGGAAAAGATCTACAATAACGAACCAAAAAATATTAAGAAAATGGGAATAGGAACATACATATCGATAATTACCTTAAATGTAAATGGACTAAATGCTCCCACCAAAAGACACAGATTGGCTGAATGGATACAAAAACAAGACCCATATATATGCTGTCTACAAGAGACCCACTTCAGACCTAGAGACACATACAGACTGAAAGTAAGGGGATGGAAAAAGATATTCCATGCAAATGGAAACCAAAAGAAAGCTGGAGTAGCAATTCTCATATCAGACAAAATAGACTTTAAAATAAAGACTATTAGAAGAGACAAAAAGGACACTACATAATGATCAAGGGATCAGTCCAAGAAGAAGATGTAACAATTGTAAATATTTATGCACCCAACATAGGAGCACCTCAATACATAAGGCAAATACTAACAGCCATAAAAGGGGAAATCGACATTAACACATTCATAGTAGGGGACTTTAACACCCCACTTTCACCAACGGACAGATCATCCAAAATGAAAATAAATAAGGAAACACAAGCTTTAAATGATACATTAAACAAGATGGACTTAATTGATATTTATAGGACTTTCCATCCAAAAACAACAGAATATACATTTTTCTCAAGTGCTCATGGAACATTCTCCAGGATAGATCATATCTTGGGTCACAAATCAAGCCTTGGTAAATTTAAGAAAATTGAAATTGTATCAAGTATCTTTTCCAACCACAACGCTATGAGACTAGATACCAATTACAGGAAAAGATCTGTAAAAAATACAAACACATGGAGGCTAAACAATACACTACTTAATAACGAAGTGATGACTGAAGAAATCAAAGAGGAAATCAAAAAATACCTAGAAACAAATGACAATGGAGACACAACGACCGAAAACCTATGGGATGCAGCAAAAGCAGTTCTAAGAGGGAAGTTTATAGCAATACAATCCTACGTCAAGAAACAAGAAACATCTCAAATAACCTAACCTTACACCTAAAGCAATTACAGAAAGAACAAAAAAAACCCAAAGTTAGCAGAAGGAAAGAACGCATAAAGATCAGATCAGAAATAAATGAAAAAGAAATGAAGAAAACAATAGCAAAGATCAATAAAACTAAAAGCTGGTTCTTTGAGAAGATAAACAAAATTGATAAACCATTAGCCAGACTTATCAAGAAAAAAGGGAGAACACTCATATCTTTTCATTTCATTAGAAATGAAAAAGGAGAAGTAACAACTGACACTCCAGAAATACAAAAGATCATGAGAGATTACTACAAGCAACTCTATGCCAATAAAATGGACAACCTGGAAGAAATGGACAAATTCTTAGAAATGCGCAACCTGCCAAGACTAAATCAGGAAGAAATAGAAAATATGAACAGACCAATCACAAGCACTGAAATTGAAACTGATTAACAATCTTCCAACAAACAAAAGCCCAGGACCAGATGGCTTCACAGGCGAATTCTACCAAACATTTAGAGAAGAGCTAACATCTATCCTTCTCAAACTCTTCCAAAATATAGCAGATGGAGGAACACTCCCAAACTCATTCTACGAGGCCACCATCACCTTGATACCAAAACCAGATAAGGATGTCACAAAGAAAGAAAACTACAGGCCAATATCACTGATGAACATAGATGCAAAAATCCTCAACAAAATACTAGCAAACAGAATCCAACAGCACATTAAAAGGATCATACACCATGATCAAGTGGGGTTTATTCCAGGAAAGCAAGGATTCTTCAATATATGCAAATCAATCAACGTAATACACCATATTAACAAATTAAAGGAGAAAAACCATATGATCATCTCAATAGATGCAGAGAAAGCTTTCGACAAAATTCAAAACCCATTTATGATAAAAATCCTCCACAAAGTAGGCATAGAGGGAACTTTCCTCAACATAATAAAGGCCATATATGACAAACCCACAGCCAACATCGTCCTCAATGGTGAAAAACTGAAAGCATTTCCACTAAGATCAGGAACAAGACAAGGTTGCCCACTCTCACCAGTCTTATTCAACATAGTTTTGGAAGTTTTAGCCACAGCAATCAGAGAAGAAAAGGAAATAAAAGGAATCCAAATTGGAAAAGAAGAAGTAAAGCTGTCACTGTTTGCAGATGACATGATACTATACACAGAGAATCCTAAAGATGCTACTAGAAAACTACGAGAGCTAATCAATGAATTTGGTAAAGTAGCAGGATACAAAATTAATGCAGAGAAATCTCTGGCATTCCTATACACTAATGGTGAAAAATCTGAAAGTGAAATCAAGAAACCACTCCCATTTACCATTGCAACAAAAAGAATAAAATATCTTGGAATAAACCTACCTAAGGAGACAAAAGACCTGTATCCAGAAAACTATAAGACACTGATGAAAGAAATTAAAGATGATACAAACAGATGGAGAGATATACCATGTTCTTGGATTGGAAGAATCAACATTGTGAAAATGACCCTACTAACCAAAGCAATCTACAGATTCAATGCAATCCCTATCAAACTACCACTGGCATTTTTCACAGAAGTAGAACAAAAAATTTCACAGTTTGTATGGAAACACAAAGGACCCCGAATAGCCAAAGCAATCTTGAGAACGAAAAACGAAGCTGGAGGAATCAGGCTCCCTGACTTCATACTATACTACAGAGCTACAGTAATCAAGACAGTATGGTACTGGCACAAAAACGGAAAGATAGATCAATGGAACAGGATAGAAAGCCCAGAGATAAACCCACACACATATGGTCACCTTATCTTTGATATAGGAGGCAGGAATGTACAGTGGAACAAGGACAGCCTCTTCAATAAGTGGTGGTGGGAAAACTGGACAGGTACATGTAAAAGTATGAGATTACATCACTCCCTTTCACCATACACAAAAATAAGCTCAAAATGGATTAAAGACCTAAATGTAAGGCCAGAAACTATCAAACTCTTAGAAGAAAACATAGGCAGAACACTCTATGACATAAATCACAGCAAGGTCCTTTTTGACCCACCTCCTAGAGAAATGGAAATAAAAACAAAAATAAACAAATGGGACCTAATGAAACTTCAAAGCTTTTGCACAGCAAAGGAAATCATAAACAAGACCAAAAGACAACCCTCAGAATGGGAGAAAATATTTGCAAATGAAGCAACTGACAAAGGATTAATCTCTAAAATTTATAAGCAGCTCACGTAGCTCAATAACAAAAAAACAAACAACCCAATCCCAAAATGGGCAGAAGATCTAAATAGACATTTCTGCAAAGAAGATATACAGACTGCCAACAAACACATGAAAGAATGCTCAACATCATTAATCATTAGAGAAATGCAAATCAAAACTACAATGAGATATCATCTCACACCAGTCAGAATGGCCATCATCAAAAAATCTAGAAACAGTAAATGCTGGAGAGGGTGTGGAGAAAAGCGAACACTCTTTCGCTGCTGGTGGGAATGTGAATTGGTACAGCCACTATGGAGAACAGTATGGCGGTTCCTTAAAAAAACTACAAATAGAACTACCATATGACCCAGCAATCCCACTACTGGGCATATACCCTGAGAAAACCAGAATTCAAAAAGAGTCATGTACCAAAATGTTCATTGCAGCTCTGTTTACAATAGCCCGGAGATGGAAACAACCTAAGTGCCCATCATCGGATGAATGGATAAAGAAGATGTGGCACATATATACAATAGAATATTACTCAGCCATAAAAAGAAACGAATTTGAGCTATTTGTAATGACGTGGATGGACGAAGAGTCTGTCATACAGAGTGAAGTAAGTCAGAAAGAGAAAGACAAATACCATACGTTAACACATATATATGGAATTTAAGAAAAAAAAATGACATGAAGAACCTAGGGGTAAGACAGGAATAAAGATACAGATCTACTAGAGAATGGACTTGATGATATGGGGAGGGGGAAGGGTAAGCTGTGAGAAAGAAAGAGAGTGGCATGGACATATATACACTACGAAACGTAAAATAGATAGCTAGTGGGAAGCGGCCGCATAGCACAGGGAGATCAGCTCGGTGCTTTGTGACCACCTAGAGGGGTGGGATATGAAGGGTGGGGGCGAGGGAGACGCAGGAGGGAACAGATGTGGGAGCATATGTATGTGTGTGGCTGATTCACTTTGTTGTGAAGCGGAGAGGGACAAGCCATTGTGAAGCAACTGTACTCCAATAAAGATGTAAAGAAAAAAAACAAAAAAAATCTTCCCTCTTTTATTCCATCCCATAGATTTTGGTATATTGTATTTTCATTTACGTTTGTTTTCAAGTAATTTTTTATTTCTCCTTCAATTTCATTGATCCAATAGTTTTTCAGTTTCCATATAGTTGTAATTTTTCTAGTTTTCTTCTTGTAAGTTGATTTCTAGCTTCATTCCATTGTGGTAAGAGAAGATGGCATATGACTTCAATCTTCTTAAATTTACGGAAACTTGTTTTGTGTCTAACATATCGTCTATCCTTGAGAAAGTTCCACGTTCCCTCGAGAAGAATGTATATTCTGCTGTGTTTGGATGGAACGTTCTTTAAAAATCTATCAACTCCACCTGGTCTAATGTTTCATTTAAGGCCAGTGTTTCCTTGTTGACTTTCTGTCTGAATGATCTGTCTGTTATGTTATCACTGTTACGTCTTCTTGATAAATTGTCTCCTTTATTATTACATACTGTTCATTTTTGTCTGTTGTTACCTTTTTTGGCTTGGAGTCTACTTTTTCTGATATGAGTATGGCTATACCAGCTTTCTTTTGGCTGCTAGTTGCTTGATGTAACATCTTCCATCCTTTTACTTTTAGCCTATGTTTGTCTTTAGAGCTATGTCTTCTAGAGGAAACATATAGTTGTTTTTCAATCCATCCAGCCACTCTGTGTCTTTTGATTGGTGAGTGCAATTCATTTATATTTAGGGTGATTATTGATAGATAAGGACATAGTACTGCCATCATATCTTTTTTTTTCTAGTTGATCTATACCTTGTTTCTCCTAGTGCTTCTGTCTGGCATTTTTTTTTTTCTTCTTTTTAGATATGGACCATTTTTTTCAAGTCTTTACAGAATTTGTTACAATATTGCTTCTGTTTCATGTTTTGG
The DNA here is from genome assembly GCF_937001465.1 of Orcinus orca. NCBI lineage: Eukaryota > Metazoa > Chordata > Mammalia > Artiodactyla > Delphinidae > Orcinus > Orcinus orca. The sequence continues at coordinate 51,337,184 of NC_064559.1, forward strand.
TTTTTTGGCCATGAGGCACGTGGATCTTAGCTCCCCAATCAGGGATTGGACCCGCACCCCCTGCATTGGAAGGTGAAGTCTTAACCATTGGACCACCAGGGAAGTCCCCTGTCTGCCATTTTGGTTTGGTGGTTTTCTAAGATATTTTTCTCAGGCTCTTCTCGTTATGTTGTGTGTCTCTGCTCTATGTTAATGTTTGTGTTTACCCTGAGGTTTGTATAAAACACCTTAGTTAAAATAGTCCTTTTTCTACTGATATCTTCATTTACCTATACAAGTTCTGTCCTTTTCCCCTTTTATGTTTTTGTTGTCTTAAGTTATTCCTTTTTATATTGTTTGTTATCAAGGTGAGATAGTTATATTATTCTGCTTTTTTTCTCCCTTTAACCTTTATGTGATGATAGAGGGTTTAAAAAATCTGACAGACCGTTGCAATTTTCTAGTTCTATTTATCACCTTGCTCAAAGTTTTGTATATTTTGGCCACTTTGTTTCTGGTTGAAGAGCTCCTTTCAATAGAGCTTGCAAGGCAGGTTTAGTGTTGATGAACTCCTTCAGCTTTTGTTTGGGAAAGTCTTTTTCTCCTTTATATGTGAATGTTAACTTTGCTGGATAGAGTATTCTTGTGTGACAGTTCTTATCTTTCCGTATTTTGAGAATGTCATTCTACTCCTGGCCTGTAGGGTTTCTGCTGAGAAATCCACTGATAGCCTAATGGGGGGTTCCTTTGTATGTAGGTCACCATTATTTTTTCCCTGGCTGCCTTTAGAATACTGTTATTGAATTTTGAGAATTTTAATATTATGTCTTGGAGGAGGTCTTTTTGCATAGAGGTAATTAGGTGTTCTCTTAGCTTCATGGGTTTGTATATGCAGCTCCTTCCCTAGGTTTGGGAAATTCTCAGCTATTATTATTATTACTATTTTTTTTCGGTACGCGAGCCTCTCACTGCTGTGGCCTCTCCTGTTGCAGAGCACAGGCTCCGGACACACAGGCTCAGCGGCCATGGCTCACGGGCCCCACCGCTCCGTGGCATGTGGGATTTTCCCAGACCGGGACACTAACCCGTGTCCCCTGCATCGGCAGCAGACTCTCAACCACTGCGCAACCAGGGAAGCCCAGCTATTATTTCTTTAAATAACCTCTCTGCTCCCTTCTCCTTCTGGGATACCCATTATCCTAACGTTGCCCTTCCTAAAAGAGTTGGACTTCTCTCATAGGATTTCCTCGTTTTTAAAACACCTTATTTCTCTTTCGTCTTCTACTTGTATCATTTCTAGATTTCTATTTAGAGGTCACTTCCCACCATCGGGGGAAGGGGAGAGGACGGAGGGGGCAGAGGGAGCTGGAGTCATGCAGGCAACTCTACCTTGTCTGTTGTAAGGTTTGCAGGCTCTGCCACTGTGAATAGGAGGTGGAGGGGGCTGTGGATGTGGGCACCTCAGCAGCTGTTGTGATGGGGTCCTAGGCCCCACTGCTGCTACCCACCAGTTACTTGTGGCCATGGGTGCTGGTGCAGTCAGTTGGCTCAAGTCATGCATGTAGCCTTTCTTGCAGTTACTGCGTTCTCTGAAGCTGTGGGCTCTGCTGTCCCATTAAGGGACTCAAATTGCAGGCCCCATCTCTACTGTTCCCTCAGTTCCACTTCCACTAAGTGTTAAAATTCACCCAGCTTTAGATGTACAGCTGTGTGGAATTCTCCAGCATCCTGTTGTTTTGGGCAGAGGCACCTTTGTTAAGTTGTGGATGTTTCACTGGTTGTACAGTGAAGGGGAGAGGCAAAGGTAGATGCTTCACTCTGCTGTATTTCTGACATTGGTCTATAGTTTTTTCTCAGGATGTTTTCGTCTGGTTTAGGTATTAGCATAATGCTGGCCTCACAGAATGAGTTAGGAAGTAATTCCTCTGCTTCTATACTCCAAGAGATTGTAGAGAATTGGTATAATTTCTTCCTTAAATGTTTGACAGAATTCACTAGGAAACTCATCTGGGCCTGGTGCTTTCTGTTTTGGAAGGTTATTATTTATTGATTCAATTAACTTAAGAGATATAGATCTATTTGGATCACCTATTTCTTCTTGAGTGAGTTTTAGCAGATTATGTCTTTTGAGGAGTCAGTTCAGTTCATCTAGGTTATCAAATCTGTGGCATAGAGTTGTTCATAATATTCCTGTGTTATTCTTTTAATTTCCATGGGATCTGTAGTGTCCCCTCTTTTATTCCTGACATCAGTAATTTGTGTCCCATTTTTTTTCCTCCCTTTTTTTTTTTTCTTCTTTCCTTTTCTTTTTTTCTTAGTTAGCTCGGGTAGAGGCTTCACCTCTGAAGGATAGTTTTGCAAGGTACAGTATTCCAGGTTGGTGGGTTTTTTTCTTTGAACACTTTAAATCTTTCACTCCAATCTCTTCTTGCTTGCATGATTTCTGAGGAGATGTTAGACGTAATTCTGACCTTTATTCCTTTACAGGTCATGTGCTGTCTTCCTCTGACTTCTTTTGGGATTTTTTTCTTTATTTTTGACATTCTGTGGTTTAAAAAGGATATGCCTAAGTGTATTTTTATTTTTTGGCATTAATCCTGCTTGGTGTTTGTCAGCTTCCTGGATCTGAATTTAGTGTTTGACATTAATTTGGGAAATTCTCAGTCATTATTATTTCAAGCATTTCTTCTGTTCGTTTCTTCTCCTTCTATTATTCACATTATGCATGCATTATTACACCTTTTGTAGCTGTCACACAGTCTAGGATATTCTGTATTCCTCAGTCATTGTTCTCTTTGATTTTTGGTTTCAAGGATTCTATTTTTTTTAATTGAGATATAACTGATACTTAACATTGTGTTATGGGTAAGGTGTACAATGTGTTGATTTGATACATTTATATAGTGCAATATGATTGTCATCATAGCACTTACTAACACATCATGTCACATAATTATAATTTCTTTGAGGAGTCTGTTGATATATCCTGTAGAGATTCTTTCCTTAGCCGTGTCCAGTCCAATAAGCCCACCAAAAGCATTCTTCATTTCTGTTACAGTGCTTTTTTTTTTTTTAACATGCCAATTTTTATTTTATTTTATTTTATTATTTATTTATTTATTTATTTTTTGCGGTACGCGGGCCTCTCACTGTTGTGGCCTCTCCGGTGCGGAGCACAGGCTCCGGATGCGCAGGCTCAGCGGCCATGGCTCACGGGCCCAGCCACTCCGCGGCATGTGGGATCCTCCCGGACCAGGGCACGAACCCGCATCCCCCGCATCGGCAGGCGGACTCCCAACCACTGCGCCACCAGGGAAGCCCTACAGTGCTTTTTTATCTGTAGCATTTCTTTTTGATTCTTTCTTAGGATTTCTATCACTCGGCTGACACTGTTTTTCTGTTCTTGCATGCTGTCTACTTTATCCATTAGAGCCCTTAGCATATTAGTCATAGTTGTTTTAAATTCCTGGTCTGATAATTCTAACATCCCTGCCACGTCTGGTTGATGTTGCTGTACCTTTTCAAATTGTGTTTTTTGCATTTTGGCATGTTTCGTAATTTTTTTCTTGATAGCTGGACATGCTGTACTGGGTAAAAAGAACTGCTGTAAATAGATCTTTAGTAAGGTGGTGGTCAGGTATTGGGGAAGGGGAAGTATTCTATAGCTCTAGGTCTCTGTTTTTGGTTAAGCTTATGCCTCTGGACCGTGAACTTCAAAACAGTTCCTCACCTTTTTTCCCTTCCCTTTTAGGTGTGACAGGATGTTCAGAGTGGGCTGGCATTGCGTATTTCCCTTCCTTCAGGTCAGTCGGGCTTTAATAATAATAGAGTAGGTTAGGTTCCAGTTAACTAGATTTCCTTGAGGGCTTGCCTTGTTAAGAAGAACAGAATGCCCTTGCATATTTCAAAATGTTTCCTTTCTCCCTTTACCTTGCATAAGTACGAGGGGATTTTTTGCTGATATTCATTATGGGAGCCTGGCTGAGCTTCTGGAGGTAAATTTCACAATACAGTAGGGGCCCACCTTTGACTGGGTCCTCCTGGAATTTTTAACTCTTCAGACTTGTCCACACTGAGCCTCCAACAATTCACCGACTGCAGCTCAGATTTTCCTACCCAGCACTACCTCCTGCAGAGGCTTCTGCTTGTGAATCTTGGCTCCAGTAAGCCATGACTTCCTATGTTTGTCTGTTTCTCCAATCTTGGGGTCAGTGGTTTTACCTGTGTCATCTCCTCTGTTATGGATCTAAGAGTTGTTGATTTTTCAGTTGTCAGTTTTTAACTTGTCATTAGGCTGAAGTGGTGACTTCCAAGCTCCTTACACGTGGAACCAAAAAGTCTTCCGCAATAATTTTATTTATTTATTTATTTATTTATGGCTGCATGGGGTTTTCGTTGCTGCGTGCAGTCTTTCTCTAGTTGCAGCGACTGGGGGCTACTCTTCATTGCAGTGCGCAGGCTTCTCATCGTCGTGGCTTCTCTTGCGGAGCATGGGCTGTAGGTGCGCGAGCTTCAGTAGTTGTAGCAAACGGGCTCAGTAGTTACGGCACATGGGCTTAGTTGCTCGGCAGCATGTGGGATCTTCCCGGACCAGGGCTTGAACCCATGTCCCCTGCACTGGCAAGCAGAGTTTTAACAACTGCACCACCACCAGGGAAGTCCCTTCCTCAATAATTTTTTGAATAAATGAATGAATGATGGGAAAAGGCTGAGATGTGAATTCCTCCTAAAATGAGAGGTTCCAACAACACCTAGGTGTAAGTCATGTAATACAGCAGCTGGGCTAAAGTTACAATTATATTAGGGCATTATGTTTTATATAGTTTAAAATTTATTTGGTGTAGCAAACTTTCTTTAAGGCTGAACTGATTTTTGAGTCTGCGTTAATGGAAAGAAAAGTATGTTGAAGATTTATATTCATTCACCCAACTATCAGAAAAAATAAATTATACAGTAATCCTTCCCTTTTTCATCCTGATACAATTTATTTCCATAATACTTTTGAAGTTCCAGGTCAATTTGTCTAGAGCCAATTAACTAATAATCAGCCCATATACCAGGTTGCCTAAAATTCAATCTCCTTTTTTTCTGTTTATGTTAGTGTTCTAATTAGCATGGGGGAGGATTTAAGAAATTTTTTAACCAGCTTATAAAACAGAGTTCCCCATTTACTTTTAATACTTCTAATATGTTATTATCATATTTGAAGTATTTAATTTATTTTTGAATGCTTTAAAGACTTTTAATCTGTGTCTAAAAATCCTTTCTTTAGAATTCCATGTTCCTAACAGTAAATATTTATCAGCACTATACAAGACATAAACAATAACTTGTCAAGCTAGGCTATCTTGATAACATCACTAAGAACAAAAAACGGTATTATTTTGTGCCTTACAATCCAGTAATATTTTATGAATTAGACAGCTTAAATAATAATAACTCTTGTACATTTGACAAGTAATCATCACTGTAATAGGCTTTCGTCTTGACTGTATATACATTTTTAAACATGTTTCTCACTCTAGAAAATGAAACTCTAGAAACCCAAGTCTACCGATTTAGAATGTCATTCTGAAAATTATTTAACATAAAATATCTCAAAGAGCCACAGTTAATGTGAGTGTTGCCTCTAATGTAAAGGAGTTTCTCATATTGCCTGAACTCTAAAGGTAAAAGAGTGACATTCTATTACAAAACAATTACAAGTATTGGCGATATTTGTAATTCTCCTTCCCCATTTTGCCTGCTATTCATCCTTCAAAATTCAATTCAAATGCCATCTCCATAAAACCTTCCTGACCTCTTCCAGAGTAGGGAGCTTCTCTAGGCTACCATATATATATATACACCACTATTTTAATACTTAAAACAATTTTCATTTTTTTAACCCAAGCTGCAGAGAATGTACAGATAAATATTCAAATACAATCTCAAATACAATCTCATGGTGAATCAGCAGTATCTATGACTACATAGCTTTTAATTTCATTTCCCTCTTTTGTCATTCAGTTTCGTTTATTTTAAACTTCTTGGCTGCTACATGTGGAAGGTTAGAGCATTTAAAAAAATTTTTTTTAAAAAAGGTATTACTCTTCCCTACACTCATGCAGAAACTTTAAGAAATTAAAATCCCATTTGGAGCAATAATACCCTTAATCAAAAAAAGTTATTAAATTATAAAAGCTGTGGCTTTTAGACAAATGGCAATAATTAAATGTGCTATTAAGGAGGTGTCACTTTTCTAACAACTTCAACCAATTAGGAAAAGGTACTTTCAGAAGTCCCAGGTCTTTATGTCTGCTGTAAACGTAGACCACTTACAACCACTTTCTCTGGTGGGTGGAGCATCCACTAACTGTATCACTTTCTGTTCACTTTCTTTTTCCTGGTCATCGTTTTTAAGAAAAACACAAAGTCCCAGGTATATTTCTACTATAGACTTTCCTATTCCTAGAGACTTATGGAATGTGTTCGTGTGAGTAGTGAAGGGTACTCAAGGAAATATAAACTTCACTTGTGTTGTGTGGGACAAAGACATGAAGATTCAGAATTGACACTACCATGCCTTCTCAAAGAGAAGACTAGATAGAATACAGGAGAGTCACTGTGTCTCCTGTCTTTTGTGTTGTCAGGAAAACCTAGTGTGGAATGTTGCAATAAATCTATGTCCAGACAAGTATGGAACTCTCTGAATTTACTTAGAACAAACAAATGCTAATTTGGGTGATATGCTGTGTTTATTTCTGCCACTGATAAAATCAGGGGTTGGCAAACTTTCTCCATCAAGGGCCAAATAGTAAGTATTTTAGGTTTCTCTAGCCACATATGGTCTCTGTCATACATACACACACACACACACGTGTGTGTGAGTATAAAACGTAAAAATCTTTTCTTAGCTCACAGGCTGTACAAAAACAAGATTGCAGGTCAGATTTTACTCAGAGGCTGTAGTTTGTGGACCCCTGCTATAGATACCTTCAAGAAAGGTACCTTTTAAGACTATTCAGTGCCAATCATGTTTTGGAGAACAGAGTGGGGCTGCAAGAAAAAGAGAATAAAGAATAGTTTGGAAGTATCACTAGTGCTCAAGCTCCATGAATAGCCATTTTATATACTCCAAGATGTACTAGCATTACTATTAAAAAAAAAAAAAAAAAAGAGGGTGTCATTCCCTATACTGATCTCACAGAAATTCCCTTTAAGCTGGAAAGCACTTTTTTAAAGTTAGTTTTTATTATAAAGTACTTGTAGAAATGATTTCTAAATCTAGCATACAAAGAACATAAAAGTGCTAGATTATTTCAGCTCCAACTTCTCTTCTAATTAAGATTCTGTGACTTAAAAAATTTTTTTTCTAAGTTTTTAAATAGAGCATTTGAGAAACTGGTGGGTGAAAGTACACATGATAAGTTGCGTACTACAAGGATCATTTTCAGTACCCAGACACTATAAGTGCTGAAGTCTCTAAAAAAAATTAGCCTGAGCTTAAGTGAAAGAAATTTAAAACAAGCTGCAACTATTTATAAAGAAAAATGAAGCTTCCCTCCTTTTGACTCATCTCCAAATTTAGAGAAGAATTGTAACCTAAGTCCAACCACAATCAATGTAAATTCACTTAAAGCCGCAGATCTTGGTAGCTCATGTCTTACACCAAGGCAAACACTGAAAAGAATATAAACCACTTCAACAAACATGGCAAAGAACACTGAACTTACCTTGAAAAAGCTCAAATTCACTTTCTAAATCAAGGAAAAACCTTAATTGGTAAATTGATATCCTTTTCTCCCAATAGTGTGAACTTGACTGCTAGTAAAAACTAAAATATATGTTCTTATATTTTCTTACATGAATTCAAACAATAATATAACAAAAGACATAATTTTAGAGAGAATAAAAACCCAGGTGATTAAGAAAGTTTATGGTCATAAGGACACTGCCCCTCAAGCTGAGATAATGAACAAAGTAATATTCTCAAGCCAGTGGCCAAATGAATGTACCCCTGTATTCTACTGATAATTAGACACCTCAAAGAGAACCTACAAGAATTAGAGATAAACAAACCTAATTCACTCATTTTAGTATTTCCATTTGTTTTATATGACGAATCTGCAAGAGAGATAGCAAGAAAATGATTAGAGCTGAAAAGGAAATGCATCATATGGTTCTTTACCACAGGTTCATCATCAAAACCTTAACAGATTTTTATCATTTATAACACTTAAAAGGACAGCCATCTATCAAAAAAAAAAAAATCAACCGAATTCTTTTTTAAAGGGAATGATTGAGGAGTAGAAACCTCATGTGAAGATAAATATGCTTCCTTTTTAGTTCCCATGATAAAGCACCCTTATGGGTCTGTAAACTCTAAAAATTAAGTAGAAGTAGACCTCTTGGAATGACATTACTAGTTTTCTTTCACAGTCATGAAATCAATTTAAGGGCAATACCCTTTTAAGGTTTTAGTCAAAAAGAAACGTAATTAAGGCAGGGAAAATTTATAGCCCTGAGCCACAAAGCCTCAGTCTTGAATTTTTTATTAGCATTATACTGGGAAGAATAAAAAGTCCCTGACCCTAATTTAAAACCATTTTGCTAACAAAAAGAATCATAGCAACATATAAGAAACAACCTCTTAAAAAGAATGAGGAAGTCCTTTATACACTTGTATAGAAAGATGTCTCAATATATTTTAAGTAAAAATAAATAATAAGACAGTACAGAAAGGAGTATTTATTGGGCTAAAATTTGGGTTAAAAAAAGAGAGGAAAATATCATTTATACATGAATTTCCCTATATCTCCATAAAATACCTCTGGAAAAATACCTAAGAAACTGACAACATTAGTTGCCTCTGATGAGGAAACTGGGTGGGCAAAGGTCAGAAGGGGCAGGGAGACTTTTCATTGTATATTTATAGAAACTTTTGAATTTTGAACCATATGAATACATGTAGTACTCTATTTAAAAATATAAGAAAGTTGAACCAACAGACAAAACAGTCTCTTACCAGATCTTGAGCTTCTTAGAGGGGGTCTACACAGGCCGATTACAGGATCTTTACTCACCACTAATACAGGAAGAGAAAACATTAAAAAAATATATAAAATGTCAAACATATTAGATTTATTATACAATCATCTATTTAGTCAGCCAAGTTTTTTCTGAGCTTTCCATTTTGCTAAGTATGGGAATACAATAGTGAACTAAAGTTTCCTGCTATAAAAAATTTATGGACTTGATGGAAAATTTTGCAGTTTTTCTCACCAGACCATATTTGTATAACAAGAAAGGAATATCAAATAACACTCTTCTAAATTTCTCAATTAAGAACCAAAATCTGTACCATAGCACCAACTCAATTATCTACCCCATTTGTGGCATACCCTAATTGTGGATTATTTATGTCATATTTTAATTTGAGGGTTAACTTCCTGAGACTTAATACACTCCCTCCAATTATTTAACCTTGTGTGTGTTCAGGAAATGCAAACTCCAATTTTTAAAACAATGTTAATGTTAGCCAGGTTTCAGACTGTCTGTGGTTCAATGGCATAGGGTTAATGAGGAAGCCAATCCCATTAAATAAAATATTAATGTTAGCCTAGAAATCCAAGGTGTGTTTCCTCAAACAGCCTCACACAACATAAAATAAAATGCAATCTACATCTAAATTTGGGTTATATTATGCTTTGTTTCATTTGTTTCTATAAAAAAGCAGTATGTTTGGCTCTGTATGAGAAGTGCAAAAACCACATTCCGAACCAGCTATCCCTGACCCCTGCCATTACACTGGCTGCCCATGTTTGTTTTCACAAAACTGACTTAATCCAATTTCCCTTTACAGTATCAAGAAGAGAAATCTTGAAGGGACACCCATTCATTTGTTCTAAAAATACTTACTGAGCATGATTTTGTACATCTTCAAGACAGAGATGTAGAGAAACAATTAAATTGACTTTGTGTAGCTCAAAAACACAGAACTAAGATCAAGAGAAAGTTACAGCAAAGTAGCTTTTAGTTCAATAGTAAAACGAAAAACAACCAAATTAAGTGTTGTCTCCAAAACAGAATGGAGAGTGAGGGAGTGATTTCCACATCACTGCAGATGATCAACAATGCACAGATACATGTTAACAAAGGGACACCTACACTGATAGAAACTCTGAGTAGATGACTTCCCTAAATCTTCCAGTTCTAAGATTATTATCAGTTGTTAGAATTTCACATATCAGGTATTTAGAACTTACATAAGCAGCTTTAAAAAGAAATCTTGTACATGTCTGTTACTCTTATTATTACAACTACCTTCCTCTTTTTCTCCTCTGTATTCCCATCCTTTTCAGGTTTAATTAAAACCTAAAACTTAACCTACTCTATAGACATCAATTACTATTTCAGTCCCCATCTTTTCATTTGAGCTTTTCTTGTATGCTCTACCATATATATAGCCCTATGTAAGATACTTGAAGGAGACAGAGTAGCCCAGAGAGGTATTAGAGAATAAAATAACAAGTACCCTTCTTTAGTAGCAATCTCCTTCCTTTGTCTGCTGCTTTTGCTCACCACTGCACCCCCAGGCTCTAGAAAGGGGACTGGTATAAAGTAGGTGCTCAATAATATCTGGAGAATGGATGAATGCTGTAACTACAGGAGCCAAAGAATCAAATGTTGATGACAAAATAGAAGGTATTAAAAATATTTAACTATAATTATTTAGCCAGAAACCATAACTGTTAAAAATATTTAACTTTAGGAAAAGTAAATGAAATTTTCCTACTGTATTTTTAGATTATGAAATTAGTTTCATGAAAGGAATGAACCTGGCCATAGAAGAAGTTATATAGATATTGTGGACTGAACTGACTGAACAACCTAATGGCTATTTCAATGTGAAAATAATGCAATTCTGAAACTTCAAACATTAAGCAGAGTTTAAACCATATCCCTATTCTAAACTAATACAATAAACATTTTTTCACAACTTCAAAAACAGGATGACAAATGATGTAGTTGTCTTTATTAGGTTGTTTTAGAAAGTGGCCCCTTGCTTTAGGTCATTAGTTTCAAGGACATTTTTGGATAAAGTTCTCTCAGACCACACCACTGGCCCTATATACAATTATGGCACAACTCTGAATACCAAAGTTAAACTGAAAGTCTATGATTCTACAAGAAGGAAGGGACTATCTTTTTTCTTTTTTAATTGATGTAGTCAATTTACAATGTTGTATTAAGTTTCTGGTGTATAGCAAAGTGATTCAGTTATATATATATATTCTTTTTCATATACTTTTCCATTACGGTTTCTTATAGGATACTGAATATAGTTCCCTGTGCTATACAGTAGGACTTTGTTGTTTATCTATTTTATATATAATAGTTTGTATCTGCCAATCCCAAACTCCTAATTTATCCTTCCTCCACCCCGCTTACCCCTTTGGTAACCATAAATTTGTTTTCTAAGTCTGTGAATCTGTTTCTTTTTTGTAAATAAGTTCATTTGTATCATATTTTAGATTCCACATATAAGTGATATATTTGTCTTTCTCTGTCTGACTTCACTTAGTATGATAATCTCTAGGTCCTTCCATGTTGCTGCAAATGGCATTATTTCATTCTTTTTAATGGCTGAGTAGTATTCCATTGTGTGTTGTGTGTGTACACATATACATATACACATACCACTTCTTTATCCATTCAGCTGTTGATGGACATTTAGGTTGCTTCCATGTCTTAGCTACTGTAAACAGTGCTGCTATAAACATACGGGTGCATGTATCTTTTCGAATTAGAGTTTTCTCTGGATATGTGCCCAGGAGTGGGATTGAAGGATCATACGGCAACTCTATTTTTAGTTTTTTTAAGGAACCTCCAAACTGTTTTCCATAGTGACTGCACCAATTTACATTCCCTCAAACAAGGAAGGGCCTACCTTAAACTTGCACTTAAAGCAGTTTTCCATCAAAGTTGACTCCTGTTTAAATAATTCCTTTGCTAGAAAGACTTTATAACCATTCATTTAATGACTTCCCTAAACTCTTTCTCCTTTTATTAAGAGGAATGATACAGGAGCATGCCAAGTGCTAGATGCAGTATAATTTTTAAAAGCACCTTTTAGAGTAAGAGAACCCCGAGTATCTCAAGTCTCCCAAAGATGCACATATCCTTATTTCTAGTTATATTGTAGCACAGTATGATATCGATATATTCCAGGTAATCTATGCATGAGTTCCATCGATCTATCATCTATACTGGGAAATGTTTTGTCTTTTCCGTTACCAACTATAGCATAAGCTTCTTGAGAAAAAAGAAATGCTTAAGCAAAATTTTATGAACTTCATATCTCCTGTAAAGTGCTGTGAGGAAAAAAACCCCACCTTATATCTGTATGTTTTACTGGGTACAAACTGACTTGGCAAGTACTATATCATTTTTGCAGTGGCCTTGTGAGTTAGGCTGGGTAAGTCATACAGATAAAGGCCTGAGGTTCAAGGTGAGTAGCTAATTCAACCAAGGTCCAGTGCTCTTTCCACAACATTATGCAGCCATGTACCTCAACAGCAGTCCTTAAATACAGGCCTAATGTGAACTCCAAAAGACTGTACGAGACATTGTATTTTATAATCGTTTTATAATGGTCTATAGGCTGGTGCTCAACAGTCTTCATTACATCAATTTACTTAACTCCATAATTTTTATAAATTTACTGTAGATTTTAAAAATGAGAGATTTTTGTTCCTCCCGGTATAAGGGACATGAATTAAATCTCCAGTAAATAAAATTTCAAGAATATGGTTTTTCCACATGGCCTAGAAGGACTTCCCTGGTGGCAGAGTGGTTAAGAATCTGCCTGGGGCTTCCCTGGTGGCGCAGTGGTTGAGAGTCTGCCTGCCGATGCAGGGGATACGGGTTCGTGCCCCGGTCTGGGAGGATCCCATGTGCTGCGGAGCGGCTGGGCCCGTGAGCCATGGCCGCTGAGCCTGCGTGTCCGAAGCCTGTGCTCCGCAACGGGAGAGGCCACAACAGTGAGAGGCCGGCGTACCGCAAAAAAAAAAAAAAGAATCTGCCTGCCAATGCAGGGGACACGGGTTCGAGCCCTGGTCCTGGAAGATCTCACATGCCACAGAGCAACTAAGCCCATGTGCCACAACTACTGAGCCTGTGCTCCAGAGCCCGCAAGCCACAACTACTGAGCCTGAGTGCCACAACTACTGAAGTCTGTGTGCCTAGAGCCCGTGCTCCGCAACAAGAGAAGCCACCACAATAAGAAGCCCATGCACTGCAACGAAGGGTAGCCCCTGCTCACCACAACTAGAGAAAGCCCACGCACAGCAATTAAGATCCAACGCAGCCAAAAATAAATAAACAAATCTTAAAAAAACAATGGCCTGGAAAATCTGTTTATAGCACCTATCACTCAAAGCATTTTCCTAAGGTAGTTTATAATCTTAATACAGTACCATAGGCTATTCAAGGAATTAAGCATAAAGGGTGTGTTATTTGGAACTGAACTTGAACCAGATATTTATTCATTCTAAACTGAGAACAGAACAGTTTAAATTATAAGGAATAATCTTATTAGAAGCAATGGGTAAGGAAAGAAGTCAGGATTTGCGTTTAAAAATAAAAAGCCAGAGATGATCAGTTTCAATAGCTACAATCATTTATTGCTGTGGACTTTCCTAATATCAAAAAAAGCAAACTGAAAATAAATGGAACTAAAAACCAAAGGATGTTACGCGTTAATGACAACTTAATCCTTTCCCTTGCTTTTCAAAATAGTTTAAACAGGTTTTAAAACGTTAAGTAGACTATCAAATGTACCCTATTGTCATGTTACATTGATACTAAGATGCAAATATTTTTACACTTTAACATCTCTGAAAGTGGGATGTATCATAAAATCTAAGGCATATTACAGTTTAATTGGCAGCATTTCTTCCTCTTAGGTGGTACATAAAACAATGACAGTATATCTTACAACTGATGAGATCTTAGATTTGGTGAAATATATTATCAAACTGAGATCGACCATATTGTGTCATGATTTTACAATGCAGACCATTTAATCCATTTTATTTTATTTATTTATTTTTGGCTGCATTGGGTCTTCATTGCTGCATGCGGGCTTTCTCTAGTTGTGCCGAGCTGGGCTACTCGCTGTTGCGGTGCGCGGGCTTCTCACTGCGGTGGCTTCTCTTGTTGTGGAGCACCAGCTCTAGGTGCGCGGGCTTCAGTAGCTGTGGCTCGCGGTCTCTAGAGCGCAGGCTCAGTAGTTGTGGCGCACGGGCTTAGTTGTTCCACGGCATGTGGGATCTTCCTGGACCAGGGCTCGAACCTGTGTCCCTGCGTTGGCAGGAGGATTCTTAACCACTGCGCCACCAGGGAAGCCCTTAATCCGTTTCAAATGGAAAGTAGTGTGACATATTCATTCATTCAACACTTAACAAGCTTTACTGAGTAGTAATTATTACACGGGACAGTGACAGTGAGGTACTTGGGGCAAATGAAAGGGCTTTGGAGAAAACAAACCTGGGTCTGAATTTGGCTCAGTTACAAGCAAGTAATCTTAGAGAAAAGTTAGCTACTCTGAGCTCCAGTTTTCTCACCAAAAAATGGGTACATCTATCCTGCATAGTTATGTGAATGAATTAACATACACCAAGTATATGGTATTTAGTAGGTACTCAGATATGTGCCCTGTCTTTTCTTGACACATCCTACTATTGCTTAATTCAATAAACAACCTATACAGAAGATTCACTGAAACCCTGAATGAGGTATGATCTGCGACCCTTGATAGACCAGGCTATCATCTATACATAAAAAAAGCAGCCACGTAAGGAAAACAATAAACTCACTCTTCTTACCTGGCGTCTGTGTCCTCCTGATAGTATTCTTTGAGACGGTTGGGCTTAAAACAGTTTGTGAAGGTGGTTCATCCTCTAAAGAAAAGATATGACAATTTTAAAATTCAGAATATGTGAACTGAGTAGAGATTATGTATATTAACAGCAATATATAAACAGAAATGCAAGTAATTCATCCCTTCAGAAATGTGTTATTAGGTTTACCAAAACTTAGGAATTTAACTAGCCAGAACTACTCTTTAAGACAATATAAAAATAAACTATTCACCAATGATGCTTTACAACAAAATTACATTACTTTAGAAAATTTAAAAGATGGGCTAAAGCAGAAGAATGAAAAACGTGTAGATCCTTATAGATTTACTAAAATAGAAGTATATCCTTTATGTGTTAAAAAAAATTAGCTTATACAACTGCACCAGCCTGTGTGGGAGAGTCAATACAATTTAACATATATATTTTTTGCCTTCTAAAGCAGTCTTCCAGATATTGGAGATACAGAATGAACATAAGCACGGAAGTATAACGTGGTCCTTCAAATACATAAATATATATGTAGGGTCTTTGTCTTCAGAAGTTGACAATCTTAAAAGAGAGATAAAACTAACATATATATGGGTTAAACTGTCTTGAATTGCTACTCCCAATACTAATTTACATTATCTTTAACATAGTTTCCAAAATCAACACATCTTCCAATGTGGCAGCACTTCACGTGTTAGCTCGTAAATGTGCAGCCTATTACTCTGCTCTAAACTGAAAATCCACCTCCTCTTCATCATATCCATCAAAGGTCTATCACTAACTATGTAATTCCATTATGATTCAAATCCCCCGATTTTACCTCATAGGTGCCCTACGGGGAGCCAACATGAAACTTCATCTGTGACTCAGTGTTAGATAGGGGAGAGGGGGCAGGGTGGGAGAGGATGGATTAAGGGAGCTGATTCATCTGTGACTTTCCTAAAACTATACAATCACCTTGTCAGTATCCTTGCGGCCCATTCAGACGACACCTAATTAAAAGTCTTGCTTTGTCTGGCTACTACTTAACCATTGACGGTCCCCAACATGCGAATTTTTGCCAGAGACCACCACACTCTAGAAAGAGCGATCAGCTCAAGTTTATCAGGCACTGGGAAGCTTCAAGTTCAGGATAACTGCCTTACCCTATTTCGGTGTAAGTATTTGGGTGGGCCCTCAAATCAATTCATCAACTACACTTGTCCTCAAAACGGCCACTCACAAAATTCCCCTCCCTCTCTCCCCACCTGGGTAGTGATGGAAAAAGACTGGAAGGTTAGATGAGAACCAAAATTCTCAGCTAGGGACTTCTGGCCTCTGAGAGTTAAAGGAGGAAATGGAAGTGGCTTTGGTAGAAACATCCGCAGGACAAAGAGAACCGATATGAAACCCAGCCCGGAGTGATTCAGTCCCGCCTGCCGCCTAACTCGCCGTCCCAACGTGCAAGCCTGCAGAAAAGAGGCAATCCTGACACCCCTAAATTGATGCCCAAGGATGCACGCGGCTCCACGGCTCTGCTCAAGTAGCTCCGCACGCCTGCCTTCCCTTCCAGTGCCCCCGCCCCTGCCGCTTTCCCGCCAGCGGTCGGGGCGGACCGGGCGTCGGGTCGCACGCCCATCCGGGCGGAGGAGCCCCGAGGGGGTGAGGTCCAGAAAGGCACACGCCCGGCCGAGGCGCACACGCCCTCTGCGCGCGCACGCTCGCGGCACTCCCTTCCTGGCTCGGGGCTGAGACTGTTACCTCTGTCGGCCTCACCTTCGGATAAATGGGAGTCCCGTAATCCTCTCCTGGTCGTAACCGGAGACGGCTGCAGCGGAGGCGGCTGTGAGTGCTGCTGCTGCTGGAGGCGAGTAGCCCTTCGCGTCTTCATCTCGGCTTCCTGGAGTCGCGGCTGCCT
The DNA here is from genome assembly GCF_937001465.1 of Orcinus orca. Classification (NCBI taxonomy): domain Eukaryota; kingdom Metazoa; phylum Chordata; class Mammalia; order Artiodactyla; family Delphinidae; genus Orcinus; species Orcinus orca. Next base: position 51,353,954 of record NC_064559.1, read on the forward strand.
CCGCTGCCGAGACCGAAGGTAATAGGAGCGTTCTCTCACTTCCTCTTTCGCCGAATCGGGCCGGAACTCTTCTAGCGGAATTTGTCTTCCCACCGGGGCCTTTTCTTTGGCCGCCCGGGGCTCGAAGTCGCCGTACACTTCGGGCGGCTCTTCTGAGAACCTCACTTCCCGCCGGCCGTGGCGCGACGGCGTAGGAGATCTATACGCAGGCGCGTCACTGCCGCCGCCATTTTGAGGGGCGAGCCGGGGCCTCGCCTCCCGTAGCGGAGCCCTGGGCGTGACGTACAGCCCCCATCCTTCCCTCTCCGGCTCCGCCCGCCACCCCTCGCCTGCCATAGTTGTTGACGTAGCTTGAGTCGATCGAGAAGGTGTTTTGGAGGGCCTGTAGAGTCTCCCGCCGTTGGTGGCGATGGTTTTTCGGGTGTTCGGCAGTGGTGTAGACGGTCAGGGAGGCAGTTGAGAGTCGCTGGGGCTGCCGCCTGCGTCGTCGCTGCTGTGCTGCAAACCCGCCTCTGGGCCCATCGTGTGTTCTGAGGGCTGTGAGAGAGGCAGTGCCTGTGCTGGGTCAGCTGCCGCGGGTCACTCCCGCCTCCTGGCTGAAGGCACCAAAGAGGAGGAGAAGAGGGAGGAGGACGTCGCTGTCCTTGGCCTTCAGGGAGGGAAGGAGGGGACGACGGAGAAGAGACCACTGGTTGGGCAGAGTGCCGGTACTCAGCCCGCTGCTCCTGGCAACTGTTGCCGGCACGCAGGAGACGTCCGGCCCGTCCCCCAGTACCGAGAACCTGGGAAAGGCGGAGTGGAGGGGAAGTTTCGGTCCTCACCCCCAGGCTGTTGCGCAGTTTTCCCGCAGCCTCTGATCGACTGCTGCCTCCGCCGTACCTTGCCGAGTGTTTCTTAGCAGGGGTTGATAAGAAAGATACTTTTGCAGGTGTCATCTTGGAGAAAATTTTAGTTTCAAGGACCTTGGGAAGGCATTTAACCACTTTTTAAGTTTTAAGTCCCTCGTTGAGTGTACGAAATCGGATCTACAGGCATACTGGGGTGGATTAACATTTGCAAAATGTGCGCATAGCAAGCAGTCTTATTCCTGGTTTCGTATAAAAGCTCTAGTCCAGCAGCACTGTTCAGAAAGCTTGCTAGTGCTGTGTTATGGACAGTGAAAAATGAACAAATACTTTAATTAATGACGGCACTGTAATTTTCACTTGTGATCCATTATTTTTACTTTGATTCTGGGCATGACTTGATATACTGCATTTGATATAGGGTTTTCCTGCGTTTAGTTTACTGAATAAGAAAGCATGATAAAAGCCTATGTTCCACCTCTGTGTATCGTATTTGCAGATGTGGATAATCTGCAAATATCTAACCAAATTTAGACACACTGAAGGAATGTTAATTTAGTATAAAGTCTGAACAATTATTGAAAAAAGATTAATCTTGCCTTCAAATATACACACACTTCTTGGACGGCTTTCTATAATTGATTTTAGTGACTAGATTTAAAAAGTTGCAATTTGGATAGCAATTATAATGAATGAGCCTGAAAAATTTGAAGGTATTTGTTTATTCTTTCATGTATTTAAAATCACTTTAGAATGTTTTTGAGCAACTCATTTGTCCAAACTGGGGACAGATTTCAATTTAATTAAATCTTAAGGTGTTCAATGTTTTCACTAATTGTCCAAAAATTTGGCCACAGACAAGAGGAATTACATGCTTTAGAGAATCACCTAGGTTTTTGCCTGTGAGGAGATTCATTTAGTTGAGCTTTTGTTTTTACTGAATACAATATAGACAAAGAAACTGAAGGAATAGCAACATGGGAGATGCTACTTTTTAAAAAAATCTTTTGTCTTAAGGGAAAATGAAAAGCATGTTCTCCCTCTTCAGCCTGAGTTAGTATATTTGCAAGATTCGTGGGACTTAGTCTTTTCTGACAAAATGCTGAGAAGTGTTGATACTTGGTTAATACCTGGCTTTTATTTAACTAATGCTTTAGGAGGTACCTACTATATTACTCATTATTAACATATAATAGTAAAAGTTCTGTAATAGATGAAATTATTAAAGAATATAAAACTTTATAGTATTAATATACAAAGTTCATATTATGAACAGTAATGCATATATTAAGAGCCTCTTTAAAACAGTTACCAGGACAGGTGACTATATGGAAACTTGGTTACAGATTGTAAAACTTAGTTTGGGGGAACATATTAAAAAAGAGAGGACAGGAGGTTCTATATATTATTGAATATTCAGTACATGTGTTATTTTGTAATTAAAAATGCTTGTAAGAGTTTAGGAATGGTTTTCAAAGAAACAGATCATGAGACGCTTGAAGTAAAATCAGAGGAACGGCAACTTTAATTTAGCATTAACACATATATTTGCTTAGGATTTTCCCTCTTTATCTAGGTAATAAGGATACATAATCCTAGCCCTGCCATACGTGCCTCCCACGCCTTAGCAACTTTACAAATACCAACTTTCATCACTAACTGAGAGGTAAAGGTAAACCCTTGTCAAACCAGATATTCTGCTGTAGATGTTTTCCAAACTACAAGGGTGGCCCAAAAGAGGTGAGACAGAGACAGACTCATAGCTAATATTATAAGGGAATTGCTGGGCTGCCAATACCAAGAGAGGAAGCATGAGCTCCAGATGTTAAACAATTACTTTGGGAGTTTGAGATATGTAGAGGAATTCAGTGAATCAAAACAGAACAAGAGAAGAAATGATTACAACAAAGAATGTACTCATCAATTTAATTCATATATTTATTAAACACAGAATAGATGCTTAATAAATATATGAATTAAATTAATGCGTGTTCTTTACCCTGAGGGAATTTGCCATATACTAGGGAAGACAGATATACAAAAAATTATAATTCAGGTTAAATGACTGGCAATTTAAGGACCTAGCTATTAGGCCTAAGTCTAGAAATCTAATGTTCTTGACAATGGATTTCTAAATAAAGCAGTTTTTTTTTTTTTTTTTTTTTTTTTTGCGGTACGTGGGCCTCTCACTGTTGTGGCCTCTCCCGTTGCGGAGCACAGGCTCCGGACGCGCAGGCTCAGCGGCCATGGCTCACGGGCCCAGCCGCTCCGTGGCATGTGGGATCCTCCTGGACCGGGGCACAAACCCGTGTCCCCTGCATCGGCAGGCGGACTCTCAACCACTGCGCCACCAGGGAAACCCCAATAAGATAATTTTTGTACATGAGTTTTTTGTTTAGGGTAAGCAGAAATCCTGTTGTTTACTGAGAAAGCATTTATCAATTAATTGTACATAATATCCACACTTTTGATCAGAGAAATAACTTCGGGATTATATCTTAGTAGAAGGAGGAAACATTGTTATTTTTAATAAGGAAAAGATTGAAATATTAAATAAGAGGAAGTAAAGACAGTAGCTAGCTGCATTTATTCCCCATCCTCACAAGTGATAGAAAAAATACTTTAAAGACGGTTAATACAAATGAAAATGTCTAGAAATGAAGTGATTAGAATATAAGTCTTCCACTTATTCTTTGTTGAATTAGAAATTGCAGTCAATTAAACAGCGTCTAAGAATGTTACCAAATCCCGTGTCTTCTGCCAAAAAAAGGATGGTTGAGAGGTGAAGACACCAAAAAATCAGTTACATGAAGAATCAGTAATCCAGTAAATTATTGAGCTAGTGCTATGTACTAGGCAAACCCTGTTCTAGGTGCTGGGGATACAGCAGTAAAAGAAGAGACCAGAAGGCAACCCTCCCTGCCTTCTAGGCTTTTATATTCTATGGGAGTCAGATAAAAATCAAAATAAGTACAATAGTGTGTTGGTCAGGAGTGTTATGGGGAAAAATCAGGAAAGGGGAAGTGAGATTTATGTGAGTAGATTTCTTCTATGTTGTATTGAATTGGTGCAGGTCAGGAACAGGACTTTTAGACTTACTTGACTTTGCCCTTAACCAATTATGTGTTCTTGCGTAAATTGCTTGCCATCTCTCAATTTTCATTTTTATAAAATTAATAGATTAAGATAATAGCTATTTTTTATTCATCATTTACTAATGTCGTTTAGTAGACACTGTTATGTACATTAGCTCATTTACTCACAACCACCTATGAGGTACTATGTATGTAGCGTTGTCTGCATTTGACAAGAGCAAACTCGGGCTTAGATTAAGCAACTCCTTTGAGGACATGCACCTCGTAATGGTAGAGGCCGGCTTCTAAGTCAAGTCTGACTGGTGCTTGCCAGTATCATTGGCTAGTACCTCTCACTGTGTTGGTTCCATTAGTTCCTCGAGCCTATGAACTTTAGGTCTTTATGAGGGTTTAGGGTCCTCCAGGGTCTTGCAGGGATGCCTGCCTCCGGGTCTGGTAGCAGCCTGAGAACGCGGGGAGGCTTGCGGTTCTGCCGCTGCACTCACCGCACCTCCAGCCTCCAGCCTGCGGGGAGGAGGGGCCGGCGCCTACCAGTCCCAGCATTCCGCGGGCGCCTACCCTCCCCGCGGAGGTCGCGGTCACGTGGGCAGGGACGGGACGACGTTCTGTTCCGCCGCGTCCGAGGGGTGCAGCTCAGCGTTGTGGAGCAGAAAGAACACTCTAAGGGCTCTCCTGACATTGACAGTCGACGATTTAAAACCCCGCTAGAATTTGTAAGTAAAATTTGTATACAACTTTTCCATGTTTTAATATTTGATCTGATACCTTCTTTTTAAATATCTTTCAGAAACGGTCCTTCCCCACCCCCACCTCCTTACCGCAAAAACCTTAAACGGAGCAGGTTGGAGGTATATTTTTGTTTTGGAGTGAAAAAAGAGAAACAGAATCATATAAACATTAAACAGAATAAGGTGGGAATAAATGTTTGGTTTGGACTTTGAGACGAGAAGCAGAATTCCTATAAGGTTCAAATGTAAACGGGAAATCTACCAGTGCAGGTGTTGATTACTCCCTTTACCTTCATGCTTAACAGGATCCCATCATTCGTCTTTTTAATCTTTATAAGATAGTGTCTGTGTTCCCCCGCCGCCGCCCCGCCATCGCTCACTTGCCACCCCTGCCTTTTAGCCTTTATGGTGCTAAAAAGAGAGAAGTTTTAGTAAGACCCTGCAATTACCAATTAATTACATATTATATATGTATTCCCAATTGTATTTCATACCCGAGAAAGTTTACCCCTTTTTCCTTCCTTCAAAAAAGTTTACTCTCTATTTAATCAGTAGTGCTTAATTGTTAGACTTTATACACAGTTACAGAAATCAGTTAATCTGATTCAACACACTGTTTCAATTTTACCTGTCTTTAGGTTTTAAAACATTTTATTTTGGATCTATATGAGAGATCCTTTCCTTGTCTCTGTTTGTTAAGAATTAGGGCTGTGGCTGTTATCCATATTTATCAGTTTTGTTTTTCAAGCACAGGATTACTATATAAATGGTCAGTGGGAAATAATCTAATTTTAAAAGGAACTTACTGGTAGAGGAACTAAAAATTTTCCTGGAAGCCTTTGTGTGGATTAGAACAGTTTGAAAACTGACATTTGCTGTGAAAACTTTGGGAGTCTCTCCTGAGTAATGCTTATGCTGAATGCAGAGTCCAGAACTTGATTACCAGTTTTACTCTGGTTTATCGTAACCATAAGTGACTCAGTTCAGCTCTACTTCACTTGTTTTTCTTCCTAGTGTAGAGATAATACTAGCCTGAGAGCTTCTATAAGTAACAAATAAAGTAACAAGAATTTAGCTAATTATTTGAGGATTATTGGGTATTTAAATAATGTATAGCGTCTTGTATGTAATTTATTTTTGCGTAGGCGGTAATTTTAAACTGTATACCATGGAAATCCACATTTCTCTGAAGTGCCACTTGAATTTCCTGAAGGAAAGTTTGCTGAGAGAAGCCTTGTCTGCTTTATGCTGTTTTTCATTTAGAATTTTAATTGTGTTAAAATTTCGTTAATAGTCTATATTTTATAATGACTACTGTGTCCCACAAGAGATAAGTCAATATAGTGATTATACTTTATCGTAAGTTTTGCACAGCAAATCAAGCATTTGTGAATAAAGAAAGATGTCTCCAACATTGGTTATGAGCGTAGACTTCGGAGTCAGAGCTGAGTTTGAATTCCTGTTCTGTCAATTTGTGGCTTGGGCAGGTTGCTTTATCTCTCTGAGCCCATTACCTCATCTTTAAAGTGGAGAGTCATAGGGTTATTTGGAATATTAAATGGGGTTAAGGACTCAATAAGTGGAAACAGTTATTACTAATTGGACTACTTTCTTCTTTACTAATATTAAAGGAAGTGGCACATGGTTTTGATAATCAAAATAGAAAGGAAGAAAATTCACCAATAATTCCACTACCTGAACAAATCAAATTGTTTTTATTTTTATATACTCTTCTTTAGCTCTTGATCATGGGTGTACATAATGTAAATATAATAACATTTTTGCCAAAAGGCAAATTTAAAACATTAATTTGTAAACTTCTGAGGGTTTTGTTTTAATTATATAAATAGAGCTCTCTGGTTCTGCCTTTATTTTGATCTACTAGTGAAGAAACAGCAGAACTTTCCTTTAGCACAGTGTCCACTTGCTTTCCCCATTCCGAAAAATAAAACGTCTAGTTGCACTTTTACTTAACAGTTCAAATAATAATAAACACATCCTGAGACTTCTTTTGTGCCCCCATAGCGGTAAGTGCTGCACATTATCACTTTAACCCTCATAATGCTTCTTTCATCTGGGTAGTTATTCCATTTTGTGGTTAAGAAAACCAGGGAAATAGAGCAGAGTTCACCAAGTCAGGTGCTGGAGCAGTCATTCAGGCCTAGGCAGTCTGACTTTAGAGGACTGTGCTGGGAGGATTTCATATTTATAGATTCACTATATGGATGTTGAGTCATATATGTAGGCAGGAGATGGTCCTGCAGGCTGACTTAAACTTCTTTGTATAAGAGTAACAATATTTGTACTTTATAACTACCATGACCACCACATGTAAAAAAAATTTTGTAGGAAAACAAGAGTAGGGAAGTGTTCAGTGCCTTAACAGATGAGGCATTCACCTATAGTTTTATTAGTTGTGGCAGTAAAAATATAATTTATGCACAAGTTATTAAGAGTAAATTTTCCCTTTTTTTATTAGGGATAGATATAGTAAACATAGGGTTTATAGTGATGGAAAGCTAACTCTTCTTCATTAAAGCAGTGTTTCATGTTTCTTAAAATTTTATAGTGAGCATCAGAATCATCTGGTGAGCCTGTTAAAACAAATTCCTGCACCAGACCCTCAAAGATTCTAGTCTGGTAGGTCTGGGGTGGGTCCCAAGAGTTTGCATTTCTAATAGGTTCCCAGGTGATGCTAATGATTTCCAGCTAATGAGTTTAGTAAGGAAACAAATAATAGTGGGGGTTGTCCAAATTGTTGACCTGATGGTGAAACCCCAGTAGCAATGAGCACCCAGCTCTTGTTTTTAAACACTATCCTCTGATAAAAGGAAATAGGATTTTTTTTTTTTTTTTTTGAGACGTACTTGATTCCAGGTCTGAGTCAGGGAAAATACAAGGTGAGCCTGGAACATCTTGTGGTGCTTGAAATTAAGTAAATGCTCAAAAAGGTTTGGGAGCTTGTTGAAAGGACACAGGAGGAACTTGAAGGAGCTTGATGGCCAAAGTTGGAACAACCTGAGTAATAAAATGAGTAATGGTAGTACTGGATTTTAACCCATAGAATAAAGTAAAGTAAGTGGCCATGAGTCCATACTGACATAGTTGATAAATAAATAGAATTCAAGAAGGGACAGCTCTTTCTTAGAGAAGAATTCCAATGAGTAAACATGGTAAAAAGGAAACAAAATCACTATTAGACAAACAGCCGCATAGTAATTATTGCAGATAAAATCTACCTATAATACTGGTAGGTGAAATTTTGAGGAAAATCAGGGTATTTGCATAGTCTCAAAATATCTCCCCAAAATAATTATTAGCTACAAAGGAAAAATAGTAACTTGACAGTGGAGATACTGTGTTAACCAACTGATTGAGGTTAACATCACCAGTAATAAGACATACAGACATCATGACCCCAGTGATATGATGCACTTAGAAGGACTCAACATCATTTCTGTGGTGTTATTCTTGCCAAAAATGCATAAACTCTTTATCTTTCTACTCACAAATTGGGGGACATTCTACAAAGTAACTGGCTAGTACTTTTCAAAAGTGTAAAGGTCACAAAGACCAGGAAAAGTCACAGATAATTAGAGACAGAAACTGTCACGGATTGGAGACTCAGGAGAATTGACAACTAAATGCAGTGGTGGATCCCAGATTGGACTATGGAACAGAAAAGGGACATTAGTGGAGAAACTGGTACAATTCGAGCAGTCTGTAGTTTAGTTAATTGACTTGTACCAATGTTAATTTCTTGGTTTTGTAACTGTATTTTATGAGATGTTGACTTTAGGAGAAACTGGGTAAAGGGTATAAGGAACTCTCTGCACTATTTTTGCAACTTTTCTACAAGTTTAAAATTCGTTCAAAATAAAACATTTAATAACAACGTGCTGGCTTCCTGTAGATACTAAAGATGATTAGAGGAGTTGAGCTAAAACTGGGAATCAGTTATGCCACCCACTGTTGGAAATCGTAGCAAACTCTTTGATCTTTGTTGCTTTTTGCCTCTGCGTGGGTCAGCCTAAATGTGAAATGCAAATCGAGGGAGTAAGAAGGGTAAGAAGGAAAGGAAATTTTTTCTCTATCCTCAGAAAAAATTTATATCTGAACTGTTCCAGACATCCAGTCCCTATATAAGAAACAGTTCCCTAAGAAAGTAAGTGGAGTGCTTTTTGTTTCTAGTTTTTAGTACTTTCTCAACCTCCCCTTCAAAAATATGGAATAAGTACTATTTAGTGAAAACACTGGGAAATGAGTGGGAAATCTTGAAAATAATAATCCTGGCATATTATGACAATGGATATGGTGCAGAGGCGTGGGCAAGACTTAGATACTTAGTTTTCAACACAGACACAAATAGCTGATACAAGTATATAAATACCTAACCTTAGCACTAGGTCTCACTGTTGAAAACTGCATATTAACTTTAAAGGTTTGGCTGCTGGTGTTTTAAATTGAAACTGTAGATAGAATTTGAACCATGGACTTTTGTCCATTAGGGCAAAGTAGATTGAAGTGCACCAGTAAAATTTTAAACCAGTTGTTCCCCTTTATGGAATGCCAGCAATGCACACACACACCTGTTATGTTTGTCAGTTCCTTTTTTTTTTTTGTTATTTTTATTTTTGGCTTCGCTGCAAGGCTTGTGGGATCTTAGTTCCCCAAGCAGGGATTGAACCCAGGTCCTCGACAGTGAGAGCTCGGAGTCTTAACCACTGGACTGCCAGGGAGTTCCCTGTTTCTCAACTCCTGGGTGACTCAAGATCATATTTTTTGTTTGGCTTATCTATTTTCGTAAGAGGGAACAGTGTGTGTGCTCAACAGTGTTGAAGATTGTGCCTTCTCTCTGTGATCTCAAGACTGCCAAATTAAAAGTAGTTCCTCACAAAACAGGCTGAAACCTTTTTTCAGGAGCATGTATTTTCATAATATATTTTAAGCAAAGAATTATTTTAGATTATGTGAATTTAAAAAGAAGAGTGATTCTTTTTTTTCATACTCCTTAATCTCCCAACATCTAAATTCAGAACTAGTTAATGAAATATGAAGCTCTTGAGATTTCACTTCGTGTGTGAAACTTATCAGAGAAGCTGTCTCATACAAAAAATAGTTTTGATTATTGAGTAGTGTTAGAATAAATTATTCCATGGGAGAAAATATTTAAAATGGAAATGCAAGAAAATTTAGAGCATTTATATTTTTTCTATGTGTCTGTTCTTTTGATTTTATATATCATATGAGGACTTGGCTGAGGCTGAAGTTTAAGTGATATATTTGCCTGGAGAAGTCATCCCAGTCCTGACTCAATCTGAAACTTATATTATCCTATCACTAAAAAGAACAAGAGGGACTTCCCTGCTGATGCAGTGGATAGGACTCCAAGCTCCCAATGCAGGGGGCCCAGGATCGATCCCTGGTCAGGGAACCAGATACCACATGCATGCCACACCTAAGGAGCCCAGCTGTCACAACTAAGACCCATTGCAACCAAATAAATAAGTATTCTAAATAAATAAATAAAAAGAACAAGAGAATTTTTGTTTATCAGAGGCAGATTTGAGCTAGCTTACTAACATCAATTCAGGAAATAGCGAAGAATGATACAGACTCAATATTTAGAGTTGATAATTATTTAATATGTATTAAGCTGCCATCATTAATAGTGTAAATTTCACTGGTTTGAATAGAACTGCATTTTCTATTTTGATGTTAAAGTGCTTATTTTCTAAATTTTCCTCTAATAAATCTACAGGATGAAACTTAAATTTACTTTAGTTCTCATACACAAAAAGTCTGATCTGGGAAGTTCCCTGTTGGTGCAGTGCTTAGGACTTGCCACTTTCACTGCCAAGGCCCAGGGTCAATTTCTGGTCGGGGAACTAAAATCCCACAAGCCACGCAACGCAGCCAAAAGAAAAAAAAAATCTGATAGAAAATATTTGTGAAAAAAAATTCAGAAAGTTCCAAAAAGCAAAACTTGAACTTGCTGTGCTCTGGCAGCTATTTACATAGCATTTACATTACATTAGGTATTATAAGTAATCTTGAGATGATTTAAAGTATACAGCAGGATGTGCATGGGTTATATGCAGATACTACGCCATTTTATGTAAGGGACTTGAGTGTCCCTCTGGTCCTTGCATTTTGGTATCTGTGGGTGGTCCTGGAATGAATCCCCCACTGATACTGAAAGATGACTGTATAGCATTTATGTGGTAGGGAAGCCCTTTAAATTTGTTTTTTGCCCACTGTTGTTGGCTGCAAGGTTCGCTTGAAGATAAGGACATTCCAACTTCTGTGGGCCTTCCTGAATTTCCTGTGATCTCTACAGGCAGTCTTTTTATATCTATCGAAAAGCTCTTAGCCTTTACCTAAAGCATTGGTTCCAATCTGGATTCCCTCGACATCTGGAAGCTCTGTAAGATTTTTCTCTCTGTATGTATAGTATTTGGCATTGGGCCTAGTACGTGGCAGTTTCCTCAATAACTTAAACAATAATCAGTTGAGTAATGGTGGTTCCCAAGGTATTTTTTGCATTTCTACCAGCCTGGTGGTAATCATACATTTACCTCAGATCAACCACTTTTTTTTTTTTTTTTCCCCCAGATCAACCACTTTTGACTTAAGCTAATGGAGTTGAGGAAGGAAACAAATCCAGAGTAGCCGAAATCTCTCTGACTTTATGTTATAGGCATTTTGAATATTATCTGTAATTTAAAATATTGAAAATTTCTAAATCAGGGCTATTAACACTAGTTTTTTTCTTGTTTTTATTAGAAGTTCTGATTGGCAGACCTACATGTCTAATTAATAAAATGAGAAAACGAAGTTATTACAAGAATGGTAGTTGTTCAGGGATCCTTCCATATTGAGATCTGGGGAGGGGGGTGCCAGGAATAAAAATTGCCTTTGATGGTACAATGATTAGGAAGCATTCATGCCCAATGGTTCTGAACCATTCCTTTGGGAATCTAAAAGTGTGTACAGTTGACCTTTGAACAACACAGTTTGAATTGTGTGGGTCCACTTACATGCAGATTTTTTTCAACAATAAATATTTCAGTACTACACGGTCTGTGGTTGATTGAATCCAAGGATGCAGAACGATGGCTACAGAGGAACTGCATATACGAAGGGCTGACTGTAAGTTACATGCAGATTTTTGATTACTTGAAGGTTGGTACCCCTAACCCCCACGTTGTTCAAGGATCAGCTGTACTCTCTTTCCAGAAAAAAATGCACATGTGTACATAAAAAATTTTATATGTAATTTCAGGGGATTTAGGACTCCCTGAAATGTATCCTGGATTTTTTTGTGTGAAAGTGGAAAATTATGGGAGAGAGTTTCTCCCACCCCCACTTTAATATAATACACACAATTGAAGAGTATCCTGTAGCTTTGCAAATAGCTTATGAAAGGGTTTTCTAAAACTCAACAGTCACTGCTTCAGAAAGGCAGTGTCTTATAGTGGTTAAGAGTACAGGCTCTGGAACCAATCTTCTTGAATTCAAATACTGATTTCTCTACAAAGACCTGTGTGGCTCTGGGCAAGTTGCTCAGCCTCTCTGTTTCTTTAACTATAGAGTGGATTATTGTAAGAATTACATGAGTTAATAGATGTAAAATGTATTACATGTATTAGAACAGATAGTGATGCTCAATAAGTATTAGCTATTATTATTATTATTATCTTGGGGACTTCCCTGGTGGTCCAGTGGTTAAGACTGCAATTCCACTGTAGGGGGCGCAGGTTCAATCCTTGGTTGGGAACTAAGATCCCCATATGCTCCATGCGTGGCCAAAAAAAAAAAAAAAGTATTATTTCAGAGATGGAGTTTTTCTGTTGAATATCTGGCCAAGTGAAGTTCTTTTCCATTAGGTAGCCTAATGGAAAAATTAATTCCATTAATTAACATTAGGTAGGCCTCTTTTACCTTATTTCTTTTTTCTTTCCATAGAGATTTTTTTAAATTGAAGTATAGTTGATTTACAATATATTTTCTGTTACTTTATTTCCATGAAGAGATAGTTGCTTCCAATATTATGAGAAAAACAAAGATCCATGTCTTTCTGTAGGACTTCTGTTTTCCTCAGTCACCCACTTTGCCTCTGAGCAGAGTAACTGCTCCTGGTCTTCTTGTCCACAGGGTGAAAGTTGGTTTTGCCTATTAATCTCTTTTTCTAGCCCACTGCTATTTTCCACTCTTTTCTTTTTTTAATTATAAAATATTGAATAGAGATTGGGATTAACGTATACACACTACTATATATAAAATAGATAACTAATAAGAACCTACTGTACAGCACAGGGAACTAACTCTATTCAGTACTCTGTAATGATCTATTTAGGAAATGAATCTAAAAAAGAGTGGATATATGTAGATGTATAACTGATCCACTTTGCTGTACACCTGAAACTAACACAACATCGTAAATCACCTGTACTCCAATAAAAATTAAAAGTTAAAAAAAGTAAAAATGAAGACAGAAGTAGAAAAAAATAAAATACTGAATAGAGATTATGTAAACTATTATGATTTATGATGCATTCTTGTACCTCCAGCCATTCAAAGAAAAAATGTTTACAGTTATCTTTGAAATACTCTGTATGCCTTTCTCAATCCCATTCCCTTCCCTATCCCATCAAAGGTAATAGTTATCCTTGTACTTATCCTTTTCTTTTTAGCTTTATTGCATTTATTCCTAAGCAATATATTGAAACTTTATGTAAATGGAAACTATATAAGAGAGTGAGTATGTGTGTATTCTTCTGCTACTTGCTCTTTATATTTCAGCTCAATATTCTTGAGTTTCATCTATGTCTGTGTGGGACTATCTCAATTTTTTTAATCCATTCTACTGTCTTGGGCATTTTGGTTGTTATTTTGCTGTTATACAAAGAACTACCTTGAATATTTTTATTCATGTTTTTAAATAAACGTGTAATTTTCTCTAGGGTAGTTACCTGAGACTACTCTCAGGTAATTACTGAGTTACAGGAAATGCACATCCTCAGCTTTACTTGATAATGCCAAATTAATTCCAAAAGTGGTTATCCTAATTTATGCTCCTAGTGTTAGGGTATAAGGATTCAAATTACTCTATAGTCTCATTATTTATTCATTCTAGAAATGTTTATTGGGTATGTACAGCAGTAAATAAAAACAAAACACCCTACTCTTGGAGTTTAGGTTTTAGTAGAGACAAATAGCTAAAATATTTAATATCAAAATGGTACATGTTTTATGGGAAAAAAAGTAAAGAAGAGAAGGGGGTATTATCTTACTGTTGTCAGAGCCATATGGGGATTAGAGACTATAAGAGGATGAAGTATAACCAGGAAGCTCTGGGCTCCATGTGGTGATTGACATAAAAAGAGGTACAGGTGTGATGAGATTGGTTGGTCCTCAGGCTTTCAAGCAGATAATGGTAGTGAAGCTTGTGAGGCTGGGGGGGTGCGGTAGTTCGAGAATCTTGCCAGGAGTATTTTCAGGAAGGAATGAGTTAGGAGGCTGGTAATAGGTGATCTTATTCTGAGCATTTAGTGCTTTGGAGCCCTGTTTTGACTCCCCTCTTGCCCATTGTGGTTTGGAGGATGAGGGGAGGGGTGGTCTTGTCGGGAACATATGGAACACTAGATTGCTCTTGATTCAGGAATACTTGGAGCTCTAGTCTTGCTTAACTCTTGAAGATGGAGAAATGAAGGTTGGGGGAAGGCCATCCTTCATTCTGAGCATTTGGAGCTTAGGGAATGGAGCTTTAGCCAACAGAGATGTGGAGTTTGAGGGGAGGGTAGTCTTGCCTAGAGTATATAGAGCCCACATTGTCAAACTTGTTAATTTTTGCCAGTCTGGTGTATGTGAAATACAGTATCTTCTTGTGGTTTTAATTGAATTTCCCCTTTTCTTTCTAAAAACCCAAAATTCTATACCTTTTCAATGTCAGACTTAGTCATATAACTTTACTACTAACTTCTGTGATAAACCCCACAATCATGTGGGTTTTATTCATCATCTATTTGTTTCATGTACTAGACATCCAAGATTTCCCAGTTCAACAACTGAAACTTTTACTGTAGTGGCTCTTGACAGTAGACCCTCAGGGAAATCTGTTATACTCTATGTTGTCACCACAAAGGTCAGGAACCCTACTTTCTGTTCACTCTTCCTGAGGAGCTGAGTTGGTAATCTTCATGCATACTGTCACCTAACCTCAAAAAACACATCAGTGTATCTACACTGATTCTATCCCACCCCATCCGGGGCTCCCATCAGACTATTGACCCCAGGTTGCAGCACTGGCAGAGGCTGCTCTTCAGTTGTCTTTTAAAGTTGCCGTTTTAAAATCTGAGAATCACAGCTGCTATTGATAGTCTGTAAGGAAAATGCTTTGGCTGATCACAGCTAAGGGTTATAACTCCCTCTGCTTTTCAGGCTATATCTTTTTTTTTTTTTTCGCGGTACATGGGCCTCTCATCGTTGTGACCTCTCCTGTTGTGGAGCACAGGCTCCGGACGCGCAGGCTCAGCGGCCATGGCTCACGGGCCCAGCCGCTCCGCGGCATGTGGGATCTTCGCGGACCGGGGCACAAACCCGTGTCCCCTGCATCGGCAGGTGGACTCTCAACCACTGCACCACCAGGGAAGCCCCAGGCTATATCTTTATACAGTTTTAACACTCACATCTTCCCCAGTGTCCCTTAGTGCTCTCACAGGATCAGGCCTCAGAATTCACGAAAGAACACTGGAGAAAGGCAGACTATATATTGTGCTCTGGTGATCTGTGGCACTTCCTAGGTGCCTGTCTAGTTGTTCCATGCATCCTGCTCTACCCTACCTTGTTTACTTGTTACATTCAGTGTCATGAAGGAGTACAAAGATGATGAAAGCATCTGTAAATTCCAACTGATTTACTATATATTTTCCAAGAATAGCTCAGTACCGTGCCTTAATTGCCTTCTTAAACTTAAAATGCATATGAGCCTATAAAGGCAGATGTGGACAATGAGACGTGTCCCTTGTGTTTTCTTTTTCAGCCTTCAAAAGGATTTCATCCAACTTCCTATGGTTAGTTATTAAGAATATTATCTAATAATTTTGTAAGCTTTTCCCTGCATGGATTGAAGTCTGTTTTAGAAGGCTGTCACCATTGTTAATGTTATCCCACCCATTATGGGAGAACTATATATACGGCACCCATTTCACAGAAGAGAGACAAGAAATCTCAAAGTTTTACCACATTAACCATGATTATACAGACCTTATTATTCCCAAAGTTCCAAAGGAGTAGGAAAAAGAAATATATAGTCCTAAAATAAAATTAAGCTAATACAAACCTTAAATGAACCAAAATCCTCCTTGTTGCCCAATCAAGCATAAGAATAACTCCCAACAGATAAATTGGTTTGAACCCATATGAAGTTGTTATGGGGAAACCCATGAGACAATTCTCATCCAAATGCATGTTTCTAATAATATTGTGAGCAACTCAAAGCCCACATGAGTCGTCTGAAGTTTTATTATTTACAGGTATGTGAAGCATTCCCAGACTCTTCAACCAACTCAACAGCAGCTACTTCCCTGTGACTGGGTCCTGATTAAGGTCCTCCCAAGAAAGACTTCATTGGATCCACGCTCAAGAGGACTCTGCCAGGTTTTCCTGACCCCTCTACATCGCTATAAAGTGCCAAGGCCTTAAGACTTGGGTACGTGTATTACAACGGCAAGAGTGCCAGCGCCCACCAAAGACCCATTGGACCTGTCAGCTCCTCTGTTTCACCAAGCAGACATAATAACTTACCAGCAAAGCAGAGTAAGCCAGATGCCTCTGCATGATACCACCAGCTGATAACACACAAGAAAAAATAATTAACTTAGACTAGAACCCTATCTTTTCTTGAGAAGCTGGGATTTAAAGGAGCTATTCTGAGATCTGTGCTGTTAGTAAGTGACTGATAACATAGACTGGATCAGTCCCTGAGTTCAGAGACTGGGTTGCAAGTGAGTGAAAAATAGACAACGAAATCTTGAAGAACTGCACGGAGGTGCAAGCCACATTTTACCCTCTCCAAGTAATGGTGGTTGGACTGAGAAAGTGCTAAACCAAACCTGTAATAGGACTGGTTGTTTGGGTGTCTCTCTTTATCATTGTTGCCTCTTACAGTTACATTGCTTTCTGTGTTGTCTCTCTAGGTCCCAATGTTCTCAGATAATTCACATTGCCCTGACTGTGGACAGCAATGGTTCCCTAGTTTAGAACTAGGCCATTGGTTGTACCAAACTGAACTGGTTGAGAATGAATGTTACCAAGTATTCTTAGACCGTATTAACAGAGCTGATTATTGCCCTGAGTGTTATCCTGATAATCCTGCTAATAGAAGCCTTGTTCTTCCTTGGTCTTTCCCACTTGAGTGGGCTCCCCAAAATCTTACCAGGTGGACCTTTGAAAAAGCTTGCCACCCATTTCTTCTGGGTCCTCCACTGGTTAGGAAAAGGATACATGACTCTAGAGTTGCTGGTTTTAACCCTGCATTACAGTTAATCCTGACCAGAACAGATAAAACCTTGAACAAAAAACTTGGCCAAAGCAAATAACTTCTGAAACAGTCAAAATCATGGAGACTCTAGAGGGTTTTGTACTAGTAGCCCAAGGAAGATGGAAAAATGACTCCTTTCTATATCTGATCCAGACTGTCACTACTCTGGGAAACTGCTTAAATTGTTGTTGGATCTGCTTCCAGGGTCTGTGCATCTCTTCTTCAGCATGAATTTAATCAGTATTCCAAGCCAGATTGTTCATCTAGAACCTGACTAATCCATATTTCCTATGTTTTGGAATTAGCTTACTCCTAAAAATCTCCACAGCCTAATTATTGACGTTATTATGACATGGTAGTCCTGGAGGAGAAGCCCCATACTGTGTGTACTTTCATTATATTCTAGTGAAAACTTTTCTGGGAAAGCATCCTTGTAGCTGAATTCTAGATTATTCCAGTAAAACAACTAGACATTTTAATAATAAACTATATTGTTCTAAATTCCACCTCTTAAATATTAATCAGTGATAATTATATATATATATAAAATTTATTCATATATAACCATTTATTCATCATTGGCTCTATTTAGCTCATCCTCAGTGTGGCTATGACGTTATCCATAACTGGTCACTGTCAGAGGAATCACATTCAGTCAGGCAGCACCTATATAGGTGACAATAAAAACATGCAGAAATGCCTCTGTCTACACCTCCTTGGCTCTACATAAGCAAGGACTATCCTGTCTTTGTGGTGACTGAACTTAGAATGTCCTCCCCTGGCAATGGAAAAGTACCTGTCCTAGGAGATAGGTGACGAAAGGAGTTACCCAGCTTGACTGCATATATATTATGAACAGTTTAGGGGAAGCATTTTTCTTAGAACTAAGAAGGTCTTACCTGACATTGGCCTCATTCTGGCCTTCACTTGTTCATAAGAATCATGAAACTAGAGTTCAGGTTAAGAAACTTAGAAAACATCTCAGAGGCCACTGAACAATTTAAAAATTCCACTTAAGATTCTAGATAATCCAGTGCTTGTGTAGCAACTCAACAATGTTCTCAAGGCCCCAGGTTCTTGCTATCTTTCCCCTCTGGGATCTTTAGCATATTGGCTTTTTGTCCTCATAGTTCTCACCGAGTACAATGTAGCTTGTTGCTGCTCCAGACATTTCAGTCCCAATCAAAGGCTGGAAGTAAGGAGCAAAAAGCTTTCTCCTTTCAAGTCTGTGTCTTTTATTTGGGAAGAAGATCTTTCTCAAAAGTCCCTCACAGATTTTTTCTTACATCCTTGATTCACAAAGGAGCCTGGGAAACCTGGCAGAGGGGAATGGAGTTGCACTGCCTGGGTAGGACACATTGTCTCCCCTAATAAAATCAGGGCTCTTTTAGGAAGGAAGAAGTAAGGAATAAATGGCTGTTTGTATGCAACAAATCATGCCTGCCACATGTTAAAAAGTCACTTGTTAGTCTGCTTAAAGAATGTACCCCAGAGATCTGCCCTGTATCTGCCTTATGTCTGTCATGATGGAAGTTCTCTTCTGTTCTATTGCTGAATAAACTGTGTGGACTGCTAAATTGAGTGAAGACTAATTAGTTTATCATTTACCATTGGTTAAGAACTACACTATCCTAAAGCTCTTTCTAAAAAGTGAAAATTTACTTTGAGGTATTGCTTTTGAGTGTGGTGTTATGATCAATATTATTGTCTCCTAAACTTTTTCAGACACATACCAAAAAGCACTACATGTGTGCAATTTTAAATATCGGCAAAATAGAGAAAGGGTCTTTGTTTTAACCAATCTCATTCTTAAATAGTAAGGACATATTAAATGGATTTATACAATTGGTTTTCAAATCAGTGCCTGGGTGAGCTTGTCAGAAATGCAAATTTTCCGATCTTACAGAAATTTTTATTCCTTAGATTGCTTGTGGGGCCCAGGTAGCTACATTTTACAAATAGTGCCTCAGGAGATTCTTATGCAGGTACTCTATGAACTATACTTTGAGAAATACCATAGCAGCATATCCAGGGTATTTAGTTATCCGGCTTAAAAGAATAGGAAATGAGGGATTCCCTGGTGGCGCAGTGGTTGAGAGTCCGCCTGCCAGTGCAGGGGACACGGGTTCATGCCCCGGTCCGGGAAGATCCCACATGCCGCGGAGCGGCTGGGCCCGTGAGCCATGGCCGCTGGGCCTGCGCGTCCGGAGCCTGTGCTCCGCAACGGGAGAGGCCACAACAGTGAGAGGCCCGCGTATCGCAAAAAAAAAAAAGAATAGGAACTGAGTACTCATAATACTGTAAGGTAGTGATAGTTATTGTACTTTGCCGGTGACATATAAAGAGGTTTCACATCAGAGTGAAGGTCACTGCTGATATTCAGGTTGTAACTCAGTCATTTTTCTCAACTGTGAGGAGGGCTCTATTGTAGCCCTCCTCAAAAACAGTTCTGTGTGTTGTCATTATAAGGTATGTGAGTATATAGGCAAGAGAAAGGAATCAAAAATACTAATTTTAATATTACATTAAGAAGGGTACTTTGCCTTCATACACGATTATCATTACATACCTGATATATGGTCAGCTCTCAGAACTAACATCATGGGGTAGAGTTCATAAAATTGAGCAAGGGAAAAAATTTAGAAAGCTTTGTAGCTTTTCAGCTTCGGTCTTTTTTAAGTATGACTTTACTTGGCTTAAAATATTGCAGATTATTCTAAAATACTCTACTTCATAGTTATGAATAATGAATTTTAAAGTGTATTCTTAAAATTCTCATGACAGTTGATTCACTGTTTTGGATTATATGAGCCATATTAATCTATACTTCTGTACTGTAGGAGAGTTGATAATTACTTACACGTAATGGTGGCCATTTCTAGACTTCTAGAACTACTCTCTGTTATTTTAATGCAGACATAGGAGTGGAAGTTTAATGGAAACTGTGCTGGGGCAACTGGAAAGTACCTACTAAAGCAGAGTCTGTCTTGAGTTGTACGTGACTAAGTTAAGATTCATCTCTAAGTTGTAGGAGAAGGTAGCCCAGGCAGACAGGCATGCAAGAAAGAATTCCATGACATCCAAAGTGTATGTGGCAATCAGCAGAATACAGATATCTGTAAAAGTGAGTTGAGCCATAACCCTTCTATCTCTTCAGTCTCCTCTGGCAGCCCTTGAGTCTCCATGGAAGCTTGGGAACACAGCTTGAAAACTACTTGTTATAGAGGAAAAATAATAGCTTTGGAGCCAGCTGACCTAGGTTTGTCTTCTGATTCTGGCACTATTAAATGACCTTGGGCATTTTAACCTTTCTGTATCCAGTTTCTTCATCTGTGAAATAGGTTATGTAGTAATACCTACCTCATACTGTTGTGAGGTTTAAATGTGATAACATATGTCAATCATATGGCATGTAGTACGTCTTTAGGACTAGGAAGGGTATAAGAGAATGAGGCAGAAGTTAGAACTAGGGATAAGGTAGAGTCTTAGTTTTAGAACAGGGATTAAAGCCAATTGTTAGAACTTAATGCTGAATTGTTAAAAACTTCTTAAATCCTTCCTGGTGAAGAACAAGATTAATCTTGGGACTGAGGTCGATCCTGTAATTATGTATGTTAAATGGTCTTAGATGTAAAGATTAAGAGGCCTGGTGGGATGAATGACCCAAGGCAGATCATTGTCACATTTTTTAGGCCCATTTATAATCATAATTGTGGTAGATGTAGTTGCTACATGATTTATTATATCACTTGAGACTTTCACAACACCAAAATAAGCAATTTGAGAAGAGTTGAAGAATATGTGCAAATTTACCCAGGTCATATGTGCTAGAGTCACAATTCAAATATAGAATCAGGATGCCTTATAGTATGTTTATGATACATATATATTTTTTTTACTAGTTGTGTGTTCTTGGGTAAGATTCTTAACATCTCTATATCTCAGTTTCCTTATCTGTAAAATAGAAGGAATATTAATAGTCCATACATCATAAGATTGAGGTTTCCAAGATGGAGTAGGTTGGGTGAGGTCCTACTGCTCTCCCAGCTCTGATTTTGTTCTCATGGGTAGCTTTTCTTTGTCCTACCTCTTCTCAACTGGATATGACAAAATGTATAGGAGGCTGTGGTTGAAGTGTGCCTCTGTAACATAAGTTCATTGTGTGTGGGCTCAGAGTTACCATTACAGGCCTTTCCTTTTTTTTTTTTCTTTTGAATTTTATCTTATTTATTTTTTTATACAGCAGGTTCTTATTAGTTATCCATTTTATACATATTAGTGTATATATGTCAACCCAATCTCCCAATTCATCATACCACAGGCCTTTTGATTTTTACTTTTCCTCACAGAAGCTAATATATTTTATTTGATTACTCATTTAAAAAATATATTAACATCAATCATATAGAAAAGTGCAGGAAATCATTCACCTATGTACCCAAGTCTAAAATACATTAACTTAGGAAAGATATCCCATGCTCTTGGATTGGAAAAATTAATATTGTTAACATGGACATACTACCCAAAGCAATCTACAGATTTAATGCGATCCCTACCAAATTACCCATGACATTTTTCACAGAAATAGAACAAACAATCCTAAAATTTATATGGAACCATAAAAGACCCAGAATTGCCAAAGCAATCCTGAGGAAAAAGGGAAAAGTAGAAGGCATAAGCCTCCCAGACTTCAGATGATACTACAAAGCTACAGTAATCAAAATGGCATGGCATTGGCACAAAAACATATATGGATCAATGGAACAGAATAGAGAGCCCAGAAATAAACCCACACACCTATGGTCAGTCTTCAACAAAGGAGGCAAGAATATACAATGGGAAAAAGACAGTCTCTTCAGCAAGTGGTGTTGGAAAAGTTGGACAGCCGCATGTAAATCAACGAAGTTAGGACACACCCTCATACCATACAGAAAAATAAACTCAAAATGGCTTAAAGCCTTAAACATAAGACATGACACCATAAAACTCCTAGAAGAGAACATAAGCAAAACATTCTGACATAAATCATACCAGTGTTTTCTTAGGTCAGTCTCCCAAGGCAATAGAAATTAAAACAAAAATAAACAAATGGGACCTAATTAAATCTATAAGCTTTTGCACAGCAAAAGAAACCATAAACAAAACGAAAAGACAACCTACAGACTGGGAGAAAATATTTGCAAATGATGCGACTGACAAGGGCTTAATTTGCAGAATATACAAACAGCTCATACAACTCAACAACAAAAAAAAACTCAATTGAAAAATGGGCAGAAGACCTAAATAGGCATTTCTCCAAAGAAGACATGTAGATGGCCAAGAAGCACAGGAAAAGCTGCTCAACATCACTAATTATTCGACAAATGCAAATCAAAACTACAATGAGGCACCACCTTACACCAGTCAGAATGGCCATCATTAAAAAGTGTACAGTGGCGCAGTGGTTGAGAGTCCGCCTGCCGATGCAGGGGACTACGGGTTCGTGCCCCGGACCAGGAAGATCCCACGTGCCGCGGAGCGGCTGGGCCCGTGAGCCGTGGCCGCTGAGCCTGCGCGTCCGGAGCCTGTGCTCCGCAACGGGAGAGGCCACAACAGTGAGAGGCCCGCGTACCGCAAAAAAAAAAAAAAAGTGTACAAATTTTAACAAATGCTGGAGAGGGTGTGAAGAAAAGGGAACCCTCCTACATTGTTGGTGGGAACGTAAGTTTGTGCAGCCACTATGGAAACCAGTATGGAGGTTCATCAGAAAACCGAAAAAGAATTACCATATGGTCCAGCAATCCCACTCCAGGGCATATACCCAGACAAGACTATAATTCAAAAAGATAGGGAATTCCATGGCGGTCCAGTGGTTAGGACTCCGTGCTTTCACTGCCGAGGGCCCAGGTTCAATCCCTGGTCGGGGAACTAAGATCCTGCAAGGTGCATGGCATTGCAAAAACAAAAAGATACATGCACCCCTATGTTCATAGCAGCACTGTTCACAATAGCCACGACATGGAAACAACCTAAATGTCCATTGACAGATGGATAAAGAAGGTGTACCTATATACAACAGAATACTGCTCAGCCATAAAAAAGAATGAAATAATGCCATTTGCAGCAACATGGATGGAACTAGAGATTATCATACTAAGTGAAGTAAGTCAGAAAAAGAAAGACAAATACCATATAATATCACTTATATGTGGAATCTAAAATATGACACAAATGAACTTATGTATGAAACAAAGACTCATAGACATAGAGAACAGACTTGTGGTTGCCAAGGGGGAGGGAAGGTGGAGGGAGGGGTGGAGTGGAAGTTTGGGGTTAGCAGACGCAAACTATTATATACAGAATGGATAAACAACGAGGTCCTACTGTATAATACAGGGGACTATATTCAATATCCTGTGATAAACTATAATGGAAAAGAATATAAAAAAGAATGTATATATATGTATAACAAATCACTTTGCTCTACAGAAATTAACACAACTGTAAATCAACTATACTTCAATTTGAAAAAATAGATAAAATGCGCTAACATTTTGCCACATATACCTTTTCTTTTTTTTAGAGGCTTTACAGGTACAGTTGAAACCGATTCTTGTTCTCATCCTATTCCTGTCCTTTCCTCCATAGAAGCAAGCATATATCCTTTCTGTTCATGTGTTTATTTAAACAATGTACAGAGCAATAAAATAGTTGAACACTTTCAAAATTTTATTACTCAGTAACATTCATATATAAACATGTATTATGCATCAATCTGTAGAGATAACCTTACAACATTTAATTTTATGTGTTGGAGTCTGCTAAACTTGGTTGTATTACTGCAGTGCAAAGGTCATTCCATATACCAGACAATGAACACCTACCAGGCTGACAAAACATTACCACTGGTACATTGAGATGGAGCAGAAAAGGTGCATCTTAAAGACAGAGCACAGGTAGCCACAACAGAAGAAGAGGCACTGAGGCAAATTTGTGTCCCTCTTCAGGGAGGTCTCAGGATATCGAAATAGTAGGCATCCCTCAGCCTACTATCTGTTGATTTTCTCCAGTTATGGAGAATGCAGCCTTACTACTTTAACCTGGTTCACGCCCTCATGGAGACAGTTAAAGCAAAACCATAAGTTTTGGTGCAGATTTCAGGGTCACAGGGAAGTGGAGATAACTACCAGTGATAAGGCTGTTTTCTTTAAGTGGAAAAATGAATCATAACCTCCATAAATGGGGCACTGAAAACCAACATTTCACAATTGAACTTGAAAGGGATTCACTTCATCAGTTCCTTTTTGCAAAAGATACCATCAAAGGTATTTTTTTTTGGACATTCTTATGGAGTGGTTTTTCCTACAGCTGCAGAAAGTCTCCAACATGCCTATTTTCCATCAGCATGAGGCTCTGCCTCACTTCTATTACACAGTCCAGAGATTCCTAATGTATACATTTCCTGGTATTGATTGGACACTGTTGAAAAGATTGACCTGCCTCTGGAATAGTGGCCTCCAGATCTCCCAGATACCCCACCATGTGACTTTTTGTGAGGATGTGTCAAGAACCTCTGTGTTTGTACCACTTCTTCCTTGTAGCCTCGAGGGACTACGTTTTGGCTATGAACAACGATGTTACAAAGGGTCTGAGTGAAATGGGCTATAGGAATGATGTGTGCCTTGTGACAAGAAAGGTGTATATTGAACATTTGTAAGATTATTGAAATATCTCTCATGATTTCTTTGCAGACTGCTTATTGACCACAACCCCGTTTCCAAGTAATACGTTTTTTAAAGCATTCAGTTGTTATTTGAAAAAAAAGTTTTTTGAGGATATTCTACATGCAATAAAATGTACAGATTTTAAGTTTGATGACAAACACTACCTCAATAAAAATATGAAGCACTTTCATTACTCCAGAAGGTTTTCTCATGCCCTTTTCCAGTCAGTAGTCCTTCCCCTAGGAACCTCTGATCTGTTTTCCATCACTGCAGACCATTGGCAATTCTAGAACTTCATATAAATGGAATCATTTGGCATATAATCTTGTGTGTGGCTTTTTTCGCTCATCACACTTTTTAGATTCATCCATGTTATGGTATGTATCAGTAGTTGGTTCATTTTTTTTTCATTCGTTCAATTTGTTTTAACATCTTTATTGCAGTATAATGGCTTTACAATGGTGTGTTAGTTTCTGCCTTATAACAAAGTGAATCAGTTATACATATACATATATCCCCACATCTCTTCCCTCTTGCATCTCCCTCCCTCCCACCCTCGCTATCCTACCCTTCTAGGTGGTCATAAAGTACTGAGCTGATCTCCCTGTGCTATGCGGCTGCTTCCCACTAGCTATCTGTTTTACGTTTGGTAGTGTATATACATCCATGCCACTCTCTCACTTTGTCCCAGCTTACCATTCCCTCTCCCTGTATCCTCAAGTCCATTCTCTAGTAGGTCTGTGTCTTTATTCCCGTCTTGCCCCTAGGTTCTTCATGAACATTTTTTTTTTTTTTAGATTCCATATATATGTGTTAGCATATGGTATTTGTTTTTCTTTTTCTGACTTCACTCTGTATGACAGACTCTAGGTCCATCCACCTCACTACAAATAATTCAATTTTGTTTCTTTTTATGGCTGAGTAATATTCTATTGTATATATGTGCCACATCTTCTTTATCCATTCATCTGTTGATGGACACTTAGGTTGCTTCCATGTCCTGGCTATTGTAAATAGAGCTGCAATGAACATTTTGGTACATGACTCTTTTTGAATTATGGTTTTCTCAGGGTATATGCCCAGTAGTGGGGTTGCTGTGTCATGGTCATATGGTAGTTCTATTTTTAGTTTAAGGAACCTCCATACTGTTCTCCATAGTGGCTGTATCAACTTACATTCCCACCAACAGGGCAAGAGGGTTCCCTTTTCTCCACACCCTCTCCAGCATTTATTGTTTGTAGATGTTTTGATGATGGCCATTCTGACTGGTGTGAGATGATATCTCATTGTAGTTTTGATTTGCATTTCTCTAATGATTAATGATGTTGAGCATCCTTTCATGTGTTTGTTGGCAATCTGTATATCTCCTTTGGAGAAATGTCTATTTAGATCTTCTGCCCATTTTTGGATTGGGTTGTTTGTTTTTTTGATATTGAGCTGCGTGAGCTGCTTGTAAATTTTGGAAATTAATCCTTTGTCAGTTGCTTCATTTGCAAATATTTTCTTGCATTCTGAGGGTTGTCTTTTCGTCTTGTTTATGGTTTCCTTTGCTGTGCAAAAGCTTTGAAGTTTCATTAGGTCCCATTTGTTTATTTTTGTTTTTATTTCCATTTCTCTAGGAGGTGGGTCAAAAAGGATCTTGTGTGATTTATGTCAGAGTGTTCTGCCTGTGTTTTCCTCTAAGAGTTTGATAGTGTCTGGCCTTACATTTAAGTCTTTAATCCATTTTGAGTTTAGTTTTGTGTATGGTGTTAGGGAGTGTTCTAATTTCATTCTTTTACATGTAGCTGTCCAGTTTTCCCAGCACCACTTATTGAAGAGGCTGTCTTTTCTCCACTTTATATTCTTGCCTCCTTTATCAAAGATAAGGTGACCATATGTGGATGGGTTTATCTCTGGGCTTTCTATCCTGTTCCATTGATCTATCTTTCTGTTTTTGTGCCAGTACCATACTGTCTTGATTACTGTAGCTTTGTAGTATAGTCTGAAGTCAGGGAGCCTGATTCCTCCAGCTTCGTTTTTCTTTCTCAAGATTGCTTTGGCTATTCGGGGTCTTCTGTGTTTCCATACAAATTGTGAAATTTTTTGTTCTAGTTCTGTGAAAAATGCCAGTGGTGGTTTGATAGGGGTTGCATTGAATCTGTAGATTGCTTTGGTTAGTAGGGTCATTTTCACAGTGTTGATTCTTCCAATCCAAGAACATGGTATATCTCTCCATCTGTTTGTATCATCTTTAATTTCTTTCATCAGTGTCTTATAAGTTTCTGCATACAGGTCTTTTGTCTCCTTGGGTAGGTTTATTCCTAGATATTTTATTCTTTTTGTTGCAGTGGTAAATGGGAGTGTTTTCTTAATTTCACTTTCAGATTTTTCATCATTAGTATATAGGAATGCCAGAGCTTTCTGTGTATTTTGTATCCTGCTACTTTACCAAATTCATTGATTAGCTCTAGTAGTTTTCTGGTAGCATCTTTAGGATTCTCTATGTATAGTATGTCATCTGCAAACAGTGACAGTTTTACTTCTTTTCCAATTTGGATTCCTTTTATTTCTTTTTATTCTCTGATTGCTGTGGCTAAAACTTCCAAAACTATGTTGAATAAGAGTGGTGAGAGTGGGCAACCTTGTCTTCTTCCTGATCTTAGTGGAAATGGTTTCAGTTTTTCACCATTGAGGACGACGTTGGCTGTGGGTTTGTCATATATGGCCTTTATTATGTTGAGGAAAGTTCCCTCTATGCCTACTTTCTGGAGGGTTTCTATCATAAATGGGTGTTGAATTTTGTTGAAAGCTTTCTCTTCATCGATTGAGATGATCATATTGTTTTTCTCCTTCAATTGGTTAATATGGTGTATCACATTGATTGATTTGTGTATATTGAAGAATCCTTGCATTCCTGGGATAAACCCCACCTGATCATGGTGTATGATCCTTTTAATGTGCTGTTGGATTCTGTTTGCTAGTATTTTGTTGAGGATTTTTGCATCTATGTTCGTCAGTGATATTGGCCTGTAGTTTTCTTTCTTTGTGACATCTTTGTCTGGTTTTGGTATCTGATGGTGGCCTCATAGAATGAGTTTGGGAGTGTTCCTCCCTCTGCTATACTTTGGAAGAGTTTGAGAAGGATAGATTGTTAGCTCTTCTCTAAATGTTTGATAGAATTCTCCTATGAAGCCATCTGGTCCTGGGCTTTTGTTTGTTAGAAGATTTTTAATCACAGTTTCAATTTCAGTGCTTGTGATTGGTCTGTTCATATTTTCTATTTCTTTCTGGTTCAGTCTCGGAAGGTTGTGCATTTCTAAGAAATTGTCCATTTTTTCCAGGTTGTCCATTTTATTAGCATATAGTTGCTTGTTCAATTATTTTTGAATCACTCTATATATTATTGTGTTTATTAAATTTTATATAAATGCTTTAATATTGTACCTTTATAAATTTTTGATATCTAACTCATTAATTTATATACAATATTATGTTTTAAGAATATACTACAATGGGCTTCCCTGGTGGCGCAGTGGTTGAGAGTCCACCTGCCAATGCAGGGAACACAGGTTCGTGCCCCGGTCTGGGAAGATCCCACATGCCGCGGAGCGGCTGGGCCTGTGAGCCATGGCCGCTGAGCCTGCGCATCCAGAGCCTGTGCTCCGCAACGGGAGAGGTCACAACAGTGAGAGGCCCGTGTACCACAAAAAAAAAAAAAAAAAAGAATATACTACAATTTAAAAATTCCACTTCCACTTCCTTATTTATGGACATTTAAGATTTTCTCATTTTTCCTGATTTTAAACAATGCTGCTACAAACATCATTGGGCACTTGAGGAAAAGTTTCTCTAAGGTATATGTCTAAAAGAATTGCCGATTTATAGAATGTGTGTGTGTCTTAACTAGGTATTGCCATATTGCTCTCCAAAGCTATAACAGTTTACTTCATTGCCAGTAAAGATCTCTGTATCTCCAAATCCTCACCAACACTTGGTATTGCCTGATTTAAAAATTTTTGCCAATCTGGTGGTTGTGAAATGGTATCTCATCATTAATTCATTTTGCATTTCCTTGACTAAGTTTCTTACCAATTCAGTAGACTTTTAGATGTCCTCTTTATTTAACTGCTTGTTCATCTCTTTTGCCCACTGCTTTTAAAATAGCATTATTTGTCTCTTACTGATTTGCAGTAGTCTTTATGTATTCTAGATATTAATCTCTTAATGATTATATGTGTCGCTGATATCTTTATAGTCAGTGAATTTTTTAACCATGATTTTGATGATTTGTCTAGAGATTAACATTTTTAACGTCATCACATTTGTCAAAGTTCCCCTTATGGTTTGTATATTTTATATCTTGATCAAGAAAACCTTGAGATTATAAAGGTATTCCATGCTTTCATCCAAAAATTTCAAAGTTTTGCTCTTTACATTTAGGTCTCTTATCTGCAATTGATTTTTGTGGAGGTAGAAATCTAATTTTTTTCCCATTTGAAAAGTCATTTGTCCCAAAACTATTTATTCACTGATCCATTCTTTTTCTTTTGTCACTCAATTTCCTTTATTTATGTATGCATATATTTCTTGTCTCTCTATTCTGTGTAATCTGTCTCTTCTTACACCAATGCCCTATTGTTTTTAACGTCTTGATATATCTGGTAAAAATATCCCCCCTTCTTCAAAATTCTTTTTTCTTTCTTCAGAATTATCTTGACTCTTCTCAATCCTTTACTGCTCTTTGTGAATTTTAGGGTCAACTTGTTCATTCCATAAGAAACATATAACAATAAAAAAATTGTCTCAAGATTTTGTTTCAAATTGCAATGAATTTATAGATTAATTTGGAAAGAAGTGGCATTAAATGGCTTTGAGTCTTACTGTCTATATGTATTTCTCTATTTAGGTCCTTTTTATGTCCTTCAGTAAAGTTTTATACTTTTCTCCCTAAAAGTTCTTTTCTTAAAAGTTTATTGAGGTATAATTAACATACCATAAACTTCACCCTACTCTAAAATTCTTGCATATGTGTTGTTAGATTTATTACTAGGTACCTTCTAGTTTTTATCATGAGGTACCTTACAGTTATTGTGAATAGCATCTTCGCTTTCTAAAATTTTTGTAACCGGACTTTATTTTTAAAGGATTGGGGACTTTTTATTTTCTATCACAAAATAGGATAGGAGGTAACCCTCATTGCAACATATGATGGTAATGAAAAGGAGATGTATAAGCCTAGTCCCAGGAGTCTGAAGCAGATAAAAGGGTGACAAGGAACCCTCCAAATCTGAGACTTGTTTCTAAGTGTTCACACCAGCAGAAAGGAGGCCTGTTTTTAACCCCTCCCTTCACATTCAGTTTATAGTTGACACCACTCTATTCGTACATTCAAGCATTCATTCACTTATTCATATTCTTTTAAATTAAAATATGGGGTTCTTGCTGTATACTAAGATCTGTGCTAGGCATTTGGGATTAAATTTTTTAACTTGTAAAATTAGATTTTATAAAAGAGTGTTGTGAGAAGGACACAAAAAAGGCTAGTTGACTAACTTCTCAACTAGGCTATCCAAAAAATGTAGCACTTTACAAAGCTCTTTCACACATATTTTTATATTTAGTCATCATAGCAATCCTTAATCATTTTTATAGATAGTGAAGGTTAAGTAACTTTGAGTGGTATGGTTTTTGACAAAAAATAAGATTTAACTATAAAATGACATGATTAAGTTTTTATTGCTTATAAATTGCCTCTGATTTTTATTCCTTTTATATATAGCTCATAATCATTTATTTTTTTGTTTTTTCTTACAGAAACATTTAATTAAAGACTATAGAGTAAACATAATGTCTTAAGATCATAATCATTTATATTTAGTCTTCTTTGAGCACTGTATAGAAGAGCATTGTATAAAGAGATACCTGTCTCCATATTTTACAAAAGAATACTGTGTGAAAACCACTAAGAAGGCAGTGACTAAACACAAAATGTGTATTTCCTCTTCCTAACACCAAGACAGCCATCTTAGTTTGTAGGTAGCCCATGTGCATTGTTACTTGTTAATGATAAGTGAAAGCTTCTGATAGGCAAACTCTGAGAAATTTATATGGGACAGAAATTGAAGACATAAAGGAAATCTGCAATGATTAACTCAACAGTGACTTAAATTTTTACTCTTAGAATTACTTTTCATTTCAATTTTTACTCTTAGAATTACTTTTCATTTCAGTTTCAAAGATGTTCTCTTCAAGATTCTGGTCACTTGGTCTTACTTTTTACATCCTTCCAGACACATTGGAATGTATTAGAAGGCTATGGCATCTATACAAGGTTAATAATCTGAAGCTTTTCTTCAGTTTGTAGTCTAGGATTTGGAATATGATCCTCATGAAAGCCAGAAAACACTTTCTCTTCACTAGAAAAGTTTCAGAGAGGAAATATTACTCAAACTAAACAGATTTAGTAAATAAAGCTGAAATTGGCATTTCTCCCATGTATGAATTAAAAAGTCATTTAATTTTTTTCATTTTATTTTAGTCACTGTATATATGCCTTGTTTCCTGGGTCCACGGGAAGCATGAGCCTGTTGGGACTTGGGACAAGAAGAAAACAAGACATCTGCACAAGGAAAACCAGACACTAACAAAAAGTATCCCAAAGTCTGAAGAGATAAAACGCAAACATGACCGACAGAGGACTTAGGGATCCTCCAGAGGGTAAGACTAGTTTGTACAACACTAGGTTTGTGCTGTAGGAAACTAGGGCTGTGCTAGAGAGAAAGTCTCTGGTGACTAAAACTGAAGTTTGGAAGTAAAAAAGAAATTAACTTAATTGCTTAATTTGTTATGATTCCTATTCTTTGATATTTACTGAATTTTACCATAATACCAGACCCTAATTATGAAAAAGAGTTATATTTTAGAGACTCCCATAGTAGGAACCTATAGTGTTGGAAAAATTACAATGCATCTTAAAAAAAGATGGTAGACAGATCTTTAGAGTTACATTTTTAAAAATCAAGTAAGCTATATGCTATATATTTAGAGGGGGATCTTTCAATTATAAGGAAAGATGAAATTTAAATTCTTCATCCTACTTACGTGTATGTGTCTATATATATATATATGATATAAAATAGGCAAAATATGAAGTAGGTTTTTCAGAAGAGAAGGGTATATTTAAATATTTTATTAAGGATATTTTTAAATATATTAAAGTAGAACAGTATAATGAAGTCCCATGTACTCAAAATCTAACTTCAACTTTTACCTACATAATAGTACTCTTGCTGCCTGCCTTGGAATAGTTAAATGCAAACCCAAGACATTATATCATTTTATTTGTCAATACTTTAGTTTACATCTCTTAAAGATAGATTTAAAAAATAAAAAAAAGAACCAAAATAGCATTAGCACACCTAAAAAATAAATTAATAGTTATTCCATGCTGTCATCATATATACAGCCAGTATTCGCATTTCCCCCATTGTCTCATACTTTTTTTTTTCTTCACTGTTGGGTTTTTAAATTCTTTTTTCTTTACATTTGGGCCACATACTGCATTTGATTGATACATCTTTTTGGTTGCTCTTTTTTTTTTTAAGCTTTATTATGGAAAATTTCAAACATATAAAAGTAGAGAGAGGAAATGAATCTCATGTACCCATCAAACAGCTTCATCTGCTGTCAACATATGGCTAATGTGGTTTCATTTATACTCCCTTACTTCTCCTTACCCCCATATCATTGAGTTGAAGCAAATTCTAGGTGTCACATAATTTTAGCCATAAATACTTGAACACTTATCTCTAAATGATAAGGATTTCTTTGTAAAAACACTCTCACAATACCTTTATCATAAATAGAAGATGAACAATAATTCCTGAGTCTCATCAAATATCTGGTGTTCAAAGTTTTCTGATTATATCATAAATATTTCTTTAACAACTGGTTTGCAGGACAGTGAATCTAAACAGTGTGGTCCACACATTGTTGATGTATTCAAGTACCTCTTAATCAATAGGTTACTCCTTTTTTTTTCTTGCCATTTATTTTTATTTCCTGCTGTTATTAAATAAACAAAGTCTTTTGTCCCTTAGAATTTCCCTCATTATGGGTTTTGCTGATTACATTCCTGAGGCATAATTTAATGTATCCCTCTATCCCTGTGTTTCTTGGAAACTGGTAGTTAGCTCTAGAAGCTTGATCAGATTCAGATTCAGTTTGGCAAGAATACTTCATAAGTGGTATGGTGTACTTCCTATTGCATTGAATTCGAGAGGTTATAGTAATGTCTGGTTTTCCTTCTTTTTGTGGTGTTAAGATTGATCAGTGGGTTCAGCAGTTGTCAGTCTCACTCATCTCGTTCATAAAATTCCTCATTATCCTTTTGCATAATGGTTTTAGTTGCTGTTGATGATTATTGCCTAGGTCTGTTATTTCATTAGGGAAGAGGATGTATTTGATACTACCAAAAATTGGTTTGTCATTCAAAATAGTTTTACATTCATATTATTTGTTAGATTAACATGATAGTGAATTTGCTAATCAGTCACCTTTACTGAAAATCAAGAGAAGTAATGTTTAGGAAGAGTGCCTCATAAGCCATAAAAATCTATATAAATATTTTTATTAATCAGGGACCTTGTTAAAATACAAAAATATAGGGATTTTTTTAAATAAAAATTACAAATTTTTATCTCAATAGACCCTCAAAAGGATTTGGAAAATGATCCATCAATAAATTGTCAGGCACAGGAGACTACAGTGACAGCAAGTCCCACTGAAGAAGCTCAGACCCCAAACCCTGCCTCTGGTCTTAACAAAGACCACCAAGAGGTAGAATCAGTTGGTCCAGGAAGTACAGATACAGATGATCAATCAGAAAGTCCAGATGAAACAGATGATAGGAAATATCCAAAGGATACAGAAGGTGAGAACAGCCAGAGTTTCCAGGGTGGAGAACAAGGGCATCCGCTCCCTTCAGAAAGTCTGGGTGAAGACCTCTTGGATCCAGAACCCAACTGTTCTCCAAGTGACAAGGTGGGAAGAACAGACACACACTTAGTGAGCAGCTCTGCAGCCCTCCCTGAGCATGTGAGCGACAGACCTGGAGCTTTGCAGGAGCCACCTGTCCTTGACCCTCAGGATACCCAGAGTCCTGGGCATTCCAGTGCAGGGCTGGAGAGCCAGGACACACTGAGGAAGCGACTGCCGGCACCAGGTGAGAGAACCCCTGAGCTTGTCCTGTTTTGTACTGTTCTTTTCAGAGAACTTCTCTTTCCTTCATAGGATTAAGGCCTTTGCACCTTGCCCAAAGTCACATAAAGAGATATAACTGACTTGAGATTAGAATGAGGTTTCTCATATCCTAAACTAGCTCATTCCACTACATTAAGTTGCTTCCCACACATAAGCTGCGTTTTTTAACAGTTTTTATTTATTTGCTGTCTGTATTAATCCAGTATGATTTTTTTTAAAGGCATGACTTTTAAAAAATTTACCTCTGGCTTTTTCCTTATTTCTAATGAGCATATCTTCACTTTCACTTTTTAAAATCTTTTACTTTGGGGGAAACTAAATGCTACATAAATCAAGAGATAGGTATATTTAAACACCAACATCAGTGGTATAGGACCCTTAACTCGGTCATCTTTCAGTTTTATAGGACTTTAAGCAGATTAATTTTTCTATACCTGATTTTCCCCACTTGTATATTAAGGAGAACAGCATCGTATCATTCCTTACAAAGATAATAGTTGGAATGTGCAAAGTCCTTACACGGGAACTCAAGAGATGAAGATTCTAGTTGTGGCCCTACCACTTCCTAACTTGGGTGAACTTAGGCAAATCTCTCAACTTCCTGGTACTTCAGTTTCCTATTTGCAGACTGAAGAAGTAGGACAAGATGCTATCCAGCTGGTCTCTTCCAGCTTTTTTTACCTTCTGTGATTTTATGGATTTGGACTGTGTGGATTTGTATTTTATAAGTACTCTGAAAGCTCAGTCTGAAATGCCTATTTGCCAGAGCAAAGAAATATAAGACATTCTGTTCATCAGGGACTTGACTAAGGGCTACAATTCCATGTTTCACCATAAGTCAATGTCTGATCTCAAATATATGTTTCATTAGTTAATATTAGAATAGTCTGTAACTTCAGGGAAGGCAAGGGCTATGTCTCTCTCATTTATTGTGTTTCTGTGGCACTTGGCACAGAGAAGTGACTTTATGAATATTTGTTAAGTGAATGAATGGATATGATTTGTATGGACCATTATCTGCCATCAGAATTTCACCGGTATGCAGGGTCACTGAGTAGAGGAAGAAAATACTGTTTTAAAAATGCAGTTTATGTGTGGGAAGCAACATAATATAATGGAATGAGCTAATCTAGGAAATGAGGAACCTCATTCTAATCTCAGCTTGGCCATGTCTCTTTATGTGACCTTGGGCAAAGCCCTTAACATCCCTGGACCTTTTGTCACAATAGGTAAAGTAGGGGGCTACAGTAGGTGATCATTAAAGATCCTTTCAGTCCTTAAATTCTG
This sequence comes from Orcinus orca, assembly GCF_937001465.1. NCBI lineage: Eukaryota > Metazoa > Chordata > Mammalia > Artiodactyla > Delphinidae > Orcinus > Orcinus orca. The sequence goes on from NC_064559.1 coordinate 51,389,399, forward strand.
TGACATGATATTTTAAAAACCCGTGTTTTGGTGTGATATAACTAAATGAACTATCGTTTATAGGTGAGATAACTCTACTTCTTTATGTTAATAGAGTATGTTATTTGAGTTATTTCTCCAGTAAGGGTTATGGGCAGTAGTCAGCTTTCATTGTTATATGAGGTACTTGGCTGGGGTCAAGCACACATCTAGACTCTAGAGTGACTTAGCTCAGAGTCTACAAAATACCGCCCTCCTTTTCACCCACACATTTTATGATTGGTGTCTCACCCCACACCTACATTTTTATATAGTTCATAACTTTTCTTAACCTTGTATTCCTTGCTTTGTATACCTCGTTCACTAAGTTTCAAGCTTGCTTTTGTAAGCTATTTTGCAAAGGTAAGCTATTACTGTACAGTAATCTCTCCTGTCTCTAAACTTAATGTCTCTGTTATTTGTATATTAGGGGGTCTTCAGGAGCCTTTTGAGATGTGAACACTGGAATTAGAGCATCATTGCCCTGTGATGTTGAGTCTTGTGTACATTATTTCTTAAATCCCTTCTTAAATCACATGTTAGATACGTTTGGCTGCAATATTAGGATGCTTGTTTCTTTGTCCTTGATGTAAGAGCCAGTGAAGGATTGTGGGTGTAGCAACACTATCCTGAAGTGAATTTCACAGCATTTCATTTTATTCTAAGTAGAACAAAGGTAATGGTGAGCCGTAAGGAAAAGACAGGAAGTTAGCTTTGTATAAAACAAAATTTTATAAAGTATGGAAATCCTGTCAGGTAATTCTTTGCTTCGGTAAGAGGTATAAAGGTATACACACTCTCATTAGTGTACTGTCTAAAAATAATGTTCCTTTTTTTTTTTTCCCCCAGAGGTTGAGAGACATCAACAAGAAACACAAAAATTGGAAGGAAACAAGGAGAATGTACAGGATACCATAAGGAAGATTAATAAAAAGGATTTTCGGAGCTATGGTAAGAACAAAACTAGTCTTACTGTAGTGATTCACATTCAGAAATTCTCAGAGAAGTACCTAGAAAACTAGCAGATTTAAATAGTTTTAACATTGTTTTAATATTTTTTTTTAATGTTTGATAGTAATATTAGAATAGAGCAATAGAGTTCTGGGGATTTTTCCCTTAGGGGTGGCAGCCAATATTTTGCCATCCTTAACAAAATGGGAATTCCCACCTGAGGAAGGGCTTTTCATAAACAAGAAACTAAAACTGTTCTTTTTTTAATTGAAGTAAAGTTGATTACAGTATTGTGTTAGTTTCAGGTGGACAGCAAAGTGATTCAGTTATATATGTATATTTTTTTCAGATTATTTTCCATTATAGGCTATTATAAGATATATGAATAGGGCTTCCCTGGTGGCGCAGTGGTTAAGAGTCCGCCTGCCCATGCAGGGGACACGGGTTCGTGCCCCGGTCCGGGAAGATCCTGGAAGATCCCACATGCCACAGGGCGGCTGGGCCCGTGAGCCATGGCTGCTGAGCCTGCGCGTCCGGAGCCTGTGCTCCGCAACGGGAGAGTCCACAACAGTGAGAGGCCCGCGTACCGCAAAAAAAAAAAAAAAAAAAAGAATATAGTTCCCTGTTAAAGCTGTCTTTTCAATGAAAAACAAAGTATTAACTTCTCAAATGGCATTTTTACATTTTGACTGTTTAGGAAAAAATGGCCTATCTACAGGTAGGTAGTAGATACTTTTGAGATGGTAGAAGAATATACTGATAGTTCATTTCTAAATCACATCAGTAGCTATAGCAAAAAATATATAAACTTAGATTTTACCTTTTAACAAAGATGTTGTTATCTTCAAATTTCTTCTTAAGAAATTAAAGAAAAAGTATTTCCAGTAGATTTCAACAGCTGAAAGTTTAAAGGACTGAGGCAAAAGAAACTCACCACAGGCCAGTAAAATCTGACAGCGTATCTGCCTTTTTTCAGTTTACCACAGGCTTTACTTCTGACTCACATTCTAATTTTGTCTTTTATTTTCTCTTTCTCTGATAGGCTCCATCTTTCTTGGCTTCCTGGTTCTGATTCTTGTTTTGCTAAGTTCTGTTAGTAGCTATTATTCCTCTCCGGCCCAGCAAGTGCCCAAAAATCCAGCTTTGGAGGCCTTCTTGGTTCATTTCAGCCATTTGAAGGATAAATTTCCAGGCCAGAGTTCCTTTCTGTGGCAGAGAGGACGTAAGTTTCTCCAGAAGCACCTCAATGCTTCACACCCCACTGAGCCAGCCACCATCATATTTACAGCAGCTCGAGAGGGAAGAGAGACCCTGAAGTGCCTCAGCCACCACGTTGCGGATGCCTACACATCTGCCCAGAAAGTCTCTGCCATTCAGATTGATGGAGCTGGAAAAACCTTTCAGGACAGTGATGAGGTCAAGCATTCAGTTGACGAGAAGCTGAGCTCTGGATTTGAGAAGGGCCGGAAGGCTGCTGTGGTCCACCGCTTTGAATCCCTTCCTGCAGGCTCCACCTTGATCTTCTACAAGTATTGTGACCATGAGAACGCTGCCTTTAAAGATGTGGCCCTGGTCCTGACCATCCTACTGGAGGAGGAAACATTAGAAGCAAGTGTCAGCCCAAGGGAAACTGAAGAGAAAGTGCGAGATTTACTTTGGGCGAGGTTTACCAACTCTAACACTCCCAGCTCCTTCAGCCACATGGACTCAGACAAACTGAGTGGACTGTGGAGCCGTATTTCCCACCTGGTGCTGCCTGTCCAGCCAGTGAGGAGCATAGAAGAACAGGGCTGCTTTCTATAAGCTAAGCACAGAGTTGGTTATGTTCAGCATGGGTTTATTAAAAAGTCAGTTTAAAAGCCTTCCATTTATATGGAAGGAGGTTGACGAATGTGAGGAAATAGCCTGGAAAGCACAAATGAGCTTATTTGAGAAAAGAAATTTTCATTTTTTACTTTTTGTAAAATCTTTCTAATCTAAGCTTGACAAAGCTAAAAGTTGACCTGACTTTTTTTCCTTGCCTTTCAAGCAAATCAGGTATATATAACTGAGGAATGTTCTTCAATCCAAAAGTAGAGCAACAGAATCATTACATGGGAAGATAATCTTCTCAGTAACTACAGAGTGATTTTTGTTTTCTTGAGACTCTAAGGAGCCTTTTGGATAGTATTTGGACTCAGATTAAAGCAATTACAATTATAAAACTGAAAATTTAAAAAAAATTTCTATCACATGTTAAATATTTTTAAAATTCATTTTAATAACCTAGTTGTGGGATTACATCTTATGCTTTTTTGCACTTTTGAATAGTATGAAAAAGGAAATAAGAATTCAAATACTTATTTACCTAAATACTATATGTAAGGCACTGTGTTTTTGTTCCGTTAATGAGCTCTGAGGGAAAAGCAGCTGTGCTCAAGAAGTGTTCTTAAAAATTGAAAACAATGGGGGAATTGTTTATAATCACTGCAAATGAAGAAATTCCAATTGGCTGTGCCTTCGCTTCAATTTTCTTGAATGATTTAGAGCAGTGGTTTTCAGGCTGTCTACTGGCACCCCTCCCCTTTGTATCAAAGAAGTTCTTCTTTTTCTCATTTTATATATTGGGCTCCTCTGTAAGATTTAATTGGATTTAATTGGAATAAAGAGTTCCACTAATAATGAAGTTTGAAAATCACTGATTAAGTGAAAAAGCATCTTGGAAGATAGGAAAAAAATGAAAATATTAAAACTCATGAGTAGGTTGAAAATAAGATACAGGTTTATCAAGAGACATGCTATTTATGAAGAATGAAGACTTACAGATGAATAGCAGAATGTATAAACTAGTATTTACTAGCATATTTCTATGCTTTTGGTTAATCTCTGTTATCATTTCTGTCTCCCCGAATGGAATTTTATAATTGTCTACAATGAGAGTTTGAGTGCTTTAAGCAGAACAGATTTTAATAACCAGTTGAATCATAGATTTTTATATAGGTACATTAGCATAACTTTACCATACTGTTTACTTATTATACAGTGATGGAACGTTTATCTAATGCAGTTCATTTCTTGGCCAGCTAGTTAGAAGTATGATTAGGTTAACAATTAGAAAAATGCAAGAGATGCTATACTTAGTGAGAGGAAGTGGAAATGGTAGGTAGATTCTAAGAGGTTTTAACAGCTAGTATTAATTGTTGGACCATGTTCTGTGATTGTAAGAAAGCTTGAGAAAGATGTTTATGGAGACAGTGATTGTTGATTTGCATCTCAACCCCGAAGGCAGAACTTTAGTAAAATGATCTTGACCTAATGAAGGATTTGTCCCATTACATGGCATACCTAGGAACTATCACCATGAACCTGGAATATTTCAGTTAGGTTTTGGCCTCTGAAGTCATGTGACTAAATTATGGAAGGATTTTCGGAAACAGTAAGAAGATATATAGGGGTCTTTGTTGATGCCTAAACAGAGAGCATAAAGACATGGGGGGAAGAATCTATTTGAAAGTGTTTGTCACAGGAAAAACAGATCTGTTCTAACCAAGACCTGACATTGTGCTCAATTGAACGTAAGGCCATACCTAAAGGAACTGTTTTCATTTGGGACTTTGTGAAGGACTCTTCCGCTAGATTTGAGGAGAGACCTTCCTGAACAAAAAGTTAAAGCATAGTGAATATAATATCAATCCAATTTAAAATCAGTGGAAATTGAAGAAAAATCTATATGCCATATTCAATATTTTTTGATATTTCTGGATCTCAGATGCTAGCATTACATCACACAAAACCATTGGTGCCTTGTAGAACTGGTGCCTGCTGACCTGTGCTACCTCAGATTTATAAAGAACCAGTATGAAGTGTGCACATCTAATCTGTCAGTGACTCAGATCACAGCTGAGACAAAGATGGTTTCGTCATTCAGTTGAATATGGTTTTTCATCATTTCCTTTCAGTATAATTTAGAAAATATTTCCAAATGTCACAATTTTTTTTTTTACTGTTCAGCCTTTGTTAAAAAAACATGTCTCCTTCCATGTATAAGTGCAATCAACTGAAACTGTTGTCAGTTTTCTGTCCACTATTTCAAAAATAATTTTTAAAAGAAGCAGTATATTAGCTCTGTGTCCTCATGAATAAAATGATTATTCTTAAAGCATAAAACTTTATATTTTTTAAATGTACAAATAAAATCTATTATCTATTGTACCCTTAGGTTAATTTCTATTCAATTGTACCTATTTTTTTTTACATTTTTCAAGTTTCTAAATTTTCTTTTGTGTGTCTAGTAGTTCATCTTTCATTACTATAATAGATAGTTTGCTTGTTTGACTTAGAACAATGACTTGTGGGCATTTGATACGATATATGATACCCAAACATCACCATTTAATTATTATCATAGAACAACTCTAATTATGTTATATATTAACATAAATCACTTCTTGAGTGATACCAGAGTTCTAGAACCAACTGGTAGAATTATAAACTGTCTCTCGACTTGAGTTTTTTCCCCTGTGGGGTAAATTTTAGGTTTCCCAGTTAGCTCCCAAGCAATGCTGTTGTTTCTACTTCTAATTTTTAAATCAATAAAGTAATTTAAATATGTTTCATTTGAAAGCTGCCAAGCTTATGTGGTAAGGTTCAGCAGGCCTGTGACCCACCATCCTCCAGGTAATGACACAGTTGAACAGTGTTAGCAGCTGAGGTGGTTTTGACCCTGTCACAGTTTTTGTTTGTTTTATACAGGAAACATAAGGAGCACTGATGATAAAATATAACAAATTCAGCATGTAAAAGTGATACTAATTCAGCAAGATGATCTTCTCTGGGACTATATTTGCATACATCTGACCAGTTTCTATGCAGCATAGTCAGGTGTCTAGTACTTCAAAAACTAATGTTAAGCAGAAGATATAATCATTATAGCTGATTATCATTTATTGGGAATAAAGCTTATATCCATACACAGTTTATTTGTAGAGAAGTACTTTCAAATAGGAACATGATACCTTTTTTCTTTTATCATCTGAAAATAAAATGTAACAATTATAAAAATAAACCAAGACATCTTTGTAAAGCCCTCAATATGTCATTTTATAAAAGCAGTTTTAGTCTGCTTTTCATGTTGAACGTATGGTTAAATATTAATCTTTAATATTTTGTCCACCAATCTGAGCATAATATATTTCATTTTGAAATTTGTTGAAAAGTTAGTGGTTCTGTTTTCTCTTGTTTTTGTTTTTTTCAAAAATTAAAGTACCTTTAACACTATCACTTGTTCAATGGGAATGTTGATGTTTGTCTTTATATATGTATTGTGAATATTAATGATTATGAATCACTATCATAATCCATAGAAATATGATGAAATGATTATTTTAAAATATTTCTAAGGGTATCTATGAGATTATGAAATACTGAGGCTTATGAGTCACACGGGAAATACTTGCTATGAATAATATATTTGCAAAGAAGGTGTTACCAATTCTAGAGAGAACTAAAGATATCTGTGTAAAACAGTTTTTCCAGATGACTTTAAAATATGCCTTATTCCTATTATGTTAAGTTTTAGGTATTAGGTTGTAAAGTAGCTGATGATGTGGGCCTAAATTTGCCTCATTCAGACTGAGACTGGGCTACTGAAACTCACTTCCAACTAATACACGGCCCTATCAGTTCTGTATATGGCAGTGCTTCTCGATCTGTTTTTAAAAATATACAAACTAGTTAAGAGCACTAGCCTTATCCAAAGGGCCTGAGAACACAACCAGTATCCCCTAATCTGTAAATAATTGGTAAAGATATAAATAATTCAGTTTTCAATGCCTTTCCTTCCAGGATTATATGCTGTGTTTACTTCAGCTTGTTTTGATGTCTTTAAAAATCCATAGATTGGTTCCTATACTGGGAAATGATCTCCCACTTTTCCTCATTGAGGCTTCATAAACTAACTTTGCCCTTGGCTAAGAGCAGTTACCTGAACCAAAAAGAATATTTTTGGACTTGGGAAGCAGTGGGCTCAGTAGGTAGGGTAGAGCTGGCAAGAAGATGTGAAGGCCCGCGGCAGTTCCAGCCTTCCTTCTCCCTGTGCCCACACTAGCCTCAGCCTTCTCAGCCCAAAGCTCCAGGCAGCTGCTTCTGGTTGAGCGGATTACAGGAGATTTAAATCTGTTTGCCATCCCTGTCATAAAAGAAACGGCACATTAACTTTCAAACAACTGCAATTTGCTTTTTTTTTTTTTACCTAACAAAAAGAAACGGGCTTTGCCAGTATTAATGTCAAAATTCTTGGCATCCCCCTTCTTCCTTATGTAACCATGATTGTGTTTGCATTTGTTTCTTATAGATGTTGAAGAATGTGCCTTATTCAAATTAGTTGTTTGGTTTTACGAAAAATAAATCTCCTTAATTTTTCTCCGTTGACTCATTCTTGATTATAGTTCCCCAAATAGCAAGTTTATAGAAATGGGCATATGGTCATTAATGATGGGAAAGGAAACTGCCCTCCTTTGGTAACAAGTTCAAGAGGTAAAGAATCCTGTGAGTGTCAGGAGGCACCAGGCCATCAGTTGCAGGCCTCATTTAGCATTCTTCCTGTGCTCTTTCTACTTAACGAGGTTTTCTTCAGTAGGAGAGAGGGAGGGCTTGTAAGTAGAGCTCTGGGAATTGCTCCTAACCTAGGTGTGCTGATTGGGAATGTGTTAATCTTAAGAGTGGACATCTTTCAGTTGTGTGTCGGGGGTGGGAGAGGACAGTGTGTTAAGAATTTCTGCCGTAAAATGTTGTCAAACCAGAGTTAGAGCGCAGAAGCACCTGAATACCCATCTCAGCCCCTCACCCACCCTTCTCCCAGCTTTCTGTCCCCACTGTTTGTACCCCACTAAAAACAACAGACCTATCGACATTTTATTGAACAATTTTCCACCAAATCTGAATTCAGTTTTGAAAATCTGATTTATTCCTGCAGTTTAGAAAAATAGGAACTCTTGGGAGTCAGCATGTCTTAAATAAGAGCTTTCAGTGGAATGGGCTAAAGTCAAAGGACAAGATGAGCCTGAAGGCAAAGAACATAGGGTTTTCAGCAACGTGATTTTTTAATTCATAAACTCACCACTAGAGAATGTTAAGATACTTCTCCAAATACGTAGGAACAGACTTAAGCCTCAATACTGTGAAAACTGCTTAATAAGGAAGAGAGGTGCTATGAGTTATTTAGTTACTATAGGAATTGTAATTTTAAATAGTATACGATAAAAATGATGTCAAGTCTGAAGTTGCAGTCTGGGTCATGGAACGTTTGATGCAGAAGCTGACAATGATTCTTTGCTTGACCGAACTTTAGTCAGGCTCCTGAATATTTTTCTAGGCCTATCTGTGTACTTCTTTGGAAAACACAGTTTTAGCAAGAATCCTGCTAAGTCAATTTAACTAGAACCCCACACCCTCAATATCCTACCTGGCTCCTCATCTTCCAGCATCCCCTAGGTGATGTCTGATCACTCTGGCCTGATAGGTCAGTTTAGCCAGAACCCCCGTTTCCTTGGTGTTTCCTCTTAGTTGTTTTCCATCCCTGCTCATTGGTTATAAATTCCTCCTTGCCCAAGCTGTATTTGGAGTTGAACCCAATCTCTCTCCCCACTGTGACATCCCACTGCAGTGGTCCCTATACCTATAATGAGGGTCCTGAATCAAGTCTGCCTTACCATTTTTAACATGCGTCATTGGATATTTTTTTCTTTAACAAAGTAGCTTCATCAAGCTAAACTAGGGAATGATCTTAGCTACTGAGTGAAGACCTTAGCTACTTAAGGAGATCCTGTTTCATATATGGGCAGGGCACACTTTACTGAAGAATCCACCCACATGATACATGAATTTAGGGCCTCCAGAGGCCCTCATCCACACAAACAGTACAAATGAGACACAAATCGTCTTTTTTGACCTGTAGCCTGACACTTTAGGAGCCCTGATTTTCTAATCTACAAACCAGTACTTAAGATGAACCGTCAACTCTGTAATGCCTTTTATTATTATATTACCTAAGATGCCATTTTAACAACTTTTTGTAACTCCAAACATGTAACAATAATAGAATAAATTCACGGGAAATTGAAAAACACAGAGCCATCATCACTAATCATTAGAGAAATGCAAATCAAAACTACAATGGAGGTACCACCTCACACCAGTCAGAATGGCCGTCATTAAAAGTCGACAACAGGGCTTCTCTGGTGGCGCAGTGGTTGAGAGTCCGCCTGCCAATGCAGGGGACACGGGTTCGTGCCCCGGTCCGGGAAGATCCCACATGCCGCGGAGCAGCTGGGCCCGTGAGCCATGGCCGCTGGGCCTGCGCGTCCGGAGCCTGTGCTCCGCAGCGGGAGGGGCCACAACGGTGAGACGCCCGGTTCGACAACAAATGCTGGAGAGGGTGTGGAAAAAGGGAACCTCCTATACTGTTGGTGGGAATCTAAGTTGGTGCAGCCACTATGGAAAACAGTACGGAGGGTCCTCAGAAAACTAAAAATAGAATTACCATATGATCTTACAATCCCACTCCTGGGCATATACCCAGACAAAATTCTAATTTGAAAAGATACATGCACCCCTATGATCATAGCAGCACTATTCACAATAGCTAAGGCATGGAAACAACCTAAATGTCCATTGACAGATGAATGCATAAAGAAAATGTGGTATGTGTATACAATGGAGTATTACTCAACCATAAAAAAGAATGAAATAATGCCATCTGCAGTAACATGGATGGACCTAGAGATTATCATACTAAGTGAAGAAAGTCAGAAAGACAAATACCATATGATATCACTTACATGTGGAATCTAATATATGACACAAATGAACCTATCTACAAAACAGAAACAGACTCACAGGCATAGAGAACAGACTTGTGGTGGCCAAGGGGGTGAGGGAGGGAACGATTGGGAGTTTGGGATTAGCATATGCAAACTATTATATATAGGATGGATAAACAACAAGGTCCTATTGTATAGCACAGGGGACTATATTTAATATCCTGTGATAGACCATAATGGAAAAGAATATGAAGAAGAATGTATATATGTATAACTGAATCAATTTGCTGCATAGCAGAAATTAACACAATATTATAAATCAACTATACTTCAATAAAGTTAAAAAACAAAAATAACACAAAGCCAAGAGATGCACCTTTAAGGATCAGAAACGGTACAAACAAAGTGCCGAGTGGGGCTAAAGCCATAGGCCTCCTGGGCCTGCATCCAGTCAGGCAGAGGCTCTGGTGTGCCCCATGTGAGGCACACCAGTTTGGTTATATAAGCAAGATGGCTGCTAGGCAAGCCCTGCAAAGTTAGTATTGTTATCCACAAAAAGTCAGTAATTCTTTTGTTTCAAGCAGCTTTTTAAAAAAACATCTTGTTTGAATGCCTCCTGTAAGTATGCTACAAGTTAGTTTCATAATTTCTTATATGCCATGTAGTTTGGCTGGAGAAAGATAATTTGAATATGCCCCACTGTCTTTCTGATTATAGCCAGTAATTTCATCACATGATGTGGGGCTATAATTACTTGTCAGACACATTACTGAACAGTGCAAACATATGCTTCTGGTTACTAAATCACCATGTTGGTCTATTGTCAATGATATTGCACAACATTTTATCAATTTTTCATCCATTTGTTTATGAGTTTCACTGAGAAAGTAAGCTGTATGTAGAATATTCTCCAGGTAAAATCTAGATGAATGGCTTTTAGAAGAATGTCAGTATGCTTACAGGAAACTAACGAAGAAGTAACAAAAAAAAACCTTAGCGACTGCATTTAATTTGAAAATTTAAGTATACAGCAGCAGCCAGAATAAACAGGAGCCACAGCACAAGAGCTGGTGCCATTTTTTACATTATACTCTTGGTAGGTATAGGAAGAAAAATGATTCTCCCCCTTGTTTTAATTAAAAATCACCCCAAATAATCACTACAAGTGAACTCGAGGTAATAGTCTTTCTTCCTATAGAGTTGTCTTTAAACTTAATGCCTGAATTAGCAAATTTAAACAAAGAAGGAAAGTACCTTTGACAAGCGCCATCAGTTCAATGGTTATTATTTAGTGGTGAAAGTCTGGGGCATGATTACCAAGTGGTTAGCTATTCCAATTACAAAAGAAACAGCATAGATAAGGTGTATATTTCTTCAATCAGATTTTCACCATATTGCTTTCTGAGTGATCAGGAATCCTCAGAAATTTCTCAGAAAGCAAGAAAAGCAGAAGCACAGATGAATTCATCATCAGTCCAGCATGCTGTCAAAACCATTAGTGTTCTTTTCATATGACTAAATGTCCCTTTGTTTTATTAAATAATAATATTATTTAATAAGAGTTGTTAGCATTTATATTGTACTTCTTTTCTTCATACACTCTGTTCTTTATTATATCTGATTCATAGGTGTTCTTATACATAATTTTGGAATTATTTCCTCCCCATGATAGTTTGAGGTGGCAAAGTTGACATCTTTTTTTTTTTTTTTTTTTTTCTGTTATTTTTTTTGCGGTACGCGGGCCTCTCACTGCTGTGGCCTCTCCCGTTGCGGAGCACAGGCTCCAGACGCGCAGGCTCAGCGGCCATGGCTCACGCGCCCAGCCGCTCTGCGGCATGTGGGATCTCCCCGGACCGGGGCACGAACCCATGTCCCCTGCATCGGCAGGCGGACTCTCAACCACTGCGCCACCAGGGAAGCCCTGACATCTTATTTTTAATGCATCTGTACAAGATTTGAAAAATTCCTAATAAGACTAAAAAAAAAAGACTCATGACCTAAATGGAAATAAATACCTGTTACTGAGTCCAAGCTTGTACTGCTCACCGCACGACAGGCCAGTAAGTCGAGAGACGAGTTGATGGGGCAAAGAATAGCAACTTTATGCCAAAAGCCAGCAGGCCAAGAAGATGGTGAACCCGTGTCACAAAGGACCATCCTGCCTGAGTTAGAATTCAGGCTTCTTTTATACTAAAAGGGGAGGGAGCAGAGTCAAGCATTTCCTGGTTCCCATCACCCTCTGGGAGGATCTGATAATTTCTTTCCGCCTGCAGTAATTCACAGGTGGGCCTGGTCAGGATGATTCCTGCGAAGCATTTTAGCTTAATGCTCATTACCTGGGAGGCAGGGTTCCCAGAGATGGGCCATTATGTGTAATTTAAGCTTATAGGCAACATTCCTTTAGTGATTAACCTGTAATAGAATACGAAGGTTCTTCCCTATTACATACTTAAAAATTAAATACAATGTTTAAAGATTATTTTGTTAACTAATAGCACCCCAAATAATCATAGGAAGATTAAAATTATGATATCTAATCTCTTATCTGCTTTGAATTATTTATTTTTCCAGGTTTATTGAGGTATAATTGGCAAATAAACTAATATATATTTCAGGTGTACAACATGATGATTTGATATATGTATACTGTGAAATGATCACCACAGTCGTTAACATATTCATCAACTTACATAGTTACCCTTTTTTGTGGTGAGAACATAAGATTTACTCTCTTAGCAAATTTCAAGTATACAATACAGTATTAGCTGCAGTCACCATGCTGTACCTTAGATTTCCAGAACCTACAGCTGAAAGTTTTGACCAACATCTCCTTATTATTATTTACATTTTAATAAGTGGTGTTTATCTCAAAAAGAATGTAATGTTATTCTCCTAAATGTATCTTTCTTGATATTCATATCAACTGTCAATTTATTTCCCTATTAAGTGTTTTCAAGTACATATTTTTTACATAAAATTAACAACTTTCACAAACGTAACTGATTCAGTATTTTACTCTTACAATGATAACTGTTTATTAAATTAAATGATAGATTTTTCAAACCTATCACATATGGTGATTTTAACTTTGAGTTACATTATAGACTTCGTTTACATATTTGAAAGTGAATATTCACATTTAACAAAAAGTCAGAGTGACCTACTTCACTGAATTACTGTAGCTGTTCAAACATCATTTACTGAGAATCTATCTTTCCCCCACTGATCTGAAGTGCCACTTTGTCACAAACTTAGTTCCCATATGTGTTTGTGCCTGTTTCTGAATTTTCTTTTCTGATCCATTGAGCTGGTCATTAGGCATAAACACCACAGTTTTAATTATTGGAGCTTTAATACTGGTGGTGGTTCATTTATTTATTTTTACAAAGTTCCTACCATTATTACTTATTTTTTCAAATGAACTTTAAAATCACCTTGTCTAAAAAAGATTAGAGTTTTTCATGGGGATTGTATTACAATTTTTAATGTTCTGGTGGGAAACTGGCATCTTCCTGACATTTACTCTGCATATCCAAGAAGCAAATAAACTGCTTAGTTTGAGTTGTCTTGTTTTTTTGATTACACCGTAGCTAGAAGAGGCTAGAAAATGTGCTTCTCAAATCTAAAAACCTACCGTACGCTGAAGTCCTTAGCTTTTGCGCTATAAAAGCATCAATTTTATTCACACTCAAATATAAGAGTGATCCCTCCGTCCCTCCCCACGCAACCCCCAATAGTGGGAGAGTTTATTCATCTTTGGAATTACTCAGTTCACTGAGGATCTTCACAGAAAACAATACTGCCTGTGCTGCTCGCTAACTACCATGGTTCTCTGTGAAAGGAAGCCCCTCTCCCATGGAATTCTGATTATTTTGCAAATAATGATGAATAACAGAAGTTCTATGAGAATATTTGTTCCTGGCCTAAGGCTGTAAATGCCCTCTTACCAAGGCTATTGGTGGTCTTTAAGTCTTCTCCTAGTACCCCCCCCCCCCCAATCCTGTAATGCTCTTTCTCCTCCCCTGACTTTGCTTTCTGTAATCTTAGGCATGAGGCTACCTTCAGTTCAGTGAATATTTCCCAAGTGCCCACCGTGTGCCGAGAACTGAACAGAACATTGGCTATCTCAATGACTTAGGAAAAATCAAAACTTTCACCTGGGGCTTCCCTGGTGGCGCAGTGTTTGTGGGTTCGCCTGCCGATGTGGGGGACAAGGGTTCGTGCCCCGGTCCGGGGAGATCCTGCATGCCGCGGAGTGGCTGGGCCCGTGAGTCATGGCCGGGCCCGTGAGTCATGGCCGCTGAGCCTGCGCGTCCGGAGCCTGTGCTCCGCAACGGGAAAATACTTTCACCTGGTTTGGGAGAATATTTTCTTCCACCCCAAAAGTTGGTAATCTTGAATAGGATCTTGCCTCTTCTATCTGTGGGAAGTATGGCCAAGAATTTATATTTGGCAGAATGTCCTTCTTGCTGACAGTCGCATACCCATAAACAACATGCTGTCCAAAGTCTGAAAGGAGATTGATATTTGGGGGCTTAATAGCATCGTGGTTTCAAGAGGCTACAGGAGGGGTCACCAGCCCTGCATTAGAGATGATCGACCCCACCAGAGCCTGCAAATCACTCATTGCAGCAGACTATCTTCCCAGTTGTGTTTTGGGGCTGGTTATTCCCTGACAGGGTTTCATCTGACAGCACCCAAACACAAAACACAGAAAGAAAATGCAAGTGTTCCTCTGAGGGGGTGACCCTATCAGGCCCAGTGGGAAGGTGACAGCTGCCCTTCAGAAAGGTCTTGAAGAGATATGATCTAACGGGGAGAGAAAACTGGGTGCAGAGCATGCACAGGTATGGTCCAGACAGCACTCAGTCCCCATAATTTGCCCCTCCCTATATCCTGGTTCCCTACATCCTGGTTCCCTACATCCTGGTGGGCAGCATCGAGCCTAAGTTTACAGCACACAGAACACTAAATAAAGACTAGTGGGGTGGCTTGTTCAAGTCCATGGATGGCCTTTTGCAGAGGAAGGATTTAAACTTCTAGATTTATGTTGTTTAGTGTTTTAAATAACTCTCCATACACCAACCCCACCTGGTAGCATCAGCTGTCAGGAATTTTCATAGTCATATAGCAAAAACACACTATATTAAAAAGCAAAAATAGACAGTTTTTTGAGTTCACAGATATACTTGGGAAAAATGAGTAAATGACTTTTGCTTACCATTTTCACTCTGTTTTCTAATTCCCAGTGGTCTTGGGATCCCATGTTCTGTCTAAAGTTTAGAGCAGATGTCTATGGGAGGAGTAGAAATGCCCCTGTGGGAAAAAACACAACTAGGCATTGTAATTTAAAATTTGCTCTTGTTTGGGCTTCCCTGGTGGCGCAGTGGTTGAGAGTCCGCCTGCCGATGCAGGGGACACAGGTTCGTGCCCCGGTCCGGGAAGATCCCACATGCCGCAGAGCGGCTGGGTTCGTGAGTCATGGCCGCTGAGCCTGCATGTCCGGAGCCTGTGCTCCGCAACGGGAGAGGCCACAGCAGTGAGAGGCCCGCGTACCGCAAAAAAAAAAAAAAAAAAAAAAAAAAATTTGCTCTAGTTTAACTTTCTTAAAATATTGAAAAGTGGAGTGAACGCTGGTTCCATTCATCAGGTGACGCTGCGGATAATCTGTGGGGGAAGGGAGGCTTGCTGAGCCGTGCCTGCCTGGTTTGATCATCCCCATCACGACTGCCCTGCCGAGGTCTACCAAATTCCACACTCCCCTCCTCCTCAAAGCTGCCAAGGGCTGGTTGTGACCTGGCCACCACCATTGCTGAGGCGATGAAATGACAGGGTTTGGCTCTGTCAGCCACGTGGGGAACAGACACAAACGCATGCATGACCAAGCCCTGTTCCATTTGGCCCAGAAGCTGTAAACATACTTTCTTGTAGAACCACAAAGCTGTAGCAAGTCCTGGATCCTCCATGTCCTTCTTGCCCTTCCTGGAAACACTCCTGGCTTTCCTAGTTTGGTACTTGTGGCTCCAGTGTCTAAGAAGCTGACACTCAAGGGGGAGTTATGACTCCCTTTTTATTTGTAAGTACCTCCCACCTAGATATTTTCTGTAGCTCAGTCCTTTTCTTCCCATTGGTAGAGAAGCAGCAGGGGCTTAAGTTTTCTGAGAATGAGAAGACAAATTCAAGCTCTTGCCCTTCAACATTTACCTGTGATTGACTCAATCATAGTTGCCAAGCACCGTCGGGTCATGCTCTGCCAGGGCTGGCTTTGCTCTGTAACGATCACCTTAGACTCCAAAGTTGTCTGGTTATCCCTCAAAACAGGACACTTTTTTCCCCTGTCAGATGGTTTCTAACGGCTGATGGAAGAAATTTTCTCATATTGAGGGATGTGGAAGTCATTCCAGCTTGTACGCGATTTGGCTTGAACTTTATGCCAACTAGGACAGTCTGTCTGTGGCCCATCACACATACATTGTACATCTGCCCTAACCATTAAAGAAGAGGGTGCACTGTGCAGAAGTAAAGAATGTCCGTTTTGAAGATAAAGATAAATGCCTCCCTTCCTGGGACATCAATGCTAGTACTCCTTTGATGATAAGGCTCCCTTCCCAGGCGCCAAGGCCATACTGACTCACTGTGTATTTGCTAATCTCTTTTTTGGAAAACTTGAAGGAATGTACCCCTGTCATGTTTGTTGTTCTTCGTTCTGATAAGATATAAAACTGTGCTGAAAACCATGCTTTCTGGAGGAATTCCTCAGAGCTACTGAGAGGCTGTCTCCAGGGCTCTAGTTCTCAGTTTGGCTTGAGTAAAACTCCCCTCTATTTTTAGATCGGTTATCGATTATTTGCGTTGACAGTGCATTGAGGTGGGGTTGACTATGTGACCTCTGACTGTCTTCTGGCCCTAGAACTCTGTGATCCTGACAGCTGGGATCGAGTCTTAGAGTCTATCTTCTTTCTTCTTGTGTCTCTTTAATTCACCACATTATGTACCTTCACCTCCTCAAGGCCTTTAACCTAGCACATCCTCTGCATGTCTGTACCTGTCTCTGCTTGAATTTCAGTCTCTCTTCGTTGTCTACAAATTGCCTTGATCAATGGTTTCTTGTCTCAGTGACCTGAGACCCATCTGCAATGGATTGAATGCTTGTGTCTCCCCAAGATTTATGTATTGACATCCTACCCCACAACGTGATGGTATTAGAAGGTGGGGTCTTTGGGGGGGCAGTGATTAGGTCATGAGGGTGGAGCCCTCATGAATAGGATAGCGCCCTTATAAAAGAGGCCCCAGAGAGCTCTCTCATCCCTTCCACCATATGAGGACACAGTGAGAAGATGGCCATCTATGAACTGGGAAGTGGGCCCTCACCAGACGTCATATTTGAAAATACCTAGATCTTGACTTCCCAGCCTCCAGAACTGTGAGAAATAAATGTTTGTTGCTTAAGGCACCTATCTATGGTCATTTGTCAGCCTGAGCTGACTTAGCAACTTCGCTCTTTCTAACATGAGGACAATGTCTGGCAGGAAAGAAGTGCTGAGGCTGGTATCAACTTCCTAAAGTAATGGTGCCACAGCCGCTGAACACTGCCCCTTCCTGTCTTTGACCATGCCAGTCTGAGGATAATGAGCTCCATCTTCTACCCTTTGAGTCTCCAGTCTCTGTTTTAGTCCAGGGCAAGTGAATACCTGGAGGGTTTAGTATTTTACCTGTGAAATATGTGTTAATTTTCCACCCTGGAGTATAAACCTCTTGAGGGCAGGGGTGGTACTTTTCAGTTATATTTCTCCAGCTCCTAGCACAATGTTTGTTACCTAGTGTTGCATCCCCAGCAAATGCTAGTTGAATGAACAGTTTTGCCTATGTTAGTCCTTCTCTCTCATGGCTGTTTTCCACAATTTGTGCCCTTTGGCCTTCCTGCCAAGCTCAGCTTGGGAGCACTTTGGTTCACCCTTAGAATTGGGTCACATGGCTCAAAGCTGTGGACACGGCTGCAGAGGGAACCACTTGGGTCACCAAGGGAATGATGGTTTCTGGCCCCTGAACTTCATTTATAACTTTCTGCAACACATCAGTTCCTGAAAGTTACAAACGAGTCAGGTTTCTGACAACCAGGTTGTTTTGTCTTTACTGAAACGTTCTGACATCATTTGATTGGACATAGAGAACCAATAGGCTCCTTACACTTTGGCTTTGAGTTTCATTGCCTAGAAGCTTCTAAAAAAAGGGGGCGTAAAATACCAAAATGAAATGATTGGAATAGCTGTATAGTCTAAATCCCTCATTTTACAGATGGGGAAACTGAGGGACTAAGTGACCATCTAAGGCCACGTGGTTATTAGTGCAAAACTGAGACCAGAGCCTAGATCCTGAGCCCTTGTCTACTGCCTTCTCTACTGGAGAAAGCTAGCAAGTGAACTGGAGAAGCACAGTATTAAAAGAACCTACTGTGACAACAAAAACATAGCATGGCGGGGCGGTGAGGGTAAAAAAGTAGTTTTAGAATGTGTTTGAACTTAAGTTGTTACCAAATTTAAAAAAGTAAAACTTGCAGTTATAAGATAAAAAGTCCTGGAGATGTAATGTACAGCATGGTGACTATAGTTAACAATACTGTATTAAAAATATATATATATTGTATATGGGATAGTTGCTAAGAGAATAGATCTTAAAAATCTCATCAAAAAACAACTGCAAATGTGTACCTATATGTGCTAATGGCCTTTAAACTTATTGTGGTGATCATCTTGCATTATATACAGATATTAAATTATGTTGCACACCTAAAATTAATACAATGTCATATGTCAATTGTATCTCAAATAAATAAATAAATCAGTCCACTGCTGAACCAATGCCACTGAATCATACACCTCGAAATGGTTAAAATTGTAAATTTTTATGTTACAGATATTTCACCACAACAAAAAATATTCAAAAAATAATGATCTGATAGGAACCTATGCTGGCTGACACTGTTTCTCCCTCTAGCCTTCTGCCTGCTGGCCTTGTGGGGAGAAGACTGCTCCCTACTTGCAGCACAGAAGCCTCTATGCCTGTGGAGGGTCCCCAGGCAGAAGCTGTGACCCAGCCCCAGGGCCGGGAGGATCCAAATGCGGCAGCATCTCAGGAGACTCAGCCTCTCTTCAGTTAGGCTTCTGAGCACGGGCCTCAGCAGGCTTCCCCCCAAGGGCTCTGCTCACAGCTGGGTATGTACCTGCACGTGACTGCCAGGAAGGTACTCGCTTATTCTCAAGCACAGTTTGGTATAATTTAACAGACGAAAAAACTTTTCAAAATGTAGAGTTACAAAGTCAAAATAATATAACCAGGCATACACTGAAAAGCTTTGTTTCTACCTTCATCTTATTGATTCCCCACTCCCTCCCAATAGGAAGCCATTTGTATTTGTTTTTTATGTATCCTTCCGATGTCCAACCTTTTATATTACCACTTTTTGACCTCATTGGAAATTCTCAATTCTTAAATTTTCTTTTTTGGGTTCCTGCTCATTTGTTGTCACCAGCTCAGGGCTCCTCCTCAGATGGGGGTACCGGGGCCACATATGGTGGGAAGGAGGCAAGAGGAGGGTGAGGGTCTGGTGAGACCCTCGGTGTCTATGCAGGGGCCTGGGCTTTGGGGTCTTCTGACCATGCTGGATTCCTTTGGTTGGGCCCTATATGTTTAGAGAAAGAATTCAGAGGATGTTGTGAGGAGGGTCAGGCCTCTGCTATAATTTCAGGATGTTTGATTAGACCCGGAACACAGATCTTCTCAGGGAATGATCTTTTGATAGAAGCAAGGATGGAATTCCCAATGGGTAGAAAGAAAACCTCTGGCCCAAGGCAAAACGCAGCCCAGGAGGATATGCAGATACTGGGATGGGTTGGCGCAGATGTGGGACCTGGCTCGTACCTGCAGGCAGGCCAGCACATGACCCTGTGTGCCTCCAAGGCCTCAGGTGCCCATGGCCGGCGCTGGATGAGCTGTGTCATCTTCTGTTGACATTGGAGGGGAAGGTGATCTCAGATGCCCAATGCGATCCAGCCACCCGGCTTCTGGATGTTCACCCCAGTGAAGACTGGAACTGTCCTGCCCACTGGGTGGAGCAGGCCTGGGAGCCAGTGAGCTCGGGGAGAAGGCTGCCTCATCTACCTGCCAACTCCTGGCTGTGGCTGTGGTTCCTTGCTGGGGGTAGTGGTGGTGATGGTAGTGTGTGTGTAGGAAGGAGGTGGGGGGGATGACAGGATGGAGAAGAAGTTGGGAGCCAAGTACTTCCCTGGAGGCCTGGGCAGATTGTCCCCGAGAGACCAGCCACCCTTGGAAAAGGACATCCTGGGGAAGCAGGCTCGCCTGGGACTGTGGGGGGCAGTTTGCTTGAGAAAGGGGGACTTCCGCCTTGATTAGGGCAGGGTGAATGTTCCTCTCCTAAGCTTCAGGAAGAGTTCACGGCTGCCCAACAAATGGGTTAAAAGGCAGAAAATATTACCCTTAAGAATATTCATGATAAGTCTGTTATTCTTGAATGCATTTGAATTTGTTTGCTGGACAGTGCTTTCACAGACTGGGAGAACGCTGAGATTTTTCAGAGCCTGTGTGTGGTTGCTTTTGATGATCTTGCCTTTTAGAGATTAGAAGGGGGAGGTGCCATTCTCCACCCTCCTCCCACCCTCACCCAGGACCCTGCCCTGCTCAGGAGTCCTGCCTGAGGAAGAGTTCGAGAGAACGCCCCCTGGGGGTTGAGTCGTGGCCTCCTCAGCTACACTGTTGTTGTGGGGAACAGTGGGTTGTCTGCAGATGGCCTCTCCCTTTGGTTGGGCCCTATGTTCGAGAAGAGTTCAGAAGACTTTGTGAAGAGGTTCAGGCCTCTGTTTAACCTTGAGTTGTGTAGTTAGATCCAGAACAAAACTCAGGATCAAAGTGTCAACATTATACTTACAGGTTCTCTTTCCTCCCATCTAAAAAGCACTGGGAGAGGCAGGTCCAGTTCTCCTCTGGTTTCCTAACTCTGTGAAGATGCAGATGGTGTCCTACAGAAGCACATTCCCATTCCTCCCAGCCAGACACTGGGACTCCCTCCCTCCTGCTCTTTCTCCCGCTCTCACCTCCCCACTAACACCTGGGAGCAGAGCAGCCAGATGTCTAGCAAGTTCTGAGTGAGGCTCAGCAGGGCCACGGATGGACAATCTGGGGAGTGCAGGCTCAAGAGGAGGAGCTGGACCCCTTCTGACCTTTCAAACCCAAGCCTTGAACTTGGAAACCAGTGAAATATGCACAGCGCCAAGCTGAGAGCTGAGCTGTTGTACGTATGAATATTCTCTCCCTCGTTCGTACAATTTACTGGGGCAAATGTGAGGCCAAAATTCAGTCCTAGGTTGATAGGACCCTTGGTCTCTCAAAGAGTCACAAGCAGTTATGAGGGAGTTTCCAAATGAAGGGGGAGGCAGTAATGGGCACAGAGGTGGTCCTGGCGGCGTCTGGAACCGGCAGGGAGAAGTGGCGAGGGAGGAGAGGCTCTGGAAGGCTTGGGGGAGAGATGAAAAAGAGCCCCCAGGAGCCTTCCACCCTGATGCCTGAGCAATCCCAGCTGCCTCCACAGCTCAGACTTGAGTCCCCACCAAATCCTACTAACGACAATGGCTATCGTGTGCGCCAGGCTCATGTAATTTTCACAGCAATGGAATAAGGTAGGCATTGTGAGCCCAGTTGTACAGATGAGGAAACTGAGACACAGAGAGGTCCAAAAAGTTCCCTAAAGTCACACGGTAAGTGGTGGAACCAGAGTTCAAAGTGAAGTCTAACACAAAACTCCACCCTCTGACCACCAGGACTAGATTGCTGGGATGTTAGGTCACAGGGGGAGAGGAGGCTTTGTGACCCAGCAGCTCTTCCTTCCCTGACTCCTGTGGTGCTCAGCACAACACCAGCTGTGGCTGGGGGACGAGGGGCTGGACGGTGCTGTGTGCTGGGCACCCTGAGACACCCAGAGGCCTCCTCCGACTTTAGAGCGGGGACCTTGACCCGAATTACAGGTAGGACCCCAGGGGCCTGGACAGTGAGGGTGGAGTGGAGGCAGGCTGCTCCCCAGGGCTCCGCACCATTGACTGAGCTCCTTCCGCCTCAGGGACAGCCGTGGCTACCCTTCAATCCCCTTTCCCGACAAATGACACATCCTTCCTGGATGAAAGCTCCGACGGAGGCAAGGAAAGGGATGGGGGTGTCGGGTAGAGGACACGGTGTCGGGGTGGACATGGCAGAGGGAAGCAGGAAGGGAGAGGAAGCTGGTAGATCTCAGTGTTGAAAAAGGACATGCTGGGCGATGAGAAGGGGCTTTCACTCTTAAATCCATGCCCAGCTGCCCCTTCCCCAGGTAAAGAACGGAGGACCCTGTGGGATTTCTATGTCCAATTCCTCCTTTATTTTGACATTCACTTAGTTGTGACTCCAAGTTATCAAAGATGCAGGGCAAGAAATCTGTAGCAGGAGCAGTGAAGTGGGGGTGGAGCGAAAAGGCGGAGAGAGCAGGGTGTCCCCTGCCTCTCCTCTTCCTGTTTAGGGTGCAGTTTGCAAAGTGTCCACATAGCGTCCCAGAGCACAGACTCGGCAGCTACAAAGTACAGTGTGGTTGAGTGGGGTGAGCTTCCTCTTCCACAGGCAAGGCCCTTGTGGCTGCAGGGAGGCGGGCAGGCAACCTTGAGCCTGTGCCCTGAGCAACATGCGGCTGTGTGGCGAGGGCCGCGGCCACCATCTCTCTAATGCCCCAAACTCAGATTTTGATATGTGGGTTGATTTAGGCTGGGAAAGCTCTAGGAGGAGACAGGTTTGCACAAGATGCTTTTCACTCAGGGACCCCAACAGATCAGGGCCAAGAAGCAGGTGAGAGTTGACTGGGTCTTGATTTCTCCCAAGGCGGGTGGTACTGGAACTTCTGGGTGAGGAGGGGGCAGCCGCTGCTGTGGTTGTGTGATGGTGGAATCCCAGGGCGGCAAGCAAGGCACTGGGGCTGGTCGTCAGGAAGCGGCGAGGATGCCCAGGCCCAGCAGCTAGTGTCAAGGGGGCGTGCTTAGCCCAGTAAGGGCTGGCAGTGGGATGGGCATGAAAAGCTGCCGTCCTCAGCTGGTCCCTCCCGGCTCTGAAACACAGCTCATTACCCCAGCTAGAGCTGTCTCCTGGTAGCAGAGAAATGTTATCATTTGAGGTCACTCAGTAGGACGGTCAAACATGTCTGCTTTCCACTGATGATTAAAATGGTTTTGCCTGCGAACCCTGTGTTTTACTGTGGTCTTTCATGCATTAACACAAATCTCTGCACACAGGATCAGGCAGTTGGCAAGTGCATCCAGCCCCTGCCAGGACTGCGGCAAGGAAGAGTGGTCTGGCTGGCTTCATGGAGCATTAAAGGGTCCTCAGAGTCCACCTGCGCAAGTCTCGTTTCCCTGGAGAAAATGGAATCTCAGAGGAGATAAGAGACTGGTCCTAGAGCTCCTCTGATTCTCAACCCTGTGATCCTCGATTACAGGTTGAGATGCAAGGTGACAAGTGCCCAGAGTGATGCAAAAGGTGCGGCGAATTCTCTTCCCCTTCCCCAGCTTCACCCTCCCTGTCGCAAATGCAAAAAATCAAGATTTCAGCAGAGGGGCCACAGCTCCCTCCCTGCCCCACGCTCTGCAGCACTCGGTGACGCAAGAGAGTCTGGGGGTTCCTAATGCCCTTAGGAGGTGGGGGGACAGCCACCCCTCACTGCAGAGGCAACTGGGAAACTCATCAGATGCATTCACTCAAGCAGCATAAGGCCACAGCTGAGTTACAACTGGGAGTTGGACTGGGGCTAGAGTGACACAGCAATAAACAGGGCCCTGTCCTGTGACTGGGGGGGTGGGTCAGCGGAGGCAGGGCAGCCAGCATGGAACCTGATTGCTAAGTCAAATCCCTCCCATCCTCAGAGCGAGGGCTGCCATCCGTGGTGAAACGAAGGGGTCCTGCTCTGTGGCCTCGTGGCTGGATGCCCAGGGAGAACACCAGGTCTCTGGAGGGGCTTCCGTGGCTTCCACGCAGCAGCGTTATCCCAGGGGAGACTCCGCAGGCTCTTCCCGTACCAGCCAGCTGGCTGCCGTGGGGATTGGCCGTCACCTTGATCACCTTTCGCTCCTGCTGTCTGGAGTCAGATTTTTCTTTCTAGTTGGTACATCAGAGACCCTTCCGCCCTGCAGCTCCTGCAGGTGGCAAAGTCCTGGTGTGCACTGTTGGTGACAGGCCCGTGTGCACACACCTGGGAATGCACACGTCCTCGCAGGGCTGCATCCACGCACAGTGCTCAGCGTGGCGGACCAGGGCCCCGAGACCATCAGCAGGCTTTCCTTTGCTAAGCTACTCAAACTCTAGTAACAAAACTTGCAAAAGGTTCTCCAGCCGGGGCAGCTGGTTCCCGAGGCAGAGAAAGAGGATTTGTGGGGAGACATCCATTTTGGGTGCATTCCTCACAAATAACCTTATGCCACAGCCTTTAAAGTCCAGTCGACGTGTTCTGTGAAGACAGAGGCAGATGCAGATGTGATGTGTTTCAGGAAGCAATATCCGTGCTGGAACAGCTACAGGGAGTGCAGTCTCTAGAACAGGCGAAGTACAAAACTAGATTGTGAACTAGCTCTTGGATTCATTTCAGCAAGCAGGTCCTGAAGAGTCCCTTTAACCCCTTCCTCTCCCTTCTCGAGTTCTGCCAATGCCTCAGCTCTGGCCTCTCCCTTTGCCCTACACACCCCCCTTCTCCTTCCATCCCCCAAGGACTCCGGAGACCCCCAGAGCCTTTGCTCAGCTTTCCCCTGGTCCGGCAAAGCCAGGGGACTGAGGGAAGTGAGAGGGTGGTGGCAGCGCTGGCACTGGCCACAGGACAGTCCCAACAGAGAAACTGTCTAAGCTGCCAACATGACCTGTCAGGCCGCCACCTGTGGACCGCGGGGCCAGGCCCTGCCCTGGTTCTTAATGCCCTCAACAGCCTGAATCCGGGTGAGCCCTCCACTGTGGGAAAAGGAAAGCCAGGAAAACTGAGACCGTCCCTGTGGGCCGTGCTGGGGGGTGTCGTCCGCTGTCCCCATTGCTCCTGCTGGGGCAGCAGCGCTGGTGCGTGGCGGGGGTGGAAGGGGTTACACGTCTGTGCTAATAGCCCTTGGATTGGTGAAGGCCTCACGGCCAGAGCCTGGCCACGTCACCGGGTAACTCTGGGGCGCTGCCAGTTGGAGGCATGGGGGTCCCCCCTCCTTGTAGTATGTGGGAGCAAAGGAGAGCCTCTCGCCTCCGCCCCCGTTGGGCAGCATGTCAGCCGTCGGTATGTAAAAGGGAGAGCTGTAGAGGGAGCAGGCAGTGCAGTGGCTGGCCGCCACCCCGCACGGCTGGCCGCAGGGCTCTCTGGTGGGAGGCGCCAGGCCGCCTCGGCCGTCCAGGGCCTGGGAGCTGCAGGCATTGCAGGTGGGGCCTCTGCGGTGTGCGGGCAGGTCGTGATCCTCCTCCTCCTCCTCGCGTGCATCCTCGGCTCTGCTCCTCTTGCAGCAGTAATACTGAGGGGAGAGTGGGGAGGGCTGCCTGAGGGCTGAATGCCCCCCTCTGGCTGCGCACAGGTGCCCACGGCCCTGCTCCGCTGAGGACCCCGCGCCAGGCGCTTGGTTGGCCCCGGAGAGAAAACTCAACACCAGAGGCCCACGGTCCACAGAGATGTCCTCCCAGCCCTGCAAGACCAGTTCCTTCCCTCTTCCTCCCCCTACTTCCTAGTGCATTGACTGCAGGCGGAGGCTGAGAGAGCGGGGAGGCAGAGACGGAGGGACATACAGATCCTACTAAGCACAGGCTGGGGTGCGGGGAGCTCCTTTCAGAGTCTCCCCACATGGTGCCCTTCCCAGCACTCCAGAAATCTCAGACGCGCGGGAGACACAACACAGTGACCCGGTATTTTCCCAGCTCACTCTCTTGGGTGCCCGAAGTGTGCAGGGCGTGAGGGGAACACAGCTCCCTTCTGACAGCCCCCCAACTCCCAGCCCCCTTGACTTACGCCTCCCACATTCCATGGCTTTGGGCTTTGTCACGCCCGCAAGTGGGCCTCCAGGTTCTGCCCCCATGTTGGGGACGTGGTTTGCTGGTGGTCTCTGGCCACAGGCCCAGGGGACTGACCTGGAGCCTACAGTAGCACAGGACGGCGATGATGCAGAGGAGAATGACCGTAGCTAGGATTCCGCCAGTGATCACAACCGTTCCTGCTGTCATCCGCCCGACGCCCCATCAAACTCTGCAAAGACGTGTGCGGAGAGGTGAGGGGCAGCTGCCCTCCTGGGCATGGGGCCGGGAGCCCTCCTGGAACTTTCTCAGCTGAAGGCATGGGGGACCCGAGAGCAGGGAGGGCCCTGGGCACTGGAACACCAGGGGCTTCCTGAAGACAGAGGGTAGCTGTGGCCTGGGCCAGCCTAACCTGGGGGGCTTATAGCTGCGGAAGGGAAGAGAGGCGGCACAGAGCTAACTGAAGGTGTGATTCTGCTCCCTGTTTCCATCCAGTTTCAAAGGTTCTTGCTGTCTTTCTGCTTTAATTCTCTTCTCCCTCTCCTCTCCCCTCTCCCCTCTGTTCACATCAGGCTTAACCCTCACCCCTTCCCCTACCCCACGGGGCCGAGACACAGAGAATAATAACTTCTGTTCACTGAGGCCTTAGTCTGTGTGAGGCACTGTGTTAAGCGCTCCCCTGGTTATCTCAGTTAACCCTCAAAATAACCTTTTGAAAAAAAAATAACCTTTTGAGATAGTTCTTGATTATCCTTATTTCACTCACGATGAACTGGGGCTTTGACTGATGTGACTGAGAGTCCACCCAGCCTGGTTCACCCCGGTGGCCATGCTCTTAACCACTGTCCTCTGGGGCACAAGAGCTGACGGTCCCCGAGCCCTTGACCCAGGTGGAGGGGACAGGGTCTGAACCTCAGAAGTTCCACCCTGGCTCCAACTCATTTGAGGGGCGTATCTCCTTTCTTTCCAATTCTTGGGGAAAACAAGGGCAAGGCGAGCTCAGAGGGAGCCGGCAGGCACATTCTGGCCCCTGGAAGGTTGGGGCGAGGCTGGCCAGACGGGTCCTGCTAATGGGGGCTAACAGGTGGAGGCGCGCTCCGGACGTGAGGCTGTCTGAGGGCCGAATCCCCTTTCAGGCCACTGAACGGGGATTCCTGACCCCCCCAGGCACACGGGGACCAAGGTGGGCTGTGTCAACGGAGCAGGAACGTGTGAGGAGACTTGGCATCTTGAGGACAGAATGACTGTAAGCACTTACGTTCATAAAGGGAACGGTGACCTGCAAGACAATGAAAGGGACGGAGATGTTGTTAGAAGAGTGTTAGCCTGAAAAAGGCCCCAAGGGTTAGATTAATCCCTGAGCTCCACCTCACCTCACCCTGCTCTCTCACCATGGGCTCTATCATCAACAGGCCTAGAGGTCCCAAATCTGCAGCTCCAGCTGTGTCTCCAACTGCTTAGTGGACAGACTTGTCCCTCAGATGCCCACACTGGCACCTCGAACCCAATTATGACAGGCTGTCATCGCCCTCTCTCCAAGTGGGCTCCCCGCCTCCAACCCCTCTGTTAGTGGTTCCACCAGGGCTGCCACAAAAGGTTTTGCAGGCTGTTGGTTACTCGAAGGGTAAGTGAGGGCTGGAACGCCAGCTGCTCAGGAAGCTGGGCGCCCTGCTGTGCTCACCTGGGGAAGGGGCACCTGTCTTCACCCAGACACCATCTGCTCCTCACCATTGTGCTCCTGGAGCCCTGTGTGCCCCTGGCTCCGCTTCTAAATCACTCAAAGTGCTCACAGGGCGGTCTGTGGACCACAGCCTGGCAGCACCTGGAAGCTGGTTAGCAATGTAGCATCTCAGGCCCCACCACAGGCCTAATGAGTCAGAACCTGCGTTTTAACAAGGTCCCGGGTGATTATTTGCACATTAGACTTTGACAAAGCTGTGGCGTGTTCCCCTAGATGCCCAGACTTTCAAATCCTCAAATTCTTCTTTGGTTTCTTCCAGTCTTCTGTTCTTCACACCAATTATGACTCTGCACCGCATACCTGCACTGGTGCAAAGGTTTCCTAACAGATCTCGCCGGTTTTGTCTCTGAGCACCCTCACATCACCCACAGTTAGCCCTTCGTCGTGCCCCTGCACCCCTCTTCCTCTGGAGACTTTTAGACTGAGCTTCAGAGGCCTTGCCCTCTCCCACTTCCCTGCATGCTCACCACCAATTATCTTTTCTTCCTCACCGCCCACTGTCCCCCCTGCATGAATCCTCTGCCCATCAGGTAGTCTCAGTTCTTAAGAAGCTTACAGCCAAGTGATGAAAAGACACTTAATATACCTTATGAACCAGAGATGCACAGACCAGGGGCTGTGGGAACACAGAGGAGGGGGCAGCTAACCACTCAGGGAAACGTTCCATGGAACATGTTATATTTGAGCTGGCTCCTAAAGCCTGAATGGGGGCTTGTCCAGTAGACCAGGTGGAGAGGACGGAATGCACGGTCCAGGAGTGTGAAAGAACACAGAGGCTCTGGGAACTGTAAGGAATCCGGGAAGGCTGGGGGTAGGGATGAAGCTGGAGAGGCTGTAAGGCAGGCAAGGAATTAGGATTTAACTCTCTTGAAGACAGTGGGGGTTCCTGAAGGGTTTCGGTAGGGGAGAGCACGCTCTCACTGTCTCCATCTATTTAAATTCTGCCCATCCTTCAAGGCTCTGAGAAGCCTTCCCTGACTGCCTCATGGTGATGCACTCTCTCCTGCTGGAATTCTACTGTAATGCCTTTCCATGTGCCACTTTTCAAATCCTGTCTTGGTATGATGCTTGTCAACTTTCATGTGGGAACATCTCGACTCCTGTGCTAAATTATGAGTCCTCTGGGATCAGGAGTTGCGTCTTATACTGTAGCCTATCCTCCTGCAGCATTATACACAGTGCCTGGCACACAGCGGGTACTTAAAAGTTTGGTAATCATCTCACCATACAGCGTTTCTTTCACAGGCCTGGCAGTAATGACTCTGATCTGCCACCAGAGGGCAGCAAGTTGTATCTCTCCGCTCACATCTGATATGCAGACCAGAGCATCCTTGTTCAAGACCAATTTGACTTTGCCCAAATGCACGGTGAGCCATGCTTCAGGGTTCACTGGGGTATTTGTTGGGGGCGGGCAGGTGAACCTCAGCCTTGGGAGGACTTACACACCATCACAGCCACACCACTCCACCCTCCCCTGCTTCCCCTGCATGCTCACCCCTGAGGGAGACAGAGGGGCCTAGTGACCTGAAGTTGGAAGAGGCAGCAGTGGTCCACTCTACTGAAAGTCTTGGCCTAGTCCCCTGGGATGTGTCCAGGCTGTTTTAGAGAACGGGGAATTATGAAGCCATACAAGAACAGAGCCCTCCCTTCTTTGCCTTCCATGCCTGGCCTCCCTCTTTCAGTACCATGAAGACTGCACAGCAGAAGTGGCCTGGAAATGGGGAGCACTGCAGTGCAGGCAGAGCCACAGGGCTGAAGGCCCATTCAGGGCCCAACTGTGCCGCTTAGCGGACATCCCATCTTGGAAACTGACCTTCTTTCTCATGGTAAAAGAGAGATGACCAAAAAACTCAGGAAAAAGATTCATGTATGTGAGGGCCCCTTGTAACCCCTAAGATGTCCTTCAAACACGGTTATTTGTGGGGAGAAGGAAGGCCCCGACATTCTGTGATCACTTAAGTCTGGCCTGACAGTCAGAAACCAAGAAGGCACATGTGGTCAACTAGCCAGGTCCCAGCCAGCTTCCCAGAGGGCCCAGTCCTGCTGGTGCAACTTAGCAGTTAAATTCCCACACCCAGTGGCTCTCTATGATTTCAGGGGTGCTTATTTTCTCTTTGCAACTAGATGCAAATGATCACAATAACTCCCTGAATCTAAACAGCATTCACTGTACAGTTTACAACGTGTTTCCATTTCTGTCCCCATTTATGACGGGCAGGTTCTAAGATGGCCCCAAATGAGCCTCTCCCCTGGCAGTCATGCCTTGTGTACTCCCCTCCCCTTGAGGAGGGGTGCCACCTGTGACCTGCCTCTAACTAACAGAATACAGCAAAGGGGATGGGATGTCACTCTGTGAGTAGATTCTCAAAGATTCTGACTTCCCTCTTGTGAGCCAGCTCTCGCCCTGCCTGGTTTTGATGCAGCAAGTTGGATTCTGGCGAGGCCCATGTTGTAGCAAGAAACTGAGGATGGCCTCTGGCCCTCAGTCCAATGGACAGCAGGGTGTTAAAGCTATCAATCCAATGGCCCAAAAGGAACCGAACGGCCACTTAAGTGAGAGTGGAAGTAAATCCCTCCCCAGTTGAGCTTTCAGATTAAACTGTAATCCCAGGGGACACCTTGAATGCAGCCTCATGACCAACCCTGAAACGGTGAACCAGCTGGCGATGCTTGGATTCCTAACTCACAGAAACTGTGAGATAATCGATGTGTGTTCTTGCAAGCTGCTAAATTGTGGTAGTTTGTTATACAACGAAAGATAACTAACACACCTCCTTTGAACCATACAAAAACCCCACTCACAGGAGGGAAAGCCAGACCTTTATACGATTTGCCTAAAGTCATACAATAGCAAGTGTCTGAGTCAGGACCCAAGGGCCAGTGCTGTGGAGTTTCTGTCGCACCAGTTGCCTGATTAATTTCCTCAGGCCTTGAGAACAAGGTCCCTGCGTTCCCTCGCAGGGTCTAGGGGCTCTGGACAGAATGGATTCAGTAGCGACCAACTCAGGCGCTCAGGACAGCCAACAACGACAAACCTGTTGCCAACTGCAGACCCCCGGGGCCCGCCCTCTGTGACCAGGACTTTCTGGAGCTCCCTCTCCACCAACACCTCTCTCTACCCAGCATCCGGGCACCTTCTCCTGTGCCTCACACTTACGTGAAACAGCTGGAGCAGCGACGGCCCAGTCACGCAGGCTGTGCCTGAGCAGACAGCAGCTGGGGGCACGTCATGGCCAAGGGTGTCAGTCCCTGACAGAGAAGAGAGGGGAAGGTCAGTGAGAGCTGGAAAGGGAGGCTGAGAGGACAGACGGGCACACGCTGGCACCTGGTTGTGACCCCAAGACTCTGGAGTGGACATCCCCAAGGGGGCTTGTTTCCTGACCTCCACGGCTGCCTTGGTCTGAGGTCCCTGAGCCTAAGAACCTGAGGTCAGACCTCTAAGCCCACATCGTATCCCGTCCTTGTTTCCCTCCCTCAGTGTCGCTGTCCGGAACCCTTGCCCAATGCACCATCAGGACAAGAGCCTCTCCCTGCTCTGGGAAGCAAGGCTCAATGGGGGAAGGGAGTCCAGCTGCCTCTTTCATACTCCACTGGAGAATGCTGACCTGTTCCCTGGCGGATGTGTCCTTGTTGGCTGCATGGCCGATGCCCCTCTCTCTGGCCCCACACACCTCTTTCCCATCTCCTTCCCCATTCTTTCCTGGGCCTGTCCGTATTCCCAGTGCCCAGAGCTGATCACTCCTTTCTCTTACTCCAATATCCCGACTTCCTCAGGCCAACCCACCAACCAGACAGTTGGATGGGTAAGTTCACGCAGATGTGCTGATGGAGGAGGGGGAGGTGAGACCGTATTGAGGAATCCAGTGTAGTCTAATTACTGGGGGGTCCCTTCAAGCCAAAATTCTTTACCCACTCAACATGGAGCATCTAGGCCTTACACTGGGAATGGGGTGAGCGTGGGGTGGAGGGGGGAAGGACACCCCCTGGTGGTGACGCTGGGCCCCTGCTCACTATCCTGAGAAGGACATGCCCCACTGGGTGTATGTGTACTGGGGAGGGAACTCAACCATTAACGGGATGCACTGAGCCACCTTCCACAAGGACAGGGCCAACCACTTCCAGGTTCTCTGCCTCAGCCAGAAGCTGGAGGTCAAAGGACAGACATTTTCATGCCTCAAGGACTGACACCACAACTACTGAGCCTGTGCTCTACAGCCCGCGAGCCACAACTACTGAGCCCGCGAGCCACAACTACTGAGCCCATGAGCCACAACTACTGAAGCCTGTGTGCCTAGAGCCCGTGCTCTGCAACAAAGAAGCCACCACAATGAGAAGCCCACACACTGCAACGAAGAGTAGCCCCCGCTCGCCGCAACTAGAGAAAGCCCACATGCAGCAACGAAGACCCAATGCAGCCAAAAATAAATAAATTTTTTAAAAAGCAATGGGGCTGGCACAAGTTTTAATCTAGGGGCAGGGGCAGATTTCTCTCACTAAATACATTTTAAAGTAAAGGGATACTTGGATCATACATCATGATCAAGTGGGATTTATCCCAGGGATGCAAGGATTCTTCAATATATGTAAATCAATCAATGTGATACACCACATTAACAAACTGAAGAATAAAAACCATATGATCATCTCAATAGATTCAGAAAAAGCTTTCAACAAAATTCAACACCCATTTATGATAAAAACTCTCCAGAAAGTGGGCATAGAGGGAACATATCTCAACATAATAAAGGCCATATATGACAAACCCACAGCAAACATCATTCTCAATGGTGAAAAACTGAAAGCATTTCCTCTAAGATCAGGAACAAGACAAGGATGTCCACCCTCACCACTTTTATTCAACATAGTTTTAGAAGCCCTAGCCATGGCAATCAGAGAAGAAAAAGAAATAAAAGGAATCCTAATTGGAAAAGAAGAAGTAAAACTGTCACTGATTGCAAATGACATGATACTATACATAGAAAATTCTAAAAATGCTAGCAGAAAACTACTAGAGCTCATCAATGAATTCGGTAAAGTTGCAGGATACAAAATTAATACACAGAAATCTCTCGCATTCCTATACACTAACAACAAAAGATCAGAAAGAGAAATTAAGGAAACAATCCCATTTACCATTGCCTCAAAAAGAATAAAATACCTAGGAATAAACCTACCTAAGGAGACAGAAGACCTGTACTCAGAAAACTGTAGGATACTGATGAAAGAAATAAAAGATGACAAAAACACATGGAGAGATACACCATGTCCTTGGATTGGAAGAACCAATATTGTGAAAATGACTATGCTACCCAAAGCAATCTACAGGTTGAATGCAATCCCTATCAAATTACCAATAGCATTTTTCACAGAATTAGAACAAAAAATTTTACAATTTGTATGGAAACATGAAAGACCCCAAACAGCCAAAGCAATCTTGAGGAAGAAAAATGGAGCTGGAGGAATCAGGTGCCCGGACTTCAGACTATACTACAAAGCTACAGTAATCAAAACAGTATGGTACTTGCACAAAAACAGAAATATAGATCAATGGAACAGGATAGAAAGTCCAGAGATAAACCCATGCACCTATGGTCACCTAATCTATGACAAAGGAGTCAAGACTATACAGTGGAGAAAAAACAGTCTCTTCAATAAGTGGTGCTGGGAAAACTGGACAGCTACATGTAAAAGAATGAAATTAGAACACTCCCTAACACCATACACAAAAATAAACTCAAAACAGATTAAAGATCTAAATGTAAGGCTGGCTACTATAAAACTCTTAGAGGAAAACATAGGCAGAACACTCTTTGACATAAAGTGCAGCAAGATCTTTTTTGATCCACCTCCTACAGTAATGAAAATAAAAACAAAAATAAACAAATGGGACCTAATTAAAAGCTTTTGCACAGCAAAGCAAAACATAAACAAAATGAAAAGACAACCCACAGAATGGGAGAAAATATTTGCAAATGAATTGACCAACAAGGGATTAATCTCCAAAATATACAAACAGCTCATGCAGCTCAATATATATTAAAAAAACCCAATAAAAAAATGGGTGGAAGATCTAAATAGACATTTCTCCAAAGAAGACATACAGATGGCCAAAAAGCACATGATAAGATGCTCAACATCACTAATTATTAGAGAAATGCAAATCAAAACTACAATGAGGTATCACCTCACACCAGTCAGAATAGCCATCATCAAAAAATTTACAACCAATAAATGCTGGAGATGGTGCCGAGAAAAGGAAACCCTCCTACACTGTTGGTAGAATGTAAATTGGTACAGCCACTATGGAGAACAGTATGGAGGTTCATTAAAACATTAAAAACAGAACTACCATATGACCCAGCAATCCCACTCCTGGGCATATACCTGGAGAAAACCATAATTCAAAAAGATACATGCACCCCAATATTCACTGCAGCACTATTTACAATAGCCATGTCATGGAAGCAACCTAAATGTCCATCAACAGAGGAATGGATAAAGAAGATATGGTAAATACATACAATGGAATATTACTCAGCCATAAAAAGGAACAAAATAATGCCATTTGCAGCAACATGGATGGACCCAGAGATTGTCATATTGAGTGAAGTCACTCAGACATAGAAAGACAAATATCATATGATATCACTTATATGTGGAATCTTAAAAAAATGGTACAAATGAACTTATTTATAAAACAGAAGTAGCGTCACAAATGTAGAAAACAAACTTATGGTCACCAGGGGATAAGGTGGGGGTGGATAAATTGGGAGATTTGGGATTGACATATACACATTACTATATATAAAATAGGTAACTAATAAGGACCTACTGTATAGCACAGGGAACTTTACTCCATACTATGTAATGACCTATATGGGAAAAGGATCTAAAAAAGAGTGGATAGGACTTCCCTGGTGGCACAGTGGTTAAGAATCCGCCTGCCAATACAGGGGACACGGGTTTGAGCCCTGGTCCGGGAAGATCCCACATGCCGTGGAGCAACTGAGCCCGTGTGCCACAACTACTGAACCTGCCCTCTACAGCCTGTGTGCCACAACTACTGAAGCCTGCATGCCTAGAGCTCATGCTCTACAACAAGAGAAGCCACTGCAATGAGAAGCCTGCGCACCGCAATGAAGAGTAGCCCCCGCTCGCCGCAACTAGAGAAAGCCCGCACCCAGCAACACAACCCAGCACAGCCTAAATAAATAAATAAATAAATTTATTTAAAAAAAAAAAGAGTGGATATGTGTATGTATAACTTTGCTGTACAGTAGACGCTAACACAACATTGTAAATCAACTATATGTCAATAAAAATTT
Source organism: Orcinus orca (assembly GCF_937001465.1). NCBI lineage: Eukaryota > Metazoa > Chordata > Mammalia > Artiodactyla > Delphinidae > Orcinus > Orcinus orca. Next base: position 51,424,276 of record NC_064559.1, read on the forward strand.
TTAAAAAATAAAGTGATGGACCTTCAGTGAGATTCTGATCAATAAAAGTGAGGGAAAACACAACTACAGACTAGGAGAAATGAAAATGGATATTACCACATATGCTGCAAACATAAGGAAACTAAAGGGTATTAAAAACAACCTTATGCCAATAATCTAAAAATACAGATGAAATGAATGCATTCATGGAATAATGTAACCTACTAACACCTCCTCAAGAAGTAAATTACTTGAAACATAATGTGAAGAATCAAATCATCGAAAATTGACTTTCAAAAAACAAGAAGAAAAAGAGAAAAGAAAACACCTAGGCCCAGAGGGCTTCACCAGAAACACCTACCAAACATTTATAAAGAAATCATTCTATCTTACACAGAGCATTCCAATAACAGAAAAAGAAGAAACATTCTAAGTCATCTTATTATCATTTTTCACTAGCAAAAAAACAGTAAGAAAATGTAATTTTAAAGACATATAAAATGATGATAAAATTATTAGGTCCTAGGTATATACATAACACAAGCTATACAGAGACTTTATGTAGAAATCTATGAAATTTTACTTTTATAAAGACTTTTTTTTTAACATCTTTATTGGGGTATAATTGCTTGACAATGGTGTGCTAGTTTCTGCTTCATAACAAAGTGAATCAGTTATACATACACATATGTTCCCATATCTCTTCCCTCTTGCGTCTCCCTCCCTCCCACGCTCCCTATCCCACCCCTCCAGGCGGTCACAAAGCACCGAGCCTATAAAGACTTATAAAGGTTACTAAATAAATGGAGGGGTATACTAAAAAAATCAAAATTAAAAAATAAAGGGATACTAGAAGAAAAAAAAATCAAAGTTGCTTTTTGAGCATAAACCATGCAATATGCTTGTTTAACAAACCAGTTACTTACACAAAAATGGTCCATGGAAATAGAAGGACTCTAAGAGATCTGGCCCAATATCTTTACTTTTCTAGATGAAGAAACCAAGTTCAGAGAGGACAAGTGACTTGCTTAACCACACACAGCAAGATAGAGATGGAGCTGGAGAGGTGCTGGGAGCAAAGCCTCCTGGCCCCAGTCCAGGGCCCTGCCATTAGGATGCTGTCTCTCCTCCTAGAACATCCGCACTTGTCTCCCCAGGAGCTAAGGTGTCCCCTGAAATAGGGTTTCTCAAATTGGCTTGATGGTAACAATCACCTGAGCCACATGTTAAAGCAGAGACTCCAGACCTACTGAAGCAGCATCTCCAGGGGAGGGGCCCAGAATCTGTGTCTTTAACAGGTTTGAGTCTTACTATCTGGCCCTTTCGGGAAATGATGCAGGAATGAAGGTCTTTGGGAGGATTTCAGGCTGGAGGCAGCAGGGGAGGTGGCTGGAGGCAGCAGGGGAGGCGGGTGGAGGCAGCAGGGGAGGCGGGTGGAGGCAGCAGGGGAGGTGGCTGGAGGCAGCAGGGGAGGCGGGTGACCTTGCAGAGTTTGTGGCATCATCTGCTGCCCATAACAAGGCTGGCTCTGGATTCTGTGTCCTCGGGCCAAGCAGGCCAGAAGGAGGAGGAAGGGAGTGCAAGGAGAACCAAAAGTACATGGTGTCTCTGGGTGGGTTGGAGCCAATAAAGAGGTCAGGATGCGGAACCTTAAGGCCATTCTTCTAGGGGAAGAATGGGGCTGGGGGAGCATTAAAAGCCACCCTGATAGAATGTGCTGGAAATGGGTTTCCCATTCCCCATAAGACCAGGGGTCTATGTTCTCTCTGAAGGGCCCCTGCCCTCAGTGACTTCAGCGCCCAGAGGCAGGGTCACCTCCCTCACTGCCTGGACCAACAGTGGCAGAATGCCTGCTGTAGCTGGCCCTAGCACGTGTAATTAACGATTGGCTGCCCCCTGCACCCTGCTTGGCCCCCTTAGGAGCACAAGTTAATTGAGTGGGGCCTAAGCACCGGCTGATCTCAATTTCTTCCGATGCAATTGAGCCTTCTCCAGTCATTTATTAACTCATGAAATTGACACAGCAGGTTAGCAGCCCCGGAGAAGAGGAACAGTTTTTTTCCTTGTTCCCTGTCTCGTCGGACATCAATGCTCAGGCATGGCTGGCAGAGGGAATCAGAGGAAGGGGCTATTTTCACTCTGACTGTACTTATGGCCATCACCAAGCCCTGACCCCGCGGATGAGGGTGGGAAGAGTTGGTGGTCAGATCGGTTCCTTTGCTCCAGATGAGGTACTACAGCAGCAAAGAGAGGCCTGTGCTGTTTGAGAAGGGGCCTCTCTAAGAGATACAAGGAACCTCTGCAAATCATCAAGGGAAAAAAAGAGACCCTCAATATAATAATGGGTAATAGACAGGTGGTTTATAAAAAAAGTAATCCAAAAGGCTAACAAGAAAATGAAGAGATGCCCAAACTCATTAGTAATCTGGGAAACGCAAATTGAAACCACAGTGAGCTATCGCTCTACACTGGTAGACTGGCAAAAATTAGGATGCTGGATAATGTCACGTGTTGGAGCAGATGTGGGAATTTAAGGGCACTGCTGGTGGAGTGTAGTTACGACAACTGTTGAGGGAGAGACCTGGCACTACTTGGTCACGTTAAGTTCAGACCCCATGAAGCAGCAACTCTGCTCCTGGGTCTGTATCCCCCAAATTTCTCAATATATTCATAAGGGGCCATGTGTGGAGACGTTCATCACTGTGTTTTATGGTGGCAGGGAATTGGAAGCAGGCTCAGTGATCATCACTAGAGAGTGGAGGGGTAAAGTCAGGTAGAGGCACACCTCAGAGGATAATGCAACTGCTGAAAGCAATGGACCAAGTGGACCATAGTAACACAGAGCAACAAGGATAAACCTTAGCAGAAGGCTAAGTGAAAAAAAATCCCCCAGAATTAGATGTATAATACTGCTTATATAAATTTAAAATACAGGCACACAGACCAACAATTTACATTTTCAAGAACACATACCAAAACAAAAACAACAAAGACAAAAACCCCCCAAGTTCATAGATACAGAGAACAGGTTGGTGGTTGCCAGAGGTAGGGGTGGGGGTGGGAGTGGAGGTGGGAGAAATGGGCGAAGGGGGTCAAAAGATGCAAACTTCCAGTTATAAAATAAGTAAGTCATGGAGAAGTAATGTACAGCATGGCGACTATAGTTAACAATACTCTATTGTATATTTGAAAGTTGCTGCGAGAGTAGATCTGAAAAGTTATCATCACAAGAAAAACATTTTTTGGCAACTATGTGTAGTGACGGATGATAACTAGACTTATTGTCATGATCATTTTGCAATGTGTACAAATACGGAATCACTATGTGGTATACCTGAAATTAATACACTGTTATATGTCAATTACACCTCAATAAACAAAACAAAACCGAAAACACATACCCCAAAATGTATACACATTAAATATGCTAGCATGGCTGACTGTGGAAGGAGGAAAATGAGAACAGGAATAAGAATAAAAGAGAAAAAAATAAATAATAGAGGAGAGGGGCCTTGCCAAGACCAATGATGAAAAATAATTTGGACCATCTGAGAAGTAACACTGAGGAGTATAATTATAACCTTCTATGTCTGAGGTCCAACTCAAAAAAGAAAGAAGGGGTCTCTCACCACCCCCAGGAGGCCTTCCATGATTGACTTAATGCTGCACATTTCTATTTGACCTTCCTATTTGTTCTCAGGTAACTGTATTGTTGACACACTGGTGTCAAGTGGCTGTATTTTGCTTCCTTCTTAAATTCCAGACCATTTGAGGGCACAGACTTGGAATCTTGGGTCTTCATAAAGTTCCATTCCCAATGCCTGGTGTTCTGCACATTCTAGACAGCGGGATGGCAGGTCAAATGGGAAGCTGCTTTGCATGCAGAGTGCTGTCCCAACACACAGCCTTCCATTCTGGTCTCACCTGCTGCATGTAGTGGAAAGAGCACAAGGCTAAGAGTCCCAAGATTTTGGGTTAAATTCTGTTTTCTACGCTCATTGCTTGGGCGATTTTGGACAATGAATGATCTCCTTGAGGTTCATCTACAAAACGAAGGTAAATGATTTATCTTCCCTTACGGGGTGAGGATTAGGGGAAAGGGTGTGGTTATTTAAAATGCTGCAGCCTTATAAGGAGGGTGGGTGTTGTTCCAAGGACTCAGAGTCCCTGAAGTCCTCTGTGCTGCTAACAGGAGAGATGGCCCTTTGTGCTCATTCATCCCTTGATGAATTGGCTATGCCAAGTTTGGGGAGCAGACCCTGGTAAGAGCTGGACCACTCGGTGTAAGAGAGTGAGAAGAATTTATTGGGGTGTAGGGTGGCAGGAAGAGCAGGGAGGGCAGCGTGAGGAAGAGAGAGGAGCCAGAAAGAATGGCCCAGACTGGGGGACCCTGCTGAGCCTCTTGGCCAGATAAAACCCCAGCAGTTAGTTTGAGAGAAAGCCTTTTAAGATTTGGGAGGTCTCTAAGTTTTTTGTATTGTCTTCGCAAACTGTTGGTAACTCACAAATGTGAGGGATATTTTTCTTGTTTGTGGCAATCCAGTGAAGGCACTGAGCTCAGACCTGGGTGCATATCCGTGGAATGCAGATGACACAGGAACTAATTCGGTGTGCGCAGTTTAGAGCCAGAGGTCACCGTGAGAACGATGGCCCTTGGGACAGATTCTGGCTTCCTATGAGCCCTGGAACAGGGGTTAGAGCAAGTCCGATCTAGATCCTTAGAACACATGATCCCAGCTGATATATGAGTTATGCCTGAGGTATTGCATGTGAAAATAGATGGTCATTCCTCTTTTGTTCTAGCCTAGACCTAGCTCTCAGATTAAATGTGTCCCTAAGGCCCCTGATCATGACCGTGACTAGCGTTCTGGCTGGGACCTTGTTGTCTCAGCATGATACTCGTGGAAACTGTGCTATTCCCCTCATTTATTCTTTATCTGCTATTTACTGAGCACTAAGTAAGTGCCTGGCGTTGAGCTCTGCTCCAGAGACACAAAGATGAACAGGCAGAGCGCTCTCAAGGAGCTCACAAGTTGGGAGACTAGTAAACAGTAGTGGGCACAGTCTGTCCTCAGGTCCCAGGACCCCCAGATGGAAGGCCTGGGGGTGACTCTGCAGTTCCTATCAGCCTAACACAGTGCGTGAGGCTGCAAACTCCCTGGGGCAGGAAGAGCTGCTCATCCAGTGCTCGGGGCTATCAGCGAGTATCTGCTGCAGAGAAACAGCAAAGAGGAGACAGCCCTGCTCCTCAAAGCCCAGCGTCACCCCAGAGGTGCTGCCTGTGTCCTTGATGCCTCTGTCAGAGGTGAGGCTGAGCTCACCTCCTCCCTGACGAGGGTGTCCCAAAGATGGGCTGCCCTGTGTGGTCCCCCAATAAAAACCATGCCGATCATGGAAGAACAGTGGGTGCATGTGTGTAGGAGCCCTCAAACCTTCAGAGCCTAAGAACCTGGCTATGGGCCCCTCAGGCTGGGGAGGGGGTGTGACTTTGATCTAAAACCCAGTAAGCACGCTGCTTTGTGTCTGCCAGCGAATCCCCAGCCCTAGAATGTAGTAGCTGCTCAATACATGCTTGTCAAACAAAGAGACTAGTGAATAGACACATGCCAGGTTTGTGGGAGGTCTTCCTCGCCACTCCCCCCGCTCACCCCCACTGCCCACTGCCCACTGCCCCTGCCACAGAGCATCTCACGGCACCTCCAAGCCCCACCTGCCCCACCTCTCAGCCTTCCCTGAGCTCTCTGCCTGCCAACTCCCACTGTGCTAATAGTCTAGAGGGCACGGAGGGACTTAATTATGTGTCATTTTAGATGGGTGTGGGCTATTTTGTGCAGATGACACTTGTCCCTGCAGCTTTTGGGATCAGGGTTCCTGATCATGGATCTGTTCTCTCTGCTTCAGAAAGACGGGTGCAGAAGCCAGTAAAAGTATCAAGGGCTTTGTTCGCCTTGGACTTGGCTCTCTTTCCGTTTCTGCCTTTCAAAACAACGTTCATTACTGCTGACAGTTTTCTCATGTTCATCTTGTTTGATGTTTAGGCATGGCAGTTTTTTGATTTCTCTTATTTCACAGAAAGCAAAAAGTTCAGAAAGGCCAAGTGGCTTGGCCAAGGTCACGCAGCTATTTTGGGAAGAGCTGGGACACCCTGCCCACACCATTCTTCCATGACTAGCATAGTTCTAGCTCTGCAGGGAACATGTGCCCTGTGCCATGGGTCCCATCTCTGTCCCACTCCAGTTCTGACTCCACGTTCTATTTCCTGACCTGACCATTTGCAGGAGGCTCAGGGGCACCATGGCCTGTGTGTTGGGAAGGGGTTCACTTTTCCTTTCCACAAGGTGCATTGCTCTGCACCGCACACTTGGATTTCTCTCCATTTGATCTCTACTGTTGTTTGGAAGGTGTTCCGAGATCCCCAGGCAGCAGGCCTCCAGCCTGATGACTACTGAACAGGCTTGTTAGGAAAGGCAGAAGCATCTATGGGGTTTGTTTCTCCTTGCTGGCAAGATGTCAGGAGACTGGAAGAGATACAAATAAGAGAACCCAGGCCACTGAAGGGACAGAGAGTTTGATTTCTGAGGCCAGATGGAGATAAGGAAGGGCAAGGCATTAGGCTAATGAGTGGGCCAGAGGGAGCTAGCCTGTGAGGGACTGGTCACAGGACCCTAGAGTCATCTAACTCAGAGTAGCAGGAAGGGGGAGGCTTGCTCAATGTGCTCCAAGGGGACAGGATTTGAAGTAATGGGATAAAAGGAGACCAAGGAAAATTTAGGCCAAATCTAAGGCAAATCTCACAGGACACAAACAAATGTAGCAGGAAAATTGGAAAACTGCCAACCCATGTGGTACAGGGAGGTGCGGGAAGCACTACTGAGCTGCCTCCTCTCCTGTCCTCCAGCCCTGAGACCTGGTCCATTCATCCTGCCAGTCGGGTCTGATGGAACCAGGCTGAGGGCAGGATGAGGGTGTGACGAGGCAGCTACAGGGTTTGGGGGCCTTAACAATTGCACCAGGATTTATTCAGGATCCTTAGTCACTTCAATGAAAACATTCTAAAATGGGCAAGAGGGCCCTGAGGAGGACTCTCAAAAGTCCATTTGCAGGTGATGAAGTGATGCAGGCAGCAGACCTTTTGCTACTTGTGCAGGTGGGCGCGGGACTCCACGAAAACCACGGGAGAGCTCCTGGCAGAACCCCGTGGGCTTAGTGAGCAGAATGGGAAATTCACATCCAAATATGCCTCCTATTCTTAATAGTTGACACACACACACACTCAAGTCAACTGCATCCCACAATATATATGGTTCCTATTCCACATTCTGGGTTTGCTAATTCTCAACTAATCCCTTGGGTGTCTTCGTGAAGTTCCAAGTTAAACTTTTCTAAAAACTGACCTACTTGACTTATCAACATATTGTCGTCCAGAGGGAGCAAAACTAAGCAAACAGTAGTTATATCTCCATGAATCGTAATTCTCTCTGCATTACATGCTCTAATTTCTCTGGCCATGGGAGGGGCCTGTGATGGCTCTTCCAGCGGAATCTCTCACTTTGCACCCTGTAGATGCGGTGGGGAGGCTTGTGCTGATTCTAAATTGAGCTTCCAACTGCCCCCCAGAAGTGAAGATGGAGACAGGAGTCCCATTTCATCCGCTGGCCCCTGAGGGCTGAAGTGGGTGAAAACTGCATGTGGCCAGATTACCCATCAGGGAAGCCTCCACTATTAGGCTGATCCAGATGAGCCATGCTTTCTCAAAAAACAGGTTAAAAGAGCAACTTTACACTTTTTGGTGCAATAGGAAAACATACTGTGTAACAGGGAAACATATAATGTTTATATCCTCTGCTTTCTGCTAAACTCTGCCTACCAGCTCATGTCCTGGACTGGGGAGAATAAAAGATAAGTCGGGAGATACCATGCTGTTTGAACTGATATGACCTGACCTGAATACACTTAGACAATGAAAGGAGAAAAGGAGAAGTTCAAGAGCTGGCATGAAAGGTACTTGAAAAACATTCTGGAGAGACTGCAGGGAGGAGTAGACTCGAGGTGGCTGCTGTGTGCGTGAGATATTGAGAGAGATGGAAATGGGAAAGAGACTTTTTAAGTTTTTTTGTATATTATGAATGAAATTTATCCCATTGGGACTTCCCCAAAATCTTCAATAAAGGTTTAAATTGCTTTCCACATATGTTTTGCATATTGGATTTGAGTTTCTTTAAATAAGACACCTCGAAGAGACTGAGCCCACAGGCAACTTTTCCTGTTCTTTCAAGGGTTATCATCATAAAAGAGGATGACTTGTCCAAAGAAAAATGATCGGTAGGAATTACCAGTAATTCTCAGAGATGGGAGGATGCCAATTTAGGTAAAGTTGAAAAGAGACAGAGAGATGAGCATTTATGAACTTCCTAAACAGAAAGACACAAAGAAGATAGGGATTTGGTAGGAAACATAAATGATAAATAGTTTCTCAAAATGTTCCTAGTAAGTAGCCCCTCTGGGACCAGCCAACATAAGCCCCAGCCTAGGCCAAGGCACAGCCTGCACCTGGGTCTCTGACCCAGCGGAGCACAGGCTCCGGACGTGCAGGCTCAGTGGCCATGGCTCACAGGCCCAGCCGCTCCGCAGCATGTGGGATCTTCTGGGACCGGGGCACGAACCCGTGTCCTCTGCATCGGCAGGCGGACTCTCAACCACCGCGCCACCAGGGAAGCCCCCATATAAATTTTAAGATTGTTCTATTTCTGTGAAAAACGCTGCTGGAATTTTGATAGAGATTGCACTGAATCTGCAGATTACTTTGGGTAGTATGGACATATTAACAATATTAATTCTTCCATTCTATGAGCATGAAATATCTTTCCATTTATTTGTGTCTTCAATTTTTTCATTAATGTCTTGTAGTTTTTAATATACAGGTCTTTCACCTCCTTGGTTAAATTTATTTCTAAGTATTTTATTCTTTTTGAAGCAATTATAAATGAGATTGTTTTCTTCACTTCTCTTTCGGATAGTTTGTTATTAGTGTACAGAAGCACAACAGATTTTTGTGTATTGATTTTGCCTCCTACAACTTTACTGAATTCATTTATTAGTTCTAACAGTTTTTTTTTAATTGATGGAATCTTTAGGGTTTTCTATATATAATGTCATCTGCAGATAGTGAGAGCTTTACTTCTTCCCTTCCAATTTGGATGCCTTATATTTCTTTTTCTTACCAAATTGCTCTGGCTAGGACTTCCAATACTATGTTGAATAAAAGTGGCAAGAGTGGGCATTCTTATCTTGTTCCTGATCTTAGAGGAAAGGATTTCAACTTTACACCGTTGAGTATGATGTTAGCTGTGGGCTTGCCATATATGGCTTTTTATTATGTTCAGGTATGTGCCCTCTGTACTTGCTTTGTTGAGAGTTTTAAATCATAAATGGATGGTGAAGACTGTCAAATGTGCTGCACCTATTGAGATCGTGATCATATGATTTTTATCCTTAATTTTGTTAATGTGGTATATCACATTGACTGATTTGCAGATGTTGGAACTATCCTTGCATCTCTGAAATCCCATTTGATCATGGTGTATAATCTTTTTAATGTACTTTTTTTTTTTTTTGCGGTACGCAGGCCTCTCACTGTTGTGGCCTCTCCCGTTGCGGAGCACAGGCTCCGGACGCGCAGGCTCAGCGGCCATGGCTCACGGGCCCAGCTGCTCCGCGGTATGTGGGATCTTCCCAGACCGGGGCATGAACCCGTGTCCCCTGCATCGGCAGGCGGACTCTCAACCACTGCGCCACCAGGGAAGCCCCCCTTTTAATGTACTTTAATTAAATCCTTTAAATGTTGAATTAAGTCTGTCAATATTTTGTTGAGGACATCTATATTCATATTCATTAGGGACAGGGCCTGTAATTTTTTTTCTCGTGGCATTCTTGTCTGGTTTGGGTATACGGGTAATGATGGCCTCATAAAATGAGTATGGGAGAGTTCCTTCCTCTTCTTTTTTTTGGAAGAGTTTGAAAAGGATTGGTACCAATTCTTCTTTGACTGGAAGAATTCACCAATGAAGCTGTCTGGTCTGGGCTTTTGTTTGTTTGGAGGTTTTTGATTACTGGTTCAATCTTCTTACTAGCAATTAGTCTGTTCAGATATTCTATTTCATCATGATTCAGTCTTGGTAGGTTGTATGTTTCTAGGAATTTATCTATTTCTTCTAGGTCATCCAATTTGTTGGCATATAATTTCACAGTGGTCTCTTATGATCCTTTGTATTTCTGTGGTATCAGTTGTAACATCTCCTCTTTCATTTCTGATTTTATTTATTTGAGTCCTCTCTCTTTTTTTCTTTGTGAATCTAGCTAAAGGTTTGTCAATTTTCTTGATTTCTTTCAAAGAACCAACTCTCAGTTTCATTGATCTTTTCTATTATCTCTTTAGTCACTGTTTCATTTATTTCTGCTCTAATCTTTGTTATTTCCCCCCTTCTACTAACTTTAGGCTTTATTTGTTCTTTTTTTCAGGTCCTTGAGGTATAAGCCTTCACTATTTGAGACTTTTCTTGTTTCTTAAGGTAGGCATTTATTGCTATAAACTTCCCTCTTAGAACTGCTTTTGCTGCATCCCACAAATTTGGGTATGTTACATGTACATTTTCATTTGTGTCAAGGTAATTTTTTAATTTATCTTTTTGTTTTTCTTCTTTGACCCGTCGGTTGTTCAGTAGCATGCTGTCTAAATGCCATATATTTATGAGTCTTCCAGTTTTACTTCTGTAATTAATCTCTCATTTCATACCATTGTGGTAGGAAAATATGCTTGATATGATTTTAATCATCTTAAATTTATTAAGACTTGTTTTGTAGTCTAACATGACCTATCTTGGAAAATGTTCCATGTGCACTTGAGAAGAATGTGTATTCTATTGCTTTTGGGTGGAATGTTCTGTAAATATCTGTTAAGTCCCAACTGTTCTAACATGTTGTTTAAAGCTGATGTTTTCGTATTGATTTTCTGTCTGGATGATCTATCCATTGATGTAAGTCAGGGTATTAAAGTCCCCGACTCCTATTGTATTGCTGTCTATTTCTCCCTTTAGGTCAGTTAATACCTGCTTTATTGTTGTTGTTCAGTTGTTCCTATGTTGGGTGTATAAATATTCACAAATGTTATACCAACCTGTTGGATTGACCCTACATCATCATGTCTGTCATAAATGCCCTTCTTTGTCTCTTATTATAGTCTTGTTCTAAAGTCTGTTTTGTCTGATATAAGTATAGCCACTGCAGCTTTCTTTGGTTTCCCAGTTGCATGGAATATCTTTTTCCATTCCTTCACTTTAAGTCTGTGTGTGTCCTCACATCTAAAGTGAGGTAGCATATAAATGAGTCTTGTTTTTAAAAAAATATTCAGCCATTCCATGTCTTTTGAGTGGAGAATTTAGTCCATTTACATTTAAAGTAATTATTGATAAATATGTACTTGTTGCCATTTTGTTAATTGTCTTCTGGCTGTTTTTATAGTTTCTTTCTGTTTCTACTCGCTTTTACCTCACTATGAGAATTTCTTAAAGCATGCGACAGAAACACTGAGTATGCTAGTTTAAAATCCAGATTCCTGGTAACCCCTAGACCTAGTAAACCAGACTCTCTGTGGGTGAGGTCTGGTTATCTGAATTTAAGTAGGGTGATTGTTCAATTTATGGCCCAAACTGGAACACTTCTGAGTAAAAGGGGGCACTATTAATAACTATGCTGGGACAACTGGCATAAACCAGGATAGTCACCCTCATTTCAAGTATTTCCTTTTACAGTGAAGTGTGAGAACCACTACCCAAGGCTCTAATTCTTTCATGATGGAAACCAGGTATCTTCCCTCCTTTAATTCCCTAGTAGGCCACAGCAAGGACAAGGCCCTGAACTGACAGGCTGAGCAGGCAGCTACAGTACTACCATTGGGGTAGGCAGAAGGAGAAGATGGCTGAGAGTGTGAGCAAGGACAGCTAGTGTCCTAGGTAGATCTTGTCCCACAATGGCCTCCTGCTACCTTGAGAGATGCTGGCTGTGGTCACCGTGAATGAAACGGACAGGACTGGTGCCAGTGTACCCCTCCAGCTATCCTTCAAGGACCAGGCTCTTTTCACCCAGAGATGGGGCTTTAAAGGGGACTTCATTTACACAAATAATGCCCCATATTCAACAGTGAGAATGAACACCATGTTAAGTCAGACAGCCTGGGGCCAACAAGAGCCACCTAGCTTGTCGTGGGGCTCTGTCATCTGCCCAATGCCCAGTGTGATATTTAAGACAGCAGTAGGGCCTCCAGCTCCTGTGGTTGGGCTGTTGTTTCCTTCCAGGGGAACTTTCCTTCTGTTCATTTTGCTTTTCCTTTTAATTTACAATCATGGAAAAGCACCCAGTTCCATCAAAGCCAATTCTGAGACCTTTGAGCCTAAGAGAGTTTTAAAATGACACCTGACCTAGTCTCTGACCTATTCCACCAAGATCCCTTGAGATTTAATAAGACACCATCTAGAATTGAGGTTTTCATTGTCTCCTAATAGCATTAAGCCAGAAGTCCACAAAATCTCTGCATGAGCGTGTACACATTCTTTTCCTCTTTTCTATATGCCTTATACTCTCTTCACACACATACTTCTTCTATGTCCATGAGACAAGCCCATACACCACTATGTGAATAGATGATGAATGTCCTGATTTGTAGTGTAGCTTACAGACTCCTGGAATTTTGGAAAGTATAAATGGCTTTAAAATAAGGTTTTAATTATTCTATAGCTAATAAACTGGTTATGGTGATTATGTGATATATATAGACCTTTAAGTATTCCCTGCCATTGGAGCATATAGGGAATGGACCATGTTCACAGCCAATCAAGTGAACAATGGTTGAAGAAACTGGGCTTGTTGAGCTTGTATAGAGAAGATGTTGGAGAAAAGATGGGAGGAGAGGCTATGATAACTTTTGTCAAATATCTGAAGACCTGTCTCTTAAAAGAAAGACTTATTTTTGTGCTGTATTTCTGCTCCATTAAATGATGTGACTCCCTGCTTTCTTTTTCATAATATTCCCCCCCCCCACTGCCTCCACCTCTTTCAAGCGCAACTTCCTCCATGAAACCTTGCCGAGACAGAGCCAATTGTCCCCTCCATCAGGCTGCCAGCATTTATCACACTGTATTCTTTTTTAAAAAATTATTATTATCTCTTTGTCTCATTCACTAGAGTGTAGGGCCCTTGAGGGCAGGAGCTGGGGCACACTTTCCTATTTCAGCACCTAATACAGAGTAGACCTTTCATGCATGTTTACAGAATGAAAAACTGAAAAATGACTGTTTGGGTAGGAGCTTTTTAATATAAGAGCTCTGTGAGGTGATGGAGTCATCATCAACTCCATTTCGTTGATGAGGTAAATGAGGCTCAGAGAGAACAGGTGACTCATCTAAGGTCACACAACTAGTAAGTGGTGTTGCAGACTGCTTCTCTGGTCTTCTAGGTCGAATGCCAATTTCTTACCCATGAGAAAAAGTGTAAGAGCACCTAGGCAACAATAACAAGCAAGCCACTATTTATTGGCACTAACTATGTCCTTCCTCACTGGGACTGGACCTTCTATTAAGATATCAAGGCTGGATACTGTCCTCATAGAAACAAAGAACAGATTGGTTGTTGCCAGTGGCAGGGGGTTGGGGGGTGGGAGAAATGGGGGAAGGTGGTTAAAAGGTACATACTTCCAGTTACAAAATAAATAAGTTGTGGGGATGTAACATACAGCATGGTGACTACCAGTTAATAATACTGTATTGCATATTCAAAAGTTGCTAAGAGAGAGTGGATCTTTTTTTTTTTTAATTGGGGTATAGTTGCTTTACAATGTTGTGTTAGTTTCTGCTGTACAACGAAGTGAATCAGCTATATGTATACATGCTATATGTATACATATATCCCCTCCCTCTTGGACTTCCCTCCCACCTTCCCCCATCCCACCCATCTAGGCCACCACAGAGCACTGAGCTGAGCCCCCTGAGCTGTACAGCAGGTTCCCACTAGCTATGTGTGGTAACGGATGTTAACCAGACTTACTGTGGTGATCATTTTGCAATGTATACAAACATGGAATCATTATGTTGTACATCTGAAACTAATATAATGTTATATGTCAATTTTACCTTAAAAAAAGGAATGAATAGTGTCAATCATAGATATTTATTAACCATGACAATCCTTTGAAGTGGGAATTATTATTTCCATTTCACAAATGAAGGAACTGAACGTGAGAGAGATTAAGAAACTTGCCCAAAGCACACATCTAGTAAGCGGCAGAGTCAGGACTTGGATCCTGGTCTATGTGACACCAAAGCTCATTGACCTCAGCACCCTATTACTTGGCAGAGTAAGCCTTCAGTTAGTACTACTAAAGGTTATTTCCGGAACAGGAAGATGGACTTTCACTCAAAAGAAAGGAGCACTTTTTAGAAGTGAGAAACTGCTGAGACAGAGTAGTCTAGTGACTCAGGGGGCAGTGAGACCAACACCAATCATAACTGGAGGCGTTTAAGCATTTAATGGGATCCCAAGCTTGGCTGGGTGATTGAAGCAGATGACTTTTATGGTTTCTTTTATCCAAGTTCTTCCTCCTAACATCTGTGGGGCCCAGGGCAAGATGACAAATGGAGGCCACAGACCATATGTCTAAATATCTCAAAGTTAAAAATCAAGCTAGCACCTGTAAGATAAAAAGTGTTCTAACCTCCTGCCTTGATAAATATACTTGGACACCTGGACATCCAGTTTCAATTTTAGAATGCCAAGACTACTTGGAGCTCCATGCTGAAATGAGGCAGCATGGGGACAGCTGGTCCAGTCGTTAGCCTGCAGCTCACCCCCCTCCTCTTTCCACTCCAGACTTGCTCCTGTACCCATGAGGGACCTCATGTGCACAGAGTGTGGACACTCCAGCCTAAAAGTCCAGGCTCCATTCACTGTCCCCAAAGAATTGCCTCTTGGCCACCCTGCACAGATGTATGCGTACCCGTGGAAGGACAGACAAGGGAGAAGAGGTCTGAACAGGTCCTGGAAGCAGCTCAGGGCTGTTTGGACAGGGAAAAGGAATGGTTTAAAAGAGAAGGCACAGACACGTCCTTCTGACCCCACAAACTTGTCCTCACAGAGCAGGGGCGGGGCCAAGGAGACCCAGGGCAGAGGCCTCTCTTGCCTGGGTCTAAGGGCTACTTCCAATATGAGAGTCCCATGATGTTAAGTTCCTTGGGTCTTTCCTTTCTTTTGGATGTTTATATTATCTGAGTTTGAGAGCAAAATCCTCTGTCTGGGACAAAGACATCTACGGTGGATAATTCTGAGCTAGGCATTAGGGAAGCTTTGCTAGGCTGTCAGACTTTGGGTGCAGTGGCCTAAAAGGGAATATTGCTGGAGAAACCCAGATAAAATAACTGGTGGAAATGAATTCATTTCCTTTTGTTTTTGCTCTTTTCTCCCTGCCTGGCTGCCCATACAAAGTCCTTTACGTAAAAGAATGTTTTGGGCTTTGGGGAATTTTCCTCCTCTATCCCACAACTTTCTTCCACTGATCTCTTCTCCCTCCTTATTCTGTTTTTCTTTTTTTTATTATTGAAGTATAGTTGATTTACAATGCTGTGCCAATCTCCGCTGTACAGCAAAGTGACTCAGTTATACACATATATAGATTCTTCTTTATATTCTTTTCCATTATGGTTTATCACAGGATATTGAATATAGTTCCCTGTGATATACATTAGGACCTTGTTGTTTATCCATTCTAAATCTAATAGTTTGCATCTACCAACCCCAAACTCCCAGTACATCCCTCTCCCTCCTCCTCTCCCCTTTGGCAACCACAAGTCTGTTCTCCATGTCCACGAGTCTGTTTCTGTTTTGTAGAAAGGTTCATTTGTGCAATATTTTAGATTCCACATGTAAGTGATATCATACGGTATTTGTCTTTCTCTTTCTGACTTACTTCACTTAGTATGATAATCTCTAGCTCCATCCTCTCCTTATTCTCTGATGTTCCAAAGGCCACTATCTTCCCAAGTCTGTCCAGAATCTGAACTGAAGTTGCCTTCTCCCCTCACACCCCCCACCCCCAGTCTACAGTACACCTTTTCTTTAGCAAATATCTTAAACAGAAATCCCAATTTCCATGAGAACTGACTGCCATCTACCCAGGTCAGTGGAAGGGTGAACTTGGTCTCTTAGGGGTGACAGCAGCTACAGAGGCCAGGTTTGCCTAGCTCACCAAACCAACTCTCCCTTTATCCCAGCTTATATCTGCAGGTGGGTTGAAAGTGCTGTTCAGTGCTGGGTTAAGAATGTGGATTCCGGAGACTGTGAGCCAGACTTGGGTTGAAATACTGGTCCATAGCTTACGAGCTTTGTAATCTTAAGCAAATCATGTAATCACTTTGGGTCTCAATTTTCTACCTCTAAAATCTCTAAAATGGGGATGATAATTTTAGCTATGTTACAGGGCCAATAGGAGGACTTAATGAAAAGATTAACAAAAAGCTCTTAATTTTGCAGTGGCTAGGACATTACAGCTTCTCAAAAAAAAATGTCAGCTGTTATTAATAATACTTCCTACCTCTGTTGTTGTTATTCCTTCCATCCCAAGGCTTGGAGCCTTGGTACTATCTCTGACATCCTTTACTTGTCTCCTGCATTTAATCTGTCTCTTCCTTTCTATGCCTACTGCCACCATCTGCGTTGAGGGTCACATTTCAAATAGTTTGTCCCCATTTGCAGCAACATGGATGGACCTACAGATTATCATACTAAGCAAAGTAAGTCAGAAAGAGAAAGACAAATACCATATGATATCACTTATATGTGGAATCTAAAATACTCCACAAAGGAACATATCTATGAAATATAAACAGACTCACAGACATAGAGAACAGACTTGTGGTTGCCAAGGGGGAGGGAACGGGGGAGGGAAGGATTGGGAGTTTGGGATTAGCAGATGCAAAGTATTATATATAGGATGGATAAACAACAAGGTCTTACTGTATAGCACAGGGAACTATATTCAATATCCTGTGATAAACCATAATGGAAAAGAATATGAAAAAGAATATATATATGTGTAACTGAGTCACTTTGCTGAACAGCAGAAATTAACACATTGTAAATCAACTATACTTCAATAAATTTTTTAAAAAAATAAAGAAATCAAATAGTTTGTCCCTTTCCTACTAATCTCTTCTTTCCAACTTTTTTGTGTGCTGCTACATTCACCTTCCTAAATCATTTTTTGGTCATGTTCCTTCCCTCCTCTAAAACATTCTGGGACTCACCATTGCCCACTGCATAAACACAAACTTGGCTCTTCAGCCCTGCAAAATGTAATCCTTGTCCTCCTTTCCACCACCATCTGAAATGAGTCTTCAGTTCAAACCAGATTGGTCTATTTGTGAATCCTGCCAGTCAGATATCTTGGGTTGAAATCCAGTATGTGCCATTTATTAGTTGTGTGACCCTGGACAGGGCTCTTAATTGCTTTCAAGTCTGTGTTCTCATCCTGCAGAATGGGGGTGGTAATACTACTTTATTATAGAATGACTTTACCTTCCTCCTAGGGCAGTTGTGTGGACCAACTAAGATAATGTGACAGCACTTTGCAAGCTTAAATCACTCTGCAAATATTAAATTTTTAGTCCTTGCAGGTCTGGTCCAGGATACTCTTTGTCCTTCTCTTTTAAGAGACACCTCAAAGCAAACGTCCTCCTGGCTAGATGATCAAAGCCAGGACTTAACAACATTTTTAAATGAGAAAAAGAAGGAGAAAGAAAAAGGAGGATGGTAGAAGAAGAGGAGACAGAAGAATTTGATCTCTTCTAGGAATGCACTGGAAGATTCTGAGATGAAATAACCAGAAATTTTCACTTATTTTAAATTGATTTGATAACTGACCAGAACCATCTTTGGGCTCACAGAAGGGGGTCTGGTAACAGATGTGTCCACATGGAGACCATACTGTCTGCATGAGCATGGGGCTGGAGGTAGGAGGCTGATATGTACTAACTAAGGAGACTGTTTTAGGGAACATGGGAGGCCAACAGGGTCTGAGGCCTGAACATAGTGTCCAGAGAGGGACAGTTCTCTGTGCCAGGTGAGCACACAGCCTGCTAAGTGAGGCAGGCTGGAGGGTTAGGCCTTGCATGGGAAAGCGCTCACAGAGCCAGAGTGCCTTGTTCACAGACTTCTTGCGCCCTTTCACTTTTTGTGACATCTCTCCTCCCAAAAGCTGCAGCTCTGCAACTCAGTGTTCTTGCACAATGCCATACCCTGCACATGACATGCATCATTTCACTGCAATCTTATAAGATCCCTGGGATATAGGTCTTATTTCCCCCGTTCTAGAGGTTGTGAAACTGAGGCTCAGAAATTTAAATTACCTGTCCAAACCCATGCAACTGGTAAGAGGCAGGACCAAGATCGGCACCTAAATTTGCCCCAAAGCATCACACACCACGAGTTTATCTGGACTCAGCCCATTAGAGATCTTGCAAGCTTTGGCCAGTACAAGACAGTAATAGGGTCAGTATAAGAGCAGGTCTTGGCCAGAGCAGGCTTTGCCTGTGAGGCTGAGGTCGAGGAAGCCCCCGGGAAGAGGTAAATGGACTCTGGATGGTTAACAAGAGCAGTCTGCGAATAAAATGGTCTTATTTAAAACCAGAGGAATATCATTTGGATTTCCCAAATATATGAACAGGTGAGTGAGTGGTGGGAAAGAGAGAGGATTATTTACTGTCAAAATTATCCCCTTTTTGTTTCCCTTGGCTGAAGAAGAATTCTGTTTTGCGTGGACTGTTAGAGGCTGGAGGACCAGAGAAACAGATGCAGAGTGTCAGAGACTGAAGGTCAAGCCTGCCACTGATTACACACTGAGAGAAGTGATCAGGTGGTGTTTGGTAAAATTACTTTCACTCAGAAAATCCTGAGAAACATATCACTCATGTTTGCATAACATTTTACAGCTTACAAAGCCTATATATTGACTTGTCTCCTAGAATATCCAAGCTGGAGGACACATGGGCCAGTAGTTCCCAAGCTGGCACTAGCGTCATCTGGGGAGCTGTGTTACAATGCAGGTCCCCAGATTCCACCCAGACCAACGGAATCAGAATTCTGCAGGTGGAAGCTGTATGGTTAAATGCTCCCACGGGGCTTCCCATGGGGAGCTGGGTTTGAGCCCTGCTGCTCTCAGCCAGGCCAGTGTCCACTGCCGCCCATCACTCTCACCTGGGCCCTGCAGTGGGCTCCTGTCCCCAGTAATTCCCCTCCCACTCCCTTCTCCACTCTGCCACCAGACCGAGTTCCCTAACACACATCTGATCCCTCCCCTGCCTCCCTCAGGCTACAGCCTGGAGCTTTGGGGGAGCTATAGAGTGGTGTGCCTAGACCCCACTCTCACCTCCACCCGACTCCTGCAAAGCTCCTCTGGGAAGTGTTTCCTGATTTCGCCCCAGGCCTGTAGCAGGTGCTGTGTGTCTTCTATTAGCACTGCTCTCAGGGATTACAGACACATTTAACTGCACAAGAATTTGGGGGAGGGAGCCCTCGGTGCAGGGGGCTGTGCCTTTTCATTTCCAAACCCTGCATGCCTCGTTAGGGACCGGCACATGGTAGGGACTCTATAAACACCAGCTGAATGAATGAATGCATACATGCATGCAGATACCTCGAGCTGCCATTTATGTTCACTTTAGATCAAGCATGTTTCAAGAATAGATATGTTTATGAGCTCTCCTTGCTCAAAGACCTAATCGCACAGCTAAATAGCTTGGCGTATTTACTACAAATTAAGAGGAGCCTTGGACTAAAGAGATTGCTTAGGAACTGGAAGACTGTGCTTTGGGTTTTATACCACTTGTTCCATGACCACTTAATGTTTCTGATATAATCTCATTTCAAACATTATTAATAATATTGCTTTGTAAGTCAAAGGATGTCAAGGTTTGCCTAATGGACTTTAATCCTACCACAGCCCTGATGGTTAAGGAGATCTCGCTCCCTTTTCCTGGCAGCAGGCCTGATGTGGCCGGGGTGCAGGCAGAACTGGCAGGGAACGGGGTGCCAGCAACGGCTCAGGCACCCTGCTTTCCCAGCCAGCACGTTCCACAGCTGGACCTTCGAGAAGGAGTTCCTGGGTCCTGAAACTCACACAAGTACGTAAGGATGAGGACAGTACTCCTGGGCTGAGAAATGCCAGGGGCCAGATATGTTATAGGTCACCCTGGAAATGCTTAGTATTTGGGGTCTGAAGTCTAGATTTAAATCCTGGTTTTCCTTCCAACCCTGGGAAAATCACTCAATCTT
Source organism: Orcinus orca (assembly GCF_937001465.1). Lineage (NCBI taxonomy): Eukaryota > Metazoa > Chordata > Mammalia > Artiodactyla > Delphinidae > Orcinus > Orcinus orca. The sequence goes on from NC_064559.1 coordinate 51,444,625, forward strand.
TCTGAATCTTGATATTTTCATTTGTAAATGGGGATAATATTTGTATCTTCCTTCCTGGGTTGTCTTGAGGATTAAATGACACAATTATGTCAAAGGGCTTAGCAGGTGGTTATGTGCTGCACACACATGTGGCTGAAGAGACTGAGCCCCAAGACCCCTCTTTGTTGCTGAACTGAAGGCTCTGGTAGGGAAGCAGAAAAGCCAGGCCCTGGGCCTGAGCCCACAGTCTAGGTAAGGTTCCCATCCAAATTTGTGCTTCACTTTATACGTGACTCTCAGGCCTGCAGCCCAGGTTGGTGGCTGGCCCTGAAGTGTCCTTCTTCTTTGGGATGATCAGGACTGGGGCCGTTGTGCTGGCTCTGGATCTGTCCTGGGGGAACCTGGGGCCCCAGTGCCGTCACTGCCACCCTCCTGAGGGTGGGGACCTCAGAAGGCCTAGCCAAGGGTGGGAGGAAGGGGCATCCACTCCAGGTCAAGTTCCTGGTGGTTCTGGGAGCCTCTGTGATGTGCTAGTAGATGCTAAGTGGCTTTTAGATTAAAACCATATGAGCTCTTTTTTTCAACCCAACAAAGTGGTCAAGATTTTAAAAAATATATAACAAGGGTCAGTTTTTGGCAAGGGTGTGGGCAAATGGTCACAAGCATACACTGGTGAACCGGAAATAGGTTCAACCTTTCTAGAAGGCAACTTGGCAACATGTACCAGTCTTAAAAATAAAGGGGTCCAGCAATTCCACTTCGCATATTTACCCAAAAGAAGTAATTATGGCTACATGCAAACTCTAAGTCAGTAATGTTCACTGCAGCATTATATATGAGAGACAATCTAGAAGCAATCTAAATGCTTAACAGCAGAAGAAGGTTAAATACATTCTGGTACATAGAGAATACTATGGAAAAATAACATTAACATAAATATTGCTGAGTAAGCAGGCTCCAAACAGTATCACTAAATGATACTCTTTAAGCATGTTTTTGTAAAGAAAAACAAATATGGATATATATATATATAGCCTAGGGAGAAAAAAGCCTGGAATAATATATCCTAAAATGTTAGATTTGTTTTAAGGGGTGGAATTATGGGTTCTTATTTCCCCATTATGCTTTGCAGTGTTTTCTAAGTTTTTACCTTGAACTCATATATCTTTTATGCATTGTGAAGAAATGATTGTTATGAAGAAAAACAAAATAAAACGTGGAGTCCGGCTGGGGTGCCTAAGGCCTACGGTCCCACCAGAGTTCAGAATTCGCAGGTACACTATAAACAGCAGGCTGCAGAATGAAAACCCAGGGAATGCCTTTCTGATCCTGGGCTGGGTGTGCTCTCCATTTATCAAAGGAAAGCCTCAGCTGGAAGACGTGGGTGTGGAGAAGAGAATGGGCTTCAGATAGACTTCCATTCACAGTTTAGAAACACCTGTATTTATAGCCTGTTTAGTGACCTTTCGAGTCCACCACAATGTATGGTTTTTCAATTGGTTTTCTTGAAACAAGCTGTAGTAACTTACATCCCAGGCAAGGGAGGAGCAAATCTGGTCAGAGGCGGGGGTGAGGGCTGGGGGTGAGTGGAGGGGGATGTGGACGGGGGGGACAGCAGGAAAGGGTGAATCTGTTCTCTTCCCAGCCTCCCTGACACACTGAATTACGGCATCTTGAATTGATCTGGTGAATCACAGCAGGGAGATGTTCGAGGAGCTGGGCTCTAAATGAATAATCCCTTCATGTTCTATATTTATTTGTGCTCCCGCAGTGACGTCCATGGCCAATTTCTAAGGTTGGGCAGCCTTTTTTTTCCACATTTGAGACCACCTGCCTGGTAGCCAAGCAACAGAAGAGTCCAGCTTGCTTGGCAGAATTGAAAGGACAGGAATGGGGAGGATTCAAGTCACTTAAGTCAGTGAAATACAATAATCACAGGAAAGGTGACTGGAAGGAAGGTCCTAAACCCCTAGCATCTAGCTCTCATACACTGTGAGTATCTCAATTCTGGGCTATCTTCTATATCAAAGCAATGCAGTATCTTTTTTCTTTCTCTGCATATAACAGGAATTCAGCAAATGTTAGCCTACTTTTCTTTCCGAGTTTCATATGTGCAGGGTTTTTGCCTTCACAAGATGATAAGCCCCTCAAGGGATGATGCCATGTCATGTTTTCTCTGGTTTGGGTATGTAGGTATTTGGGGCAATGCTGGACACAGAACAGGAAGGGAACTGCGGAAGGTTACAGCAGAGGGATAGCCTCGATGTGCCAGGCACTGCGGTAACTGCAAATTTAGCTCATCCTCACCACAAATTCTATAATGCGAAATTGTCTTTATGTTCAGACAAGCATTTCAGAGAGATTAAAGTAACTTTTAGCCCAGGTCACTCCACTGGGAAGCGAGCTGGGCTGTGAACTTAGCAGTGTGGCTTGGATCCCACACTCACCTCTTTCACCACTGCTCTCAAAGAGGAGGCACTGGCCCAAGAGGAGGACAGGGACAAGTAAGTGTAGTTGTGGCCAGGTCATTCTTGGAGAGGACAGGAGGTTCTGGAAGGCCCAAGGTTCTGGTAGGTATAGAGCAGGCTTGTCTTCAATTATGACCAACTCTGCCCAACCCTGATCTGCCCCAGCCTTCCAGGAATCCTCCAGCCTGGTCACTGCAGACCAGAGCCAACCTCCAGCTCCTACATAGATGGACGGGCCTTAGTAAGCCCAGAGGAGGAAGGAAGCTCACTTGCACATCTCTCCTTAGGGACTTTTATTCCAAATGTGTCCTTGAGGGTGAAAATGGCCAATGTTTGAGCAAATTCTGGAGTCGGGAGGTATAATCAGAGGGATGTTCCTTACAGCCACCCAGCCTAGCCCATCAGGAAGTACAATTAGGTTTTTTATATGCTCGATTGTAAAAAATCTGGAAAGTATAAAAAAGTACAAAGCATGTGGCAGTCCCTCACAGTGGTTGAGGGTTCATATAGACTTACGATCAGATTCTAGATTTGCTACTTATATATTAATACTTAATACCTATGTGACCTTGGGCAAGTTTTAAAACCTTTCGGTGCCCTGCTTTTCTCATATATAAAATAGGATTATCTCTTCCTATTTCTTCTATTATTTCAATGGAATGTTGGGGGATAGGAAAGATAGACTTAGGGAGGCCTGAATTGCAACCCTCCACTGCCTCTGATAGCCTAGGTGGCCTCAGGCAAGTTCCTAAACTTCTCTAGGAAACAGTTTCCTCCTCTGCAAAAGGAAGGTGTGGATTCAGGATCTTTAAGGATCTGAATGGTGCTCATGTTCCTTGTTCTCAAAACAGGAGGCTGCCTGACGGGGCGGCCTAGAACTGGAGGTTCTGGAAGGGGGAGGAGACGGCAGCAGCTGCAGGTCCCTGGGAAGGCAGATGGGCACAAGACACTGTCCTGAACCCTGCCGATGGCCTTTGAGAATCCAGTTCCCCACAAGCAGAGCGCTCCCAGGCAGCCCTATTGGTACCAGAAGAGGCTCCACCCCACACCTGGTTGCAAAGCTTCCTCACCAAATGAGGAGGCATGGAAAGGCAGCCCCCTGACCACATGGCCAGGCCTTACTTGTGTGTCCCTGCTGACTCACCCTTCGGGTCCCCATCGTCCCTGCCCCGTCTCTGCTCCAGCATCCCTCACACCAGCGCCCGTCTCATCCCCTCTCCACTGGCTAATTCAATGAGTGCGGGTCTGTTAAATTAAGCCCACTGCTGCCCCTGCCAGAATCCTCTAACAACCCTAATTGGAAAAATGCCTCAGCCTCTGCCCATCAAAGCTGATTATATCTGCGAGCAGAGGGGCCTGGTCCTTGTCCGTGATGCCCGCTCGACCCAGAACCGTGAGATCATCCCGCCAGGTTCCCTGGGGCTGTCTGCGACTGGCAGGAGTCAGCCCAGGAGAGGCGCCTTCTCCACATCAAGGATCAGCAGCTGGCCTCCCAAGCTTTGCCTCTGATGGCATAAACAGATTTGTGCTCATCACAGGGAACTGGAAACAACTTGCTCTCAAAGCAAGAAGTCATCTTTCTCTAACCTGCATTCACTTTTCCGCTCCATGATCCCAGTGCCATCTCTCGAACCAGAGGTGAAGATTTATTCCAAGAAAAGGTACGCTTGCCTCAGGGACCGCAGTCCAACCGTGTTAATCCCCAGGTGCCTGCTCATTTGAACCCCCTTCTCAGGGGTCAGAGCAGTCAGCCAACTAACAGAGAGCTCTAGAGCCCGCATGCCTTCACAAGATGATAAGCCCCTCAAGGGACAACTACTGAAGCCCGTGCGCCTAGAGCCTGTGCTCTGCAACAAGAGAAGCCACCGCAATGAGAAGCCTGCGCACCCCAACAAAGAGTAGGCCCTGCTCACCGCAACTAGAGAAAACCCGTGCAGCAGCAAAGACCCAACACAGCCAAAAATAAATTAAAAAAAACACTTTTTGAGATAAAATTCCCATAACAAAACTCAAATTTTAACCATTTTAAACTATACAATTCAGCAGTGTTTTAGCATAGTCACAATGCTGTGCAACCATCACTACTTTCTAATTCTAGAACGTTTTCGTCACCCCAAAAAGAAAGCCCATACCATTCTCTTCTCTTCCCCAGGCCCTGGAAAACCACCAATCTACTTTCTGTATCAGTTAAATCACTGGATTTAAGAGCCATCCTACACACCTGCTTCTCCCCTCCCCATCTCTACATTGTTTCATAACTGGGTACCAAGAGACCTTTGCATGAGACACATCAGGTGCTTTTACTCCTGAGATCTCAAAACACTTAAATGCTGCAGGTTCCTGGGTTCCTGCCACACATTGTGATTGACAGGTGCCCTCTGTTCCCGCACTACTGCACTCCTGTTTCTTTGGTTTAAGCCTGGGAATATAATTCTAGTCTAGCTGATATAAGTAGTTAGCGTTAGAAGTTTAACCAACGTCAAGAACCTTATTTTAGCATTTAGAATAAGGCATTTTAAGCAAACACGAGAAACCACAAAGATAATTCATGCCAAGCTGTTTGGGGGGCAAGTACCTGGACAGGAATCATGCAACCTTTAGCCAACATGAGAATCCCCTGGACAGCTTGTTAAAATGCATTGCCGGCCCCAGCCCCCGAGTTTCTGATTCAGCAAGCCTGGGGTGGGGCTTGAGACCGTGCATTTCTAATTAGTTCCCAGGTGATGCTGATGCTGCTGGTGCAGGAGCGCACTTGGAGAACCACTGACACAGTACATGCGTGGTTACCATCCCTGTACTGACTAATGGCCATAGCAAAGAAGAAGAGTCACCCACCTCATGCATTTGGCTTATTTAGATGTCACTCCTTCAAGCTAATTAAGTTGACATCTTGTCTTGAATATAGTCACTGGTAAATAACATTGATTGTATCTTCATAAGTGTGTTTTATGGTTTTCCATTTCACACTAGGCATCCGAGATCAGCAACTCCTTAATGTGCTTGCAAAGGGCATGATCAAATAGTAAATAATTTCCTTTCTGAACACAAGCGTGACTGTGAATTTACAGATTATTTTCTCCTACTAGTTACGGTCACCTTTGAGATGTCTACCCATAACATAAATATACATTCACGGAGTCCTGGGCCCTTTTGTTCCATCATCTACAGGGTTCTCCTTTGAACATGTGTGTCATGGCTTGTATGAACCTGCTTGGCCCCAGCCCCTCATGTGTTTTGCTTCAGAGATGGAGCCAACGTGAGACTTTGGGTCATGGCCAGGCATTCTTAGGGGCATGTACTCTTTGTAAAAACAACCATATCTCTTCTGGGAAGAAACAGTAATATTCATAACAGTGACTACACACACACACACACACACACACACACACACACACGGCTCTTTATATAGTATGTTCACATCATCTACTATAAAGCTCAAGCAACACTATGACACAAGGAATGGCATTATTATTCTATTTAACACACAAATAAACTACAACTCAGTTTACTGAGGTGATTTTCCTGAGATTCCCCAGCCAGAGGTGAAGCCAGCCCTCTAACCAAGGCCATGGCCACATATTACCACTTCATCATTCACATGGATTCCTAGAGTTAAAAACCCCACCTGTCATTATGAAGGCCTTGGGACCTCCACTTGAAAACAACATAAATTTGTTTATCTACAGGTTAAGAGCAAAAACCAATGGGAGCAGATAAGCAGGAAATGTGAATGCATATTAGTATTCAGTTTTTAGTCTCAAATGCCCAGAATGAATGACCATGTTCCCTGGAACATTTCAGTCTATTCATTTAGCTGAAACATCATCTCTTCACTGCCTGGGCTTCTTCTCTGAGACCCACTAACCAAGTCCCACTGGGGCTTTTAAGGCCTTTGGGAGGAAGCAGCTCTCTGTGTCAGCTAAGAGCCACCACAGTCCCCAACCTCACTAATTCTCATTAAAGTAGCAGGGGAGCAGGGACACTGACGGGCCAGGGGGGCACTTGGGCTCTCCAGGGGCTGCTTGACCACAAAGGAAAGGCGTGATCCTGACTGCTCCAGCCCATGTTCAACCCTTCTCTCTCTCTCTCTCTCTCTCTCTCTCTGCCTAGGCTAACTCCCACTTCAAAAAAGGCTCACGTTCACCCACGTCTTTCTACCAATGTCCTGGTTACCAATGTCCTGGTTCAGAGCCTTATGACCCCTCGCAGATTACTGCCCATATAAAATATTAAATGTTTATTTTGCTATAACTTTTATTGACTCCATTTCTAATCATATAAACATGAGTAAAGACAAAAAGTATAAGGAAAATAAAAACCACCCAGATTCTTAATATCTAGGATAATCACTGTTAATATTTTCTATCATTTTCAACACGAGTGTATATTGAGAGCACTGTTTTCTTTTTTAAATTTTATTTATTTTTATACAGCAGGTTCTTATTAGTTATCTGTTTTATACACATTAGTGTATATATGTCAATCCCAATCTCCCGATTCATCCCACCACCCCCGTCCCCTGCTGCGTTCCCCCTTGGTGTCCATACGTTTGTTCTCTACATCTGTGTCTCTATTTATGCCCTGCAAACTGGTTCATCTATACCATTTTTCTAGATTCCACATATATGTGTTAACATACAATATTTGTTTTCTTTCTTTATGATTTACTTCACTCTGTATGACAGTCTCGAGGTCCATCCACGTCTCTACAAATGACCCAATTTCGTTCCTTTTTATGGCTGAGTGTGAGTTACTTTCTAAAATACAATTATATCGTTCTCCTGCCTAAATATTTTGAAGGCTCCTCCTGCTTCTAAGATAAAACCTAAACATTCCCTGAATTCCTGGGTCTATCTAATCTCTCCTTATGAACCTCCTTCCTAAACCCTGTGATCCTAGCCTGCAGCCTGAGTCACGCAGCCATCAGACATGTGTCTGACGGGCTGGTTCATTATGCCCCATAGCGTTTGAAAGGACAGTGTTACAGGTGGGGTGGGTGGTACCTGGCTCCACTACAAGCCTCTTGGCACTTACTACCACACACACACACACACACACGCACACGCACACGCACACGCACACGCACACTCCTTATACATGTATGTTAACTGCACACCCCATGCAGGCCTTTGAGTTTATAGCCTGTGTGTCTAGCTACACTAATCTATGTACCTCCCCCCACATCTGCCTATAAGTCTTTGCTCAAGTGACTCCTGCTGTCTGAAATGCTATTATTCTTCCTACCACCACTTGTCTGAAAACTCAGAACAAACCTTCATTTTTTCAGGTCCCATGGTCAGAAAAGTCTCTTTCTCCCCTTGCTCCTGGGGCATGCACTCCACTTCTATGTACTTATCACAGTCATTAATGCCCACACTGTCTTGCCCTCTAGAATCCCTAGTGGCCTGAGATCATCCTTATGTTGTCTTTTATTCCATAAAGTGCTGCTCACAAGCAGGTGCACAGGGGTGGTTGAACTGAAACTGATGATATAAGGTCTTGGGCCCACCCACCTTCACCTGATTTGTCCCAGGGGACGTCTCCTCCTTGGAGTCAGGGCCAGCAGGGTGTGAGGGGGCTGCTCTGGCCACCTCATGATCTAACCTAGGCCACCTGGGGTTCTAATGATGGGAGGACATTTATACTCATGACTACCAAGATGAAAAAAATGATTCCTTACATCTTACCTTAACCCAAACAGGACTGGTGCTTCAGAAATGCATACCATCCAGTAGAATAAAATTTGAATAAAGACAGCAAGGAGGGTAGCGTAACAATGTCCGGCCAGTCATAAAGTTGATACACAGAATTGCTGGGTATGTGTGGGCTGCAAATTTAACTCTAAGCTTCTTAGCAACCAAAGCAAAAAGGGAAATAGGGTCAGTTAAAACAAATCAGAGTTTAGGAGGAGTTCAGCTTTTGTTTCCACTAAGCCTTAAGAGGAGTTTCTTCCAAGGACCCTCTTAAAGGGGAGGACGAGATCTATAGGGGAAACTTGTTACTACATCATTACATATATAAAAAAGCAGCTTCTTACTCTATCTCCCAGGGTAGTCTAAGGGCCTAACACCCAGGGACAACTCTTTGAAAGGGAGTGTACCTGAAGGTGGCAGCGTTTAAATCTGCAGCTCTCTGACAGGGGAGCTTGATCTGGGGCTTAGGGGTTTTGGAGCAGCGGTTCTGACAGCTGCTGCCCAGAGCCTAGGAGGTTTGGGGAGCTTCCTCGGGTCTTGGGCAGTGGATGAGGGGGGTGGTGTTGTATGAAGGCTGATATCACAGGCCTTCTGACCTCCTCACCTGCCTCACCCAGAGCATCTCTGCTTTTCTGTTTTATTAGAGTTGGGGTCAGCTGTTTGACAAAAGGATTTTCCAGCAAAAAACTGAGGCTTAAAAACCCGTCACAAGTAACATTTCTCTTCACTGAGCTTTTGATAAGCAATTGCCAGCAGAATTTAAATTCATTTTTAAATTTTGGGGTAAAAACGTAGAGGGTTTCCTTTACTAGGTATATACCCAGAAGAAATAAAAGCAGGTACTCAAACAAATACAAGTGCACATGTGTTCATAGCAGCACTACTCACAACGGCCAAAAAGTGGAAACAGCCCAAATGTTCATCAACAGATGAATGGATAAAAAACTGCGATATATACATAACATGGAATATTATTCAGCCATAAAAAGGAATGACATTCTGATACATGCTGCAATATGGGTGAACCTCAAAAACACTGTAAAGTGAACGAAGCCCGACACAAAAGTTCACATAGTGCATGACTCCATTTATATCAAACTTCCAAACTAGGCAAATGCATAGAGACGGGGTGCAGACTGGGGAGAAACTGCTTAGTGGGTTATTGGGTATTACTTGCTTGACAGAAATGTGGAAGTAGATAGAAGTGGCGATTGCACAATACTGTGAATGTACTAGATGCCACTGAATTTTGTACTGCAAAATGGTTATTTTATGTTATGTGAATTTCACTCCAGTAAATTAAACAGAAAAACTTGAAGGGTAGATCATCAGCATTGCCAGTTAAAGGCCATTTCACAACCTGACAATTGACTGAGCAGAGGGCAGGGCTGACATCCTTGTGGAGATGAGAGAGCTTCACCAAGGCCAACACTCACCTCCTTATGGGGCAGAGCTGAGGTGATAGTGAATGTGAGGGTGGTAAAGTTGCAGGTTCCTTCTCTTCCACGTTGAGTCCTGCCTCAGGTTTATACTGCTTTTATCTCTCAGCACCCGGCCCACAATGAGTACTCCTAAAATGCAGACTGCTTAACTAGACCACAAATAAGGAGGCTTTTGTTTTGAATCCATGACTCACCTATTCCACTCACCCTCAAATGTAACTATTTCCCTAATGTCTCCCCACCCCATCAATTCATTCAGCTTTATCTGCTTTTGAATTTATAGCAAAGAATTAATGCAAATAAATCTTTCCTGCCAAGGACACCATGGGGTATATCTTGTAGGTAGAATTAGGCTTTACCTCAATGGAGTTACTTCACAAAGTCAGACTCATCTTTCTCCCATTCTTCCCTGCTGGATTAAAGGTCATTCTCTGCTGTTTCTCTGAGGGGCCTCAAACTATTCCCTGGGTGTCATGTCCTCACCCGTAAGGCAACATACTCTTTTATATTTTTATCCATCCATCCATCCAATTAATATTTATTGAATATTGAATGTCTATCATATGCCAGGCACCGGGCCAGGCTATTGCGGAGGCTACAGCTGTGAATAAGAGAGGAGGGCTCCATACAGACGGAATGACAGACACTGGCCACAGTGACAAGTGCTGGGGCTTGGACAGGGAAACGCAGTGGGGGTTAGGGAGTGTCTTTCAGTGGAACAGATGGGTCTGGGGGATCAGGGAAGTTCTCCCTGAGCCTGAGGGCTTCACTAAGCTGAGACAAAGGATTAGATCAGGAGGAGCCAGCATAGAGAGGGGCTTCCCAGGGCCTGGGAGTGGAAGCAGGCTGTCCTGCTGCCCTGGCCATGACTTCTGCCTGGAATGAGCACAGGTCAGGACATCTGTCCTCACAGGGAACTGGATGTTGCCTGTACCAGCTTGGCCTACAAGCCACAGCTTAGTACTTTCTCACAGGCTTTTCTACTTCCCTGTTCCACCTGGCCCTTACCTACAGCTCCCTCACCACTCCCCCCTCCAAAGCGCCCTCCCTTTACATTACTGAGTAGTATTCTCAGCTCTGAGGGGCATATGGAGCTTTCTGAGAGTCTGATGTAAGCCATGGACACTCTTTCTAAAGGAAAAAGCACATACTCACAGAATTCTGCCTACCAGTTCAGGGAATTCATGGGACAGCCAAAGCCCATCCCTGAACCCCCTTGGGAGTCCGTGGCTCAGGGTTGGGAAGCCCTGACCTGTAGCCCAGTAGGCCTCTCCATAGCGGGCAGCCTCTGCCACATACTGTGCTTGCCCCTCAGGTGCGAGGACAGCTCTGCCAGGCAGGCCTCCAGGTTCCGGGCCCCTTAATGCTGGCTCTGCCTGACTCCATCCTTCCTCCTCGTTCTCCCAGGTCTGTGCCTACATCCCTTTATTCTTTCTTCAGATGTCTGTCCCTTCTCTCTCTTCAGCATCTTTCTGCCACCAAGGCACCATTTTTCCATGGTGTGGATCCATTCCAGGTCCTGTACCCTCCTCCTTCACTCCCTCCTCAGCACCTTCTTTGCCCCTTTTGGAGCAGCTCAGAAAGCTGTTGGGAGAAGCCTCTGGGCAGGATTCTGGTTGAGCAGAAGCTCCTAACAAGCAGCTTAATTCCTTCCCGTGGGGGCACAGTCAAGTTCAGCAAAGCTGCCCAGAGGTGAGAAAGCAGCTGGTGCTGGGTAATGCCTTCAGGAAATAGCATCAGAACAGGGAGAAAGATGACAGGATGGAATTCTTTAAAAGTCATTTTAAAATATGCTTCAGTTCTTCCTGCTCTCACTATAGTCACTACAGCAACATATGGATCTAAAAAAAAAGTCCCTCTTTGCTCACTGCCCCTTTTGATTGGAAAACAGCCATTTTCATTCTCTTTTAGGTTGGCAACACACCTAGGAATCTTGGTACTTTCTCAGAATGGAAGCTCCTGAAGGGGAGAAAAATATTTCATTGGCTCTATTCAGGACCTTGTAAGTGAAAAGATAAATGCTTCATAAATGTCCTTGGAGCCTGCCTTCTAGAGGTTTATGCTTTAACACAAACAACACAGACATGGTGACGGAGTTCAGGACATGTCACCCCAAAATATGCCACTTTGCAAAGCTACAGTCGTCAAAACAGTACGGTACTGGCCCCAAAACAGACACATAGATCAACGGAACAGAATAGAGAACCCAGAAATAAACCCAAGCACTTACAGTCAATGAATCTATGACAAAGGAGGCAAGAATATACAAGGGAGAAAAGACAGTCTCTTCAATAGTGGTGCTGAGAAAAATGGACAGCTACATGTAAAAGAATGAAATTAGAACATTTCCTCACACCATATACAAAAATAAACTCAAAATGGATTAAAAACCTAAATGCAAGGTCAGAAACCATAAAACTCCTAAAGGAAAACATAGGCGGAACACTCTTTGACATAAATTGTAGCAGTATTATTTCGGCTTGGTCTCCTCAGGCAAAGGAAACAAAAGCAAAAATAAACAAATGGGACTTAATTAAACTTAAAAGCTTTTGCACAGCAAAAGAAACCATCAACAAAATGAGAAGACAAGCTACTGAATGGGAGAAAATGTTTGCAAATGATATGTCCAATGAAGGTTTAATATCCAAAATATATAAACAGCTCATACAATTCAATATGAAAAAAAAACCAAACCAAACAACCTGGCTATATTATAGGCAGAAGACCCAAAGAGACAATTTTCCAAAGAAGACATACAGATAGCCAACAGGCACATGAAAAGATGCTCAACATCACATCACTAATCATTAGGGAAATGGAAATCAAAACCCAATGAGATACCACCTCACACCTGTCCTGTCAGAATGGCTACTGTCAAAAAGACCACAAATAACAAATGCTGGCGAGGATGCAGAGAAAACAGAACCCAAGTACACTGTTGCTGGGAATGTAAACTATGGAAAACATTATGAAGGTTCCTCAAAAAACTAAAAATAGAACTAACATGTGATCCAGCAATTCCACCCCTGGGCATATATCTGAAGAAGAAAAAAAACCACTAATTTGAAAAGGTACATGCAACCCAATGTTCATAGCAGCATTATTTACAACAGCCAAGATATGGAAGCAACCTAAGTGTCCATCAAGAGATAAATCGATAGAGATGTGGTATATATATACAATGGAATATTAGCCATAAAAAAGAATGAAATTTTGCCATTTGCAACAATATAGATGAACCTGGAGGGTATTATGCTTACTGAAATAAGACAAAGACAAATACTGTATGTTTTCACTTATATGTGGAATCTAAAAAATAAAACAAAGGAATAAATATAACAAAAAAGAAAGAGACTCACAGATATCAAGAACAAACTAGTGGTTACCAGAGGGGAGAGGGAAGGAGGGAAGGGAAAGGTAGGGATAGGGAATTAACAGGTAGAAACTACCATGCATAAAATAAATAAGCTACAAGGATATGTTGTACATCACAGGAACCATAGCCAATATTTTATAATAACTTTAAATGGAATACAATCTATAAAAATATTGAATCACTATGTTGTAAACCTGAAACTGATATATTGTAAATCAACTATAATTTTTTAAAATGCCATTTAAAAAAATGCCACTTTGGCATATTGATTATTTTGAGTTGAAGGCACTTGAAAAACAGTAAATGCATGGAGAGACTTTCTCTTAACTCCCCTTATCTGCCTAAGGACAGTTCCTCCAAAAGGAACTCAATGGTCATAAATCCCCAGAGAGTTTCTTCACAGAGACTGACTCCTATCACAAGAGAGGAAACTAGAAGTCAATACCACATGCAGACAAACTTTGTCACAAACTGTCATATCTTCCATCTATTCTCCTAAGGGCCCATTCATCCTTCCTAAAAATCATTTACTCTCCCCTAAGTTCCTACATTCCCTCTCCCCTTCCCCTGTTAAGACCATATGCAAGCTCTTAAATCTCACGACCTTTTTTTCTTCTAATTTATTTATTTATTTATTTATTTATTTATTTATTTTTGGCTGTGTCGGATCTTTGTTGCTGCGTGCAGGCCTTCTCTAGTTGCAGTGAGCAGGGGCTACTCTTCATTGCGGTGCATGGGCTTCTCATTGCGGTGGCTTCTCTTTGCTGCGGAGCACAGGCTCTAGGCACGTGGGCTCAGTAGTTGAGACTCGCCAGCTCTAGAGCACAGGCTCAGTAGTTGTGGCACACGGGCTTAGTTGCTCCGTGGCATGTGGGATTTTCCCGGACCAGGGCTCGAACCCGTGTCCCCTGCATTGGCAGGCAGATTCTTAACCACGGCACCACCAGGGAAGTCCCTCACTGCTTTTTTGGATAGTCATCTTTTTTCCCCTGTGATGCCCCCATACACATAATATTAAAAATTAATAAATCTGTATGTGTTTTATCCTGTTAATCTGAATATTGTCAATTTATTTCATAGACCCAGATATTGAACCTAGGACTGTACAGGGAGTTTTCCCTCCCCTACAGTGATAAGATATGGGTTGCTTGGGAGGTTCCTTACTGCTAGATTATAAAGGTCTTGATTATGCTAACAAGCTTGCACTGATTACAACGGGAGAATGGGTGAGGTTTATGACAGAAACTGCTAGTTGTTTATAACATCTCCCCTTTCTCATCAGAAATAGAACCTCAATTTTTTTTGTTTCTTCAATTTTTAATTTTGAGATAATTGTGATTTATATACAGTTTACAATAAATAATAAAGAGATATCCCATATGCCCTTCACCTAGTTTCCACCAATGATCACTGAAAAACTATAGTGAAGCATCACTCCAGGAAATTGACACTGATACAGATTTCACCTGCTTTATATGAACACATGCATGTCTGCACATGTATATTTAGCGCTATACAATTTTATCACACGTATAGATTCGTGTGACCACCACCACAGTCAGGACACAGAACTGCTCCATCACAAGGACGGGCTCTTGCGGCCCTTTGATAGCCAGAGTCAAATCCCTTCCTCCCCATTCTCCAACCCCTGGCAACCATTAATCTGTTATCCACTTCTATAACTCTGCCATTTTGAGAATTTATATAAATTGAATCATACAGTATGTAACTTTCTGAGAGAACCTCAATTTTTAGCTGGGCATTTTGCCGCCCAGAACAAAAACTGTATTTCCCAGCTTCTTTTGTATCCAATACGGCCATGTGACCAAATTCTGACCAACTGGATTTAAGTGGAAGTGTTACTTGGGTCTTTTGAGGTGGCTGCTTAAAGGAACTCATCTGGAAGAGTCCATCTTTTGGCTCTTTTGCTTAACCTCTTGGTCTGTATTAGGATGTGAGATACTGTGGTATTTATAATAAGAAATACATAATTGTCCCATTCCTGGCACAGAGCTCCTAAAACCCTTGGGTTTCCTAAGTGATGAGAGCATAAATGTGTCTTTGGTTCTGTTAATTGGGTGGCTTTTGGAAAACCCCTACGTAACCAAACCAAAAACCCCCAGGATGGGGGCTGGTTGCCAGGGGTACCAACCCTGTGATTAGAGGATTGGAACTTTCAGTCCCACCCTCCAACTTTCTGGGAAGGGAGAGAGGCCGAAGATTGACTTCAGTCGTCAATGGCCAATGATTTAATCAATCGTGCCTATGAAAAGAAGCCTCCATAAAAACCCAAAAAGAGAGTGTTAGGAGTGCTTCTGGGTTGATGAACATGTGGCGATTGGGGGAGTGTGGCGCACTTGGAGAGGGCATGGAAGTTCTATGCCCTTTCCCCATACACTGCCTCAGGCATCTCTTACATCTGGCTTTCCTGAGTTATATTCTTTTATGATAAACTGGTGATCTAGTAAGCAAAACATTTCTCTGAGCTCTGTGAGCCACTGTAGCAAATTAATCGAACCCAAGGAAGGGGGTCATTGGAACCTCTAACCTACAGCCAACCAGTCAGAAGTACAGGTGACAACCTGGACTTGCTATTGGCATCTGAAGAATGGGGGTGGTGGCAGTCTTGTGAGACTAAACCCTTACCCTGTGGGATCTGATGCTATCTCTGGACAGACAGTGTCAGAATTGGGTCGAATTGTAGGACACCTAGCTGGTGTCTGAGAATTGCTTGGTGTGGCAAAAAAAAAAAAAAACCAAAACAAACAAACCCTAAATGTTGGAATTGGAGCAAAAATGATAGATGTGATAGCTAGAGCTCTAGCAGCCATCTTGGACCACTACAGCCATGCTCTAGGAGTTGAAATAGAAAGCTAGGTTCTTGGTGATACCATGGAGCTGCTATATCCCTGCACTATCTATGGCCTGACATTTTTTAAGTGAGAGAGATATAAATTTCTATCTTGTTTAAGCCACTTTTTAAAGTTATATCCAGCTGAACTGAGTCCTAACTAAACAAAATGTTTAGGTTCTTCAGCAGAGGAGAAATTTGCTTATTGCTATTTTAGGTCAGTGGTTCTCCAACTTTTGTATACATCAGAATCACCCCACACAGATTTCTGGGCCCCACTCAGAGAGTTTCTGAACCAGTAGAAACTGGACTGAAGCCTGAGAGTATGCGATGCTGAAGCTGCTGGTCCAGGGACCGCACCTTGAGAACGACTTCTTCAAATGCATGGACTTGGCAGCAGAGTGTACAATGGACTGGAGGCATAAAGGCCAGAATAAAAGGATCTAGGGGAGAAGGAAAGAGGGCAAACAGTTTCTGCCAGTGGCAGTGAGACCTAAACTAAGGGTGGGGTAGGAAAAACTCAAAGGAGATAGATGTGAGAACCTTGGGGAGAGCATAAATGACAGACCTAGAGGCTGAGTGGATGTGGCCAGAGGAAGGTGCCAAAGGTGGCTGTGGGTTTTGAGCCTGGAGGAGCAGAGAATGACAGTACTGCTGACAGAAAGAGAAAGTCCAGAAGAGTTGCCATTTAGAGGAGAGCAGTTTGAGTTTAGCCTTATTCAGCAAAGTTGAAATGCAAAACAAGAGCAGGAGAGATGCTTGGCCTGGATACTGTGTCCACTTAGAGGGGTCTTTCGGAGCAGCTGGGTAGCTGGTGTAGGCAGAGGTCAGAATCTCAACAAAACTTATATTCAGAGGTTGGTAAGATGGGGATGTGCCAGCAGATGAGTCAAATGTGTGAACAAGGACAGAAGCCAAGGCAGGCTTGTGCTGTGCCAGGGAACCTGAAGAGAGTGCCCGAGAGAAGAGGATGTCATTGGCATCCAAGGCAGCAGAGAGGTCACGGAGACCACTTAGGATTTGAGACTAAATGGGCACGGGTGGCTTTGGTGACAGTGGTGGGGCAATGTGGGGTGAGGAGCTGTGATGACAGAGGTGGCGAGATGCCTCTGGTGAGAAGAGGGAGCAGAGAGCCAGGATGTTCACTTATGGGGGTCAGAAGGGTGGGGGGGATTTTATAAGAGATGGATGTCCAAGCACAGGTGTAGACAGAAGGAAAGAACACAGGGAAGAGGGGGACAGATTAGATACTAGAAAAAAGGGGGCAATGATGGCACAAGGTCCTGAATGAGGAAGGGGAGGATGGGGTTGGAAGTACAGGTCAGAGGGACACTTCAGAGACAAGATGAGAGAAGGAGGGAAGGACAGAAACTTTGCAAAGGGGAGATTAACAGTGATAGCAGCTCTCGTAGAAGGAGCACAGAAAGGCCCAGAGATTAGAGAGTGAAGGCTGATGGATTCTGAGCATCTAAGGGGCAGGAGAGGACCCCACTGCTGGGTAAGGCTCTGGGGGTGCAGAGGTGGCAGGGCTGCAAGCACAGGAGATGCATCTGGGCAGGAACGTCCACTAGCTGGGAACGCCCAGCTCCCCTGATGAAAGGGGGTGTGGCCAGAGGGTGTTGTGCTGGTCCTGCATGGTGGTGGGGTGGAAGTGAGGGGAGTGACAAGTTCAGTAGAATGAATGTCAGAAGAGGGTGAGATCATACCATGAGCAAGCAGGTTCCTACAGCAGAGGGCGACACAATGGACTCAGCAGCAATTGGAAAACTCCTTTCAGTGACCAGGGAATATTTGTGGGTTGATTGACAGATCAGGGGGTATCTGGGGACTGAGATATTGTAAACCTGCTTGTTGGAATATACATTTTTATATTTTCCCTTTCTTCCAAACCAAATTTACTGTCAATTCAAAAACATTTACAGAACACCTCCGAATGGGTGTAAGTGCTGTGATGGGAGAATTACGTGATGAGCTCAGAGCAGGAACACCAAGTGACTGGGTCAAGGAACACTTCTAGGAGGCAGTGAGGTTTTGCTGACACCTGTCGGATGAGAAAGAGTTACCCAGAGAAGCGGGTGGGGAGGGAGAGTATCCCAGGCAGAAAGAACAGCTTGTGCAAAGACCTGGAAATGAGAACGTGCATGGTGTTTTGAGGAAATGAAAGAATTTCAGGGAGGCTGGGGCACTGGGAACGACGGGGTGGGAATGAGAAATGAGACTGGAGAGGCAATTAGAGTCAGGTTCCCAAGGACTCTGTAAGGCACTGCCAGAGTTTGGACTGCATCACAAGGGCAGTAGGAAGATCTTCTGGGTTTTAATTAAGCAGGGATGAGTGAAAAGATCAGAAGAATGGATGGAAAGGAGTAGAAGAGTGTAAGAGTGGTTATAAGGAGAGCAATTAGGAGGTGTTAGAATAACAGAGCTAAGGATGACAGTGGGGTGGACTAGGGTAGCGGCCACGGCTAAGGGTTAAAGTGAGCAGATACAAGATATTTAGAAGCCGAATTCAATCACAGATAGTGTTGCTTGGATGTGGGTGGTTAGAAAATGGGATGAATTGGGGATGGGCAGATGAATGAATATGTAAACAAATGAACAACAAACTGACATATTTGCTTCGCACTGTGGCCAAACATTTGAAAGCTGGGAAGTTGGTGACTGCTGACAGGAGGGTCTGGTGGAGAAGCTCCCCAGGTTCAGGATGAAAGAACTGAGCCCAGAGCCTGTGATGCTCCAGTAGAGAAATCTGAGCCCTTCATGCCACTGACCCTCTGCCAAAGGGCTACACACCTATTTGCTGGTGTCATCCCCACAACCTGCAGGGGTTTTTTTGTTTGTTTGCTTGTTTTTACACTATTTGCCCATTGGTGGCAGTATTTTATTCTCTATAATATACCATTGATAACTGTCAAAAGTGCTCCAATTTCAGCAAGAATTTAAGTTCCTGGAAAGTGGGCATGTGTCACCCTAACCAAATGTAAGATTAAGAAAATTTTTTTAAAGAATGAAATCTTGGGCTTCCCTGGTGGCGCAGTGGTTGAAAGTCCGCCTGCCGATGCAGGGGACACGGGTTCGTGACCCGGTCCGGGAAGAGCCCACATGCCACGGAGCGGCTGGGCCCGTGAGCCATGGCCGCTGAGCCTGCGCGTCCGGAGCCTGTGCTCTGCAACGGGAGGGGCCACAACAGTGAGAGGCCCACGTACCGCAAAAAAAAAAAAAAAGACTAAAATCTTTTTACTAGATAAAACTTTAAACATACATATACAAAAGTAGAGAGAATGGTATAATGAGCCCCCAGCCTGTTCCATCCATACCTTCTGCTGATTATTTTGCAGCACACTCGAAGGCACCACACATTTAATTTATAAACATTTTGGTACGTATTTCTAAAAGTGGTTCTTTTTAAAACATATAACACAATACCATTAGCACCCCTAAACAAATGAATAATAATTGCCTAATATCATAAAAATCCAGTGTCCATACACATAGGGCATGTGGCCACACCAAAGCCGAAGCTGGATGTTCTCATAGGCTCATAGTCATCAGGACTTGCCTGGATGCCATCATTTGCCTCTGAAGCCTGCAAAAATCCTGGAGGGCCCATCCCAATAACTTCAGGTTGAACCAGATCTCCCCAAATGCTGATGCCGGAACCCAGGAGACAACAATAAAATCCTAAAAAAACTGACATCTGATTGGCTGTGTGGTCTTAGACAAGTCATTTAGTTTAAGTGGGTGACCAGTTGCAAAATAAGGGGTTAAAAACCTGAGGAAGAAGCTCAAATGTCTATCAACAGATGAACAGATAGAGAAAGTATGGTGGATACACCCAATGGAATATTTTGTAGCCTTAGAAAGGAAATCATTCACATACCACAACATGGATGAACCTCAAGGAAATTATGCTAAGAGAATTAAGCCAGTCACAAAAGGGCAAATACTGCATGATTCCACTCTTATGAAGTATCCAAAGGAGTCAAAATCATATAAAGTAGAAAGGTGGTCGTCAAGGGCTGGGGGTAGGGAGAAGGGGAATTAGTGTTTAGTGGGTATAGAATTTGAGTCTTGCAAGATGAAAAAGCTCTACAGAGATCTGTTGCACAACAATGTGAATATACTCAACACTACTGAACTGTACACTTAAAACCGGCTAAGACGGTAAATTTTATGTTATGTTTTTTACCACAATAAAAAACAACAACAAAAACAACTTCCGAGGTCCATTCTGCTTGCAGGAAATGGAGGCGCGTAATACAGTTCTAGGATGCTGTTAGTTTGATCTGTGTTGGGAGGCGCCTCAGAACACCACTACCTCAGAGAGCCACTCAGGAAAATGGGGTGGGAGGGAAGCTGTATTCGGAACCTTCTCAACTTCCGCCAAATCCATCGGGAGGCAGGCTGCCGGTAGGGGGCATCAGGGGGCTGGGCAGGTCCTGTATGGCTGGAGTTGGGGGCTGGGGTTAAGCAAAGTAAGAGAAACAAAAGAAAGTGGAAGCCTTTATCAAGGGCTGGGTTGTCCTCGGGGAACATTATGGGAATAAAGGAGAAAGCCCAGCTGGCCGGGAGCAGCCATGCGGGGGGATCTGAAGTGACAGATACAAATGTGTAGTACACTCGGCAGACGTGTGGGAGATTAAACGTGCGCGGATGCTGAGAGCGGGCTGTGCAGGGAAGGGAGCTGGGAAGACTGAGTCCCCCAGTCCCCTCCCAGGGTACCAGGGTCTGCAGAGTGCTTTTAGCGCTCATTATCATAAGGCCATTTTTCAAATTAGCACAAGTCTGGCCTCAGGGAATCCAGGAAGCAGCAGACAGAATTGGTCTTCCAGCTCCTTTTCTTTGACCTCTCTTGCAAAGTTTCCTCCCGCATCTGCACAGGCCAGAGAGCAGAGAACAGATTCACTGCACTAGACGGTGATATTATCTTGGTGCCTGACAGGGTCTTGGAGGGAAGACGGATGGCAAGAGAACTCCTGTTCAAGGTTTTGGAAGAGAAGTAAAGACTCCTCAAATGTGAGGAGTCTGCTCTTTATGCTTATTTTGGTACTCAGATTGTTTGGGAGAATTGGGTCCATAGATCCAGAGCAGAGGTATAAGATCTGGACTCATGTTCTGAGGTGGCTGAGGAAGTGTTAGATGCCTCCCTCCGGCAAGGTCACTGAGGGGGTATGGGGTGGGACACCAGAGTCCTAGGTTTGGGGGCTCCTGTCTCTTCAGGCCAGTAGCTTTGAACCTTTCTGCAGCCCTACTCACCATGTGTGATTCCTGGGCACTGGTGGGGCACTGCACCCCTCTGTGTACCATTCAACAGAGCAAAGCCATGGACAGAAGCGAGCTAGGAGGTCGGATTAAAGCAATAGTCTTGAACCAGCTCTGAGGCTGAAAATAAGCAAAAATTCCTACCCCAGCCCCCAGGACTAATTCTCTAATCTCAGGAACTTGTTGGGCATGAATCTCACAGGCTTTTGCTCAGACCCACACAGGCTGACACACGATATGGCCTTGGTCTCACAGTGTGGGCCTTGGACCGGCAACATCACCTGGGACCTTGTTAGAAATACATCATCTTGGGACTTCCCTGGCAGTCCAGTGGTTAAGACTTCACCTTCCAACGCAGGGGGTGCTGGTTGCATCCCTGGTCAGGGAGCTAAGATCCCACATGCCTCGTGGCCAAAAAACCAAAACATAAAACAGAAGCAATATTGTAACAAATTCAACAAAGACTTTAAAAATGGTCCACATCAAAATAATCTTTAAAAAAAAAAACACAGAATCTTGTGCCTCACCCACACCTGCTGAATCAGAATTCACATTTAACAAGCTTTAACAAGCTCCCTAGGTGATTTGTGTGCACGTTCACGTCTGAGAGGTACCACACTTAGCCATCACACCCCACTCCCCTGCCACCAGGTGAAGTGGAGTAGCATCCCCACAGGGGCCGATCAGACTAACCTCCACCAGCTGCAGTTGTCAGCACTGTGGGGAGACACAGAAAAGGGGGAAGCTAGACACAGAATGGGTTCACTACAATGTGTGAAGTGCATTTAATAACAGACGAAATCTAAGAAGGCATCCCATCAATTCTGAGATCCTGCGATCTTTGTAATTTATTAACAAAATAATAACTATAGCTAACAGTCACTTTTAAAAGTGCTTTACAAGTATTGATTTACATGATTTCACATAGCAACGTCTTGAGATACAGATTACCATTATCCCCATTTTACAGATGAGGCAACTGAGGCACAGAGAGGTCAAGTGACTTGCCCCAGGTCTGGCAGGGACGCCTGCCAGAGCCAGGATGTGCACCCTGGCCATGTGCCCAGAGCCCATACTTTAGCTACCATGTGAGATCACCTCCAGAAAAAAATTGGGGAAACAATCTCACTCCACAGGAGTTTCTTTTGAAGCAGTGACATACCTTTAGAGTGACCAACCATCTGGGTTTGCCCGGGACTGAGAGGGTTCCCTGGATGTGAGACTTTCAGTGCTAAAACTGGGAGTCTTGGGCAAGTTGGTTGCCGTACCGATACCTGATACCTCACCTCCCACAGAAGAGTAACAGAAGAGAAATAGAAGGAAAGGAAATTAAATGTAATAGGAAATACTTGAGATTATAGAATTCGAGCTGTTAGAGCACTGAATCAGAGTGTGTGTAACCTGTTTCTAGTTGAGGAACCCGAAATCCTGTCCACAGGAATTTAAACAAGGCTCGTTCTCCATCTGTGGCTCAGTTTCGCTACTCCTCCCTACTCCGCACGTGAGTATACGCTGTCTTCCCCATCCCTTCTGCCCAGATGTTATGAGAACAAACAGGAGTCTGTTACGGGTGCATTCAACAGCATCAATGTCCTGAGAAAAAGAAGGCAGATAAAAATACCAGCTAGTACTTTCCTTGTCAAGGTCACCCCACACCCACATGGGGGTCTCCATCAGCTCTATTTTCTGCAGTACTGCCAGCCAGTTCTGTGAATCTTGTTTCTTTTGAGCCCCTGGGAAACTCATTTGATTGGTTCAGGTTTCTATTTAGCCTGAGAGCCATTTATGATTTCCCGAATAAAATACAAAGAAAGAGCTCACTCAGTGTGTATGTGTGTGTGTGATCTTTTAGAAATAACTTTGAAAAGCTGTTCCCCAATCCAAATTGGATGGGGCTGGTGAGGAAGCACCAGGGAAAAAGTGTGCAGGAAGATCAAGGAGAGGAATTCAGACCCCTCTACACACCTGGCTGAGGCCTCTGGGAAAGGACCTCTTCTTCTCATACAAGGGAAAGCATTTGTTCTGCAGCCATTGCACAAGTCCAAGCATTAGGATTTCTCTGCCACTTTCAGGGGGTATGGGGGATGTCTGGTCTTCAGCTTCCACATCTGTAAAGTGGGACTTGCCACAGCCTACCACCAGGGACCATGTGTCTCCTCCCAGGATGAGATGCAGTTCTCCAAGTGTCCTATGCCCTTTCTCAGAAGTTAACTTCTTCAGGTCTTCCCTGATTAACCTCATTAGGCTTGTGATTAAAGAAGTACACATTCTTAAAGCAGAAAGAGAATAGGAAAAAGTAGAGTCCATCCAAACTGCCCTCATTTTTTCATAAGAAGAAACTAGTCAGTCCAGTGTTCTGCAGCCCCTTCACTCAGAGACTTTTCATCATTGCTTCAGTGGTATTGCTCTGTGATCTAAAGTTGGTGTACACTCTCTTTTCAAGGAAGCTATGAACCCCTAGAAGACAAGGACCATCACGTCGCCTGAAGTATTTCTCTTCTAGGCTCCCACAGTGGTCTGGACACAATGGCCTTCATTCCTGTTGCTGGCTGACTAAGGCAGAGCTGGAAAAAGAAATATGTGAACCTCTTCTATGCACAGCAAGGAAGATGACTCAGGAGATAACAGATGTGAACCAACGCTTCCTTCATTTTCTACTTGCTGACCCAATAACCAATCTCCTGCATTCCTAAAGTTGACAGCACACACGGAGAAAAACAGCTCTTCATTTGAGCCAACAAAAAGCTGTCAGTTTCATACAACCTTCAAAAATAAAATGAAATAAAGGATTTCTCTCACAAGTAGCCCAGGAAGCAGCACTGTTTAGGTCTCCTTGCTACTTTGTGTCCCAGGTCCACGAGAATAGAGCAATGCAGGCAAACTGGTAGGACCTGGTAGGACCTTGGTAACCAGTTTGCAAAGGAGAACAGGAGACATCTAAGCTTTGTGCATGGGAACTCTACCAAGCTAACACCTCTCCTTCCCAGACTGTGATAGAACTGATTGACCCACATACCCCGCATGATCCCAATTCTCTCCAGCACTCGAAAAATGACTCTCCTGATGTTTACTCCCATTACAGGCACACACTTGTAAGTCTTTGGTAGGGAACAATCCTGGCCACATCCATTTGTAGAACTGTCTATGAGACACGTTTATAATGTGATTATTTCTCTGTGCCTTTGTATGATTGTAAGACCTTTTTTTGGGGGGGGGCCTGTGTTGGGTCTTCGGTGAGGTGCGCAGGCTTCTCACTGCGGTGGCTTCTCTTGTCGCAGAGCATGGGCTCTAGGTACGTGGGCTTCAGTAGTTGTGACGCGCAGGCTCTAGATCACAGGCTCAGTAGCTGTGGCGCACGGGCTTACTAAGCTCCGCGGCATGTGGGATCTTCCCGGACCAGGGCTTGAACCCGTGTCCCCTGCATTGACAGGCAGATTTTTAACCACTGCACCACCAGGGGAGCCCTATAAAACCTTTTAAAAATCATTCTTGGGCTTCCCTGGTGGCGCAGTGGTTGGGAGTCCGTCTGCCGATGCAGGGGACACGGGTTCGTGCCCCGTTCCGGGAAGATCCCACATGCCCGTGAGCTATGGCCACTGAGCCTGCGCGTCCAGAGCCTGTGCTCCGCAGCGGGAGAGGCCACAGCAGGGAGAGGCCCGCGTAACACAAAAAAAAAAAAAAAAATCATTCTTTCTTTGTTCATCCATCCATCCATCCAACCAGTCATTCAACAAGAGCATTTGGCATCTACTCCATGCTGAGTAACTTCTAGGCCAAAATCAATAGGGCATTTTCCAAGCCTTAAAATTCCCTTCCTTTAGGCCACATCCATTAACTAGGGAGGGGTATGTGTGGGGAGGTATGTTTCGGTGAAGAAATAGCTGTGTTAAAACCTAAGCTCTTATTAACTAATTCTTCATCCTCTCTGAGTCTCAGTTTCAACAGCTCTAAAATGGGAGTAATTCCTCACAGAACTGTTGCAAAGTTTAAAGGGAGAGAAGTGTATACAGAACTACACTCGATGCCTGCCACGATAAAGGCATTCAATAATTGTTAGCTTAAAGAAAGTGACCCAAGAATCCAGTTTGCTCCTCAACATGCTATTCTCCTAACACCTCACCAGCCCTAGTCAAAATCTTGCAAGTTCGTTTTGCTTCCTAGGACTGTGTTCTTGTTGTTTTAATTCTCTGGTGAGCCGGCCTTGTCTTTCTTCTGACTGGATGGGCTGTACCATTTTGAGAATGTGATCTGTATCAAAGTCAGCTGTGAAGCTCCTGGAACTGGTGGGAGGATGGATACATAAAGTCCTGTTAATAAATAAACACACAGACATCAAGGCTACCGGCTGTCGTAGTAACAAGACTTTATGCTTTCCTGGCTCCTGTCATCTTCAGGACTGAAAGAACTTAATGAATTAGTCTTGCTTGCAGTCCTCCTGGAGAAAAATACTGCTGTGTCTACAATGAGCAGTCAGGGTAGCCAGCCAGAGGTCAGTCACTCTTGGGAACTTTGCCAGCCAGATCTCTAGAGCAGCTTTGTTCATTGTTTGTTTCTCATCATGAAAGTAATAATTGTGTATTAGAAAATTTTTAAAATACGTTAAGTCAAAAGATAAAAATTAAAATCACCTGTAACTGTTCACTTGGAGATAAGTCCAGTTAACGTTTTATTATACTCTCGTACACATACCCACATATACACACATGCTTATTACTGGATTACACTATGTACATACCACTTTATAATTTAGCTACAGATCATGTAAACTTTTCATGTAAAGTGTGTTTGTACATCATTTTAAGTGGCTGCTAGTTTACTAAAGAAATCCCTGATCATTAAACATTTCCGTCGATACTAGTTATTTTAACTGTGAGGACAATCTCGTGCTTTCTCTTTCTGGTTTTTTTTGGGGGGAGTTAGGGAGCCGCATGAGAGATGGTACGTGGCATGGAAGAGAGTGGCGGGTTTGTAAAGGTAAATGTCACTTGGTGTGGCAGGAGCTGAGTGCGATGAGGACAACTGTGAGCCATTGTGGGGAACTCTGTGGGACATACGAGATGAGGGGAACCCTGAGAGGTCTTAAGTAGTTCTAGACCTTAGAGAGAACCCTCTGGTAGCAAGAGGGGGAGCTGGAGACCCCACACCTCTCATCCGCTCCTGTTTTCCCCTCGCTGTCAGTTGCCCCTTGAGACCCAAAGGTTGCATTTGCCATCATGGTCTGGCCCTTGCCGACCCCTGCAGCCTCCTCTCTCATCTGCCCCTGCCCTGGTTTTTATGCTTCTGCCCTGCCATGCTCTTTGCATCCTCTGGGTCTCGGCTGGGCTGTGCTAGGCCTGGCATGCCCGTTCTCCTCCATTTCACTTGGTTAACTTATTTTTTATAAATCAGTTTAAGTGCCACCTCCTCCAGTCCTCCCCTGACTCTTCTCCTCCCCGCAGGCTGGGTTAGCTTCCCCTCCACAGATTTCCACAACACTTCATGCTGACAGAGTCATGGCACCTCCACACTCTGGCATCATATTGTGTTTGTTCCCCTACTAGACTTTGAGCTGCCTGGGTCAGTGTCTTACTCACTGGGCATGCAGTGGGCACTCAATAAATGCTACTGAATAAAGTAAAGGTAGTCCCCAAACCAGTACTGCCAACCCTTGGATATGACCAAAATGTGTGAGGCATCAGGAACAAGCAAGGCAAATCCCAAATCCATCCACATCTCTCCATCTCCACTGCCCTGACCCAGGCTACCCTCAATCTCTTGCCTGGACCACTGTAATCATTTCCCAACTGGCTGCCACTCAGCAGACAGATGATCTTCTTCAAACATCAACCTGTGCATATTGCTTGCCTACTTAAAACACTGTACAAGTATATGGATTACTCTTAGAATACCATGGTTTACAAGGCCCCGTATAATCTAGCCCCTCTCTACCTCTCCACACTCATCTTGCACCACTTTTCCCTTTGGTCCCTAGGCCCCAGTAAAGGAGTCTCTTTTTCTGTCCTCAAACAGCAAAAGCCCTTTGTTCAGCCCCTCATTCCTCATGTGACTGGCTCCTTCTCTTCCCCTGGGCCTCTGCTTAAGTGTTACTTCATCAATGAGGCCTTGCTTCATAATCAAACCTAAAGTAAGTCTCCTTTCACTCTATCATGGTATCTGCTCATTTTTTTTCAGAGCATCTTTATACTTGGTCCTTGTATTTTTATCTTTGTGATCAATTGTTTGATAATACTTTTTATCCTTTCAATGGGGAAGGGGCGGTATTTTGCCCTCAAGGGGACATTTGGCAATGTCTGGACATATTTTTGGTTGTCACGATGGGGGGCGGGGGGCGGGGAGAGGTTGCTACGAGCCATCTAGTAGGTAGAGGCCAGGGATGCTGCTAAACAACCTACAATGCACAGGACAGCCCCACAACAAAGGATTATCAGGCCTAAGTTTGTCAAGTGATGAGACTGAGAAACATTGGTCTAGACTATGGGTTTCACAAAGGCAGGGGCCTTGCCTGCCTTGTTTACTGTTGTATCTCCAGCACCTGGCCCGGTATCTGATACACGGTAAGCCTCAGTATGGAAAAATAACTGGTAGGGCCCATCATGACCAGTCAGTACTGATGTCCACCACAGCACTGGGGCTACGAAGAGGAGGCCCCCACTGTGCCAGGCATTAATTACCCTTTTGGTTGCTGGACAATGGGGAAATCTGGGAGTCTTAAGCGAGGGGCTAGAGCAGCCCCAGGGGTAGGAGACTCAAAGAACTCCAGAAAGTGACCATTTACCATCCAACAGGAAAGTATATAAAAATTGTAATAACCTGCATGGCCCTACCAATACATAACTGCTAAAAGTCAGATGGATGGGTGGACAAAAGGCCAGGAACACCAATGAAGTAGCTAGTGAGCTGAAGAAAGGAAAGGGACTAGAGGAACTATTTATAGCATCTACATAGTCATACATTCCTGTACCCTTCACACTTACTCAAGCTCACCCAGTAAGAGGAGGCATGCAGACTGGTGGAAGCATGAGCAGACAGGAAGACGGGGTGGAGAGAAGGGGTGATAGGGTTAGGGGAAACATTAGCTTTTATTTTTTCTGTTGTTTTTCTCCTAAACCATTAAAAGCCTGTTTTGGAGAAACAGCAGCCTTTTGTCCTCAAATATTGTACGTAGTAAAATCCCTTCTTTTAGATTCTGAAAGATCCAGAAGATACAGTTACCATTTGTCTGCCAGTAGGGAATCATTTGGGAAGATGATCTGGACTGAGGAAAGCTCTGGCAACCAGATAAGCATTTTTTCCCAAGGCAGAGCTGCATGTTCTCTGATTCAGACTTTGTTAATAGAGACAGAAGAAGAAAAAAAAAAAGCTTCAAGAAGAGTTCTCGCCCAACCTATCTTTCCCCATATGACCTTTCAATTAACAAGGCATCAAGAATCCAATAACAATACCAACATCTATGAGCCCATATCACTTGGTGTTCAGAGACGCTCTCATAGCATGTTACTGAACATCTCACTGGTTTCATCACTTCCTCTGTCTGAGGGGAGATTCTGTGCAGTGGCTGGGCTAAACAGCTCTGTTAGCAGAGCCTGGAGGCTGGAAAGGATGCTGGCTTTTAGGAGTCATGTACCCTGAGATAGTCTCATCACCCGTAGGACTTGTTCTTGTGGATTTCCTGCCACCACCCTGAATTTAACATGCTCAAAAGACCCTTAGCATTCTCCTCCCCATTTTCCCTTGAACAACTCCAATTTCTGTCAACGTGATCATCATTGTTCAGTTGTCTGGGCTTAATAACCGGAAGCCTTTACTCCATAGTACTTCCATTCCCCTTAGGGATTGTTCTAAACCTTCACCCTCCTTCTCATGCTCCCACCAGACCCCCATTCTCTTCACTCTCAGCACACAACCCTGTCTCCATCATGGAGGGTACTGACTCCATCAAGGGTGAACTACTTGCTCTTCTTTTCCCCGTCCCTAGCCTAACACAAAATCTTACCCAGGCCGACCCCAACCCTCATCCTCTTTCCTGACTCTACAAAGACTGAAAGACTCCTGCTGTTGGTCAGCCCAGCCTCCTACCTGTGATCTAGATCCCACCACCTCCCTCTCCTCCCAGTCCAGGCTCCACTGAATACCCTCTCTGACTGAACCTTCCCCTTTTCTTCTCTTGGCTTTATCCCCTCAGCCCATGGGCCTGATCAAGTTTCTTCCACTCTTAAAAACAACCCATTGCTTCTTCTCATATCCCCCTGTAGTTACTGTCCCAACAATCTTGCTTCTTCCCAACAAAGCTACTAGAAATAAAAATCTACGCTTGCTGTCTCCACATCCTCATAATATTCATCCAGCTACTGCTGCCTGTCTCTGCCTGTTTGCAGCAAAACTTCTCAAATATTTGTTTCTCTACTTTCGCACAACTTCCTTCTGAACTCCCTGGTTCCCAACTCCCACCACTACTCTGAAATTGCTCTGACGTAGGTCATCAATGACCCCATTTGCCCCTCCCAAGCAATCTACTGTTGGCTACTCACTGCTACTTGAAAGTACTCCTACTCCTCACTCTTTAGCCCTTAACTTTTCTCCTCTTCAATCATGATCCTACCTCTCCTGGTTCAACTCACACCATCCAGACTATTCCTTCTTTGACTGTCTCCTCTAGACCAGCGGTCCCCAACCTTTTTAGCACCAGGGACCAGTTTCAGGAAGACAATTTTTCCATGGGGGTGGGGGGGGCGGGAGGGATGGTGCAGGCGGTAATGCGGGCGATGGGGAGCGATGGGGAGCCTCAGATGAAGCTTCACCCGCTCGCCTGCTGCTCACCTCCTGCTGCGCGGCCCCCTTCCTAGCAGGCCACAGACTGCTACCGGTCCGAGGCCCGGGGGTTGGGGACCTCTCTCTAGACCATTCCCCTCATAAACATGAGTCTTTCCCAAGGTTCCCTCCTTACTCCACCATGCCTGCCTCAGGCACTCACCTGTTTACAGATGATTCCCAGAGCTATGTATCTGGGCTGAATACTCCTTGAGTTTCAGACTTGCACCACCAAGTGGCTCCTAGACACTGTATACTTAGTTATCCCGCGGTAATCTCCGACTCGAATGTGCCAAAACAGGCCTTATTATTTTACCTGCTCTTCTCTGCAACGTGCTTTCCCTCCTCTTAATTAGTGGTACCACCATCCACCCAGTCCCCATGCCCAGTAACTTGGAGTCATCCCAGTCTCTCCCCTCACATCTGATCAATTACCAAATCTTGCCCATTCTTCTCATGACTGTTTCTAGAATATGTGCTTTCTCCATCCTTTTACTACCATTGTCTTCATCTGGCTCCTCATTAACTCTTTTTTCCTTTTGTTAAGACATTTAGTCTTAATGCACGCTCAGAACTTTCCATTGCATCAACATAGAAAAATGAGTCCCACATCCACCTAAATAAGCCTACAAACTCTCCATTTCCAAATCAGAGGTCTTCACCTCCCCTCCAACTATCTCTTCTATTGTATTTCCTGTCTCTCCAAATGGCACCACCACTTCCCACGCCACCTCCTCCCATCTAAAAATCTGAAGGTCTTTTCAGATTCCTTACGCTCTCTCTTCCAACCCCCTGAACTCTTGACTAGATAGTAGGAATACACGTACCTCCTTTCCTGACTGTCTGTACCCAACACCTACCCCTTAAACTGGACAAGGCCTCTTACTATTGCCTCTTACTATTCCAGGTGTACCAGTCTAGCTTTTCTAATTAGACAATGTGATCCTTGAGGGCATGGACCATGTCTGGTAGTTTTCTGAATCCTCCAGTGTGCCCAGAACAGCACTGGGTACAGAGTGGATGACCAACAGAGAAGTGAGTCGGCAATCTGCCAAGAGAAGACAGGAGCTGAACAGCCAGTGCCCTGAGATGATGGCTGCTGCGTGCCCAACTCCTTTGCCATAGTGAGAGGACAAGACCTCAGCAAAGAAGCTGGAAATGGTTCTTTGACGGACTGGGAAAAGGACTCCACCAAGGACAACATCATGGCTTGTGGAGTTATCATGACGACTCAGCTGAATCTTGAATCTGTGGGTACCCATCTGTCATGTTGTAGGGTGTCCTCAAGCAGTACTCAGTGGCCTGAGATCTTGGAAATATGTGCTGTTTTATGGTGGCTGCCTCACCTTGGACATAAGCAACAGTTAAAGTCTTTCATGAGTCTTCTGCTTTCCAGAAGTCGAGTCTAGAGTGTTTTATTTCTATTATCTAGCAAAAATCCTTAGTCCTTTGAGGTCCATGCTATTTGAGTATTCTTCACTCTACCCCTTGCCCCACAACTGTTGCTCCCTCGCTCACTGAGGATTTAGCAATTGTCTCCCCATCACCTAAGCTTCTGCCATCATCCCAGAAAGTTTCAACATGTACAAAGATGACCTCTCTAACAGCCTAGCCTCAAACTTCCACGACTTCCTTAACACCAATGGCTTTTAATTTCATTTTACTCATCTACTACCATGGCCATGCTTCGACCCACATCACTGAAACTGTGCTCTGGTCAACCCTCACTTAGACTACCACCACTGTCTTCTGACCCATCACTCTGCCTCTATTCAAAAATCTGCAGTGGCTCCATATCTCCTACAGGGTCAAGTCAGGGTCCTTAGTCAGGGAGGCAGCATGCCACACTCTGCCCAGTCTCTCATTTCTTCTCCATAATCTAACATTTCCTATTCTGACATTACTGATTACATGCAGTTTCCAGTTCCTCCTGCCATTTCTTGAGCCTCCTAGGCCTCCCTCTGACTGCAAGATCCAGGAGACTTCCCTCCTTGTCTGCAAAGATGTTCCCTTCTTGTCTGCAAAGACTTTCATCTTCACGTTCCAGCTCAAACACTACCTGCTCTGGAAAGCCTTCCCTGCCTTGTCTGGGCACAGCCAGGGGCTCTTTCTCCCATGCTCCTAGCATGTGATACAGTCATTACAACATTTATCTGATCAGATTAATACCACGAGAGTAGGAACCATTCCTATTCATCTCTGTATCTCAGCCCCGGATGCAGGCCTGGTGCTAAGTTGGCTTCAACTAACATTATGAAAGGAATGAAGAAATGAGTTCCTCTGTATATGAATGAGGTCAGAGGAGATTGGGCTCTCGAATTAATTGAACCTCTTCTCTTTTCACCCTGGCCCAGTGCCCTGCCCGTATGATTAAATCCCCTAATAGAATCTGCCCTGGCTAAGCACCATGTACAAATCCCTCAGCATTAAGTAGTAGAAAAGCTTCCAAGCGCTTGGAGAAAAAAGAGTTTGGTGCTTCAGAGATGGGACATGAGACAAGTGGCAGATGGAGAGGTGTCCATCTACTTCTTCGCTACTAACTTCCAGGGAGTATTGATGACTCTTTCATACTAAAACCAATTATGTGTTCAACAGCTAGCCACCGACGGTGAGGATAAGAGTTAAAAGAGGAGCCTGCATTTGTTGATCACTTTCTACGTGCCAGGCATAACTCTTTAGAGTAGGCATCATGGGTATTATTCTCATCTTACAGGTAAGAAAACGGGCTCAATGTCACACACCTAATAAGTGCTTCAATATCATCTTTCTCTAGCTTCTTCACTCTCTCTCTTCACTGTCCTCACCATGCCCATTCTAAGATAATGCCCTTCCTCCTGTCTCCCCGCTATTCACCCTTCCTTTTCTTCATCAATGGCAACACCCTCACCCTGCCACCACCGCTTACAAGCATCACTTACAAGCATACTGACATCCGCCCTAACCCTACCCTCCTCCTCTCCAGTTAGCCCCACGAGTGGTCCCTCTCCACCCTAAGGCCAGTCCCTCCACCTGCACATTTGATGCTGTCCTCCCATCTTCTTAGGAATCTCACATTGTGAATTATCCTTCCTTTAACCTATAACTTCTCCATTCAACTGGATCCTTTCCATTGGCATTTAAATGTGCTCAGCTGTCTCCCATTAAAACAATTAAACCACCCTATCTCTCTATCACAGCCAAACCTCTGGAAAGATTTATACATGCAGTGTCCATTTCCTCACTTTCCACTTTCTCCTCCACCGACTACAATCTGACTTTTGCCTATCACATCGCTGAAGCTTTTGCTTAAATCACTTGTGATCTCCATGTTGTGAAAGCCAATGGACTTTTATTGGTCCTTGTTTTCACTGACCTCTCAGCAGCACCTATGCTCTCTCTTCTCTTCTTCAGGAAACCCTCTGCTCTTGGCTTTCATGAAGTTTTCACCTTCTGGTTTTTCTCTTATCTCCCTGGACCATCCTTCTCTGGTTACTTTTCATCCTCCTCTACTTGAAGTTAGTGCCAGGCCTTCTCTTCTAAGCCCATCCTTGCTCCATAGGCAGCCTCATCCATGTCATGGCTTCAATTACCCCTAGATGTTAATGACTTACAGTGGTATATTTCCTGCCCAGACTTCTCAAAACTCCTGCCTATATATCCACCTGATCTCCCCATTCAGATGGCTCAAAGGCTCCTCAAGTACAACATGGCTGAGGTTGAACTCATGATGTTTGCCCTAAATTTTTTTTTTTTTTTTTTTGCGGTACGCGGGCCTCTCACTGCTGTGGCCTCTCCCGTTGCGGAGCACAGGCTCCGAACGTGCAGGCTCAGTGGCCATGGCTCACGGGCCCAACCGCTCCGCGGCATGTGGGATCCTCCCGGACCGGGGCACAAACCCGTGTCCCCTGCATCGGCAGGCGGACCCCCAACCACTGCGCCACCAGGGAAGCCCCTGCCCTAAAGTCTTGTTCTCCCTCACTATTTCCTGCCTCAGGGAATGGTACCACCATCCACCACACAAAGCTGGAAGCCTAGGACTTATCCTCAATACTTCCTTCTCAACTCTCACATCCAAGCCATCACATCCTCTCCATTTTATCCTCTAAACCTCTCAAATCTGCCTACTTCTTTCCATCTCCACTATACACGTCCAAGCCTAAACAACTGTCATCTTTCACCTGGACTCACTTGAAGTATCAAGTGAGTCTCCTAACAGGTCTCCCTGGATATACTCTTGACCACCTCAAATAGACTGTCCACACTATACAACCAGAGTGATCTCTTTGAAATGGAAAATTGGACTATGTCACTCCCCTGCTTAATACTTTAGTGGCTACCCACTGCTTTAGAATCAACATCAGATCCTTACTGTGGCTGATAAGACTCTGCACATTCTAACTCCTTTCTACCTCTCCTGCTCATCTCGTGTGTTTCTCCCTCTCACTCTCTGCACCCCAGTCCACTGCGAGGCCTTTGGCATCTCAAAATGCCATGCTCCCTGTAGCCAGGGACTTTCCCCATTCCTGGAATATCCTCTTCCAGCTCCCCAAGTCCCCTCACCTCCTTAGCTCCTGCTCACTCTTCAGGTTTCAGCTCAATCATCACTCCCTCAGGATGACTTCCCAGGTCCTCCCTGGATGGCCCCAGACCTCCCATTAAACCCTCTTATAATGTACCATGTTCTCCACTTTAGAGTTTTTTTCACAGTGTCACTTTACATTTCCCTTGCGACAAATTTGTTTCCCGCAAGCGACTTCAAGCTCCATGAAGGCTGCGGCTTTGACTGTTTTGGTTTTTGTCCCCCTCAGCATTGTATCCCCTGTGATACGCAATAAGTACTT
The DNA here is from genome assembly GCF_937001465.1 of Orcinus orca. Lineage (NCBI taxonomy): Eukaryota > Metazoa > Chordata > Mammalia > Artiodactyla > Delphinidae > Orcinus > Orcinus orca. Next base: position 51,479,321 of record NC_064559.1, read on the forward strand.
GTTGACATGTTGAAAATGCGATCCTCACTTTTCAACCCGACTCTAACTAGCTTCTGGCCTCATTACTTCTCTGAAATTGCCCTTGTTGAAGTCAACAACCTTCAACCTGCCAAAACTGTACTCCTGTGGAGTCCTGATGTTCTACCAGCTGGACTGAGGGTTTCCTGCACTAAAATAGACACCTGGCAGTCTTTCCCCAATTCTTAGGGGAAAAAATGAGCTGACAGATCATTCTCAATTTAAAGATTTTGTTTCAGAAAGTTTTCTTAATATGTGACACCTACTCTTCTATGTCTGTGGTAGAATCTGGCATAGGATGCTCTCTGATTTAGTTCAAAATTATAATCCATCCATTTTAATATATAAATATATCATGGTGTTCTCCAAAGAACACCATGATTCCCATGGGTTTCATGACATGAACAAGTGTTTGAGACTTACTGGCCAAATCCAAAGAAAAGTTTTTAGTTTTCTGATTTGTTCTTTTGGTGGTATCTCATACAATTTATCATATTGGTTATTCATAGCAACTGGCATTTTTAAAAAATTATTTTTATATTATTTATTTATTTAAAATTTTTTTTGCTGAGTTGGGTCTTCATTGCTGCACGCGGGCTTTCTCTAGTTGCAGCAAGCAGGGGCTCTAGGTGTGTGGGCTTCAGTAGTTGTGGCACACAGGCTCAGTAGTTGTGGCTCGTGGGCTCTAGAGCGCAGGCTCAGTAGTTGTGGCACATGGGCTTAGTTGCTCCAAGGCATGTGGGATCTTCCCAGACCAGGGCTCGAACCCGTGTCCCCTGAATTGGCAGGCGGATTCTTAACCACTGCGCCACCAGGTAACTCCCTAGCAACCAGCATTTATTGAGAAAATATTACGTTTTCCCATTGCCCTTTGTCCCTATTTTTACTATAGCATTTATCACCTCCTGTGATCTCTTTCATGTACTGCAAGTTCCTGGAGGGTACAGGGACTGTGGCTTTTCCTTCTCTCCCTCTCCCTAGTGAGCCCAGCACGTGGCCCAGGCACATGGATCACATTTGCTGAATGCAGGAATAAATGCTTGAGTGAATAAAAGACCGAATAAAATGGGAAGACAGAACTTAAACCCTCAGCCTCAGTGCTCTTCCTCTTATTCTCTGCTGCCTCCCAACTGGAAAACTCAGTGACACAGTGGTTTGATACAACAGAAACGTAGATTTTACATATGGAAATACCATTCACTGTTATTTTTAAAAGTAAAATGAATCCGATATAAACCTATTATAACTTTACAGGTCTAGCCCTTGTGAGCTTCACTTCTAATATCTAATCCATCATTAAGCCCTGTTGATTTTACCACAAAAAAAAAAATCATAGTGACTGCCTACTTAATGTGGAGAGAAAGTTTTATTCTGCATCTAAAAATGCTATGTATTATGTCTGTAGCTGAAGTTGGGTAAATCATGACATTTTACTGATACAAGTATATCTTTAAACACTCCATATTCTATCATAACCCTGTGCCTTTGCCCAAGCTGTTCTCTTAGCCACCTCTGCCCTTTCTCCTGAGCTTGTCTGTCAAAATCGTACTTAATCTTCAAGGCTCAGTTCAAAAATCACCTCCTCCAAAAATACCTTCATGATCTACCAGAATTACTGGGGCCAGCCTGATTCACTTTAGCCCCTCTGCACGTGACAGCACGCTGCCTGTACCTCTACTTGGCATTTACTTCTTTAGTCTGCAGAGTCCTGCTGACGTTATGACTGTTCCTCTCCCACACCGCCTTGCAGGCAACTCCAACCCAGGGACCAGGCCTTGCTCATCTTTCTGTCTTTCCAGTGCCTTGAACAATAGGCATTTTCTGAATTGAAGTGTGTTAGGCTGATCATCCACTACTAGTATATATGTAAATACCATTTGTGTGTGTGTCATAAGGTGACTTTCTAAAAAATAGCCGTGGTATCTGGCTTTCCCCCTTCTGGCTAGGTTCTGACAGCCTTAGCTGAGAGCCCAGTCCAGCTTCTTGCTCTCACCCCTATTGGCAACAGAGCATATAGAAGGAGCAGCTGCCTGTGTGCTCCAGAATATATTTGGAGAAAAATTCAAGCTGTTTTTTTTTTTTGAAGTGGAATGGGAGTCAGAGGTGAGACCTAGCCAGTGAGCTGCATGGGAGAAGAAAGGTTTGCAGTGAGCAAGGCTCTCAGTTCTCAGGATGTTTTGTTTCAAACAGCAGACGGACTCCCAGCACAGCCCTGGCGTTCAGGGGCCACCCTGCTCATCTTCCCCCTTGGCGGCAGACATCGGGCCTCCCGAGCACATCCTCACAGCCCTCCACACCACTAGCGTCTGGACCAAAGCAGAGACAACCCCTCCTCCCTCTGTCCCTGGGGAACATCACACTTGCAGTCCACTCAACCCAGCCCTAATGCACACACAGAGACAGAAGCAAGAGAGATGGAAATCCAAGCCAAAAGCGCTGACTGCTTTGTCCCTGAACCATGCCTTATACAAACCTATCCAGCCTGCAAAGATTCCAGCTCAGCCACATGCTGTTATAACCCAAACTGAGTAGGTGAGCACCTCTGTGATGCTGCTGTGGCTGCGTTGCTTGTTACTGTGCAGAGATTGGAAAAGTCATTGAAAGGAGCGCATAAAGGTGTCGTTGCTTGCTGGCAAAGAGCCTGGGTTCTCACATGTACCTGATCAAGTGGTTAAATGAGATAATGTAGGCAAGTGCTTAGCAGAGTAATGGGAACAGAGAAAGCTCTCAGTGAAGGCTTCCTACCTAACAGTGCTGGAGGACCCCTTCTCGTGTGATTAGAAGCAAGTCTTTCTTCCACTGCTTCTGCTATTCAACAGCTGCCCTACATGAAGCAGGGAAGGCAGTGCCTAATACCTGTCCCCACACCCTTCGTGCATCTTGTGGCTTCCAAGCTGCATGGGGGGAAAAAAACTGAACTGGGCATCTGTGCAGATGGAAAGCAGCCAAAGGGGCATCTAGGGACATACTGATTGATGCAGGTGACAACTGCATCAATAACCTACCTTCCTTCCTTCTCTGGGGCAATACAGCCCAAGAGACCCCAGAGCAATTTTCAAACCTTTTCTTTCAAGCGTATCTCCCTTCCTCTCCTTTCTGAGGACCAAATGCAACGCCAGAAATAGACCTTCCTCTGCCCTCTCTGATGTCCAGCCAGTGCTCCTCCTGCGCCCTCACCTAGCGCTGTCCAGGCACTGATACTTTATTCTGTATAGGGAAACAGCAGGGCGGTAAAAATAAGGATAGTTTCTATTTCTTCATGTTGTTTTCAAGATTAGAGGTTCATATCTTGCCTACCCAGCTCAGAGAGGCTAAAGACACCTCTCTCCCCAGCTTTCCAAGAAAACTTGCACAGTTAAATTTAAAGGAATTTTAGATGGCTCAGAGCCTATGAGCCCTGTGTGGTCTCACAGCCCTTTGGCTTTTATCCCAAAGGGAACCTCTCAAGCAACCTGAGGGGCAGTATTGCCCCACACTGTTCAGCTGGAGAAGAGCTTAAGGGAATATGTCAGACACAGGGCAAGGAAAGAGGGTTTTTTAAAAATAGTTAATGGGGGATAGCTTCAAGATGGCGGAGGAGTTAAGACATGGGAGATCACCTTCCTCCCCACAAATACATCAAAAATACATGTACATGTGGAACAGCTCCTACAGAACACCTACTAACGCTGGCAGAAGACCTCAGACCTCCCCAAAGGCAAGAAACTCCCCACGTACCTGGGTAGGGCAAAAGAAAAAAGGAAAAACAGAGACTAAAGAATAGGGACGGGACCTGCCCCAGTGGGAGGGAGCTGGGAAGGAGGAAAAGCTTCCACACACTAGGAAGCCCCTTCACTGGCAGAGACTGGGGGTGGGGGGTGGGGAGCTTTGGAGCCACAGAGGAGCACAGCAACAGGGGTGCAGAGGGCAAAGCGGAGAGATTCCCGCACAGAGGATCGGTGCCGACCGGCACTCACCAGCCCGAGAGGCTTCTCTGCTCACCCGCCGGGGCGGGCAGGGCTGGGAGCTGAGCCTCGGGCTTCGGTCAGAGCCAGAGCGCAGGGAGAGGACTGGGGTTGGCGGCATGAACACAGCCTGAACGGGGCTAGTGCGCCACAGCTAGCCAGGAGGGAGTCTGGGAAAAAGTCTGGACCTGCCTAAGAGGCAAGATACCATTGTTTCGGGGTGCATGAGGAGAGGGGATTCAGAGCACCACCTAAATGAGCTCCAGAGATGGGCGTGAGCCGCAGCTATCAGCTTGGACCACAGAGACGGGCAAGAGACGCTAAGGCTGCTGCTGCAGCCACCAAGAAGCCTGTGTGCAAGCACAGGTCACTATCCACACCTCCCCTCCCGGGAGCCTGTGCAGCCCGCCACTGCCAGGGTCCCGTAATCCAGGGACAAGTTCCCGGGGAGAACACCCGCCGCACCTTAGGCTGTTGCAACGTCACGCCAGCCTCTGCCGCTGCAGGCTCACCCCACATTCCGTACCCCTCCCTACCCCCAGCCTGAGTGAGCCAGAGCCCCCTGATCAGCTGCTACTTTAAGCCCATCCTGTCTGGGCAGGGAACAGATGCCCTCAGGCAACCTACATGCAGAGGCGGGGGCCAAATCCAAAGCTGAACCCCAGGAGCTGTGCGAATAAAGAAGAGAAAGGGAAACCTCTCCATGCAGCCTCAGGAGCAGTGGATTAAATCTCCACAATCAAACTGATGTACCCTACATCTGTGGAATACCTGAATAGCCAACAAATCATCACAAAATTGAGGAGGTGGACTTTGGGATCAACTGTAGACTTGGGGTTTGCTTTCTGCATCTAACTTGCTTCTGGTTTTATGTTTATCTTAGTTCAGTATTTAGAGCTTATTATCATTGGTAGATTTGTTTATTGACTTGGTTGCTCTCGTCCTTTTTCTTTAATATATATATAATTTTCCCTTTTTCTCCTTTTGTGAGTGCGTATGTGTATGCTTCTTTGTGTGATTTTGTCTGTATAGCTTTGCTTTTACAATTTGTCCTAGGGTTCTGTCCATTTTTTTTTTAACACAGTTTTTAGCGCTTGTTATCATTGGTGGATTTGTTCTTTGGTTTGGTTGCTCTTTATTTTTTTAATTACTTTTTTATTTTTAATAATATTTTTTTAATTTTTTATTTCAATAACTTTATTTTCAATAACTTTCTTTCTTTCTTTTTTCTCCCTTTTCTTCTGAGCTGGGTGACTGACAGAGTCTTGGTGCTCCAGCCGGGTGTCAGGCCTGAGCCTCTGAGGTGGGAAAGCCAAGTTCAGGACATTAGACCACCAGAGACCTCTCGGCTCCATGTAATATCAAACAGTGAAAGCTCTCTCAGAGATCTCCATCTCAACACTAGGACCCAACTCCACTCAACGACCAGCAAGCTACAGTGCTGGACACCCTATGCCAAACAACTAGCAGAACAGGAACACAACCCCACCCATTAGCAGAGAGGCTGCCTAAAATCATAAGGTCACAGACACCCCAAAACACACCACTGGACGTGGTCCTGCCCACCAGAAAGACATGATCCAGCCTCATCCACCAGAACACAGGCACCAGTCCCCTCCACCAGGAAGCCTACACAACCCACTGAACCAACCTTACCCACTGGGGGCAGACAACAAAAACAACGGGAAATACGAACCTGCAGCCTGCAGAAAGGAGACCCCAAACACAGTAAGTTACGAAAAATGAGAAGACAGAGAAATACACAGCAGATGAAGGAGCAAGGTAAAAACCCACCAGACCAAACAAATGAAGAGGAAATAGGCAGTCTACCTGAAAAAGAATTCAGAGTAATGATAGTAAACATGATCGGACGGAGAAATTAAAACATTTACAGACAAGCAAAAGCTAAGAGAATTCAGCACCACCAAACCAGCTTTACAACAAATCCTAAAGGAACTTCTCTAGGCAGGAAACACAAGAGAAGGAAAAGATCTACAATAACAAACCCAAAACAATTAAGAAAATGGTAACAGGAAAACACATATCAATAACTACCTTAACTGTAAATGGATTAAATGCTCCAACCAAAAGACACAGACTGGCTGAATAGATACAAAAACAAGACCTGTATATATGCTGTCTACAAGAGACCCACTTCAGACTTAGGGACACGTACAGACTGAAAGTGAGGGGATGGAAAAAGATATTCCATGCAATTGGAAATCAAAAGAAAGCTGGAGTAGCAATTCTCATAGCAGACAGAATAGACTTTAAAATAAAGACTATTACAAGAGACAAAGAAGGACACTACATAATGATCAAGGGATCGATCCAAGAAGAAGATATAACAATTGTAAATATTTATGCACCCAACACAGAAGCACCTCAAAACATAAGGCAAATGCTAACAGCCATAAAAGGGGAAGTCAACAGTAACATAATCATAGTAGGGGACTTTAACACCCCACTTTCACCAATGGACAGATCATCCAAAGCGAAAATAAATAAGGAAACAAAAGCTTTAAATGATACATTAAACAAGATGGACTTAACTGATATTTATAGGACATTCCATCCAAAAACAACAGAAAACACTTTCTTCTCAAGTGTTCATTGAACATTCTCCAGGATAGATCACATCTTGTGTCACAAATCAAGCCTTGGTAAATTTAAGAAAACTGAAATCGTATCAAGCATCTTTTCCAACAGCAACGCTATGAGACTAGATATCAATTACAGAAAAAAAATCTGTAAAAAATATAAACATATGGAGGCTAAACAATACACTACTAAATAACTAGGAGATCACTGAGGAAATCAAAGAGGAAATCAAAAAATACCTAGAAACAAATGACAATGAAAACACTACGACCCAAAGACTATGGGATGCAGCAAAAGCATTTCTAAGAGGGAAGTTTATAGCAATACAATCCTACCTCAAGAAACAAGAAACATCTCAAATAAACAACCTAACCTTACATCCAGAGCAATTAGAGAAAAAAGAACAAAAAAAACCCAAAGTTAGCAGAAGGAAAGAAATCATAAAGGTCAGATCAGAAATAAATGAAAAAGAAATGAAGGAAACCATAGCTAAGATCAATAAAACTAAAAGCTGGTTCTTTGAAAAGATAAACAAAATTGATACACCATTAGCCAGACTCATCAAGAAAAAAAGGGAGAAGACTCAAATCAACCAAATTAGAAATGAAAAAGAAGTAGCAACTGACACTGCAGAAATACAAAAGATCATGAGAGATTACTACAAGCAACTTATATGCCAATAAAATGGACAACCTGCAAGACATGGACAATTTCTTAGAAAAGCACAACCTCCCGAGACTGAACCAGGAAGAAATAGAAAATATAAACAGACCAATCACAAGCACTGAAATTGAAACTGTGATTAAAAGTCTCCCAACAAGCAAAAGCCCAGGACCAGATGGCTTCACAGGCGAATTCTATCAAACATTTAGAGCAGAGTTAACATCTATCCTTCTCAAACTCTTCCAAAATATAGCAGAGGGAGGAACACTCCCAAAGTCATTCTACAAGGCCACCATCACCCTGATACCAAAACCAGACAAAAATGTCACAAAAAAAGAAAACTACAGGCCAATATCACTGATGAACACAGATGCAAAAATCCTCAACAAAATACTAGCAAACAGACTCCAACAGCACATTAAAAGGATCACACACCATGATCAAGTGGGGTTTATTCCAGGAATGCAAGGATTCTTCAATATATGCAAGTCAATGTGATACACCATATTAACAAATTGAAGGAGAAAAACCATATGATCATCTCAATAGATGCAGAAAAAGCTTTCGACAAAATTAAACACCTATTTATGATAAAAACTCTCCAGAAAGTAGCCATAGGGGGACTTACAGTCCCCTCTTAAACAGTCATGTACCACAATGTTCATTGCAGCTCTATTTACAAAAGCCAGGACATGAAAGCAACCTAAGTGTCCACCGACAGATGAATGGATAAAGAAGATGTGGCACATAATGGAATATTACTCTGTCATACAGAGTGAAGTAAGTCAGAAAGAGAAAAACAAATACTGTATGCTAACATATATATATGGAATCTAAAAAAAAAAAAAAAGGTTCTGAAGAACCTAGGGGCAGGACAGGAATAAAGATGCAGACGTAAAGAATGGACTTGACAACACAGGGAGGGGGAAGGGTAAGCTGGGACGAAGTAAGAGACTGGCATGGACATGTATACACTACCAAATGTAAAATAGATAGCTAGTGGGAAGCAGCCATATAGCACAGGGAGATCAGCTCGGTGCTCTGTGTCCACCTAGAGGGATGGGATAGGGAGGGTGGGAGGGAGATGCAAGAGGGAGGAGATATGGGGACATATGTATATGTATAGCTGATTCACTGTTATACAGCAGAAACTAACACACCATTGTAAAGCAATTATATTCCAATAAAGATGTTACGAAATGTACAAAAGAGTTTACAGGTCCGCTCTCCCTGGAGGCAACAGGTATTATTAGGTTTTGTGTATATGGTTATGCAAATGCAAGCAAATATCTTGGACCGCTCATTCTTCCTCCTCTTTTATAGCATGAAGAGTAGCATATTATAAACACCCTATGTATGTTTTCCACTCAGCCCTATATCTTGAAAACTGTCAAATATCAGTTATATAGTAAGCTTCCTAAATCTTTTTTTATGGATGAACAGAACAGTATTCAACTATCTGGAAGTACCACAAGCCCCCCTTTGATGAGCATGTAGGTTGTTCTTTCATAGTTCAAACAATGCTATAATATACACGTCTTTGTGGCCATATTCAAGAACAATGGCAAATCGGATTCCTAAAAATGAAATCACTGAGTCAGATGGCATGGGCATTTCTAATTTTGATATACTTTTCTAAAATGCTCTCCAAAGGAGTTGTACCAGTTTACTCTCCAACCAGCAATATATGAAACTGCCTATTTTTCCAGAATCTCATCAACAGTTTATCAATCTTTTTGATGTTTGCTAACTGAAAGGTAAATAAATATGTCACTGCAGCTTACACTTTACATATTAAAGAAATTAATCCATTGTGTATGAATTAAATGCCTGAGTCCTACTGGGGAAAAAAAGCATCCAGTTTTACTAGGCCAGCACTTTCTCTGAAATCTAATGGGGTCACAAACATCTCTCGGACCTACAAATAACAGTCTTTATTCACAATGTTCTAGATTTTCAGCTACCACATGTGCATCTATTCTTAGTGGGAGAAGTGTTGCACTGTGGAAGGAGCAGAGACTTTGGAATTAGACAGACCTGGGTTCCAGGCACAGCTTTGCTACTGACTAGCTTTATGATCTTAGCAAATTACTTAGCCTTTCCCAAACTCAGTCTCCTCACATGAAATATGGGGATCATAATACTGATTTTGCAAAGCTTTATCTCTGGTACATAGAAGGTACTTAACAAATAGTAGCAGCTTTCATTAGTGTTAATAATCATCAGGCCAGATTCTAAACCTCAGGGCACTTTTCACAATTGACAGGACCTGGAACAGCCCAGCCAGGGCCGAATGGCTCTTTGGTTAAGTGGCCACCCAGAGGATTCCCAGCTCCTGGAAGTCACCACACCCTCCTTCCAAAGTTAGCAGGAGAGCTCACTAAAATCCCACCCAAGGCCTCTGGGTGAGGGGTGGGCTGTTTCTGTGCCAGCCTCCACTGCTGCCAGATGATGTTTGTATTCAGCCTAAGGGCACTCTGGTCTCAGTAGAGCTCATTTCCAATTTCAGATGGGCAAGTCAGAGGCAAAACATGAAGGACTTGCTCTTGTCGGCACCAGAGCCCATCTTTCCTTTCCCAAGCACTATTTTTGATGATGTCACTAAATGCAGATTTCTAGTTTTGGCAGGAATGCCAGTGGTGCTAGGGCTTCTATCTAGGTATGTAATACTCCCTCCTCCCAAAGAACTTGAGGCTTTTCCCATTTACACATGGTCCTGTCTCATTTCATCCCCCAGGATGGCAGAAATTATGATAGTGAGGGAGGGCACTGCTGCTGATCCAATGCCCTGGCTGAACCTCAGGAAGCCACATTTCAGTTCCTCCCTGAGTGCCAACACGACCCCCATCTCTATATTCTATATGTGGGTTTGGATCCTCTCAGGCACGGGAGCTGGCACCTCCTGGCAGAGGTCTGAGAAATTATAATTGCTTTCAGAGAATGTTCCTTTGCTCTTTCTTCCCCTTAGTCCACCTCTGTCAGTTTGAAGGAAACGGGCAAGATCTGAACATAATTTCAAGTATTTCATTAGTACAGAAAGAAAGTGGCCTTTCCCCCCCAAGACTCCAGATCCCAGCCAATCGCAGGCAAAGTGAACATGCAGGATCTGAAGTCCCCCATCGTTAGTCTTTCACAAGGTATAAAACGTGGGTCTACCTCAGACACGGGCGGGCCGGGCAGGGCACAGATACCAGACTGCGTAGACGTCGACCCCTGCCAGTTACACGGCTGCCTCCTCAGAATCCGACCCCTAGCCCTGCCGGTGAGAACCACCCTCCCCGCAACCGGGGTCCTCCAGCCAGGCCGCAAGCGTGACCTGGGGCTAGGGGAGGGTCCGCAGCTGGGCAGACTGGAAAGAACGAGAGAAAGTGCCTCAACTGACTGCGGGGCCCCAGCCTGCGGGCTGGCTACATCCCCGCCACATCAAACTAGTTAGAGCGAACTTCCAGAGCCCCACAGTTTCACCGGAGGAAAGCAATGCCCACGTGAGACACAAGAACACGGGTGGTGTAAATAGCCATGGGGCACTGACAGAGAAGACAGCTCTCCACCCCTGCCCTCCTTCGCTGCCTTCGGAGGCGCAGAGCAGCGAGGAAGCCCCCCTGCAGGCGGTCTCCCGGGCGCCGCGCTGGGCACTCCACCCGCCCGTCCCAGCCAGACTCCGAGTGAAGGGGACTCGAGCAGCAGAATGCGGGTTTCACCCCGACATTGCTTTCCGCTCACCTCCCGATCTCTCTACCCCGGCCAAACCCTCCTCCGGGCCGCTGAGCGGAGCTTCGATGTGCCCGGCGCCTCCAGACAAGCCCGCCGCGCCCGCCCGTCAGCGCACGGCCCTGTGGGATGGGGTGCGGGACGCCCGCCCCGGGGTCTCAGGAGGAAGCAGACAGCGGCCCAGGTGAGAGTCCGGTTTCTCTGTCCCTGAGGCAGACGGTCAGCCCCCGGCGGTCCTGGACCTGAGAGGCCGACCCGGCGCCGCAAACGCACCTCCGCCCGCCTTATTTTGTAAAACTTCAGGAAAACCACCAGCACACCCAGCCCAGATTGCAAGGCTGGCCCGGGGGCGCCCGCGCGCTCGGATCCACCCTGCCGCACAGTCCGACCGCTCCCACCCACCCCGGGTCAGCAGCCCCTGCCCGGCGCCCCGCTCACTCACTCGCGCCCGGCCAGCCCTCGCAGCCCGCCGTGTCGCGGGCCCAGGCAGCCGCATGGTCCCCGGGAGCTCGCGGGCGCCGAGGCGCAGCAGCCGCGTCCGTGTGGGGTCCCGCCGGGCGGAAGGCGCCGGGGAGCAGGTCGGCAACGTGGGGCTGAGGCGGCGGCAGCAGCAGCAGCAGCAGCAGTGCGGCCGGGGGCAGGGACCCGGCAAGGCCCGCCCCGGGGCGGGGACGGCGCGACCCGCGGCCTGGCCTTGAGGCCCAAGACGTCCACCCCCACCCCCTCGGAGCGAACGGCTCGGGGGCCGAGCAGAAGAGGCGAGCGCGGACACTGAGCCAGCCGGGCACGGCCACGGCCAAGATAGGAGTAGGCAGAGGGCGGCGGCCCCGGGGAGTGCTTACCCGGTTGCAGAGGCGCCCTCGAAAGTACACGCTGGCCCGACACATCCCCGTCCCAGCGCGGAGGCAGGCGCCCCGCGAGGTCCTCGGCCCGCCCCTCCCCTCCCCTCCTCTTCCCTCCCTCCCCTCCTCTCCTCCCCTCCCATCCTCTCCTCCCCTCCCCTCCTCTCCTCTCCCTCCCCTCCCCTCCTCTCCCCTCCCCCTCCCCCTAGGAACCTCGGCGCGGAGCAGCGCCTTACACATTACCTCCGCTGAGCGGCTCAGCTCCGGCGGCGACTCCCGCGTTCGGTTCCCACGGGGTCTGCGCGCGTCCTTCCGGGCGCCCCCGGTTGGGGAGGCCCACGTGAGGCTCCTCCGCCCTCCCCGACGCTCAGAGGACTGGCTTTGCACCGAGCCGAGAAGCTCATCGCCCCTCCAGGTGCCGGGGCTGGGGGCAGGTGCCGAGCGTCCTAATTGGCGCTGGCCCCAGTCCTGGGAGAATCCCCTGCTAGAGAGGCTGCCTGCTCCAGGGAGAAGGGAAGGGATAAAACAGCGCAGGCTGTTGCCTTCCAAAGAGGCTTCCGTTAGCTCCACTGCCTTTTTGCCTAAGAAATGTAAACTTGGAGTCGAGCGCCCTAGGAACGCTCGCGCGGGGGACTTGGTTTGCTACATACGGATTGGGTCCAGCACAGACGCTCCCAGGAAAATGAGAGTCTTAAGGACCAGGGTGTGTCGCTATCCACTGGACGTTGCCTTGAGAGCAGCCTGAAAGGCTCATCTGTTTTCCTGTTTCCGGCCCGCAGTGGTCCCTGGAAGTCCAGTGACACCTGATGTTCCCGCCGTCGAGGGGTACCCGGTCCTCGTGGCGGGGCAGGGAGTCAGTGTAAGATCAGAGTTGTGATGGCAAGATCTGGCAGGAAAAAGCAGGAAAGAAGAAGCAATGCTCTTCCCCACCCCACAACACAAGAAGAAAACGTTAACGGTGCTCTAGGTTTCTTGTTAAATCATCCTCTTGTAAAGTCTTTTAAAAGTTTTTAAAGTTGCTTATGTGCTGTACCCCAAACAATAGTTCTGACATCAGTAGTTCAGAAGATCTGCTCGAAAAACTTGACAGGATGAGGTGGAAACTCATCTTTCTGTCACTTTCTAGCACTTGCAAACTTTTGGAACTTTTACCTGTTTTGGCCTGTTTATCTTTCTCCTGACCCTGCTCTCCAGTCTTGGTTGGACTGACGACTGGGGAGGAGGGAGGGATGGAGTCACCCAGGTTAATGCTCAAGGAGGGAGGGTTCTCCTCCACATCAAATGTTTTCCTCTTCATACCCCGGACAGTCTGGAGGATTCAAAGCAAAGGTGAATGAAGTATCTATTTGAAAAACAAACAAACAAACAACAACAAAAAAAAAACCCTGAAAAACCATAGTCCCTCAGCTCAGGTCCTAGTTGTAAAGGAAGGGAGTGAGAAATATAGTACTTGGAGCAAACTTTATTATTCCTAAAGCACTTAAAAAAAAAACAACCATCCATAGGCACACCTAATCATGCCAGCAGGTTTGCCATTCCCTCAAGACTCCACTTTTTTTCCCTCTCTCTCTTCACAAGTTTTAAATTTTGACCTCAGATTTTCTTGTGCTGCCTTTTCTCACACAAAACCTCACACCTACAGTCTTCCCTCCTCATTTCTTCTTGAAGACAAGGCAGTGAAATATGAAGAGATGCGTTATTTTGTTATAAACAATTATACACAGAGAAAATGAAGACAACATACAGCCTTAGAAATCATGATTTACTAAACCTTGTAATAACCACCCAGCTCATTGCCATCAACCCAGATCCCATTCCCTTTCATAAGTCCTTCCCCCTAAAGCAACAACTATCCTAACTTTATGGTAATTATTTCCTTATACATCTTTATAGTTTTATCATCTTGTTATACATCTCTAAACGCTATAGTTTTTGAACTTTCTATAAATGGAGTAGTGTAGCATGAATATTTTGTTGTGTATCTGGCCTCTTCTTTCACTTGGTTATGTTTATGAGGTCATCTATTTTTGTTGCATGTAGTTGTAGTTGGGGTCATTAAAAATAATACTGCTAACAACATTCTTGTATATACATATATTTCCTGATGTGCAAGGGCAAGCTCTTCTGTAGTGTATATACCTTGGAGGGGAATTGCTAAGCTATAGGGTATACTTATATTTAACTTTATCAGATATTGCCAGATAATTCTCCAAAGTGGTCATAAAGTTTACACTCCCACCAGAGATGTATGATAGTTCCACTTGTTCCACATCCTTTTCAAAACATAATATTGTTAGACTTCTTAATTTTTGTCAATCTGATGGCTGTGGAATGGTATCAAAATTGTGATCTTCTTTTTATATCCCTAATGACTAATGAGGCTGTGCACTTTTACCTGTGTTTATAGGCTAATCGAATTTTCTGTTTTGTGACATGCCTCTTCAGAACTTTATCTGAATCACAAGAATCCCTCAGGTTTCCCTTTTATAGCCACACCTGCTTCCCCTTGGCACCCCTTCCCATCCCTAACCCCTGGAAACCACTTGTCTGTTTATCATGTCTACAATTGTGTAATTTCAAAAATGTTATACAAATGAAATCATACAGTGTATAACCTTTTGGATTTTTTTCCTACTCAGCATAATTCTTTAGAGATTCATCCAGGTTTATTTATTGGGTGGTATGGATGTACAGGTTTTTGTGTAAATGTTAAGTTTTCATGTTGCTGACATAAATACCCAGGAGAGCAATCACTAGATTGTGTGGTAGTTGCATGCTTATTTTATTTTATTTTTTTACATCTTTATTGGAGATAAGTGCTTTACAATGGTGTGTTAGTTTCTGCTTTATAACAAAGTGAATCAGTTATACATATACATATGTTCCCATATCTTTTCCCTCTTGTGTCTCCCTCCCTCCCACCCTCCCTATCTCACCCCTCCAGGCGGTCATGCTTAGTTTTTTAAGAGACTGCCAACTTGTTTTGCAGAGTAGCTGTACCATTTTTCCATTCCACTAGCAATGTATAAGTGATCCCATTTCTCCACGTCCTTGCCAACATTTGGTGTTGTCGCTGTTTTTAAGATTTTAGCCATTTTGATAGATCTGTAATGATAGCTCATGGTGGTTTTAATTTACATTCCCCTAGTGGCTAATGATGTCGAACATTTTTTCACATACTTATATGCCATCTATATTTCCATCTATATGTTCTCTTTGGTGAAATATCTATTTATATCTTTTGGCCATTTTCTAAATGGATTGTTTGTTTTTTTACTGTTGAGTTTTGAGAGTTCTTTATATATTCTAGTTCCTAGTCCTTTCGTGCATGTGTGGTTTGAAAATATTTTCCCCAGTCTGTAGCTTGTCTTTTCATCCTCTTTACATGAATACTTCTTCTTTTCTTCCTTTGCAGAGGAAGTTTTAAATTTTGATAAGGTCTGATTTTTCAGTTTTTCCTATTATGGGTCTTGATTACTGTAGCTATATAATAAATCTTGAAATTGGGCAGGCTGATTGTGCCCACATTATTCTTCCTATTCAAAATCGTTTTAGATCTTCTAGTTCCTTTGACTTTCCATTTAAACTTTAGAATAATCTTCTTTATATCTACAAAGAACCTTGCTGATATTTTGATAAGAATTAGGGAGAGAGCATTCAGTCTTTTCATCATTAAGTATAAATTAGCTGTAGTTATCAACTTGACAAATTTGCCTTCTGTTCCTATTTTTGTGAAAGTTTTTGTCATAAATTGGTGTTGAACTTGGTCAAATGCTTTTATATTGGTTTATATAACCATGTGATTTTTCTTTTTAGCCTATTAATGTGGTGACTTACATTGATTGATTTTTAAAATTTGAACCAGCCTTGTGTCCCTGGAATAAAACCCACTTGGTTATGGTATATAATTCTCCTTATGTGTTGCTAAATTCTATTTGCTAATATTTTCTTAAGCACATTTGTGTCTATATTCATGAGAGGTATTGGTCTGTAGTTTTCTTTCTTTATACTGTCTTTGTCTGATTTTGGTATCAGGGTAATACTGGCTTCATAAAATGAATTGGGAAGTGTTTCCTCCTATTCTGTTTTCTGGAAGCGGTGATGTAGGTTTGATGTTGAGTCTTCTTCAAATGCTTGTAGAATTCTCTGGTGAAACTATCTGAGGCTGGAGATTTCTTTTTTGGAAGTTTTTAAATTACAGATTTAATTTCCTTATAGGGCTGTTAAAATTGTCTACTTCAGATTGGATGAGATGTGGTACTTTGCATTTTTCAAAGAACTGACATTTCATCAAAGTTGTCAAATTTATGTGTGTAGAGTTGTTCATTGTGTTCCCTTGGTATCTTTTTGATGTCTGCAGGGTCTGTAGTATATTCCCTGTTTCATTCTTGAAACACTGGTAATTTGTGTTATCTCGTTTTTTCTTTGTCAGTCTTACTAAAGGTTTGTTGATTTTATTGATTCTTTCAAAGAAACAGCTCTTCATTTACTGATTTTCTCTATTGTTTTTCTGTTTTCAGTTTTACTTAGTTCTAATCTTGTCTCCCTTCTTCTTCCTTTAGGTTTATTTTGCTCTTTTTTCTTAGGTTCTTGAGGTGGAAACTTAGATTATTGATTGGAGACTTTCTTCTTTTCTAATACATGCATTTAGTGAAATGAATTTCTTCTCAGCACAGCTTTCACAGGGTCCCACAAATTTTGATATGTTGTATTTTCAGTTTCATTTGATTCAATATGTTTTTTTTTTAACTTCCCTTAAGACTTCCTTTTTGATCAAATGGTTATTTAGCAGTGTGTTGTTTGGTTTACACATGTTTGGAGATTTCCTGTTATCTTTCTGTTATTGATTTCTACTTTGATTCCATTGTGGTCAGCCTTCTTCTCTCCACTTTTTCTGTCCTGGCTAGAACCTCTAGTGAAATTTTTAATAGCAGTGTTCTTGTTCTTGATCTTAAGGGGGAAAGCATTCAGTCTTTCACCATTAAGTATGTTAGCTGTGGGTTTTTCCATAAATGTCCTTTATCAGGTTGAAGAAGGTACATTTTAATCCTCGTTTGTTGAGTGTTTTTTATTTTAAAAAAGGGTGTTGGATTTTATCAAATGTTTTCTACATCTATTGACGTGATCAAGTGGTTTCAGCTTTCATTCTGTTCACATGGTGTATTATATTCATTGATTTTTTGGATTTAAAACAACCTTGCATTCCTAGGCTAAATCTCACTTGGTCCTGGTGTATGATCCATTTTGTATGTTGCTGGATTTGATTTGCTAATATTTTGTTGCAGAGTTTTGCATCTATATTCATAAGGGATATTTGTCTGTAGTTTTCTTTTCTTGTAATGTCTTTGTCGGATTTTGGTATCAGGGTAATATTGATCTCATAGAATGAATTGAGAAGTGTTCCCTCCTCTCCCACTATTTTGGAAGAGTTTGTGAAGGATTAGTGTTAATTCATCTTTAAACAATATGATTCATCAGTGAGGCTATCTGAGTCTAGGCTTTTCTTTGTGAGTAGTTTTCTAATTACTAATTAAAGCACTTTATTTGTTATAGGTGTATTCAGATTTTTCTGTTTCTTCTGGAGTCAGTTTCAGTAGTTAGCGTCTTTTAAGGAATTTGTCCGTTTTTTTCAAGGTTATCTAATTTGTTGTCATACAATTGTTCATAGTACTCCTTTATAATCCTTTTTATTTCTGTAATGTCAGTAGTGATTAGCTTTTATTCTTGAGCTTAGTAACGTGAGTTTTCTCTTTTTTCTTGATCAGTCTAGCTAAAGGTTTGTCAATTTTGTTGATCTTTTTCAAGACACAGTTTTTGGTTTTGTTGATCCTCTATTGTTTTTCTATTTTACATCACACTTACTTCCACCCTAATCTCTATTATTTCCTTCTTCTTGCTTTGAATTTAGTTTGCTCTTTCTAGTTTCTTAAGGTAGAAGTTTAAGTAAATTGATTTGAGATCTTTCTTTTTTTTTTTCTTTCTTCTTTTTTAATATAGCTGTTTATAGGTATACATTTCTCCCTAAGCACTGTTTTCACTACATTCCATAAGTTTTGGTGTGTTGTGTTTTCATTTTCATTCATCTCAACTTTTTAATTTTCCATTTGATTTCCTCCTTGACCCATTGGTAATCTGGGAGTATGTTGTTTAATTTGTGCATATTTGTGAATTTCCCAAATTTATTTGTTATTATTATCTAATTTTATTCCATTCTGGTAAGAGAACATGGTTTCTATGATGTCAAATCTTTAGAATGTATTGAGACTTATGTTATGGCCTAACATATGGTCTATCCTAGAGAACATTTCATGTGCACCAGAGAAGAAAGCTGTTGTTGGGTGAAGCATCCTATAGGTGTATGTTATATCCAGCTCTTTTATAGTTTGTTCAAGTCTTCCATATCCTTGTTGATCTTCAGTTTAGAGAATATAATGCTTAATGAAATAAGTCAGACAGAGGAAGACAAATACTATATAATATCACTTATATGTGGAATCTAAAAAATAATACAAATGAATGTATATACAAAACAGAAATAGACTCACAGATACAGAACAAACTTGGGGTTACCAAAAGGGAGAGAAAAGAGGGGAGAGACAAATTAGGGGTATGGGATTAACAGATACAAACTACTATATGTAAAATAGATAAGCAACAAGAACATACTGTATAGCATAGGGAATTATACCCATTATCTTACAATAACCTATAATGGAATATCATCTGAAAAAATACTGAATCAGTATGCTGTACACCTAAAACTAACACAATATATAAATCAACTATTCTACCAATTTAAATAAAACTTGAAAAAAAGAAACCCAGGATGAAGGATCATGTGGAGAAAAAGCATCACTTTTGCCATATACTATTCATGAGAAATGAGTCACTAAATCCAGCCCACACCCAAGTACACGTGCACTTCCATTCACCCTACCCTAGAGTGTAACTCCTTTAGGATCTCAACCCAAAGCAGAGGGTGGTTTAGCAGCATCCCTACCTTTGGTGAACAATGGGCTCCAACTTTTGACCTCTAACCAGGATTATCAAATGCCCCCCAGTGTCCCAAATGTAAGGT
Source organism: Orcinus orca (assembly GCF_937001465.1). NCBI lineage: Eukaryota > Metazoa > Chordata > Mammalia > Artiodactyla > Delphinidae > Orcinus > Orcinus orca. The sequence goes on from NC_064559.1 coordinate 51,498,178, forward strand.
TCATCTCTTTGGATTTCTATCCTCTCTTGGGGCGTTAACGCTAGTAATTCCTTATTAACTTGTTAGCTCTTTGATGCTTTTAAGATTTTAAACATGTTTTATCCAACCTTTTAGTTATCCTCAACTTACCCTTCAGGAGTATGGGTCTGTCACTATCAGAAGCAGAAGATCTCCAGTTGCATGTGTGAAGGTATTGTTTTTGTTTTAATCTAGGAGGACTTATTTTTGGGTAAAAATTCTGCCATTTGGCTAGAGATCTATAAGACTACATCAAGGAAAAAAGCAATTACCTATATCCCTTGCTCTCTTAGATGCATTCTAGTAAAGTAAGTTGTAACATCAATAATATTTTTCTATTGACTTTCGTTATAAAATAAAAGGACCCAGGACCTCCCTGGTGCTCCAGTGCAGGGGACACAGGTTAAATCCCTGGTCGGGGAACTAAGATCCCACCTACTGTGTGGTGCGGCCAAATTAAAAAAATAATAATAGGTCTTCCCTGGTGGCGCGGTGGTTGGGAGTCCGCCTGCCGATGCAGGGGATGCGGGTTCGTGCCCCGGTCCGGGAAGATCCCACATGCCGTGGAGCGGCTGGGCCCGTGAGCCATGGCCGCTGAGCCTGCGCGTCCGGAGCCTGTGCTCCGCAACAAGGGAGGCCGTGATAGTGAGAGGCCCGCGCGCCGCGATGAAGAGTGGCCCCCGCTTTCCACAACTAGAGAAAGCCGTCGCACAGAAACAAAGACCCAACACAGCAAAAATAAATAAATAAACTAAAGGATTTCATTTCTTTAAAAAAAAAAAAAGAGTCCACCTGCCAATGCAGGGGACACAGGTTCGTGCCCTGGTCCGGAAAGATCCCACATGCCGTGGAGCAACTAAGCCCGTGCGCCACAACTACTGAGCCTGCGCTCTAGAGCCCGCGGGCCACAACTACTGAGACCGCCTGCCACAACTACTGAAGCCCGCGTGCCTAGAGCCTGTGCTCCGCAACAAGAGAAGCCGCCGCAATGATAAGCCTGCGCACCGCAACTAAGAGTAGCCCCCGCTCGCTGCAACTAGAGAAAGCCCGCACGGAGCAGTGAAGACCCAACGCAGCCAAAAATAAATAAATTTATTTAAAAAAATAATAATAAAATAAAAGGACCCTTTAGACAGGGACTACATCACCTCAACCTAGTCTCTTTGGCCAGTGGAAACATCTCTTCCTCCCTTATCTGAGAAGGCTGTTCCTGTCTTTCCAATGCTGTCTTGGTGTTGTCAGTATAATTGGGTAAATAAAAATTATTTTTATCTAAAGACAGGTTTTGCTGGTGGAAGCTTCAAAAAGGAGTGTTAGTTTAATTTCTTCCATATGACCAACTCTGCCGTCTGACATTCAAGCCACATTTTAAATCAGAGCTAGGATTTAAGTTTTTCTTTTTAAAGATGTCAAATACTGTTTAATCAGTGATTAAGACCACAGATGTCTCTAGAGAGGGGTTAGATTATAAAACCCAGCTCAGTGGTTTTCTCTTATACAGTTCTAGAATCCCTTATCCACAATTTGAAATTCAAAAACCTCTGAACATCAGTATAGAAAAGATCTCATTTGAGAAAGAACCTGAGCCGATCTGACCTGATTTGGTGGCAAATCTCAAGCAACAGTGAGGCTATTTAAAATCTTTATTTATCTCAGTTGGTGCCAGTATTTATTAATTCTGCAAAAACATTGATGTATTTGAATGCCACTCCAGTCTCTGTAAGGGTTATGTTATGTTAATAGACAGGATATGCACCAAATTTCCTTTCTAAATTTAGGGGGGAAATTGATTTTCAAAAACTGTTCTCCATGAGGCAAGGGGAAGACTTTGTTGCTCCTGGGATGTAAAGAACAAGGAGGAAGAGAGGAGGACAGTGGACACAGGCCCATGTCACCCCTTCCTGTGAACTTCTTCCCCCAAATCTTCAGCAAAGTTTCTAAACTGACAATATGCATTTCTGTGAGTGAATTTGTGGGTGTGTAGGAACAAGTGAAGGGGGTTGGCTTTGTGCCTGTTGCAGTGCAGGTCAGGAAGGAAGAGCATGTGTGAATATACATGAGACAGAGAGAAATGTGAGAAAATGAGTTCTGAAAACTCCCAGAAATAATGCGGGTGTGGTCTTCTCTCACAAGCCCTTGGAAATGAGACTCTGGTAAGGTGTAATGAATTATCCAACAAAAAGGCGTGTGCTACCTCTGTGAAGGTCTGAATTTTATCTTGCATTTAAATTTATTCAACTTTGCATTTTCTTCTGTCTCCCTTTCTTGGTCTCCCCAGTACAAGTGAAGCATCTATCCTCTCTTAAGATAAAGTCTTTTATTTTATAGTTGCTTCTTGGGAATCAGGAATTTTAAAAAATATTTATTTATTTATTTGGCTGTGCCAGGTCTTAGTTGTGCCACACAGGATCTTTGTTGCGGCATGCGGGATCTTTAGTTGCAGCAGGCAGGATCTTTAGTTGTGGCATGCAGGATCTTTTAGTTGTGCCATGTGGGCTCTTAGTTGCAGCATGCAGGATCTAGTTCCCTGACCAGGGATCGAACCCAGGCCACCTGCATTGGGAGTATGGAGTCTTAACCACTGGACCACCAGGGAAGACCAGGAATCACGAGTTACTGGCTTGAATTTTAAATAATCAGGCTGCAAAAACAAATAGTATAGTCAATAGTCAAACGATTAACAGCATGAAACTTTTAATCAAACAAACTGAGTCTGGATCTTTTCACAGCCACAGTAACCTTGGGAAAGTTATTTAATCTTTCTTAACCTTAGTTCCTCAGCTGCAAAATGGGAGATAAATACTCTCTACCTCTTAAGGCTACACATACGGAGATTGCCTAGCCCAGTGCTTATGCAGAGTTAGTGTACAATAAAGACAGCTTTAAAAAATAGAGAGTTGCTAGGGTCCCTGACTCATCTCTGTGTGCTTCATGTTCATATCACTATCGAGCAACCCTTTTTACTTTCACACTCTAGGAAGCCTCTCTGAGCAGGTTTGTGTTCACATCCTCTCCTCTGGCTCCTCTCACCTGCCCTGGTGGCCAGGACAGGCCCATGCACGAGACTAAGCAACCACTTTACAGCCAGTGTAGCTGCTTTTAGAGTTGAATGTGGTCAGTCTCTTTTCTTGGGTGGGTGGGGGGCTGGTGGTGGTGGTACAAATATAACTCACTAAAACAATGTGCTGAAATGTATTATAATCATAGTAAAGTACTTTCTCACCACTGAGTTAAGGTAACTGGTACAGCAAACTGAGGGTAAAAAAAGTGTGTGGCTGTATGGGAATACAGTACTAACGCCCATACCCTGAAAGCTCCACCCAGCACCAAAGAGCTTTAGGGCATCTATGTTTCCATATGAAGCGAAGTTGACATCCAATTTCCATTTGGCATGGGCCATCAGAATATATTGAAGGATGAATCCGTTTCTGAATAAAAATTCACAAAAGAGCTATGGGATAATTCAGTAAATAAGTAAAGAGCAATTTCTTATTCAGACTTGTAACCTATTTAAGTGGTTCCTGCAGTTGCTTAAATCAAAGGATAGTGATTTAAAGAAATAGAGGGACTTCCCTGGTGTTGCAGTGGTTAAGAATCCACCTGCCAGTGCAGGGGACACAGGTTTGAGACCTGGAAGATCCCACATGCCGCAGAGCAACTAAGCCCGTGTGCCACAACTACTGAGCCTGCGCTCTAGAGCCCGTGAGCCACAACTACTGAGGCTGTGTGCCACAACTACTGAAGCCCGCACGCCTAGGGCCTGTGCTCCCCAACAACAGAAGCCACTGCTATGAGAAGCCCGTGCACCACAACGAAGAGGAGCCCCCGCTCGCCACAACTAGAGAAAGCCTGCACACAGCAATGAAGACCCAACACAGCCAAAATTAAAAAATAATAAGAAGAAAGAAAGAAAGAAAAATAGAATTCGTTTGCCTTGGTCTGTTTTTAGCCACCTAAAACATAGGCAGGATATTAACGTATCTTTCTCAACACAATTATATATTTGGCAATTAATTCACATGGTTGGGAACTTCTCCAGGCCCATGTGAACTGGGATTATTAGCCTATCTTCACATGGAGATAGAATATATAAGTGATTTACTCAAGTTATGCAAAAGATCTGAATAGACCTAGGAACATCGCTGGCACCATAGTCTTTCTTTGCCATCAAGGATGTAGCATTTGTCTTGTTCCTAGAGGAAAAGTTTTCAGCTTCTCATCATTAAGTATGATGTTAGCTGTGGGCTTGTCATATATGGACTTTATTATGTTGAGGTACATTCCTTCTATACCTAATTTGCTGAAAGTTTTTATCATGAAAGGATGTTGACTTTGTCAAATGATCTCTATTGAGATGATCATACAATTTTTAATCTTTCATTTTATTAATGTGGTATATCACATTTATTGATTTGCATATGTTGAACCATCCTTGCATCCTGGGGATAAATCCAACTTAATCATGACATATGATGCTTTTAATGTGCTATTGAATTCTGCTTACTAGTATTTTGTTGAGTATTTTGCATGTATGTTCATCAGGGAAGCTGGTCTGTAATTTTCTTCTTTTGTAGTATCCTTGTCTGGCTTTGGTATCAGGGTAATGCTGGCCTCAGTAACAAGATAAGGATGCCCACTCTTGCCACTTTCATTCAGCATAGTACTGGAAGTCCTAACCAGAGCAATTAGAAAATAAAAAGAGACAAAGGCATCCAAATTGGAAAGGAAGGAGTAAAATTGTCTCAATTTGTAGATGATATAACTGTATATATATATAAAACCCTAGAGTCCACCAAAAAACTGTAGAATTCATTTTAAAAATTTAGTAAAATTGCAGGCTATAAAATCAGCATACAAAAATCAGTTGTACTTCTATTCATTAACAACAAACTATCATAAAGAGAAATTAAGAAAACAATCCCATCTATAATAGCATGAGAAACAATAAAATAATCAGAAATAAATTTAACTAAGGAGGTGAAACATCTGTATGCAGAAAACTATAAGACACTGATAAAATAAATTGAAGAAGACACAAATAAATGGAAAGATATCCCATGTTTATGGATTGGAAGAATTAGAATTGTTAAAATGTCCATACTAACTACCCAAGGTGATCTACAGATTCAATACAATACCTATAAAAATCCCAGTGGCATTTTTCACAGAAATAGAACAAGCAATCCTAAAATGTGTATAGAACCACAAAAAACCCTGAACAGTCAAAGCAAGCTTGAGAAAGAAGAACAAAATCGGAGGCATCACTCTCCCAGATTTCAAACTATATTACAAATCAGTAGTAATCAAAACAGTATGGTATTGGCATTAAAACAGACACATAGGGGGCTTCCCTGGTGGCGCAGTGGTTGAGAGTCCGCCTGCCGATGCAGGGGACATGGGTTCGTGCCCCGGTCCGGGAGGATCCCACATGCCGCGGAGCGGCTGGGCCCGTGAGCCATGGCCGCTGGGCCTGCGAGTCCGGAGCCTGTGCTCCGCAACGGGAGAGGCCACAGCGGTGAGAGGCCTGAGTACCGAAAAAAAAAAAAAAAAAAAAAAGTCTCTAAAACAGACACATAGATCAATGGAACAGAATAGAGCACCCAGAAATAACACATGCAAGTATGGTTAACTAATCGTTGACAAGGGCTCCAAGAACACACAATACGGGGAAAGGAAAGGATAGTTCCTTTAATAAATGGTGTTGAGAAAACTGGATATCCACGTGTAAAAGAATGAAACTGGATCCCTATCTTACACTGCTCACACACACACAAAAATAACTTGAAATGGATTAAAGACTTAAATGTAAGACCTGAAACTGTAAAACTCCTAGAAGAAAACACATAGGGAAAAAGCTCCTTGACATTGGCCGTGGCAATGATTTTTTGGATATGTCATCAAAAGCATAAGCAACAAGTGCAAACATAAGTAGAACTACATAAAACTAAAAAGTTTCTGCCTAACAAAGGAAACAATAAACATAATGAAAAGGCAACCTATGGGATGCTAGAATATATTTACAAGCCATATATTTGTTAAGGGGTTAATATATAAAATATATAAGGAACTTATACAACTCAATAGCAAAAACAAAAACAAAATAATGATTAAAAATGGGCAAAGGACTTGAAAAGACACTTTTCCAATGAAGACATACAAATGGACAACAGGTAACATTAAAAGGTGTTCAGGGCTTCCCTGGTGGCGCAGTGGTTGAGAGTCCGCCTGCCGATGCAGGCGACACGGGTTCGTGCCCCGGTCCGGGAAGATCCCACATGCCGCGGAGCGGCTGGGCCCGTGAGCCATGGCCGCTGAGCCTGTGCATCTGGAGCCTGTGCTCCGCAAGGGGAGAGGCCACAACAGTGAGAGGCCCCCGTACCGCAAAAAAAAAAAAAAAAAAAAAAAAAAAGGTGTTCAACTTCACTAATCATCAGAAAAATGCAAATCAAAACCACAGATAGCACCTCACGCCTGTTAGGACAGTTTTTATCGAAAAGACAAGAGGTAACAAGTGTTGGTAAGGATGTGAAGAAAAGGGAATTCTTGTATACTATTGCTGGGGATGTAAATTGGTACAGCCATTATCAAAAACAGTGTAAAATTTCCTCAAAAAATTAAAAATAGAACACAGTAGGATCCAGCAATCCCACTTCTGGACACATAGCCGAAGGAAACAAAATCAGTATCTCTAAGGTATTTACACTCCCATGTTCACTGCAGCATTAGTCACAATATCCAAGATATGGAAACACCTAAGTGTCCATTGACAGATGAATGGATAAAGAAGATGTGAGATATATATATATGAATAATATGAATATAAATATGACTCAGCCATGAGAAAGAAGGAAATTCTGCCATTGTGACAACATGGATGGGCCTTGAGGGCATTGTGCTAAGTGAAGTAAGTCAGAGAGAGAGACAAATGCTGCATAATATCACTTATATGTGGAATCTACAAAAGCTGAACTCACAGAAACAGAGAGTAGAATGGTGGTTAACAGGGGCTGGGGTGTGGGGGAAATGGGGAGACGCTGGTCAAAGAGTACAAGCCTTCAGTTGTAAGATGAATAAGTTCTGAGGAACTAACGTATAGCACAGTGAAGACAGTTAATAATACTGTATTGTATGCTTAGAATTTGCTGTAAGGGTGGACCTTAAATTTTCTTATTACACACACACACAAAGGTAACTATGGGAGGTGATGGATGTGTTAATTAACTTGATTTGTGGTCATCATTTCACAAAGTATACGTATATTAAACTATCACTTTAAAATACGTACAATTTTATTTGTCAATTATAGCTCAATAAAGCTGGAAAAAAGAAAAAATGGAGGACAGCAACATCACAACAACAAAAAGAGGAGGCAATATTTGCCCTCTAAAAAGACTTTATATAGCATATCCAGGCACAAGGGAAAAGAATGGTGTTCTCCTAATTAGCAAGCTGCTTGAAGACACAGGGGAATCATGATGAGGTCATTCTAAACACCGCAGTTTGGGCAATGCTGAGTCTGGCCAGAATGGCCTAAGTCCAGAGCATTATTTATTCAGGCCAAGGTGAGCACCACAAGTCAATATTTTCTTCTTATATCAGAAGTTATCATTAAAAATCTACCATATAAATTGTTTTCTCATATGTCACGTCTCATAGAGCAAACTGTCCTATTTCCTGTGGAAATTTCTTTGAAACCACTCTCCTACTATTATCATTGCTGTCCAAAGGAGAGCCTTAAATCTTTGTATTTAGCTCAGTATTGGTCTCCCAGGCTCTCACATCAGAAGTGATTTGCTATTGTCATCTGGACATTTGCTGCTACTTCACATCCAAACTCACATTTATAGTTTTTCATGGCATATCACCTCATAAATCTATATTCCTCTTTCTTCTGAGGCCATTCTGTCTGAACTTACCTTAACCCTCCAATACTAAATATATTTGTCTCACTGATTATACTAGAAAAATTTTTGCTTCAACCTAATGAAGGATACATAACCATTTCAAAAAACGAGTGTGTTGGGGCTTCCCTGGTGGCGCAGTGGTTGAGAGTCCGCCTGCCGATGCAGGGGACACGGGTTCGCGCCCCGGCCCGGGAAGATCCCACATGCCGCGGAGCAGCTAGGCCCGTGAGCCATGGCTGCTGAGCCTGCGCGTCCGGAGCCTGTGCTCCGCAACGGGAGAAGCCACAACAGTGAGAGGCCCGCGTACCACAAAAAACAAACAAACAAACAAACAAAAACACGAGTGTGTTGGATTTGTATCACTAAAACTAATTGTAGGCATTAATATACAACCTTTTCTTTTGCAAATTCAAATTTTGCAAATTTTAATTCCAAGTTAAATTTTAACAAATAAATTAAAATTCCAAATTAAATGCCTGGCTCAGCAAATAAATGTCTATGTAAACTTTTGAGCTTTCCTCAAAAAAAGAAGCATTTATTTCAATAATCAGCTGTGGAAACAAGATAGGGATAAACACTCATAATCTTTCCATTTACTTTCCCTACTAACAATGATCTTGAGCTTTATATTCCATCTATTTTTTTCATATATTTTCTGAGTGCAAATCAGTGCTTTTTTACACTAAGGGCTCACAAAAAAATATACAGATTCTGGTTTGAGATCTAGCATAATAACCTGCATAGACGGGCTCTTAATATTTTCTGCTGATGTCAACAAAGGTGTTAATTTCAGCCTGAAAAACAAACATCCCTATGGATTCTTTCTATGGCACTGGTTCCTATTTTATATCAAATGCAAAGAAAGGGAAACCAGGGGACCTTTTCCTTCCCAGAAACTTGCTGCCAGTGGTCTGAGGCAAGAGTCCAAGTATTGCTTTGACCCACTAAAATCACATCAGAGGCCAGATGTGAAGGCTGTCTGGCTGTACCATCTGTCACCCCGTGATTACCAGGATTGTTTTGCCTACTTTGGAGGAAAAGGAGGCCCTGCTCCTCCAGCACTGCTCCATGTTCCTAGAAAGAGGAAATCCATTCCTTTTCAAAAGTATACGAGGGTTACAGAAGCTTAGCCTTGATTCTCTACTACTGTTTTTGTTTTTGTTTTTTTGCGGTACGCGGGCCTCTCATTGTTGTGGCCTCTCCCATTGCAGAGCACAGGCTCCGGACACACAGGTTCAGCAGCCATGGCTCACGGGCCCAGCCGCTCCGCGGCATGTGGTATCTTCCCGGACCGGGGCATGAACCCGTGTCGCCTGCATCGGCAGGCGGACTCTCAACCACTGCACCACGAGGGAAGCCCTCTACTACTGTTTTAAAATCACTTTATGGAAGCCAGCACATGGCATCTTGATGGCTTCCCTAATGGCGGTCAGTGCTTATAACTGGGAGGATAAATGCCCCCGTGTGATATGAAAGGTGATTGGGCTGTAAGGATGGTAGGGGCTCCTTGCAAATACCCAGCCTGTCTTTCTTCTTGATTACCATTCTCAAACACTGTCCTCATTTCAGCCAGGGCTGATGGGAGGCCAGGCCCCAAAGGTAGGAGGCTGATGCTCAAATCTCCTAATGGAGCTTGACAGCAGCAGGATTAAAAGCACAAGTGCAGCACCCAGAAAACAGCACAGGAAAGCGTATGCATCCTTTCTATGCCCGTGCTCCTGCTATGGGCTCTTTCTTTTAGAGAGCTGAACCATAAGATAAATCTTTTCATAGAAACAGAGGTTTAAAAAAATAGTGATGAAAGGGCTTTGGAAAGTGGGAAAAGAGGACAGAAGTAAACTTTGCTGGGAGATTTCTAGGGGCCAGGATCTAGGCTTGTCTATAGAACAAATTCCTTTTGGGAAGCAGAGAGATCTGTGTACAAAAGACAAAATGACAGTTGCAGTAATACTATTATGCTAGGTAGATTCATTTGTAAAACCAACTATTGACTTATTCTTCCAGGGCAAGTAAGAGCCTTCTCAGACTGGCCCAGCCTTGTGACTTTTCCTCTCCTGGCATCCTTGGCACTGTACCTCCTGGGTCTACATTTCCACTTTGGCATTGAATTGTTGCTTTGCCTTGTTATTGAACTATTTCACCTGAGTATCCCTTGCCTCCCCAGTGAAACGCTAAGATCCTCGAGGGTAAAGTAATGCATTAGAACTAATTCAAAAGTATTTACAGAGTGGCTACACTATATACTCAGCTGAAGGGAATTCAAAGAAATTTAAGGGGCTCACAGTTATAGTTGGAAAAATAAGACACACAGAACAACTATATGTCAATGCAAGGCAATGACTGAAGTCACAAATACATGGGGTTATATAATAAATATCCATCAAATTGCTTTCAAAAAGGAGACAATGCTAAAGAGACATCAAGGGAGCAATTTAAGAAGCTACAACTCCAAGAGGAGAAGCTTCAGGATGGTGCCTTTCAGCTGGCAGAAGGAGAAACAGAAGGGTCCATTCTGACTTTATCCCCTTGAAGATAAGAAGGAATGTTCTTCTCTTTCCAGAACAATAGCTATCCAGCTAGCTACAAATACATTCGTTTACTGAGAATCTGGGATTAACTGATGCTTTAACAGGATTGACATGCTGCACATATGCCCAGGTTTTGAAACGAATATGGAGCTACTGCTTGGGACACGAGCTACTGCCTTAAGGAAAAGGACTAGAGTGACTTAGGATAGACACCATTAGCGCTCTTCCCCTTCTGCTAGGGTAGTTTGCCTTGGTTGTAAGTTGTCCAAGTTGCTTTGTCTTTCTATCCTTATGGCCATTTACGTGATCATAGACAGTGACAACTGGGAAATACGTCTATGTGGCAGACATTTCTCAAAAAAAAAAGACCAAAAGCAAACAAATCACAAACCCGCCACCACCCAACAATTGTCATAGGAAAATATGCAAATGCCAGAAAACCTGTCTGGAGACAATGAATGTGGGTGCTCTCACATCTGTACTATGATTGAGCTGAAGGTGGGACCCAGCAGCAGAGAGAAAAAGGAGAAAAATCACTTCCTGCCTGGAATCTGGTATTTGGCAGCCCCTTCAAAGCACTCTTTCAGGCTGAAATGACTTGTCATCTGACCTCACCCGGCCAGCACCAAATGCACTCTGACAAGCCACTTAAGCACAAAGCCTTTCCTTTTACAATTCCTGGAACAGTAACTTTTGTCTATAGTCGCCAGAGATACAATCATTCACAACTGAGTCACTGTACATTCCCAGGACTCAAGACAATCAGAGATCGAAAATAGTTTTAGAAGAAAATGTGCTTTGAAGAGACATAGAAAGGACTAGGGATAGGAAAGATAATACTAAAAATAGCTATGTGCTCACTCTGTGCCAGGTGTTGGTTTCAGCCCTTTATATGTGCTGTTTCATTTCACTTGTGCAACAACATGCCAGCTACTGTCCCATTTCTCTGCCCACTCACAGCAAGTCTCTGGAGTGAGTTAATATTGTCCCCACTGTCTCACTTCTCATTCATTCTTCCACCCATCGTAATCAAGCTCCTATCCCTACCCTCCACTGTCAAGGTCACCAACCATCTTCATGCTGGGAAACCCGGTAGACACACTACATGTAGCTCCACACTCAACCTTTTGGCAACATTTGGCAAAGCCGACCACGCTCTCCTTGAGAGCCTCAAAGGCTGGTCTTTCTCAGGCTATTTTATGTTTCTCATAGGGTTTATCAGGACCCAAAGCTATTTTGTGTCTCTCCATACTAGAATGTAAGCTCATTGAGAACAGGGACTCTGTTTCGTTCCCTGCTCTATCGCCAGGACCTAAAACGATGCCTGGCACCATTGCCCCTGGGATAAGATACTGGAGGATTAAGGGAAATGGATGGGAGACTTTTTTCTGTAGACCCTTCTGAATCTTTTCAAAGACTCAAGTTAGGGCTTCCCTGGTGGCGCAGTGGTTAAGAATCCACCTGCCAAAGCAGGGGACACAGGTTCAATCCTTGGTCTGGGAAGATCCCATATGCCACGGAGCAACTAAGCCCATGCGCCACAACTATTGAGCCTGCGCTCTAGAGCCCGTGAGCCACAACTACTGAGCCCATGTGCCACAACTACTGAAGTCCGCACGCCTAGAACCTGTGCTCCACAACAAGAGAAGCCACCTCAGTGAGAAGCCTGAGCACCCCAACGAAGAGTAGCCCCTGCTCACCGCAACTAGAGAAAGCCCGTGCGCAGCATCGAAGACCCAACACAGTCAAAGATAAACAAATAAAATAAATAAATTTATATTAAAAAAACCAACAACAAAGACTCAAGTTAAAGAAGTTAAAGAATCTTGAAAAGTCATTCATTTCTCTCCCCTACCTTTTTGGGGCCATACCAAAGTGCCCTGAATGTTGTTTTAGAGGAAGAGGAATGGAGACCTACGGGAAGTGATTTTTATAGGTCACCTTGATAGTTTTGGTTTTCTTGCCATCTCACTCAAACCCAGATGTATTAGCAGTTGTTTTATTAGACATTGTCAGTAGCCATTTATGAATCTGAGGAAACATTATACTTGGGAAGACGGGCATTTTTCATCACCCTTATAGTCCTAGGCAAGTGTGCAGTGGGATTTCTTGATGTTGATTGTCCTTGGAAACTGGGAGCCAGTTCAGGCTTTATTAAACCTGGCCCTGGTTTCTGGCCACAGATGCAAACTTCTCATCTATAATTAAACAGCTGATAACTTTGCAGGAAAGAAAGGTGATTTGTGAGCCCAAGATAGATTCAAGATGGTACATGCCCCTCTCTCTGCCAAAATGTCAGACATGGCCTCTGTAGGTCTGGACCAAATAGTGGAAGTCACCACTGAGGTAAGGGGATTGTAAATCATGGAAACAGATTGAAGCACTCTACGGGGTTCTTTTCATGAGTCACTCTTCTTTCTCTGGGACCCACTGTGTTTGGGACAACCCTACAGAGTTCGTGTTTTAATACTTGCCAAGACTGAGGTTGTGAGCAACAGATTTACATACATAATGCCATTCAGTGATGAAGGAGATTTCTAATCTTCACTAGAATTCATATTTACTTTTAGACTAACCAATATTAATCCTTATCTAGATTCTTTTTATTCCCAAAATACTCCAAGTATTATTACAAAAGCTACTATTCCAAATTTCAAAGTTACTATTAGAGAAAGCTATTCATTCCTAAGGCTTTAGGGGCTCAGACATAAGTAGATATAAAGAAGGGAAGAGACTTCCCTGGTGGCGTATAGGTTGAGAATCTGCCTGCCAATGTGGTGGACAGGGGTTCGAGCCCTGGTCTGGGGAGATTCCACATGCCGCAGAGCAACTAGGCCCGTGACCCACAACTACTGAGCCTGTGCTCTAGAGCCTGCGAGCCACAACTACTGAGCCCGTGTGCCACAACTACTGAAGGCCATGTGCCTAGAGCCCATGCTCTGCAACAAGAGAAGCCATCGCAATGAGAAGCTCACTCACCGCAACGAAGAGTAGCCCCCGCTCTCCACAACTACAGACAGCCCGCATGCAGAAACGAAGACCCAACGCAGCCAAAAATAAATAATAAATAAATAAATTCATTTTAAAAAAAGGGAAAATAAATTACATTTATTGAGTACGTCTTACATACCTAACACAGTTGAGATATTGGCATGAATTTGAGAAAATAAGTGTAAGTGACCAATATGCTTTGTAAATACTCTTCATGAAACATGAGTTATGGACAGCAACTGCTCTTAGAGTAGAGAAACCTTGGTATAGAACCAGAATGACTTAGAATGAGAGGAATCTGGATTTCTTGATTCTAATTTCTCATGCTGTCCTCTAATAACTGGGCAGTCCTCAACACCTAAATCAGGAATATATAAAATCGTAGGTTTGGTCTTATCCACACTTTAAGAGACAGGATGGGAACTGGGGCATGGAAACACTCTTAATTCCGCTGCAGACCCACTAAATCAGAAAACTTAAAAGTAGGCCTATTGTCTGTATGTTCTAAAAGCTCCACAAGTGATTCTGACCTATGTCTCTGATTAAGATCCCATACAGCACTGTGTCCTGAGCCTCCTTTGTAGTCTGTGAAGTCAACAGCCCCGCTTGATCAGATATAGGCTTTTGCTCCAATCAAAAGACTTTTTTTAATTAACTTTTTTTTAAACTGAGACATAAGTCACATGCCATAAAATTCACCCCTTTAAAGTGCACAATTCAGTGGCTTATTCATAAAGCTTATTCATAAAGGAAACCATTTCCATTATCTAATTTCAGAATATTTTCATCACTCCAAAAAGAAACTCCATACCCATTAACAGTTATTCCCTATTCTCCCCTCCCCCCTAGCCATTGGCAATCACTAATCTACTTTCTCTCTCTATGGATTTGCCTATTCTAGAAATTTCATATAAATAGAATCATACAATATTTGGCCTTTTGTGTCTGGCTTCTTTCACTTACCATAGTGTTTTCAAGGTTGATCTATGTTGTAGCATGAATCATTACTCCATTCCTTTTATGGCTGAGTAATATTCCATTGTATGGATATACCACATTTTGTTTATGCATTCATCCATTTGTTGTCATGAGTCATTGGGTTGTTTCCACTTCTTTCACTATCATGAATAATGCTTCTATGAACATTTATGTCCAAGTTTTTGTAAGGACATCACTTTTCATTACTCTTGAGTAAACAGCTAGTAGTAGAACTGTCAGGTCATATGGTAATTCTGTATTTAGCCAGACTGTTTTTCAAAGCAGCTGCATCATTTTATATTCTTGCCAGAAATGTATGAGGGTTCCAATTTCTCCACATCCCCATAACACTTATTATTTTCTGTCTTTTTTATTATAGCCATGGTAGTGATTGTGAAGTATTACTTTGTGGTTTCGCTTTGCATTTCCCTAATTGCTAATGATGTTTAGCACCTTTTAGTGTGTTTATTGGCCATTTGTTTATCTTCTTTGGAGAAATATCTATTAAGATCCTTTGCCCATTTTAATTGGGCCGGTTGCCCTTTTGTTACTGAGTTGTAAGATTTCTTTATGTATTCTAGACACAAGTCCCTTATATATTTGCAAAAACTCTCTCCCATTCTTTGGGCTATATTTTCATTTTCCTGATGTATCCTCTGAAGTACAAAATTATTTTGATGAAATCCAATTTGTCTGTTTTTTCTTTCGTTGCCTGTGTTTTTGGTGTCATATCCAAGAAATCATTGCTAATCAAAGGTCACTGAGATTTATGCCTGTATTTTCTTAGGTCTTTGATCCATTTTGAGTTAATTTTGTATATAATGTGCTGTAGGGGTCCAAGTTCATTCTTTCCAGAGCATATGCACAGCCTCAAACAGCTTTCTGGAATCTCAGGAATACGTACATCAGAGCTTTTCAAAGTTCTAGGTACTACTTTTCTTTTAAGACTTTTGGTTCAGCTACTGTCCCAACTATTATCTACTGCCTCAGGCATTCATGATGTAAAATAATTGTCTCTGATTGTTTTCAATAAATATCCCCAGGGAATAGGTTGTTTGCACCAGTTGAACTCTGCCTCAAGTCAAATAAAGATATACTTGTTAGTGGAGTCTTCCAGGGAACTGCTAGACAGGTCAAAAAATAAAAGTTCTCTGGTAATGGGACTGTGAAGAAGCTCCAGTCCTACTGCGCCCCTACAGTAGCTGCCACGCTGCTGATTTTCACTGTGATTTTTGGTTTCAAGACCACCATGATGCTGGGGAAAGGGGGAATGGAAATAGGGCAAGTTAAAATGCCACAATGCGTGCTCTTCTCACCAAGTTTTTCTTGAACATTCCTCGGATTGCTGCAAGCCTTTGGTTAATTTCCAGAGTTCTGAGCAAGATGATTCTCACAATGTTGCCAATGTTTTCTTTGCTTTTATGAAAGAGAGAATTTTTGGAGATCTTTACTCCACCAATTTCCCAGATGGCTTTAGGTCCTGGACTCCTCAGCTGTCTCCTTCTCATTCTTAAATGACCACTTGGGATCCTAGTCCCCTCTAAGAGATCAACTTATCTATCTTTCTACTACATGCCAAAGAAATACCAACTTTAGCAAAAGAAAATGATGCATTTTTTTAAGAGAAGGAGCTTTGATTAGTTATAAGTGATTCACTGGAATTGTAAAAATGAAAAATTTCTGTTTCCAAAAGTCTTGAAGGGAGATAACTGTAGTTCAAGGTTTCTGCCACATGACCAGTTCCTCTCAGGGTGCTCTTCTTAGGAACATGGGGAAAGTTTCATAGACTTTGAGTTCTTAAATGTATGTACAGCAAAAGATACAGCTGGAGACGCCAAATGTGAAACAATATTATTCCCTGAACAGATTCAAGACACACAGATAAAATTCCTGCTTGGAATGATATTGTTCTCTCTTCGCTTTCATACAAATAGATGTGGAGACAAGACATGGGAAAGAGTTATACTTTCTCTCTCTTTTTTTTTTTTTTTTTTTTTTGCCGTTCGCTGGCCGCTCACTGTTGTGGCCTCTCCCGTTGCGGAGCACAGGCTCCGGATGCGCAGGCTCAGCGGCCATGGCTCACGGGCCCAGCCGCTCCGCGGCATGTGGGATCTTCCCGGAACGGGGCACGAACCCATGTCCCCTGCATCGGCAGGCAGACTCTCAACCACTGCACCACCAGTGAAGCCCCAAGAATTATACTTTCTGATAAGATCTTTGGACAGTTTCCTTTTCAAGGGGAGGTAATCTGATCCTCCCTATCCCCTATATCCTCCTTTAGGCCTTCACTACTTCTACATGAATTACGGACTATTGCAATAACCTCTTAACGAGTGACCCTGTTTTCAATCTTGCCTCCTTCAGTCTATGCTTCATATTTGCTCTCAAAGTGATCTTTACAAAGTGCATTTGAAATCCTTCAATGACTCCTTATTGGCCTCAGAAATCTCCACTCCTTTGTATGGCCTGCAAGGCCCATTTTCATTTGGTTTCTGTCTATTTGGGGCAGCTTTATTTCTTCATTACCTTATCTGCTCAGTGATCCAGTCGTACTGATCTACTTGGAGTTCCTCAAATACACTCTTCCCTTGCTCCCCACATCTCTATACCTCTGCACATGTGGTCTCTTTGCTTGGTGCATACTCACTCTCCACCTTATTTATCTATACACTTGTCTCTCAATTTATATGCAATTAATTAAGTGAAGAAGAAATGAACTTCTTTAAAAATAACCATGAACTAATTTAAAACTTACTCAGTTTAAATTCATGTCAGAAGTTTTGGATCTTGTGATGGCCAAGCTCAGAAGAAAGTGTCCTAATCACAGTACTGCACTACTTCCAGCAGGATGTAAGCTTGTTTCCTAGCAGGTATACACTTTCTTAATTTCTACATGGTACTATATGGTTCTGGTGTTCTCAAATTAATCTCTGTAAATGTATATGTTTTTTAAAGCACAAGGAAAACCCCCCACAAATTAACATTTCCATAGGCCCCTAGATGAAGCAGTGAAAAAAGGTCCCTATTAGTTCACGTAGGTGACAGATCAATAGTTGAGATTGCTGCCTAGATGAAAGTGCTGAGGCTAGATCATTACTGAATATCCCTATTTTTCTTATGATGGAAAAACAGAGGAGAACATAGCTAATAAGGGTTGGGTAATATCACTAAATTCAAAACCTTTATTTAATAAACACTTTACATACCATATATGCTTTTATAATGAGCTATTAGTTTCTGGTCATACTTATCTATCAAAGGGTAATTCCCAAAATGTTACAAGCCTGATTTTTAAACAAAAAATAGTGAGCTCATTTCAAAGTTTTATTAACTCTAGTGATGAAACCAGCAGGATGGCAACGTTGTTTTTAAAGGCAATGTGAAAACTTGGGATTTCTATAATTAATGAAGAAAAGAAAAAAGAATGGTGAAATAAATTTGCTAAGTTAGTTTCAATTTGGTTAATGTCCTACAGGACAATAAACTACAAACCTCAGACTTATCTTCTTTAAATTGGCAAAAAAGAGAATCACTTTATAAATTTTACAGACTTGTAAAATGTTTGGGCCGTGATCAGTTGGGCAAATAAAGTTAGGTAGGCTCTTTAGAAAATGCCCTTAGCTTGACATAAAAGGTCATAAGATCATCTTTTAGCTTCTTTAGAGGTTCTGGGTATTTTCCTTAAACTTAGTTTTTAAACTCCCCATCTCTCCCGCAACTGGAATATGTCTCCCATACTTCCTTTCTTCCTTTTGTGCTTTTGAAATACCTTTCCAGTGGTTTTTAAATACCTTCTATGCACTAAAACCAGAGACAGGTAATATGAAATTCAAAACCTAGCATAGGCAAAAACTTCAGAGAAGTCTTGCCTGCAATGTATCCTGCTCTCCAGCCCTAGGCTGGGTCAGGCCTTCTCTGCTGCCGAGGATCCCTAAACACGCTCCACAGAGCATTTATCAAGCCTACAGTGGCTGCTCATCGGCAAGTTCCCGCCATCCTGCCCATCCTCTCACCAAACTGTGGAATCCTTACAGACAGGAACGACGTCTGTCTTTAGCATCTAGCACAATGCCTGACACATGGTAGGTCCCTGGCAAGTATTTGCTGATTGAATGAAGAAGCTGGGCTTTAGCCATCCAGGACCAGTGGGCTAGACATTTATTCACACTTGGCTTTAGTGTTTCCTCTTAGAGCATATTCCTCAGTTTAAAATGGGTCCTTTGAGTTGGGGGAAGTGGAGACTTAGTTATCTTGGAGGAAATCTTTAACGGCCATCTTTCATTTTGTATGTGACTGGATCACACGTTTTTGGACAAAGTGATGAAGAAATTTAACATCTTTTCATAGTTAAAATAATACCACTTCATGCTGCCACAGGTGAGGAATTAGAAACAAGGGAAACTGGCGTCTGTCTGGAGAAGGGGAGGGTTGATTAGGAAATAAAAGTTGTCTCAGTTATGATGAGCGTCAATGGAATGGTTTCTTCTCGGCATAGTTGCAGAACTTAAGTTAATTCTTGTATTACTTTGAGGTATAGCAGCTAAGAAGGGCCTATTTGGTCCTGGACATTTAAAGCCTCGTTTTCTTGATTCATTCACTGCTTCTCCAAAAGACAAGCACTCCAAGAAAGGTCATCGAAATGCTTATAGTCCTTAGCTATTCCTTTTGACTTGGTTTTATCACATTCCCCTCCTAGATGGCTAAGTTCCCTGGGAAGAAGATTGGGGTTCGGGATAAAGTTGTAAGTGGATCCCATCAGATCCTAGTTTTTGCAGCAGCGGAAATTTTATTAACCTTTAACATGAAAGTAATGGTGCTGAACATTCAGCCTGAATGTTCCTAATGGTTGTGGACAGTCTGCTGGGCCTGCCCTGAGCATTTTGTTCTTGGGACATGATCTACTAAAATGATTGAAAATAGTGCTCTTACTCTGGTGCTCAAGGTGTAATTTTTTTCAAGTAAGATTATTTAATTAATTTTAAAAATTATTTTTGCGATTTGAATCTTATTTATTCCAAGATTCCCACCTCATCAAGGTGATAGGAAGGATAAATGCCCAGTGCCAAAACAAGTTTAAGATACTTCCTCCTAAAAAAAAAAAAAAAAAAGATACTTCCTCCTAGGACAATACCAAGAAAAAGAAAAACATGATGTTAAACCAAAGATAAAGGACTGATGGGGAAATCTTCAAGTTGTTGAAGCAAATATGCAGAGAGCATAGATTCTCTCCCCTTCATATGTGCAATTGTTAAAAAAAAAAAAGAGGGAAGATTTAGTCAGGGGACTAGATTTCACTATAAGACACTAATAGTTACTAAGAGTGATGGGTAAAGTTTTAAACTGGATAGCCCAATCCTGCCTCTAAAAAGTGAAACAAGGGTCATGCTGCCTAACAGGGCCTGCATGTGCTGTGATGGGGGAGGGCAGGGCAGGGCCCCTCATGGGGGGCAGCAAACAAAGGTCAGAGAGAGAAGAGTTGAAAATGAAAATCTAAGAATGCTGAGGATCAGTATGGCTCCTCCTCAGTTTGGCTGGGCCAGTTCTGCCTTACAAGATCTGGCAGGTGTAGGATTTCCCTCTAGAGCCCTGGGCTGTCATCTAAGGTGTCCTGAGTTCCAGCTAGCATCTGGTCAGTTTTCACGAGAAGAAAGAACAAGTTCTTGCTACTGGCATTTAGTTGATCCCAAGGCCTCCTTTTTTTTTTTTTTTTTAACCCTCTCTCTGCCTGGTCAGTTGCACTAGGGAACTGTCTTCTTTTAGTAAAGGATGAGCTCTTTTGGTAAATTTAGTACCATGGAAACAGGAAGTTTTACAGCCTGTGTCAAATAGGCCATAGTAACTTTTCATTGAATTAGAAAATGACAGCCCTCTCATTGAGTGACCAGTACAGGCTGAAGGTCCACCCGGAATGAAGGCGGAGAGAGAGAAGAGAAAACCATCCTCCCCCAAAGCTACTTCTTGCTCCATCTTCTAGTTTATGCATTTTAGCCATATTCCTACTACATTTCTGCAAACCGCTGTAGAGTTTTCTAGTTAGCAACTGCATACTGAGATGGTGATTTCTCTAATCAGTAATTCAGGAACATAACAGTGCAGAAATAAGGTGGGTTGCAAATTTACACAAAGTTATTGAGTAAACATTGTTATTCTAGTTGTTAACGATTATTTTTCCTACTGGGACATTCTAGGAGGAAATGATTTTCAGCGGCAAGTCTGCTTCTTGGGGCCCATGTGTGCACTCTCTCATCCTCCCTCTCCCGCTCCAACTTCCTGTTGGCGTCATTCGAGACTGAGGCCAACAGGCTTCCTGTGCTTGCTTTAATTTATCTCTGCCCAGTGCATCGGGGTCACAGTGAGGTTAGAGCAGATGTTCTTCTCACTGCTGCTGCTTAATATTCACTTTGTTTTTTCTCTGGGGATTACCAGAGTAGGAAAAAACCTGGGGGGAGATGATTGGATATAGAGGGTGTTTGGAAGCTGTGGTGCTTTCTTTGGAAAGGGGGCAAATGTGGTCAGTCAGGCCCAATTCCCAATTTTGTTTTATCAGACAGGCAGGAACCTCAACCCCACTATAAGGTCCTTCTAGGTAGGAAGTATCTTGTTTATTCTCATACCCTTGGAGTTTAGCAATGGGGCCTGGCATATAGAAAATAAACAACTTTTTGTTCAATAGGGTGCTGAGGGACTTGGTGATTGCCTGGGCAGAGAGACATGGACAGTCCCCGTGCCTTGACCCAGAATGTCCCAGGACAGAAGGACCATCACAGCTGGGATATACGTGCAATCCCCGCCTCAGCCAATAACCTCCTCTCCAAACCACACACTCTCCGGTTCTTCAAATATTTTTCATAAGACAAGTTGAAACAGAGGGGATATAACGCAATGGAAAGGAGCGTAGTCTTTTGAAATCATTCATTCATTCAACAAATATTTATCGGGTACCTATGTGCTATTGTTTTAGCCCCTTGGGATATAATAGTGAACAAAATAGGTAAAAATACCTGCTTGTGGAGTTCATATTCTGGTTGCTGGAGACAGACAATACACAATAAGAAGTTACATCATACGTTAGATGTTAGGTGCTATGGAAGAAAGCAGGAGGCACTGGGAGTGCGGGGTCAAGTAGTAATTTTCAAAATGACCTCTTTGAGAAGATGCAGATACTAGAGGGAGAAGAGCCAAGGCAAAGCCAATAGTGGGAGCTGCCTGTTTTACTCGAGGAAAGCAAGGTCAGTGTGGGAGGAATGGAGTGAGCAAGGGGGAGGTTGTGGGGATGGGGGCAGAAGGTAATGGGGGGCACACGTCAGCTAGGGCCTTACGGGTAGGGTTGGCAGAGTTAGCAAATAAAAATATGTATTCCAGTTACATTTGAATTTCAGATAAACAATGAATATTTTTAAGTATAACTATGTCCCAAATATTGCATGAGACATACTTACACTAAAAAATGATTTGCTGCTTATCTGAAATCCAAGGTTAACTGGGCATCCTGCATTTTATCTGGCAATGCCACTGAGGGCCACTGTAAGGACTCTGAGTAGAACTGGGAGCCCTTGGAGGGTCTCAAGCAGAGGAGAGATTCCTTCCAACTTATGGTTTGAAAGTTTCTCTCTGACTGCTTTGCGGAGAACAGAGTGAAAGAGCAACGCAGGACGCAGGGAAGCCAGATGAGGCTGCTGAAGTAACCTGGGCTACACACCGTGATTCAGACCAAGTGGTAGGAGCAGGCGTGGTGGGGAAGGGGTCGGATGCCAGATACATTTTGAAGGTAAAGCCAGTAGGACTCCCCCGCTGATTGGGTGCAGGATGTGAGAGAAAGAGGAGAGTTGGTGATAACTCCCAGGGTTTTGGCCTGTGTAGTTAGATGGAGGGAGTTGCAATCACGTGGCTTACAGAAGACTCTGTACAAGGCATGGTTTTGGTTGCAGACAGGGCAAAGACCATGAGTTCCATTTTGGACCTGCTAAGTTTCAGATGTTTGGGTATCTGAGTGTAGAGGTCAAGCGGGCATTTGAGTATATAGTTCAGGAGAGAGGTCTGGGCTGGAGATAAATATGTGGGAACATATAGATGATAATTAAAAGCCATGGGACTGGAGGAACTCACCAAGAAAGTGAAGGCTGGTGTCCTCCAGCATTAAGAGGTCAGGGGGAAGTAGGAGGAGCCAGGAAAGGAGATGCCAAGCATTAACCAACAAGTAGGAGGGAACCCTAGAGAACGTGGCATTCTGAAGGAGAGAAAGGGCGTCAAATGCTACCGATGGGTCAGGCAAGATGAGGACTGAGGGCTGACTCCTAGCATCAGCAATGTGGAGGTTACCGGTGACCTCTACAGGAGCACTTTCGATACAGTGGTGTGGGTGGAAGTGGAGGGGGTTTAAGAGGGAATAGAAGAAGCATGGTGTGAGACAATGTAGACAACTCTTTGGAGGAGTCAGACATTTAGTTCCTGCCACTTACTAGATGTGACTTTGGGTAACTTAATTTTCTGAGCCTCAAGTTTCTCCTCTTGTAAAACAGGAATAGTAATAGGGATGCTGTGAAAATTAAATAAAAGATGTAGAAGGTATGGCATATAATAAGTACTTAGTAAGTTAATATTAACATTCTTACGACACAATATTAATTTCTGTCAGTGTGGGCAAGATACTTAACCTTTCTGTGCCTCAATTTTCTTATCTGTAAAACAGGAGTACTAGTACCTACTCCACAGTGGTGCTGAAAGGATTAAATGAGGTGATCTGTATAAAGCGGATAATCTGTAACAAGCAGCTTGTGGCACCTTACATAAACTCGATAAAGCTCTTATTATTCAAGCAATACTCTTGGGAATGATGGTCTACCTCTTCTGTAAATGCGGTGTTGCCCAGAAGTGAACAGGGTGCTGAACTTATATACGATCCTTGTGCTAATGTGACCCAAACTCATTAGCTTTTGATGGCAGCTGTCTCTGCTGCTTTGTGATGTGTACAGCCCTATGAAGTGACGGTTATTAGAACTGATTCAAGATCTTGTTGTGAGTCAAACCCATTCTCTGCACCATAGAAGTTGCTTGTCTTCACCAGAGAGTGAACTCACAAGAGTTAACAGTTGATTTCCATTTCCTCTATAGTCTTTTAACACAGGCTGCAAGATTCCTGAAGGCATTCTTAATCATTCTTGACGATCCAAGGAAGCCACGGACCTTCCCCCAAGAAAACACAAACACACACAATTTAATGCCCTGGGATAAGAAAATCCCTTTAAAGACTCAAAATGTGCTTAAATTGTAAGAATTTTGCATTTTTTTTTTTTACAACAGAAGTTTATAAAAGAGGGTAAAAACACATCTGCTTGGAAAGTCCAAAATAAAGATGGAAAGGTGACTTTTTTTTTCCTTAGAACTTTTACAATGGAGCAAGGTAGCATTAGTAGTTGTAGCTTCCAAATATGGTTATGTTGGTGTTTCCCCTCCACCTTCACGTAATAAAGATGGACATAGAGTGTTAAAGTCTAAGTTCTGTAAAGAGAGAGCTCTGTGACAGCTTCTTGTAGGGTCAAATTAGAAGAAATTTTAAAGTGTGGTAAGAGCATCCTATGAGAATTACTCCAAGACCCTTACTTCCCAAAGAAGTCACTTACGTCACTTTGTTTTTTTCAAGTAAAAAGAAAGGTTGGATGAAGTGAGCTCCAGAATCCATCCATTTCCACCACTGAAACTCTACAGTGCTGTGAAACAAAGTATTTCAAGGAAAAGATTTTTAGCACCAGGTTTGGCAACGGAATTCCTGTCCTAGAGCGCCACCTAGCAGTGGGGAGACAGCAAAACCCAATCTCGGAAGAACCACGTACTTCAATTAATTTACAACACAACAGATTTTTTAAAATGCAGCTTTGTTGAAATATTCCTTCACCAAATGTACTCTGAGAGGTAATTCAGGTAGAGAAAGTCTGGGTTTATAATCCCCAAGTTAAAACTCCCACGAGGTTTTCACACACTACTTCCACTCTTGCTTTCTGACCCGTTTTAGCAGCTGCTCCTCAAAGCTCAGCTGTGTCTGGTCTTGAAGAAAAGCCCAGGAAGTATCACCAACAAACTCTTAGCTAACGCCCTTTGTGACACCAGATCACCCCCAACACTCCTACAGACTCCTTCCAAAGACAGCAGGAAATTCAATTTCCTTAATGTTTCATATCAAGTTTCCAGTTGTACCCGTTTATCTTGTTGAATCAACTGGTTAACAAAGAATAAAAGAAAAGAGTTACTGCTGACTTCATGGTTGGTCATGTGCTTCCCACACTCGTCAAGCTGCCGTAACACTTGGTCCTTTTTGAGAAAGGAGAGAAAAGCCACCACAACTCAGGCATATAACACCACCCACCTTAATCTTTTTTTTTAACATCTTTATTGGAGTATAATTGCTTTATATTGTTGTGTTAGTTGCTGCTGTATAACAAAGTGAATCAGCTCTACGTATACATATATCCCCATATCCCCTCCCTCTTGCGTCTCCCTCCCACCCTCCCTATCCCACTCCTCTAGGTGGTCACAAAGCACGGAGCTGTTCTCCCTGTGCTATGCAGCTGCTTCCCACCAGCTATTTGGTAGTGTATATATGTCCATGCCACTCTCTCACTTCGTCTCAGCTTATCCTTCCCCCTCTCCGCGTCCTCAAGTGCATTCTCTACATCTGCATCTTTATTCCTGTCCTGCCCCTAGGTTCTTCAGAACCTTTTTCTTTTTTAGATTCCACATGTATGTGTTAGCATACGGTATTTGTTTTTCTCTTTCTGACTTACTTCACTCTGTATGACAGACTCTATGTCCATCCACCTCACTACAAATAACTCAATTTGGTTTCTTTTTATGGCTGAGTAATATTCCATTGTATATATGTGCCACATCTTCTTCATCCATTCACCTGTCGATGGACACTTAGGTTGCTTCCTTGTCCTGGCAATTGTAAATAATGATGCAATGAACATTGGGGTGCATGTGTCTTTTTGAATTACGGTTTTCTTAGGGTATATGCCCAGTAGTGGGATTGCTGGGTCATATGGTAATTCTATTTTTAGTTTTTTAAGGAACCTCCATACTGTTCTCCATACTGGCTGTATCAATTTACATTCCTACCAACAGTGCAAGAGGGTTCCCTTTTCTCCACACCCTCTCCAGCATTTATTGTTTCTAGATTTTTTGATGATGGCCATTCTGACTGGTGTGAGGTGATACCTCATTGTAGTTTTGACTTGCATTTCTCTAATGATTAGTGATGTTGAGCATCCTTTCATGTGTTTGTTGGCAGTCTGTATACCTTCTTTGGAGAAATGTCTATTTAGGTCTTCTGGCCCCTTTTGGTTTGGGTTGTTTGTTTTTTTGATATTGAGCTGCATGAGCTGCTTGTATATTTTGGAGATTAATCCTTTGTCAGTTGCTTCGTTTGCAAATATTTTCTCCCATTCTGAGGGTTGTCTTTTCAACTTGCTTATAGTTTCCTTTGCTGTGCAAAAGCTTTGAAGTTTCATTAGGTCCCATTGCTTATTTTTTTTATTTCCATTTCTTTTACCCATAGGAGGTGGGTCAAAAAGGATCTTGCTGTGATTTATGGTATAGAGTGTCTGCCTATGTTTTCCTCTGAGATTTTATAGTGTCTGGCCTTACATTTAGGTCTTTAATCATTTTGAGTTTATTGTTGTGTATGGTGTTAGGAAGTGTTCTAATTTCATTCTTTTACATATAGCTGTCCAGTATTCCCAGCACCGCTTATTGAAGAGGCTGTCTTTTCTCCATTGTATATTCTTGCCGCCTTTATCAAAGATAAGTTGACCATATGTGTGTGGGTTTATCTCTGGGCTTTCTATCCTGTTCCATTGATCTATCTGTCTGTTTTTGTGCCAGTACCATACTGTATTGATTACTGTAGCTTTGTAGTATAGACTGAAGTCAGGGAGCCTGATTCCTCCAGCTCTGTTTTTCGTTCTCAAGATTGCTTTGGCTATTCGGGGTCTTTTGCGTTTCCATACAAACTGTGAAATTTTTTTGTTCTAGTTCTGTGAAAAATGTCATTGGTAGTTTGATGGGGATTGCATTGAATCTGTAGATTGCTTTGGCTAGTATAGTCATTTTCACAATGTTGATTCTTCCAATCCAAGAACATGGTATATCTCTCCATCTGTTTGTATCATCTTTAATTTCTTTCATCAGTGTCTTATAATTTTCTGCATACAGGTCTTTTGTCTCCTTAGGTAGGTTTATTCCTAGATATTTTATGCTTTTTGTTGCAGTGGTAAATGGGAGTGCTTCCTTAATTTCTCTTTCAGATTTTTCGTCATTAGTGTATAGGAACGCAAGAGATTTCTGTGCATTAATTTTGTATCCTGCTACTTTACCAAATTCATTGATTAGTTCTAGTAGTTTTCTGGTGGCATCTTTAGGACTCTCTATGTATAGTATCATGACATCTGTAAACAGTGACAGTTTTACTTCTTTTCCAATTTGGATTCCTTTTATTTCTTTTTATTCTCTAATTGCTGTGGCTAAAACTTCCAAAACTATGTTGAATAAGAGTGATGAGTGGGCAACCTTGTCTTGTTCCTGATCTTAGTGGAAATGCTTTCAGTTTTTCACCATTGAGAACGATGTTGGCTGTGGGTTTGTCATATATGGCCTTTATTATGCTGAGGTAAGTTCCCTCTATGCCTACTTTCTGGAGAGTTTTTATCATAAATGGGTGTTGAATTTTTTCAAAAGCTTTTTCTGCATCTATTAAGATGATCATATGGTTTTTCTCCTTCAGTTTGTTAATATGGTGTATCACATTGATTGATTTGCATATATTGAAGAATCCTTGCATTCCTGAGATAAACCCCATTTGATCATGGTGTATGATCCTTTTAATGTGCTGTTGGATTCTGTTTGCTAATATTTTGTGGAGGATTTTTGCATCTATGTTCATCAGTGATACTGGCCTGTAATTTTCTTTCTTTTTGTAACATCTTTGTCTGGTTTTGGTATCAGGGTGATGGTGGCCTTGTAGAAGGAGTTTGAGAGTGTTCCTCCCTCTGCTATATTTTGGAAGAGTCTGAGAAGGATAGGTGTTAGCTCTTCTCTAAATGTTTGATAGAATTCACCTGTAAATCCATCTGGTCCTTGGCTTTTGTTTGTTGGAAGATTTTTAATCACAGTTTCAATTTCAGTGCTTCTGATTGGTCTGTTTATATTTTCTATTTCTTCCTGGTCCAGTCTCGGAAGCTTGTGCTTTTCTAAGAAATTGTCCATTTCTTCCAGGTTGTCCATTTTATTGGCCTATAGTTGCTTGTAGTAATCTCTCATGATCCTTTGTATCTGCAGTGTCAGTTGTCACTTCTCCTTTTTCATTTCTAATTCTGTTGATTTGAGTCTTCTCTCTTTTTTTCTTGATGAGTCTGGCTAATGGTGTATCAATTTTGTTTATCTTTTCAAAGAACCAGCTTTTAGTTTTACTGATCTTCGCTATCGTTTCCATTATTTCTTTTTATTTCTGATCTGATCTTTGTGATTTCTTTCCTTCTGCTAACTTTGAGGGTTTTTTGTTCTTCTTTCTCTAATTGCTTTAGGTTGTTTGAGATTTTTCTTGTTTCTTGAGGTAGGTTTGTATTGCTATAAACGTCCCTCTTAGAACTGCTTTTGCTGCATCCCATACGTTTTGGGTCATCGTGTTTTCATTGTCATCTGTTTCTAGGTATTTTTTGATTTCCTATTTGATTTCTTCAGTGATCTCTTGGTTATTTAGTAGTGTACTGTTTAGTCTCCATGTGTTTGTATTTTTTACAGATTTTTTTCCTGTAACTGATATCTAGTCTCATAGCACTGTAGTCAGAAAAGATACTGGATACGATTGAAATTTTCTTAAATTTACCAAGGCTTGATTTGTGACCCAAGATATGATCTATCCTGGAGAATGTTCCATGAGCACTTCAGAAGAAAGTTTATTCTGTTGTTTTTGGATGGAATGTCCTATAAATATCAATTAAGTCCATCTTGTTTAATGTATCATTTAAAGCTTGTGTTTCCTTATTTATTTTCATTTTGGTTGATCTGTCCATTGGTGAAAGTGGGGTGTTAAAGTCCCCTATTATGATTGTGTTACTGTTTGTTTCCCCTTTTATAGCTGTTAGCATTTGCTTTATGTATTGAGGTGCTCCTATGTTGGGTGCATAAGTATTTACAATTGCTATATCTTCTTCTTGGATTGATCCCTTGATCATTATGTAGTGTCCTTCTTTGTTTCTTGTAATAGTCTTTATTTTAAAGTCTATTTTTTCTGACATGAGAATTGCTACTCCAGCTTTCTTTTGATTTCCATTTGCATGGAATATCTTTTTCCATCCCCTCACTTTCAGTCCGTATGTGTCCCTAGGTCTGAAGTGGGTCTCTTATAGACAGCATATACACGGGTCTTGTTTTTGTATCCATTCAGCCAGTCTATGTGTTTTGGTTGGAGCATTAATCCATTTACGTTTAAGGTAGTTATCAATATGTATGTTCCTATTACCATTTTCTTAATTGTTTTGGGTTTGTTATTGTAGGTCTTTTCCTTCTCTTGTGTTTCCTGCTAGAGAAGTTCCTTTAGGATTTGTTGTAAAGCTGGTTTGGTGGTTCTGAATTCTCTTAGCTTTTGCTTTTCTGTAAAGGTTTTAATTTCTCCGTTGAATCTGAATGAGATCCTTGCTGGGTAGAGTAATCTTGGTTGAAGGTTTTTCCCTTTCATCACTTTAAGTATGTCCTGCCAGTCCCTTCTGGCTTGCAGAGTTTCTGCTGAAAGATCAGCTGTTAACCTTATGGGGATTCCCTTGTATGCTATTTGTTGCTTTCCCTTGCTGCTTTTAATATTTTTTCTTTGTATTTAATTTTTGATAGTTTGATTAATATGTGTCTTGGCGTGTTTCTCCTTGGATTTATCCTGTATGGGACTCTCTGCACTTCCTGGACTTGATTGACTACTTCCTTTCCCATATTAAGGAAGTTTTCCTTTCCCATATTAAGAGATTTTCCCATATAATCTCTTCAAATATTTTCTCAGTCCCTTTCTTTTTCTCTTCTTCTTCTGGGACCCCTATAATTCTAATGTTGGTAAGTTTAATGTTGTCCCAGAGGTCTCTGAGACTGTCCTCAATTCTTTTCATTCTTTTTTTTTATCCTGCTCTGTGGTAGTTATTTCCACTATTTTATCTTCCAGGTCACTTATACATTCTTCTGCCTCAGTTATTCTGCTACTGATTCCTTCTAGAGAATTTTTAATTTCATTTATTGTGTTGTTCATCATTGTTTGGTTGCTCTTTAGTTCTTCAAGGTCCTTTTTAAACGTTTCTTGTATTTTCTCCATTGTATTTACAAGATTTTGGATCATTTTTACTATCATTACTCTGAATTCTTTTTCAGGTAGACTGCCTATTTCCTCTTCATTTGTTTGGTCAGGTGGGTTTTTACCTTGCTCCTTCATCTGATGCATATTTCTTTGTCTTCTCATTTTGCTTAACTTACTGTGTTTGGGGTCTCCTTTTCAGAGGCTGCAGGTTTGTAGTTCCCGTTGTTTTTTGGTGTCTGCCCCCAGCGGGTAAGGTTGGTTCAGTGGGTTGTGTAGGCTTCCTGGTGGAGGGGACTAGTACCTGTGTTCTGGTGGATGAGGGTGGACCTTGTCTTTCTGGTGGGCAGGACCGCATCTGGTGGTGTGTTTGGGGGTGTCTGTGAATTTAGTATGATTTTGGGCAGCCTCTCTGCTAATGGGTGGGGTTGTGCTCCTGTCTTGCTATTTGTCATGGGGTGTCCAGCACTGTAGCTTGCTGGTCATTGAGTGGAGCTGGCTCTTAGCATTGAGACGGAGATCTCTGAGAGAGCTTTCACTGACTGGTATTATGTGAGGCCAGGAGGTCTCTGGTGCTCTAATGTCCTGAACTCAGCTCTCCCACCTCAGATGCTCAGGCCTTACATCTGGCCGGAACACCAAGACCCTGTCAGCCACATGGCTAGAGTACCTTCAGAGTTGGAGAAGCTGGCCTGCAGTAGCCGTTCTTCTGTGCTGAACATTAGAATCACATGCTTCTTCCTTGTTTTGCTCCAAAGGCAGTGCTCCACAGAGAAAAACAGTAGCCTTGAAAATAGTCACAGCTCTGAGATGGGTTTTTTTTTTCCTTTGTGCTTAGTCGGATTTCACTTGCTCACAGCGGGCTACGTGCAGAGGCCTTGCACCTGGCTCTTCCGACCGGAGTTCCTAGTGTGGAATGGCTGCCGCCAGCACCTCAGCTCAGGCAGGCGTGTGCAGAAGTTGGGTGAAGGACACTTCATCCAAGATGGCATCTGGGGGCCGTGTCCCACATTAAATCTTTACAATATTTAGTGGGAAAATGCCACCATGCGAGATCAAAGAACCTGGGATTTAGATATCAGATGACCAAAATAAGATCATTTTCGGGGACATAGGGAGTTGCTAATCCACGGGGTTAAAACCTCAGTAACACAGCTAAGTTCTAGGGATCTGCTGTACAACATGGTGCCTATAGTTAACAATGTGGTATTGTCCACTTGAAAAATCTGTTTAGAGGGTAGACCTCCTGTTAAGTGTTCTTACTACAATTAAAATTTTAAATTCAGTTGCAGTAGTCAATCAGCACCCTATTTTTTTTTTTTTTTTTTTTGGCAGTATGCGGGCCTCTTACTGCTGTGGCCTCTCCCGTTGCGGAGCACAGGCTCCGGACACGCAGGCTCAGCGGCCATGGCTCACAGGCCCAGCCGCTCCGCGGCATGTGGGATCCTCCCGGACCGGGGCACGAACCCGCGTCCCCTGCATCGGCAGGCGGACTCTCAACCACCGCGCCACCAGGGAAGCCCAAGCACCCTATTTATTTAAAATAAAAATGATTTTCTAACACAATGGTTCTCAACTCCTCATTCCCAGGCCAGTGTTTCCGAGGGATAAAACGCTCCAGTCTGTCACAGTGGCTCACGTATCTGTGTGTGGGAGGGAAAGTGGGGGGTGGGGATGGTGGGCTCTGTCAGATGAGGCAAAGGACGAGGAGATGGGCAGGCAGGACCGCGCAGCAGGAGTAGTTTGAACAAGTTGAACAGCAGCCTCCTCTAACCCCTCCCTGAAGAACCATCACTGTAAACTTGAAAGCTTATGGTGTGAAAGGTCAGGGCACGGTGTGTAGTTTTTCTTGTAGTTGGGATTATCCTCCTGCACAGTAGTTCTCGGCCCTTTCTGCTCATTGGAACACCTGAGACCAATAAAACCAGAACCTTTGGAGGATGATGTGGTCCAAGCTGGGGACGTTTTTGAAAACTCCTCCAGGTGATTAAAACACAGGGCCAGGATGGCAAACTGCTGCCCTTCCTGTGGGCTCTGTAATGTCGGTAACGGTCAGTCACGAGCATTTTATATTTCAGTGTGAATCTTTAATTTAACCTTTGTCATCTAACAAGTTTAAAGCTGGTGGCAGTTTCCCTGCTCGTTTCTTTAGGTGCAAATCACTACACTGAATTCAAAACAGGAAAACCTCACAATATTAATCTTCCAAGTCAATATATTCTTAAAAAGTATTAATGGCATAAAAGTCACCAAAAACTAAAAAGGAGGTTCTTGGTAAGAAGAGTAGATTCTCTGGTGTCTTTCATTTTGCTCTTGCCCCTGGAGGCCATTATTTGACACCATACATAGCGCTGTCACAAGCCTGCCCCCTCCTCTCCCTCTCTCTCATTACACAACTCAATTTAGCCCCAACTAAGAGGTCACCAGAAAGTCCACAAAAGCAGTTTATGTCCAAATTAATATATTAACCCTAAAGAACACTCTTAAATCAATTTCTTTTGTTTGAACACTGAACTGGAGTCTGTGGTGCTGAAAGAATTTTCTGGAAAATAAGATGGGAAGTCAGAGGTGAGGCTCCAAGAATAAAGAACGATAAACTAAAAGGAGCCAATTTGGTAAATCAAATTTTTCTGAGAGACGGCTAAGAGGCTGGTTGCTGAGAAGCTGCAAATGTTGAACTTAAATTTTTTTAAATTTTATTTTGGCACTTTCTTTCACAAGCCAAACCAGGAAAATAACCGAATACGGTTTGTGCAGAAGAGTGACCTGGACAAAATATCTCTGGTCCTTCTACTACTCAGTTGTCTGATCTGTCTTATCTGCTCTTTATTCAATTCGAAATGCAAAGTTTAAATGGGCTGTTTGCTTGTATTTGATTAGACTCTTCCCAGTAATGCGTTCTGTTTAATAGATATTCAGAACATAACCTTGTAGAAAATAGATCAAGATTTCAATTGACCTTAATTATATCTTATTCTCTGTCCTGTTTATTCATTCGCTCAATAAAATGTACTGAACATCTACCACCTGACAGAAAAGACATGAAGGTGCCTTGGCCTAAGGTGGTGGCAGTAGCTCCACAGAGAAATAGAAGGACTGGTGAGATATTTAGGGGTAGAATTTGACAGCCCTTTATGATGGGCTGGATGTGGGACGAAGGGCAGGGAGCAGTCAAGAATGATTCTACTCCTAGGTTTATATCTGAGGTAACTAGGGGATGGTGGCAGGACACCAGGGATGGAAGTGGTGGGCAGGGAGGAGGGCAATTTTCCTGTTCAAGAATGTGTAGGGTGGGTTTGAGTCACAGACTCCTAAAAAACAGGGAACAATTTTGTACGAACATGCACTTTCTGGGGAGACGGTCCTCAGTGTTTGACATTTATTTAAAATAAAGTTAATGACCCCATAAATGGTTAGGGATCACTGATGCACAGCATATAGAACTTGGAAATTCTTAAACATTACATTCAGGTCAAACAGATGGTTCTGCCAAGTTGTTCAAGCAAATGGTCTTTTTTTTTTTTTTAATGTAAATCTTCTCATGTGCCACAATCACATTCTTGGTAATGACAGGGAATATTTTTTTTTTAAATTTTTTAATTTTTTGGCTGTGTTGGGTCTTCACTACTGCACACAGGCTTTCTCTAGTTGCAGCAAGTGGGGGCTACTCTTCGTTGTGGTGAGGGGATTCTCATTGTGATAGCTTCTCTGTTGTGGAGCACGGGCTCTACAGTGCAGGCTCAGTAGCTGCGGCGCACGGGCTTAGCTGCTCCACGGCATGTGGGATCTTCCCGAACCAGGGATCGAACCCGTGTCCCCTGCACTGGCAGGTGGATTCTTAACCACTGCACCACCAGGGAAGTCCAAGCAAATGGTCTTTAATAAGACTATGTATCAAGAATATTCTATGCTTATGATCTGGTACAAGAACAAGGTAGCATCAGTGAGTGTTAATTTCATTCAACTTAGCCAAGACACTTGATAAAAATTCTGCAGAACTCTAGAATTTATATCAAAAACTAATTTCCACAATAAGTTGAATGACTTTGTAAATCTGAAAAGATTCTAAGCAAAGCCAGTACAGAACGCTGGTTTATTGATAATTACATGTTTGCTAGAACTGATTTGGCTTTTTTTGTAAAACTCACCATTTTTCTCTTAACGCAAGTTTTGAGGCAACTTTGCTGAGCCTCATCAATCTGGGTAAAGTCAACTGTTGGGTCAATTCCATGTAGAAACCAAATAAAGACCAAAAAGTTTTGGTGGAGTTATATTTCTGAATCCAAACAGTTTAACAAAGATAAATCTGCATCAACTGCAGAAAAAGTTGTTGAAAAACACAGTCTACCTGATCATAAACAGTTGTTCCACTGCCTAAAATGTGAGATGTAAGAAGGATGCTATCACTTAACTATAGCCAAATGTTCTACCCCTCTCCTCTCAATTTGATTAAGGTGGTGGCAGCAGCTCTACAGAGAAATAGGTGGACTAATGAGACATTTAGGAGGTAGAATTTGACAGGCCTCTGCCCCACTCCAGATGAATACAGGAATGTTATTACTTTTAAAATTCAGAAAAGAAAGGATAAACTTGTGGCTCTGGCCCATATCATGTATGTCTACTTAAGTTTCATCCTTCTAAGCAAAAGGAAAGACCAGTATCTGTTAAGGAGGAAGGTATTGTGAGGAGGAAATATGGAACATCCTATGGGGATATATTTTGCCTAATAGTATTCTAAATGGTTCATACACAGTCTTATTTAATTGACAGGTATTGTCATACACATGGTATGAGAAGAGATTTTTCACCAGAACATATGAGTAACAACACTGTAGTAACAGGATGCTTTTGTCAAGGAGTCATTTGTTGTAGTAAGAAATGAACTGAGCTCAGTCTTTGGTTTCTACCTGTGGTCCTGTGGAATGACAGATTAAGGAAGAGTTTATACCAAACATCACTTAAATGGAGTTGAGAACCACCTGGAAATACTCTGCTCGAGGCAGAAGAGCTACTGCAGCAGACTCTGAATGTGGAACCAGGAAATCAAGGAAGTGACTGAAAGAGCACTGAATTACAGTCACAGCAAGATGGGCCTAGGTTTGTAATTCATGTGTGGAATAGTCTCAAAAGAGTATTTAAGAAACTGGAAGATGGTTTAGAAGGGTTTGATCTGTTGCTATGAAGGAGAGAAAGAAAACAAGTCTTTGAAATGTGTCTGCCAGGTACTTAAGAAAAGGCTCCAGTGTGAATGAATCTCCAATTTCATGGAATAAAAGTATTTACAATACAGCAAAGGTTTACAAAGGCCGAAGTACTTGAAGAATAAAGAGGTCATGCCAAAAATGAAGACATATATTTTGGTCAAGAAGAATGTCAAATATTTGTTTTCACAACTACACAAGAGATTTTGTATTTTACTCAACTAAGCTCTTTGGGTCACATATTTAAGTGACATTTTCGTTCCTGCAGAATTATCACAACAAAAACTATAAAAAAAAAAAACCTAGACATTTTTGACAAAACAAATTCCAACTTCATAAATACTTAAACAAATCAAACAAAATGCTGTTACAAACTCCAAAGATTAGGCTAATCGTAATTCTTTGAGCCCAATAACTTCCCATTAGTTCCATAACATAAGTTTAGAAGGCAGAAATAGAGTAATATTTTGGTTTCCTCATCAAATTATTTATCTAAATTGCACCAAGAAGCAATAATCAAGTAAACATTGTTTCCTATATAACCATTTTTCCATAAACTAAAAAACATTTTAAAAATTTAACAGAAATATAAAACAAACTTTACACCAGACAGAAAGATAAAAGCATTTCCTGATATCTATGCTTATAATCAAGAAAATTTAGCTATGAATAAATTCTCTACTCAGTTTTGGGGTATGTCAAACACTCAATTTCATGTGAAAAGTGGCACACGATGATACTTCTAAAGTTAGAGAAGTCCTTGCCTGAGAAGTTAAAACAATTTCTGTCTACGTGGTTAAGAATGGCAGAGTTTGGGGCTTCCGGGAAGATGGCGGAAGAGTAAGACGCGGAGATCACCTTCCTCCCCACAGATACACCAGAAATACATCTACACGTGGAACAACTCCTACAGAACACCTACTGAACGCTGGCAGAAGCCCTCAGACCTCCCCAAAGCAAGAAACTCCCCACGTACCTGGGTAGGGCAAAAAAATAAAGAGACAAAAGGATAGGGACGGGACCTACACCAGTGGGAGGGAGCTGTGAAGGAGGAAAGGTTTTCTCACACTAGGAAGGCCCTTCGCGGGCAGAGACTGCGGGTGGCGGAGGGGGGAGCTTCGAAGCCGCGGAGGAGAGCACAGCAACAGGGTGTGGAGGGCAAAGCGGAGAGATTCCCGCACAGAGGATCAGGGCCGACCGGCACTCACCTGCCCGAGAGGCTTGTCTGCTCACCTGCCGGGGCGGGCGGGGCTGGGAGTTGAGGCTTGGGCTTCAGTCGGAGCACCGACTGGCGTTGGCGGCGTGAACACAACCTGCAGGGGGTTAGTGCACCACGGCTAGCCGGAAGGGAGTCCGGGAAAGAGTCTGGAGCTGCCGAAGAGGCAAGAGACTTTTTCTTCCCTCTTTGTTTCCTGGTGCGGGAGGAGAGGGGATTAAGAGCGCTGCTTAAAGGAGCTCCAGAGACGGGCGCGAGCCGCAGCTAAAAGCGCGGACCCCAGAGACGGGCATGAGACGCTAAAGGCTCCTGCTGCCGCCAACAAGAAGCCTGTGTGCGAGCACAGGTCACTATCCACACCCCGCTTCCGGGGAGCCTGTGCAGCCCGCCACTGCCACGGCCCCGGGATCCAGGGACAATGGTCCCGGGATCCAGGGACAACTCCCCCGGGAGAACGCACGGCGCGCTTCAGGCTGGTGCAACGTCACGCCGGCGGCTGCCGCCACAGGCTCGCCCCGCACTCCGTGCCCCTCCCTCTCCCCAGCCTGAGTGAGCCAGAGCTCCCGAATCAGCGGCTCCTTTAACCCCGTCCTGTCTGAGCGAAGAACAGATGCCCTCCAGCCACCTACATGCAGAGGCGGGGCCAAATCCAAAGCTGAGCCCCTGGGAGCTGTGAGAACAAAGAAGAGAAAGGGAAATCTCTCCCAGCAGCCTCAGAAGCATCGGATTAAAGCTCCACAATCAACTTGATGTACCCTGCATCTGTGGAATACATGAATACACAACGAATCATCCCAAATTGAGGAGGTGGACGTTGAGAGCAAGATTTATGATTTTTTCCCCGTTTCCTCTTTTTGTGAGTGTGTATATGTATGCTTCTGTGTGAGATTTTGTCTGTATAGCTTTTCTTCCACCATTTGTCCTAGGGTTCTATCCGTCCGTTTTTTTTCTCTTAATAATTATTTTTTATTTTAGTAACTTTATTATATTTTATCTTAATTTTATTTTATCTTCTTTCTTTTTTTCCTTCCTTCCCTCCTTCCTTCCTTCCTTCCTCCCTCCCTCCCTCCCTTCCTCCCTCCTTTCTTTCTTTCTTTCTTTCTTTCTACTTTTACTAATTCTTTCTTTCTACTTTTTCTCCCTTTTATTCTGAGCTGTGTGGATGAAAGGCTCTTGGTGTTGCAGCCAGGAGTCAGTGCTGTGCCTCTGAGGTGGGAGAGCCAACTTCAGGACACTGGTCCACAAGAGACCTCCCAGCTCCACATAATATCAAATGGCGAAAATCTCCCATAGATCTCCATCTTAACACCAGCACCCAGCTTCACTCAATGACCAGCAAGCTACAGTGCTGGACATCCTATGCTAAATAACTAGCAAGACAGGAACCCAACCCCACCCATTATCAGAGAGGCTGCCTAAAATCATAATAAGTCCACAGACACCCCAAAACACACCTCCAGACGTGGACCTGCCCACCAAAAAGACAAGATCCAGCCTTATCCACAAGAACACAGGCACTAGTCCCCTCCACCAGGAAGCCTACACAACCCACGGAACCAACCTTAGCCACTGGGGACAGACACAAAAAACAACGGGAACTACGAACCTGCAGCCTGCAAAAAGGAGACCCCAAACACAGTAAGATAAACAAAATGAGAAGACAAAGAAACACAGCAGATGAAGGAGCAAGGTAAAAACCCACCAGACCTAACAAATGTAGAGGAAATAGGCAGTCTACCTGAAGAAGAATTCAGAATAATGATAGTAAAGATGATCCAAAATCTTGGAAATAGAATAGAAAAAATGCAAGAAACATTTAACAAGGACCTAGAAGAACTAAAGATGAAACAAACAATGATGAACAACACAATAAATGAAATTAAAAATACTCTAGATGGGATCAATAGCAGAATAACTGAGGCAGGAGGACGGATAAGTGACCTGGAAGATAAAATAGTGGAAATAACTACCGCAGAGCAGAATAAAGAAAAAAGAATGAAAAGAATTGAGGACAGTCTCAGAGACCTCTGGGACAACATTAAACACACCAACATTCGAATTATAGGGGTCCCAGAAGAAGAAGAGAAAAAGAAAGGGACTGAGAAAATATTTGAAGAGATTATAGTTGAAAACTTCCCTAATATGGGAAAGGATATAGGTAATCAAGTCCAGGAAGCACAGAGAGTCCCATACAGGATAAATCCAAGGAGAAATATGCCAAGACACATATTAATCAAACTGTCAAAAATTAAATACAAAGAAAATATATTAAAAGCAGCAAGGGAAAAACAACAAATAACACACAAGGGAATCCCCATAAGGTTAACAGCTGATCTTTCAGCAGAAACTCTGCAAGCCAGAAGGGACTGGCAGGACATATTTAAAGTGATGAAGGAGAAAAACCTGCAACCAAGATTACTCTACCCAGCAAGGATCTCATTCAGATTTGATGGAGAAATTAAAACCTTTACAGACAAGCAAAAGCTGAGAGAGTTCAGCACCACCAAACCAGCTTTACAACAAATGCTAAAGGAACTTCTCTAGACTAGAAACACAAGAGAAGGAAAAGACCTACAATAACGAACCCAAAACAATTAAGAAAATGGAAATAGGAACATACATATCGATAATTACCTTAAATGTAAATGGACTAAATGCTCCCACCAAAAGACACAGATTGGCTGAATGGATACAAAAACAAGACCCATATATATGCTGTCTACAAGAGACCCACTTCAGACCTAGAGACACATACAGACTGAAAGTAAGGGGATGGAAAAAGATATTTCATGCAAATGGAAACCAAAAGAAAGCTGGAGTAGCAATTCTCATATCAGACAAAACAGACTTTAAAATAAAGACTATTACAAGAGACAAAGAAGGACACTACATAATGATCAAGGGATCGATCCAAGAAGAAGATATAACAATTGTAAATATTTATGCACCCAACATAGGAGCACCTCAATACATAAGGCAAATACTAACAGCCATAAAAGGGGAAATCAACAGTAACACATTCCTAGTAGGGGACTTTAACACCCCACTTTCACCAATGGACAGATCATCCAAAATGAAAATAAATAAGGAAACACAAGCTTTAAATGATACATTAAACAAGATGGACTTAACTGATATTTATAGGACATTCCATCCAAAAACAACAGAATAAACTTTCTTCTGAAGTGCTCATGGAACATTCTCCAGGATAGATCATATCTTGGGTCACAAATCAAGCCTTGGTAAATTTAAGAAAACTGAAATTGTTTCAAGTATCTTTTCTGACCACAACACTATGAGACTAGATATCAATTACAGGAAAAGATCTGTAAAAAATACAAACACATGGAGGCTAAACAATACACTACTTAATAAAGAAGTGATCACTGAAGAAATCAAAGAGGAAATAAAAAAATACCTAGAAACAAATGACAATGGAGACACGACGACCCAAAACCTATGGGATGCAGCAAAAGCAGTTCTAAGAGGGAAGTTTATAGCAATACAATCCTACCTTAAGAAACAGGAAACATCTCGAATAAACAACCTAACCTTGCACCTAAAGCAATTAGAGAAAGAAGAACAAAAAACCCCCAAAGCTACCAGAAGGAAAGAAATCATAAAAAACAGATCAGAAATAAATGAAAAAGAAATGAAGGAAATGATAGCAAAGATCAATAAAACTAAAAGCTGGTTCTTTGAAAAGATAAACAAAACTGATACACCATTAGCCAGACTCATCAAGAAAAAAAGGGAGAAGACTTAAATCAATAGAATTAGAAATGAAAAAGGAGAAGTAACAACGGACACTGCAGAAATACAAAAGATCATGAGGGATTACTACAAGCAACTCTATGCCAATAAAATGGACAACCTGGAAGAAATGGACAAATTCTTAGAAATGCACAACCTGCCAAGACTGAATCAGGAAGTAACAGAAAATATGAACAGACCAATCACAAGCACTGAAATTGAAACTGTGATTAAAAATCTTCCAAAAAACAAAAGCCCAGGACCAGATGGCTTCACAGGCAATTTCTAACAAACATTTAGAGAAGAGCTAACACCTGTCCTTCTCAAACTCTTCCAAAATACAGCAGAGGGAGGAACACTCCAAAACTCATTCTACGAGGCCACCATCACCCTGATACCAAAACCAGACAAGGATGTCACAAAGAAAGAAAACTACAGGCCGATATCACTGATGAACATAGATGCAAAAATCCTCAACAAAATATTAGCAAACAGACTCCAACGGCACATTAAACGGATCATACACCATGATCAAGTGGGGTTTATTCCAGGAATGCAAGGATTCGTCAATATACGCAAATCAATCAACGTGATACACCATATTAACAAACTGAAGGAGAAAAACCATATGATCATCTCAATAGATGCAGAGAAAGCTTTTGACGAAATTCAACACCCATTTATGATAAAAACCCTACAGAAAGTAGGCATAGAGGGAACTTTCCTCAACATAATAAAGGCCATGTATGACAAACCCACAGCCAACATCGTTCTTAATGGTGAAAAACTGAAAGCATTTCCACTAAGATCAGGAACAAGACAAGGTTGCCCACTCTCACCAGTCTTATTCAACATAGTTCTAGAAGTTTTAGCCACAGCAATCAGAGAAGAAAAGGAAATAAAAGGAATCCAAATCGGAAAAGGAGAAGTAAAGCTGTCACTCTTTGCAGATGACATGATACTATACATAGAGAATCCAAAAGATGCTACCAGAAAACTACTAGAGCTAATCAATGAATTTGGTAAAGTAGCAGGATACAAAATTAATGCACAGAAATCTCTGGCATTCCTATACACTAATGATGAAAAATCTGAAAGTGAAATCAAGAAAACACTCCCATTTACCACTGCAACAAAAAGAATAAAATATCTAGGAATAAACCTACCTAAGGAGACAAAAGACCTGTATCCAGAAAATTATAAGACACTGATGAAAGAAATTAAAGATGATACAAACAGATGGAAAGATATACCATGTTCTTGGATTGGAAGAATCAACATTGTGAAAATGACTCTACTACCCAAAGCAATCTACAGATTCAATGCAATCCCTATCAAACCACCACTGGCATTTTTCACAGAACTAGAACAAAAAATTTCACAATTTGTACGGAAACACAAAAGACCCCGAATAGCCAAAGCAATCTTGAGAACAATAAACGGAGCTGGAGGAATCAGGCTCCCTGACTTCAGACTATACTACAAAGCTACAGTAATCAAGACAGTATGGTACTGGCACAAAAACAGAAATATAGATCAATGGAACAGGATAGAAAGCCCAGAGATAAACCCACGCCCATATGGTCACCTTATCTTTGATAAAGGAGGCAGGAATGTACAGTGGAGAAAGGACAGCCTCTTCAATAAGTGGTACTGGGAAAACTGGACCAGTACATGCAAAAGTATGAGATTAGATCACTCCCTAACACCATACACAAAAATAAGCTCAAAATGATTAAAGACGTAAATGTAAGGCCAGAAACTATCAAATTCTTAGAGGAAAACATAGGCGGAACACTCTATGACATAAATCACAGCAAGATCCTTTTTGACCCACCTCCTAGAGA
Organism: Orcinus orca; assembly: GCF_937001465.1. Taxonomy (NCBI): domain Eukaryota; kingdom Metazoa; phylum Chordata; class Mammalia; order Artiodactyla; family Delphinidae; genus Orcinus; species Orcinus orca. Next base: position 51,539,936 of record NC_064559.1, read on the forward strand.
AATGGAAATAAAAACAAAAATAAACAAATGGGACCTAATGAAACTTCAAAGCTTTTGCACAGCAAAGGAAACCATAAACAAGACCAAAAGACAACCCTCAGAATGGGAGAAAATACTTGCAAATGAAGCGACTGACAAAGGATTAATCTCCAAAATTTATAAGCAGCTCATGCAGCTCAATAACAAAAGAACAAACAACCCAATCCAAAAATGGGCAGAAGACCTAAATAGACATTTCTGCAAAGAAGATATACAGACTGCCAACAAACACATGAAAGAATGCTCAACATCACTAATCATTAGAGAAATGCAAATCAAAACTACAATGAGATATCATCTCACACCAGTCAGAATGGCCATCATCAAAATATCTAGAAACAATAAATGCTGGAGAGGGTGTGGAGAAAAGGGAACCCTCTTGCACTGCTGGTGGGAATGTGAATTGATACAGCCACTATGGAGAACAGTATGGAGGTTCCTTAAAAAACTACAAATAGAACTACCATATGACCCAGCAATCCCACTACTGGGCATATACCCTGAGAAAACCATAATTCAAAAAGAGTCATGTACGAAAATGTTCATTGCAGCTCTATTTACAACAGCCGGGAGATGGAAACAACCTAAGTGTCCATCATCAGATGAATGGATAAAGAAGATGTGGCACATATATACAATGGAATATTACTCCGCCATAAAAAGAAATGAAATTGAGCTATTTGTAATGAGGTGGATAGACCTAGAGTCTGTCATACAGAGTGAAGTAAGTCAGAAAAAGAAAGACAAATACCATATGCTAACACATATATATGGAATTTAAGGGAAAAAAATGTCATGAAGAACCTAGGGGTAAGATAGGAATAAAGACACAGACGTTCTAGAGAATGGACTTGAGGATATGGGGAGGGGGAAGGGTAAGCTGTGACAAAGCGCGAGAGAGTGGCATGGACATATATACACTACCAAACGTAAGGTAGATAGCTAGTGGGAAGCAGCCGCATAGCACAGGGAGATCAGCTCGGTGCTCTGTGACCGCCTGGAGGGGTGGGATAGGGAGGGTGGGAGGGAGGGAGACTCAAGAGGGAAGAGATATGGGAACATATGTATATGTATAACTGATTCACTTTGTTATAAAGCAGAAACTAACACACCATTGTAAAGCAATTATACTCCAATAAAGATGTAAAAAAAAATAAAAATAAAAAGCAGGAAGGAATCGCAAACAGGAAAACTAGAGATGAAACCAGGTGATGCTCACTGCATACAGTACCCTAAGTGGTTAATAAAATAATAAACGATGGAAGCACGACTGCTTCCCATCTACCACGACCCCTCCCTTAGCTGGGAATTGGGCATCTGTGCCAGGCTATAGTCTCCTGTTCTGCAACCTTCCCCGCAGCCCAAGCTCGCACCAGTTGCCAGTACGTGCCATCCAGTGGCTCTGCAGGAACACTCATTCTCTGAGGCAGGAGGACCTCAAACACTGGCCCCTTTCTGAGGTCCTAGGAGGGGAGAGAATTGGGTACCTCTGAAAAGGCATCAGGTAGTGGCAGAGCACTCCCCATGGATCCGAGGCAGGAGGAGTGTGCACTGGGTGAGACCCTAGGAGAATACACATCTTGGACACTCAGTCTATCTGTAGGTGCAGGGAGGAAGGAGCTGCCAGGTGTATGCATGTCACACTGCCACTTTTAGTACCTCGGTTTGGGCTGTTACATCCCCAGGAGCTACTCCTGCTTTGAAACCTTAAACCCCTAATGGCCCTTCTCTTGAGTACAATCTGTCCTTTATCTCCCTCTCCCCATCATTCTACCTGTACCTGTTCTTCAGCCTCAAATAGACCTGGTAACAGTCATAATCGTCATCACCACCATCATCATTGCCATCCTCAAGGCTACCACATACTGAGTGCTTACAATTCACCCAGCACTTCGAGAAATACTGTATGTGGATTGATTCCATTAATCCTCCCAACAACACTAAACCAATAATAATAGAGTTTTTAATCCCTTGTTCCCTCATTTAAAATATATATTTATTTATTTGGCTGTGCCGGGTCTTAGTTGCAGCATGCGGGATCTTTAGTTGTGGCATGTGGGACCTAGTTCTCTGACCGGGGATCGAGCCCCGGGCCCCCTGCACTGGGAGCACAGAGTCTTAGCCACTGGACCGCCAGGGAAGTCCCCCCTCATTTTCTTCCAGGCTCTTTCTGGATTCTTTTCCTTTCCTAACCAACTGTACTGCACAAGCCAAAGAGTTCTGAGTGCCTGCTACCCCCAGAGCCCTCCTCTGAGGAAAGTGGTTACAATGGTGGGGGGCGGTTCTTGTTCTGTCTTGTGTCATATCACTGGACTATGCTTCTGGTGCCAGTGGTTTAGTCTGGGGGTGGGACCCAAGCCCAAAGTGGCTATGGATAGGCTGGACATCAGAATGACCAACCACCCATGATATGGGTCTGTGAGAGTCTGTCTAACAGAGATGCTCCATATTGGATAATGACAACGTCACCCAATCAGATTTCCTCTGGAGGGATGAATGTGAGACGCACACTGGGACAATGAAAGGCAGCCTCCACAGAGATGACAAGATGACAGATGATAACCATGGTAACTATACGTACCTGGATTTGTGTTTACTAAGTGCCAGGTGCCCGGCTGAACGCTTCTCAAATTTTAGATTATCTTTCAGCAGTCTTACAACATAGATACTATTAGCACCTCCACTTTACAGATAAGAAGACAGAGGCTTAAGCAAGTTAATCCATTTGCCATTGGTTACACAGCCATGGTAGGGAGGAGATCCAAACCCAGGCAGCGGGACTGAAGATATTAGTCTATTTCTTTAAATAATAAACATTTTTAAGTTTTAAAAAGATTAACAGGGCTTCCCTGGTGGCGCAGTGGTTGAGAGTCCGCCTGCCGATGCAGGGGACACGGGTTCGTGCCCCGGTCCGGGAAGATCCCACATGCCGCGGAGCGGCTGGGCCCGAGAGCCATGGCTGCTGAGCCTGCGCGTCCGGAGCCTGTGCTCCGCTGCGGGAGAGGCCCGCTGCCGGAAAAAAAAAAAAAAAAAAATTAACACTTGGTTGCCAGGGGAAGGGGGTGGGGGAAGGAGGGATGAATAGGCAGAGCACAGAGGGTTTTAGGGCAGTGAAGCTACTCTGTATGATACTATAATGGTGGATACATGTCATTATACATTTAACCAAACCCATAGGATATACAAAGCCAAGGATGAACCCTAATGTAAACTGTGGACTTTGGGTGGTAATGATGTGTCAGTGTTGGTTCATCGACTGTAACAAATGCACCACTGTGATGGGGGATGTGGATAATGGGGAGGCTGTGCATGTGTTGGGGCAGGGGGCATATGGGAAATCTCTGTATCTTCTGCTCAGTGTTGCTGTGCATCTAAAACTGTTCTAAAAAATAAAGTCTATTTTAAAAAGAAAAAAAAAAAAAAGAATGGCAGAGTTTAAAGTATTCTGGTTCCAAAAGGCTAATGACAACAAGAACTTACTAGGCCAACTGGTGACTGACTAAATGAGACAAATGACACCTGTTAGGAACAGGGCTGCGTTCAAAGCACACGGACAAATTTAGCTGACAGGCGCCTTGGTTGGCATCTTGGAAAACGTCAAGATCTGAACGAGCCATCAGAAATGAAATCTTTTAAATGTCTTAGTGATGGCTCCTGCAAAATTATGAATAATGTGGCACTGTATACATAAGTAAAATGAATTTAATTCTGAAAAGATACCAACAGTTTGTTAGAAAGGCCTTGCTACCTAGTATAAATGTTAATAGGAAGCCTCAGAAGGACTGCTCTGTAATATTTTAGTTTCTCAACCCTGAAGATGCCCCCCACCCTGATTCAGATTCTTCAGCTGTATAACTGGCCCACTGTTATTTAATCTATCCACATTCAAAAATATGAGATCTTTGTAAATCAATCCCTCTCCCCACCAACACCAGGGGCTGCTCAGCTATCTATCAGAACCACCATTCTTTTGGACTTATGCCCAAACTGTGTCTTCTGGCATCAAATCATTTACATGACACAAGATGATGTTGCAATATTTTTCCTGTGGAAAGGGCCCTGAGGAGCTAGGAGTCAGCAGAAATGGGAATTTAAGCTGTGTGACCATAGGCAAGTCAGTCTTTCTAGGTTTCAAATTTCCTCATCTGAGGTCCCTGCTACACCAAAATTCTACAATTCTAAGTCTTTAGGTTAGACATAGTCTGACTGCAGGCAGAAGTCTCTAGTTATCCCCATACCTTGAAATGGACAACTGGCATCTCAAATGTGTGAGAGAGAGAGGGGAAAGGCATGGCTCACTCAGCTGGAATGGCCCTCTTTTGATATCCCATGGTGTGTTTTTGGATGGGAAAGGGGTACTGGCACAAGCCACTGGAGTTAAAACCTGAGTGGCTAATAGTAAAGCCGCTCTCTATTCTACCCCTAAGGAGTTTACAACCAGGATTCTCCTGTGTGTTCTCACCCCCATTCCCTCAACACACACCTCAGGCCCCCACTTCCCAGTCAACATTTCTTGGGGACCATCACTACTTCTAATAGATCCTTAACACCAAAAATATGGGCGGGGGGAGGGCCTGTTCTAAGTATAGTAGATATCAACCCATCTTTTGTCAATAAAATATAATTAACCCTTAACCACGAGCATCTCCCGATCTTTTGAACATTTCTTATTGCTATCCCTGCCCATATACAGAAACCTATTTATTCATTTTCAAATGATCTATTAAATTTGTTTGATGCTTTGAGCTATTTCAGTTAACTACCAAACAAAGCACACCTTCTGGGAGAAGGTAGGGAAACATATTGGCAGATTGGCTGTCCTAGTCAAAGTCAAGTAGTCAACATGTACGAGCCTCCAAAGGTTCATTCTTTACTCTGCTAATTCAAATAGGATCTTAACTATTCATTACTAAACAGGGTTCTGTCAAAGTGTGTTGACACTCATTAGTCTGACATGGGTCTGTCTAAATGATTCTCTGTGTGGCGATTTGCAAATGGATAGGATTCTGAAAGAGCCTTATTAGCACAGTGATTCCATTATTCCCATCTAACTGGCAAAGTGTGAAATTAGTTGCTGTCAGGTTACCCGGTGTTGGTAGAGTTCCTGCTGGTGGTTTTGTGCCATTATAGAGAGGGTTACGGTTTGACCTACTAAATATGTAAATACTGCTTCTACCAGATTCACCCTGCCGGAAACCCAATAATTGTCCATCTTGAGAAGTGATGAATATAACTCAATATTCTGGGTTTTTTCTCTAAAGAGTGAATTCTAAGAAGCATCATCCAAAATGAATTTTCTTCTTTAGAAACAAATTGTGGATAATTATCTAAACTTGTATGAAAAACAGCTTTTCCAGTTCATATCACGGTTGAGTATCACATACGAAATTTAACTGTCATGTGATATTTAACTGTTCATTGATCCTCCATATAACTCTCCAACTGTCTTCTCCAATAAAGATGTCTGATGGAAAATCACAAAAACCCCAATGGCAAACCTGTTCTTTCCGGGTCAACTATCACTGACGTTTCCAGACTACAGTTTTTTGGTCAATTAGTATACCATCATTCTTATAGATATGTTGGAATTAAAGGTAAATCTGGATTTTAAAATTTTACTGCATTTAACATGTTTTCTCTAAAGTTTTTGAACCAAAACACTCAGTAGTTAGAGACTTTGGGTTAAACTTTGTTTCATGATCACTTCATTCTAAGAAAGAAGTTTCAACCAGTAATACTCTACATTGAAATGCACTCTGATATTTACTCTCATCTCACTCCCTTCCTCAGTGGACATTTTGCTGATTAAGTAACTGAGAAGGAAAGAGGAGACATTCCTTACTGTAGAAAGAGAGAAAGGAACTAGGGGCCAGTTCTGCCATTTAACGCCAAAACAGGAGGCCTTAGAAGAGGGGCTAGAAGGGTGAGAACCTAGTCATAGGCAGCGTGCCAGTAATTCACACCTCTTTCTCTAATTTTACCACTAAGAAATGCTTCTGTATTGGATTTTTTACATTTGGGTATAAGTCTGGTATTTTATCACAAAGAAATTTGTATCACTCACATTCTTTAATTTCACCTTTCAGTCTTTTCTCCTGATGGTTTATACTATGAGCTAAACAGAATGTCACATAATAAATTGGACTTCAGAGAACATCATGTTATATAAATGCTTAAACAATACCACTGTTTAACTATTGTTACATTAAGGCTCCAGGGAACTATGATGACTTACAGAGATGGCTCAGCTAAGTTTCAACAATCGGTCTCTATAATTTTGCTGTCAGTCTTCAAGAAATTGCCTACATTGAAAGATAGCTTAATTTTTTTTTTAATGTAAAAGGGTTCACATGACCAAAGCTTCATGGTGTGGATTTTCTTACTGATCCTAGTATTTCAAAGAAATAATGATGGTAAAGATTGGAGCCCTTGATTCTCTCTATGATATAGAAGTTTTCAAATGAGAAAAGGCAGCCTTAAAATTCAGACATCCTTTTTCTGGAAATAGGGATGTGAGAATTTTTGTCTTACCACATATGGATCACAAAACATTAGTTTTTCAGTTTACCTTTATCAGTCATGATATATACAAGAAAAACATTTATACACTGTTATAAAACAGAAACTAACACACCATTGTAAAGCAATTATACCCCAATAAAGATGTTAAAAAAAAAAAACATTTATGGAAACACAAAAACTCCTTTAAACTACTACATTGAACAAAGGTGAACAAAACCATACAGAAAAAGTAACATCCACAAAAATGAAAATTAACATTAAACATCAATACTTACACAACAAAGGGGACTGTTCGCATAACAAAGCTAACAGAGTCACACAGAAAGACAAAAGCATCAACTATCAAAATACTACTTTGTCTCAATACCTCCTTCTCTTTTGGCCTGGGAGGTCACCAGGCCCTAAGCATCTAGTTTATTTTTTCCTCCCTGCTCTCTCATGCTTCCATCCTTTTCACACTGGGGTACCAGTGCAGGAGTCTCCTGGATGTGGCCAGCCGCGCAGCAGCTCCTAAGGCAGCAGTGGCTGTGCTTCGAGGAATGTAGAGCTTCTGAGAAATCTGGTGCTCAGGAGACAAAATCAAAGACAGCTGGTCCATGGCTCCCTGACTCTTATCTTTGAACACTGTAATAGCATGGCTACTAGAAAAATCTTCATTCTCTAGGCTCTCTGGAGAGCTTTCCACTGAAAAAGAAAGAAAACACAGGTCTTTTCAAGAGGTTCTCACACGCTCCCATTCTAGATCTTTACTAACGTGTGTTACAACCATCTTCTGGTTAGGTGGTGCCAATTACCAATGGCAAATCAGAGAGAAAGAGACTCAGAAACCAGTCAAAAAATGGAAAGGAGATGAGGATGGGGGATCATGCACTGAGATAAAATAAATCTTGTCAGGATGAGGGCAAAGAAGAGAGGAAAAAATATCTACTTGTGAATAAGGAAGGGAAGATCTCTTTCTAGGACATCAAAAAAATAAATTGGGTATAATTCCAATTCCAGGGAAGAATCCTTAAGCTCCCTTACTTCCTCCTCTCAGCAGTGAGCAAAATGGTGTCCCACGGGCCTTCTCTATTGCGAAAGTGGTCCCAATTCCAAGTCTGCCAGCATAAAAACAAAACTGACCAAACTGACCATAAAAATGAAAATTAACATTAATTAACATTAACTGTGTTTGTTAAGAAATTCCAAAAGCCAATTATTAGCCACAAAAAGAATTCCTTGGGAATTAGTTTAACTAAGAAGAAATAATCTTTTCAATGGAATAAACTGCTGGGAACTCCATGCTGAGAGTTCTTAATAGCCACGGAAGTGGATACTAGCATCCTCACATGTGTACTCTAGACCAGGGCTACTGAAGGAGCTGGTCTATGAATTGTTTGAACCTGCCTGCAATGAGAGAAGGAGCTTTTGCCAACATATAAACCAACACACTGCTTCCTTCAAGAAAGTCCTCCTTTAGGAAAAAAAAAAAATCTAGGGGAGCTAAACAATGTGCTGTTGTGTTGTCCATCATCACAAATGCTTCACAGACTAGTACCGGTATGCTGACTACATTCTGAAAAGCACCTCTCTAGACCTTAAAATTACAGATTTCAAAAATTCAGAAAAATATCAGGTATAATCCAATATCTTATTTTGCATCTTTAGCATCTAGCAGCAGTAGCATGTGGTACACGTGCCATATAGTTATGATAAATTAAATTAAGGAGAATTTTACAGGATATTCTAAAAAGTAAAACTCTGACCGCAAGACTATAATTAATGCCCACTAGAGTGGAAAAGAGACAGTGAGTTCTAGTGAAGTAATGGGGCTTTACAGGAAGTCGTTGGTGAGCTCAGATTTTAAAAGGTATAAAAACATGAAAGCAGGGACACACGATGAAAGAATTTAAAAGAGTAGCAAAACTTCTGCTTCCAGACGTGATGCTAATTAAACAGGGATTGAAAAATAATCTCTCCTGCTTTAAACAACTGAAAAACTGGACAAAGTATATAAAACAACAGCTTTCAGACACTGAACAACAAGCTCAGAGGACAGTGCTCCCTGAGAGACGGGAAACAAAGTGAGCCCTACAAGTGCCTGAGCTCACTGTCAAAATAAAGCCCAGGCTGCAGTACAGGGAGGGAGAGTCCACATTGAGCCTGGAGGTCTCCCTGTGCTGAGAAGACAGAGTTTGGAATTCATGGAGGCCAGGTGTCCGGAATTCGTGGGGGAAAAGTACAAGTGAAGAGGCAGCTGCAGAGAGAGAAGAAGCCGGAGACCTGCAGAGGTCGCTTTGAGTCTTAGGCTAGGTAGCGATCTGGCTCACGTATGTGAGGGGACCACCAAGGCCCAGGAGAAAACCTACCTGAAAGGAGTAGGCAGAACAAACACTAGGCATTTTATACTGGGGCAAAATAGTTTGTGTTCCCACCAGCTACAGTGTAAAGACATCCTAACACATAGGACATCAAGTCCCATCAATACCCTCAGAAAGGTACTGCCTAGCAGGGCCAACAGACTTAAGGCTTTTCTAAATCAGCCTAATGAAACCTAAACTAAACACAGAAATAATCAAAGCAATTTCAGGTAATTTAATTACATTCCTACCCCCCCCCAATAAATTATACATAGACAGCAGGGAGGGAGGGAAGGAAGGAAGAAGGAAGGGAGGGAGGGAGGGAGGGAGGGAGGGAGGAAGGAAGAAAAAGAGATTCAGCCAACTATATATAATTCAGCATCTCCCATCCAATAAAAAATTACCAGATACACAAAGAAGCAGAAAAATGTGACTTGTAATTAGGAGAAAAACCAATCAGTAGGAGCCAATTCAGAAATGACAGATGACAGAATGCAGAAATGATACATATGCTAGAATCACAAGACAAGGGTATTACAATAGCTGTCATAAGAACACTCCAAGTATTCAAGAAGTGAATGATGAGTATGCTGAAGAGAAAGATGGAAGATAGAAAAAAGACCCAAACCAAACCCTAGAGATTATAACTTGAACTTCTGAGATGAAAAATATACTGGATGGGAAAAGAACATATTAAACACTGAACAAGAAAAGGTTATATGATGCTCATAGATCAGAAGACTCAATATTGTTAACATGTCACTTCTCCCCAACTTGATCTAGAGATTAAAAAAAAAAATCCCAATAAAACTTTTAGCAGGCTTTCAGTAGAAATTAAACTAATCCTAAAATTCATATGGAATATGACCTAGAATAGCCAAAACAATCTGAAAAAGAAGAACAAATTTATATGATTTCAAGACTTATTATAAAGCCACAAAAATCAAGACAGTGGTATAAAGGCAGACGTAATAGTAATAGAACAGAATGAAAGTCCAGAAATAGACCCTCACATATACAACTTAATTGGCTTTTGGCAAAGACATCAAGGCAGTTTAATGGAGAAAGGACAGTCTTTTCAATAAATCATGCTGAAACAGCTGAATAATTATATGTAATCAAAATAAACATTGATCCTTACATCACACCATACACAAAAATTAACAAACTGGATCACAGACCTAATGCAGGACCTAAAACTATAAAACTTTTATAAGAAAATGTAAGAGAAAGTCTTAGTTACTTGAGTTAGGAAAGATTTCTAAATAGGACACAAAAAGTTCAAACTATAAAGGAAAAAAACCCAACAAATCTGATTTCATCAAAAGGAAAACTTTTGCTCTTCCAAGGATGCTGTTACGGAAATGAAAAGGCAAGCCACATACCTGAAATATTTGCAACAGATGAATCTGACAAAGGTTTTGTATCCAGAATAAAGAATTTTTACAAATCAATAAAAAGAAGATAATCCAACAAAAATGCACAAATACTTGAACAGGTAATTAACTAAAGAAGATATACAGATGGTACATACACACATGAAAACATAGTCAACATCACTGGCAAATAGGGAAATGTAAATTAAAACCACAATAAGATACCACCACACACCCACTAGAATGGTAAAATTTTAAAAGACTGGCAATATAATATGTTGCCAAGAAGATGAAGCAATCAGAACTTAGGTATATCGCTGGTGTGAATTACCAAATGGTTCAGCCACTTTGGAAAACATTTTAGCAGTTCTTAAAAAGTTAAACAGGGGCTTCCCTGGTGGTGCAGTGGTTAAGAATACGCCTGCCAATGCAGGGGACACAGGTTCCATTCCTGGTCCGGGAAGATCCCACGTGCCGCAGAGTAACTAAGCCCGTGCACCACAACTACTGAGCCTGAGCTCAAGAGCCCACGAGCCACAACTACTGAGCCCGTGTGCCACAACTACTGAAGCCCGCACACTTACAGACCATGCTCCGCAACAAGAGAAGCCACTGCAATGAGAAGCCCGTGCACCGCAACGAAGAGTAGCCCCCACTCGCTGCAACTAGAGAAAGCCCACGCACAGCAACAAAGACCCAACGCAGCCAAAAATAAATAAATAAATAAATAGATTTATTTTAAAAAAAAAAAGTTAAACATGCAGTTAGCATATGACCCAGCAATTCCACTCCAAGGTACTTGCTGAATAGAAATAAAAAACATACGTCTACGCAAAGAGCTGTATGTGAACACTCACAGCAGCTTTATTCATAATGGCCCAAATCTGGAAACAATCCAGACGTCTGTCATCTGGTGAACAGATAAACAAATTGTGGTATTTCCATACAACTGGGTACTACTCAACAATGAATAGGAACAAACTTTAGACACCAGCAACAACATAAATGAATCTCTAAAAATCACTCTAAATGAAAGAAATCAGACATAAAAACTACATACTGTATGACTCCCTTTATATGAAATTCTAGAAAAGGAAAAGTAACATGCCAGAAGCCAGAAAGTAGGGGGAGGGAATGACTGCAAAGGGATATGAGGAAGCCTTTTAGACTGGCGGAAATATTCTATTATCATGACTGTGGTGCTTATTACAAGACTGTACACATTTGTCAGAACTCATAGCATTGTACACTTAAAAACTGGCAAGTTTTACTGTGCATAAACCTGACCCCGCCACCCCCCAAATTGCAGAAAAAAAAGAAGAGTGGCAAAGTGAAAGGGAACAATTGGAGGAGTTCAGACAAATGCTAACATCAGCAATTTTTCAAGTCATGTTCTGAAAAGATAAATGAAGGTTTTTAACAACATGGCAAACCACTGCATTTGTCAACTGTATGTCAACCTACCTGAACCAGAGTGTTTTTGTGAGGAATCGACCACTGCAGGAGTTGAGTTGAGTGCTGCTGTGGACAGCTGAATTTGCTTTGGACAAGTCTCAATGCTGCTAGGCTCAAACTGGCCACCTTCTGCTGACTGCTGTGACTGGATAAGAGAGATGTAGAACTCCTCCAATTCGGGCAATGTGGGAGAATCTGAGGAACTCTTTAAGTTTGGTTGCTACAGAATGGGGAAAACGGGGCAAAAGCATGAAAAGTAACTGTTAGTTCAACAGTAAGAATTAAGTCTATTTTGTTTCCTTACTTATATACAATAGAATATTTTCATATCATAATTAATAAATAAAACTCCCCACTTTTAAAAATCTAGATACTCTCTGGAAAACAAGTCCTTCTCTAACTTAGTGACCATTAATTCAAGAAGCATGTATTGAATGCATATTATGAGCAAACATGGTACTGAGGGCTGCCAAGGAAGAACGGCAGGAAATGAGAGGAATAACATTCACTGAGCACTCATTGTCAGGCACAATGCTAGGTTCTTGGCATGTGTTTCTTCAATGAAACATCAGAACGTTTTTCTAGGTTAGGTGTTGTTACATCTTTATTACCGCTTCCTTTACTTAGCATAATGCTTTTTTACAAGAGGCTTACCAAGTTATCCAATGTCAACCAGTTAGTGACAAGGCAGAGAGATGAACTCAGGCTAGCCCATGTTCTCTCTGCTCCATCACACTGCCTCCCAGTAAATACGATCCCTGTCCCTAAGGAGCTCACAGTCCTCGGCTAGGGAAACAGTACACGTGCTGCAGGTGGCCACGAAGAAGGCACTAACTGCAGTCCACAGCATCAAAAACATGTTAGGAGAACACAAAGGACTTAAAGGAGGGCTCCTCAGAAGAAGTGACAAAATGGAGTACTAAGAATCAGGGTTTGAGAGGAAAAGATGAACTTCCCAAACAAAGCCTCGATTTGGGCTAAAGCGAATGAAGTGCCAAATTGTAATCAACAGATCCTATATCCTACCACAGAGCCGCTGCTGAAATAGCTACAGTTTGCAGTGACTCAGAGAATTTGTCTTCTGTGATGCTAACTAACTGGCACTGACGATTAAGTGGGCCCCGTCAGGACCAGGCCGTAATGAACCGACCTAAGTGGCTTACAGCCTGGGATCTGCCCAGGGTAAACTGAAACAAAATTTATACAAACAGAAGATGTAGCTTTGTGTGTTCTTTAGGCTGTGGAGTAGACATTTAATATCAGCTGGCATTCCTTTTGCATTCCTTTTTTCTTCCATTACGAAACACCTTGTTCATTTTCAAACATGGCTGGCATGGATGTGACTGGTATATAATTATGTCATATACAAATGGCTGTGCCCCTTTATCTGGCAGCAAAAATGAAAACTCTAGAAGTCCACATAGCTATCCTGCCATACAATATGCTACTTCAGGAGAGCAAAGAGCTGGATTCAATTTTTTGCTTAATTTATGCAACTTCATGTATGTGCTTTAGCTACCCTTTAAGTTTATTTTACTTATTTATTTTTTTTAAACATCTTTATTGGAGCATAATTGCTTTACAATGGTATGTTAGTTTCAGCTTCACAACAAAATGAATCAGTTATATATATACATATGTTCCCATATCTCTTCCTGCTTGCGTCACCCTCCCTCCCACCCTCCCTATCCCACCCCTCCAGGCGGTCACAAAGCACCGAGCTGATCTCCCTGTGCTATGCGGCTGCTTCCCACTAGCTGTCTACCTTACGTTTGGTAGTGTATACATGTCCATGCCTCTTTATTGCTTTGTCACCGTTTACCCTTCCCCCTCCCCATAGCCTCAAGTCCATTCTCTAGTAAGTCTGTGTCTTTATTCCTGTTTCACCCCTAGGTTTTTCATGACATTTTTTTTTTCTTAAATTCCATATATATGTGTTAGCATACAGTATTTGTCTCTCTCTTTCTGACTTACTTCACTCTGTATGACAGACTCTAGGTCTATCCACCTCATTACAAATAGCTCAATTTCGTCTCTTTTTATGGCTGAGTAATATTCCATTGTATATATGTGCCACATCTTCTTTATCCATTCATCCGATGATGGACACTTAGGTTGTTTCCATCTCTGGGCTATTGTAAATAGAGCTGCAATGAACATTTTGGTACATGACTCTTTTTGAATTATGGTTTTCTCAGGGTATATGCCCAGTAGTGGGATTGCTGGGTCATATGGTAGTTCTATTTGTAGCTTTTTAAGGAACCTCCATACTGTTCTCCACAGTGGCTGTATCAATTTACATTCCCACCAACAGCGTAAGAGGGTTCCCTTTTCTCCACACCCTCTCCAGCATTTATTGTTTCTAGATTTTTTGATGATGGCCATTCTGACTGGTGTGAGATGATATCTCATTGTAGTTTTGATTTGCATTTCTCTAATGATTAGTGATGTTGAGCATTCTTTCATGTGTTTGTTGGCAGTCTGTATATCTTCTTTGGAGAAATGTCTATTTAGGTCTTCTGCCCATTTTTGGATTGGGTTGTTTGTTCTTTTGTTATTAAGCTGCATGAGCTGCTTATAAATTTTGGAGATTAATCCTTTGTCAGTTGCTTCATTTGCAAATATTTTCTCCCATTCTGAGGGTTGTCTTTTGGTCTTGTTTATGGTTTCCTTTGCTGTGCAAAAGCTTTTAAGTTTCATTAGGTCCCATTGGTTTACTTTTGTTTTTATTTCCATTTCTCTAGGAGGTGGGTCAAAAAGGATCTTGCTGTGATTTATGTCATAGAGTGTTCTGCCTATGTTTTCCTCTAAGAGTTTGATAGTTTCTGGCCTTACATTTAGGTCTTTAATCCATTTTGAGCTTATTTTTGTGTATGGTGTTAGGGAGTGATCTAATCTCATACTTTTACATGTAGCTGTCCAGTTTTCCCAGCACCACTTATTGAATAGGCTGTCCTTTCTCCACTGTACATTTCTGCCTCCTTTGTCAAAGATAAGGTGACCATATGTGCGTGGGTTTATCTCTGGGCTTTCTATCCTGTTCCATTGATCTATATTTCTGTTTTTGTCCCAGTACCATACTGTCTTGATTACTGTAGCTTTGTAGTATAGTCTGAAGTCAGGAAGCCTGATTCCTCCAGCTCCATTTTTCGTTCGCAAGATTGCTTTGGCTATTCGGGGTCTTTTGTGTTTCCATACAAATTGTGAGATTTTTTGTTCTAGTTCTGTGAAAAATGCCAGTGGTAGTTTGATAGGGATTGCATTGAATCTGTAGATTGCTTTGGGTAGTAGAGTCATTTTCACAATGTTGATTCTTCCAATCCAAGAACATGGTATATCTCTCCATCTATTTGTATCATTTTTAATTTCTTTCATCAGTGTCTTATAATTTTCTGCATACAGGTCTTTTGTCTCCTTAGGTAGGTTTATTCCTAGGTATTTTATTCTTTTTGTTGCAATGGTAAATGGGAGTGTTTTCTTGATTTCACTTTCAGATTTTTCATCCTTAGTGTATAGGAATGCCAGAGATTTCTGTGCATTAATTTTGTATCCTGCTACTTTACCAAATTCATTGATTAGCTCTAGTAGTTTTCTGGTAGCATCTTTAGGATTCTGTATGTATAGTATCATGTCATCTGCAAACAGTGACAGCTTTACTTCTTCTTTTCCGATTTGGATTCCTTTTATTTCCTTTTCTTCTCTGATTGCTGTGGCTAAAACTTCCAAAACTATGTTGAATAAGAGTGGTGAGAGTGGGCAACCTTGTCTTGTTCCTGATCTTAGTGGAAATGCTTTCAGTTTTTCACCATTGAGGACAATGTTGGCTGTGGGTTTGTCATATATGGCCTTTATTATGTTGAGGAAAGTTCCCTCTATGCCTACTTTCTGCAGGGTTTTTATCATAAATGGGTGTTGAATTTTGTCAAAAGCTTTCTCTGCATCTATTGAGATGATCATATGGTTTTTCTCCTTCAATTTGTTAATATGGTGTATCACGTTGATTGATTTGCGTATATTGAAGAATCCTTGCATTCCTGGAATAAACCCCACTTGATCATGGTGTATGATCCGTTTAATGTGCTGTTGGATTCTGTTTGCTAGTATTTTGTTGAGGATCTTTGCATCTATGTTCATCAGTGATATTGGCCTGTAGTTTTCTTTCTTTGTGACATCCTTGTCTGGTTTTGGTATCAGGGTGATGGTGGCCTCGTAGAATGAGTTGGGGAGTGTTCCTCCCTCTGCTATATTTTGGAAGAGTCTGAGAAGGATAGGTGATAGCTCTTCTCTAAATGTTTGATAGAATTCGCCTGTGAAGCCATCTGGTCCTGGGCTTTTGCTTGTTGGAAGATTTTTAATCACAGTTTCAATTTCAGTGCTTGTGATTGGTCTGTTCATATTTTCTATTTCTTCCTGATTCAGTCTTGGCAGGTTGTGCCTTTCTAAGAATTTGTCCATTTCTTCCAGGTTATCCATTTTATTGGCATAGAGTTGCTTGTAGTAATCTCTCATGATCTTTTGTATTTCTGCAGTGTCCGTTGTTACTTCTCCTTTTTCATTTCTAATTCTATTGATTTGAGTCTTCTCCCTTTTTTTCTTGATGAGTCTGGCTAATGGTTTATCAATTTTGTTTATCCTTTCAAAGAACCAGCTTTTAGTTTTATTGATCTTTGCTATCGTTTCCTTCCTTTCTTTTTCATTTATTTCTGATCTGATTTTTATGATTTCTTTCCTCCTGCTAACTTTGGGGATTTTTTGTTCTTCTTTCTCTAATTGCTTTAGGTGCAAGGTTAGGTTGTTTATTCGAGATGTTTCCTGTTTCTTAAGGTAAGATTGTATTGCTATAAACTTCCCTCTTAGAACTGCTTTTGCTGCATCCCATAGATTTTGAGTCATCGTGTCTCCATTGTCATTTGTTTCTAGGTATTTTTTGATTTCCCCTTTGATTTCTTCAGTGATCACTTCGTT
This sequence comes from Orcinus orca, assembly GCF_937001465.1. Lineage (NCBI taxonomy): Eukaryota > Metazoa > Chordata > Mammalia > Artiodactyla > Delphinidae > Orcinus > Orcinus orca. The sequence continues at coordinate 51,556,632 of NC_064559.1, forward strand.
ATTAAGTAGTGTATTGTTTAGCCTCCATGTGTTTGTATTTTTTACAGATCTTCTCCTGTGATTGATATCGAGTCTCATAGCGTTGTGGTCGGAAAAGATACTTCATACAATTTCAATTTTCTTAAATTTACCAAGGCTTGATTTGTGACCCAAGATATGATCTATCCTGGAGAATGTTCCATGAGCACTTGAGAAAAATGTGTATTCTGTTGTTTTTGGATGGAATGTCCTATAAATATCAATTAACTCCACCTCATTTAATGTATCATTTAAAGCTTGTGTTTCCTTATTTATTTTCATTTTGGATGATCTGTCCATTGGTGAAAGTGGGGTGTTAAAGTCCCCTACTATGAATGTGTTACTGTCGATTTCCCCTTTTATGGTTGTCAGTATTTGCCTTATGTATTGAGGTGCACCTATGTTGGGTGCATAAATATTTACAATTGTTATATCTTCCTCTTGGATCGATCCCTTGATCATTATGTAGTGTCCTTCTTTGTCTCTTCTAATAGTCTTTGTTTTAAAGTCTATTTTGTCTGATATGAGAATTGCTACTCCAGCTTTCTTTTGGTTTCCATTTGCATGAAATACCTTTTTCCATCCCCTTACTTTCAGTCTGTATGTGTCTCTAGGTCTGAAGTGGGTCTCTTGTAGACAGCAAATATATGGGTCTTGTTTTTGTATCCATTCAGCCAATCTGTGTCTTTTGGTGGGAGCATTTAGTCCATTTACATTTAAGGTAATTATCGATATGTGTGTTCCCATTCCCATTTTCTTAATTGTTTGGGGTTTGTTATTGTAGGTCTTTTCCTTCTTTTGTGTTTCTTGCCTAGAGAAGTTCCTTTAGCAGTTGTTGTAGAGCTGGTTTGGTGGTGCTGAACTCTCTCAGCTTTTGCTTGTCTGTAAAGGTTTTAATTTCTCCATCAAATCTGAATGAGATCCTTGCTGGGTAGAGTAATCTTGGTTGCAGGTTTTTCTCCTTCAACACTTTCAATATGTCCTGCCACTCCCTTCTGGCTTGCAGAGTTTCTGCTGAAAGATCAGCTGTTAACCTTATGGGGATTCCTTTGTGTGTTATTTGTTGTTTTTCCCTTGCTGCTTTTAATATGTTTTCTTTGTATTTAATTTTTGACAGTTTGATTAATATGTGTCTTGGCGTATTTCTCCTTGGATTTATCCTGTATGGGACTCTCTGTGCTTCCTGGACTTGATTAACTATTTCCTTTCCCATATTAGGGAAGTTTTCAACTATAATCTCTTCAAATATTTTCTCAGTCCCTTTCTTTTTCTCTTCTTCTTCTGGAACCCCTATAATTCGAATGTTGGTACGTTTAATGTTGTCCCAGACGTCTCTGAGACTGTCCTCAGTTCTTTTCATTCTTTTTTCTTTATTCTGCTCTGCAGTAGTTATTTCCACTATTTTATCTTCCAGGTCACTTATCCGTTCTTCTGCCTCAGTTATTCTGCTATTGATCCCATCTAGAGTACTTTTAATTTCATTTATTGTGTTGTTCATCGTTGCTTGTTTCATCTTTAGTTCTTCTAGGTCCTTGTTAACTGATTCTTGCATTTTGTCCATTCTATTGTCCATTCTATCTCCAAGATTTCGGATCAACCTTACTATCATTATTCTGAATTCTTTTTCAGGTAGACTGCCTATTTCCTCTTCATTTGTTAGGTCTGATGGGTTTTTATCTTGCTCCTTCATCTGCGGTGTGTTTTTCTGTCTTTCATTTTGCTTATCTTACTGTGTTTGGGGTCTCCTTTTTTGCAGGCTGAAGGTTCGTAGTTCCTGTTGTTTTTTGTGTCTGTCCCCAGTGGCTAAGGTTGGTTCAGTGGGTTGTGTAGGCTTCCTGGTGGAGGGGACTAGTGCCTGTGTTCTGGTGGATGAGGCTAGATCTTGTCTTTCTGGTGGGCAGGTCCACGTCTGGTGGTGTTTTGGGGTGTCTGTAGACTTATGATGATTTTGGGCCGCCTCTCTGCTAATGGGTGGGGTTGTGTTCCTGTCTTGCTAGTTGTTTGGCATAGGATGTCCAGCACTGTAGCTTGCTGGTCGTTGAGTGAAGCTGGGTGCTGGCGTTGAGATGGAGATCTCTCGGAGATTTTTGCTGTTTGATATTATGTGCAGCTGGGAGGTCTCTTGTGGATCAGTGTCCTGAAGTTGGCTCTCCCACCTCAGAGGCACAGCACTGACTCCTGGCTGTAGCACCAAGCGCCTTTCATCCACAGGGCTCCTTAATTTGGGATGATTCGTTGTCTATTCAGGTATTCCACAGATGCAGGGTATATCAAGTTGATTGTGGAGCTTTAATCCGCTGCTTCTGAGGCTGCTGGGAGAGATTTCCCTTTCTCTTCTTTGTTCTCACAGTTCCCAGGGGCTCAGCTTTGGATTTAGCCCCGCCTGTGCGTGTAGGTCGCCGGAGGGCGTCTGTTCTTTGCTCAGACAGGACGGGGTTAAAGGAGCCGCTGATTCGGAGGCTCTGGCTCACTCAGGCCCGGGGGTAGGGAGGGGCACGGAGTGTGGGGCGGGCCTGCGGCGGCAGAGGCAGCGAGACGTTGCAGCCTGAGGCGCGCCTGTGCGTTCTCCCGGGGGAGTTGTCCCTGGATCCCGGGACCCTGGCAGTGGCGGGCTGCACAGGCTCCCCGGAAGGGCGTGTGGCTAGTGACCTGTGTTCGCACACAGGCCTCCTGGCGGCTGCAGCAGCGGCCTTAGCGTCCCATGTGTCCCATGTCCGTCTCTGGGCTCCGCACTCTTAGCCGCGGCTCGCGCCCGTCCCTGGAGCTCTCTCAAGCAGCGTTCTTAATCCCCTCTCCTCGTGCACCAGGAAACAAAGAGGGACGTAAAAGTCTCTTGCCTCTTCGGCAGGTCCAGACCCCTCCCCGGACTCTCTCCCGGCCAGCCGCGGTGCACTAACGCCCTGCAGGCTGTGTTCACGCCGCCAACCTCAGTCCTCTCCCGGCGCTCCGACAAAAGCCGGAGCCTCAGCTCCCAGTCCCGCCCGCCCCGGCGGGCGAGCAGACAAGCCTCTCGGCTGGCGAGTTCCGGTCGGCCCGATCCTCTGCGCTGGAATCTGTCCGCTTTGCCCTCCGCACCCCTGTTGCTGTGCTCTCCTCCGCGGCTCCCAAGCTCCCCCACTCCGCCTCCCGAAGTCTCCACCCGCGAAGGGGCTTCCTAGTGTGTGGACACTTTTCCTCCTTCACAGCTCTCTCCCGCTGGTGCAGGACCCGTCCCTGTCCTTTTGTCTCTGTTTAGTTTTTTCTTTTGCCCTACCCAGGTACGTGGGGGGTTTCTTGCCTTTTGGGAGGTCTGAGGTCTTCTGCCAGCGTTCAGTAGGTGTTCTGTAGGAGTTGTTCCACGCGTAGATGTATTTCTGGTGTATCTGTGGGGAGGAACGTGATCTCCGCGTCTTACTCTTCCGCCATCTTCCCGGAAGTCCTCTCCGCTACCCTTTAAGTTTATTCTCACTGAAAATGAGGTTCTTTCAATAAAGCTTCAGTGATAATTAAGTAAATATTAATATGGCAAACTTTTAGAGCTGGAAAGATCATTAATCCAAATCAGTCCTTGTAGATGGATAAACTAAGGCCCCAAAAGCCAACTTGTTCAAACTTGTGGTAAAGACTAAGCCACAGATGACAGAACTCCCAGACAGGTGTTTTTTACACTAAGCCCTGCTGCCTATTTTCAGGAGTTTAACAAAATCAAAATCAGAAACAGTTTTTTTAAAAGCTGTATCTTTTTTTCTTTCCTGATAAATATGATTTTGAAGAAAGACAAATTGTTAAAACATATTTAAATGCATTCTGACAGCTTTTCACACTGGAAAAAAAGAACATAGGTGAATGCCTTCTAAATGTGTATGCCAGTACTGAAAGCAAGTACCTGCGGGCAACTTAAGCACTTAATTGAAAAGTAAGAGTCTCTTCCTCTAAACAGTGGTTTAGGGTGCTGCTGCTCAAAATGTGATTCACCATCAAGCAGCTTCAGCATCACCTGGAAGCTTGTAGGACAGGGAGAACCTCAGTCCCCATACCAGATCTGCTCAGTCAGAATCTGCATTTTCACAAGATTCTCAGGTGATCTGTATGAACATTATAGTTTGAGAAGTATTGCTCTACCAGATTTATCCCTCTGTAGTTATCAACTACTGACTCCCTCGTAGTTGTCTGAAAATATACCTTTATGGAACTAGAGGTTAGTGGCAGATTTTCAAGAAACATGTTCATGATTTCTGAAACATTAACTTATGCAATCAAAAGAATAGCCCCAAACCACAACATACAACTTCATGCCCACTAGGATGGCTATAATTTTTGTTGTTGTTGTTGTGGTATGCGGGCCTCTCACTGTTGTGGCCTCTCCCGTTGCAGAGCACAGGCTCCGGACGCGCAGGCCCAGTGGCCATGGCCCACGGGCCCAGCCGCTCCGCGGCATGTGGGATCCTCCTGGACCGGAGCACGAACCTGCGTCCCCTGCATCGGCAGGCGGACTCTCAACCACTCCGCCACCAGGGAAGCCCCCTATAATTTTTAAAACTAGATAATAGCAAGTGTTGGCAAAGATGTGGACAAATTGGAACACTCTTATATTGCTGGTGGGAATGTAAAATGTTGCAACTGCTTGGAAAAGTCTGGCAATTCCTCAAAACACTAAACACAGAGTTAACATAGGACCCAGCCATTCAACTCTTAGGTATATACCTAAGAAAACTGAAAACGTATGTCCACATAAAAACACATACACAAATGTCACAGCAGCACTATTCATAATAGGAGAAAAACAGAAACAACTCAAATGTCCATCAGCTGACACATGGATAAACAAAACGTGGCCTATCCATACAATGGATTATTCAGCCACAAAAAGAAGTAAAGTACTGATACATGATACACATGATGAACCTTGAGAACATTACGCTAAGAAGCCAGACACAAAAGGCCACATACTGTATTGATTCCAATTATATGAAATGTCCTGAAGAATAAGTAAATCAATAGAGAAAGTAAGATGAGGGGTTGCCTGGGGGGAAGAGGGTTGGGGAGTTTGGGTGGGGGTGACAGCTGAAGAATGCGTTTCTTTCTGAGATAATGAAAATGTTCTGAAATTCTTATGGTGATGATGGAGGCACAATATGCTAGTAAACTAGTGAATATACTAAAAGCCGTTGAATTGTACACTTTAAATGGGTGAACTGTATGGTATGTATATTATATCTCAATTAAGTTGAGGAGACAGAGGATGGAGTCTGAGCCCCACGAATGCGGAGGAGCGTTGACAAACTCCTCAGGCTTTCAGCTGAGATCTCCAAAGAATCATGCTTTAGGAGTAAGAGCCACATTCAAGGACTAGGGACAAAAGTGAAATACAGCAGTCCTCACCAAACCTAAACCAAGCCTCAATATGTGTGAAGGTGACTGGCTGGAATCTGCCAGCCACTAGACAACTGAACCCTCTTTGGAGAGGAAGCTATTTCATCCAGAGCCTCTCTAAATTCCATAATGTTCAACATTCAATTAAAAAGAACCATGAGGTATGCTCCGCCTGTCTTTCCCCTCCCCTGAATGCCCAAAACAGGATCAAATGACAAGATCAAATAGAGAAAAAAGACAGTAAGAACACACTCAAAGGTAATTCAGATATTGAAATTATCTGCGAAAAACTTTAAAATAACTATGATTATTAACATGTTCAAGAAAATGGAAGTTACAGACAAAACTGAGGAAAATATGGAGAATTTAAACGGAGAACTGGAATCTATAAAATAAAGAATCAAATGGACATTCTAGAACTGGAAAATAATATGTTTGAAATTAAGAGCTCAACGTGTGGGTTTAACAGCAGACTGGATCCTGTAGAAGACAGGACTAGTGCACTGGAATAATCAATATAAAACCTCCGAACAGAGGCATTGCAAAAGAAAAAAAGAGAGCGAACAAGAAAACAGAGCCCAAGTGGGACTCAGCCAAAAGTTCTAACATACGTAGAACTGAAATGCCAGCAGGAAAGGAGAGAGATAATGAGGCAGAAGCAGTGTTTGATTAGATGAATGGACCAGAATTTTCTAAAACTGATGAACAGTATCCATCTGCTGATTTAATAAGCTCAGTGATACATATGCAGAATAAATCCACAGGAAATCACATCTAGATAAATAATTATCAAAATGCTGAAAGCAAAAGACAGAAAAATCTTAAAAGAAGCCAGAGGGGGAAAAAAAAGACATACCTTCAAAGGAGCAATGGTAACTGACAACTGGCAATTCAACAGAAGCCAGAACATAAAGGAATGACATCTTCAAAGCATCGAAAGAAAACAGTGCCAACCTATTATTCAATACTCATGGAGAATATCCATCAGAAAGGAAGATTAAAGTCAGAAATATGGGAAATTAAACATCATACTCCCGAACAACCAATGGGTCAAAAAAGATCAAAGGTAATTAGAAAATATTCTGAGACAGACAAAAATGAAAACACACAGTATACCAAAATTTATGGGATGCAGCAAAGGAAGAATTAAGAGGGATGTTTCTAGCAATAAAACATTAAAAACACATTAAAAAAGGAAGGAAGATCTCAAACAACTCAGTTTTACACCTTAAGGAACTAAGAAAAGAAGAACAAACTAAGACCAAAGTTAGCAGAAGGAAATAGTAAAAATTAGAGCAGAAATAAATGAGATAGAGAAAAGAAAAAAATCAATGAAACTAAGAGTTGTTTTATATATTGAAAATATAAACAAAACTGAGAAACCTTTAGCTAGACTAATGAAGAAAAAAGGACTCAAATGATATCAGAAAAGAAAAAACATTACAACTAATGCCACAGAATTGAAAAGGATTTTAAGAGACCATTACAAACAACTGTACACAAACAAACTGGATAACCTGAAAGAAATGGATAAATTCTTAGAAACATACAGTCTTGCAAGACTGAATTAGGAAGAAATAGAAAATCTGAACAGACAGATTACTAGTAATGAAATTGAATCAGTGATCAAAAACCTCCCAACAAAAAAAACACAAGATAAGATGGCTTCACTGGTAAAATTCTACCAAACATTTAAAGAATAATTAATACCAATTCTTCTCAAAGTCTTCCAAAAAACCGAACACTCCCAAACTCATTTTACAATGCCAGCATTACCCAGATACCAAAGGGATAGTGGTTTTTTCTGAAGGGGTGATGAAAATGTTCTAAAATGGATTATGCGGGTGGCTGCACAAGTCTGTGTATACTAAAAGTTATTTGAATTGCATACTTTAAGTGAATTACATGGTATGTGAGTTATAGTTCAATAAAGCTATTATATCTTAAAGAAAAACTACCTGAGAAACAAAATATAAAAGTTTATTTTATCCTAAAGCTAAATCTGTGCTTTAAGTAACCTACATTTCTGGAACAGACTGTTCTATGTAATGCAGCATACTTTTATCAATGATCTCATGCAAAGTAACCATATTCTGTAGAAAATATATCACTCAGAAGGTTCATCTTCCACAAATCTGCTTTTCAACAATTCTCCTAGACTTGAGTCCTTCATTTTCAATGTAATGCACAAAAGTACAGAGACCGTTAGCCAAATTTCACAATTCACACAAACAGTCCTGCTGTTTTCAGGATGGAGAAACACAAAACAAACGGATTTTGCTCCAGGGTTAGTGTTTTCTGCCAAAGCAACAAGAAGAAAAAAACTGGCCTAGATGATAGGACAGATACAGAACTTAAAATGTATGATTAAGTGAAAATACCTGTTTTCCCTATCCCTAATGTAGAGGCTTAATCAATCTTTTAATTCTAGTCTCAGAATTTTTTTCTGGAGAGATGAATAACTACAGTAAGTTAACTGAAATTTATTTTTAAATAAACATACATTTTTATGTATATGTATTGTACCAAATGCTAAGAGAGGGATCATTAACCAGAATTTTACTTTCTAAAAGTGAAAGTATTTCCTCATGAAAACTTGTAACAATAACATTCGTTAGACATTTACATTTTGAATTCCGGTTGTGCCAGTATTTTTTTCTTGAGCACCCAGTCCTTCTGGTTTTTCAACTTCTACTTCCTTCCCACTCACAAGGCCTGAAGGCTGCCATGAATCATCCCATATAGCTTTGGGTGTAGAAAAACACCAATCCTATAGAGAAAAAAATTGCAACAATAAACTGAGACATAGTGCCATATGATCCAAATGGAGGATAACTTGGGCAAGGTAAAGGCAAAGAGGCAATGTATACTAAACAAGAAAAGATATTTATTAACTTTCTATATCAGTGTGAGTTTTCCCCCTTGCTTCACTGGTCCATGCTCAATACACTGAATTCCTCTGAATACACAGATCACATTAAAAAAACACAACTCTCTTTGTAGTATTTTCTTCAATACTGTTTTCATGGTTAGATGATTTTCATGATCATCCAGTATTTAAATGGCACAAATAACAAGGGGCAACTTAAGTGTTGATAGTTCTTCTAAGAGCTGGTGGAAAATAAATTAAAATTCAAATATATAGGGCCCAATATTAGTAAATATACTCACTGCAGAGATCCAGACATAATATTACAAGGCAATGCAATAAAAATTAAATTAGGGAACACTGTTTATTTCTAGATCCTAAGGCTGTGACTAGGTGCCAATGGTAAAACAAAAATCATAATGATTGATAGAATAGGTAGCCACAATAAGCCCATGGTTTACTCTCCCCTGCTTCATCCTGCCCCCATCCCTAACTCTACCATCTTTGGTGGGGGGTGGGGGTGGGAATACATTCTTCTGAATTATTGTCTGATTAATCCCTATGAAGTGCAGAATGCATAGCTTTTTTGAGGCTTGGACAATTACATTAATATTTCCTTTTGCAGTAGTGATTTGCTTTATGTTTCCCCAGGGATCTAACCTTCTGTGGCATTTCTTTACATGATGAATATGGTTTCTTTCCATCAAGCCTTGAGGTAGGTAAGTGGGAGGCAGCATCACTTCCTTCTCCCATTCCGGCCTGCAAAGGTATCCAGTTCTCATCCCATATATCATCATCTATGGTTACTGACTCCAGGCATGGCATTCCAGTGGGAATCCCATCCTAGAATGTATCAGGTGACAAATAAAACTTTAATTTATGATTCCTGTATGTATTTTGAAATTTAGGTTTAAAATTTTTCCTAACTCCGGGTAAAGATGGAAGTTTGAGTACATAATTTATTACTCTCTCTCCTGACACATCACCAAAATAAAATAATTTAAGGTATAAACTTAGGGTCAAAGAGAATGTAAAAGGAGAAAACATCACCTATGTTCTGGATACAGGAAATCAGACAACTGACAACTTATTATGCAGTCCTGAGAAAGTGGAATCCTGAGCTTGGAGCAGGAAAAACTGAGAGTCAACCCAAATTTATACCATAAATACTGCAAAAGTTCAGGAATTGCTCCTACAGAGTTTTTGGAATTGAGGGTGTAAAGTGGGAATGAAAACAAGAGCTCTCGTTAAAAGTCTGTGTAAGAAGCAGTTAGATCTCCAGGTACCCTCCCCTATTTAAAAAACCCAGGAAACTACACCTCTTCCTCCTGCTGGAAGACTAGAGGTCTTCTGGAGGGTAAAGCTGAGGACGGTGCAAATATATAATAAAAACAGTACAATTAAATGAAGGGTTGTTTTATACTGAATATAGAGCTCTGTCACTCTCTTTTTGATAGCAGGACAGAGATGAGAGTAAAGAATGCACAAACTTGAAGATAGATCCAATCTGATTATCCAGTCTGAACAACTGAGGAAAAAACTGGGAAAACAAACAAACATACATACAAAAATAGAGTCTCAGGGAACTATGGGACAATACCAAAAGGTTTAACATTTGTGTCGTCAAAGTCCAAGAAGAAGAAGAGAAAGAATGCAGTGCAGAAAAGTTATTTGAAGAAATATGTCTGAAAACTTCCCAAATTTGGTTTGGGAAGACACAGACCTACAGATTCGAAAAGCTTAGTAAAACTCAAACAGGATAAACTCAAAGAAATTCGTGCCTACATAGATTACGAACAACATGGTGAAAACTAAAGACAAACAAATATCCTGAATGAAGCCAAAGAAAAATTACACATTATTATAGTGGAACAACAATTTCAACACTGCACATCTTGTATCAGAAAACATGAAAGCTAGAAGGAAGTGAAATGGAATTTTTAAAGGGTTGAAAGAAAAGAACTGGCAACCTAGAATTCTACATCCAGCAAAAGCATCCTTTAAGAATGAAGATGAAATAAATACATTCTCAATGAAGAAAACAAAAATAATTTGTTTTCCACAGACTTGCCCTAAAAGAATCACTAAAGGGAGTTCTTTGAATAGAAAGGAGATGATACCAGAAGGAAACTTGGAATATCAGAAATAAAGGAAGAGCAACAGAAAAAGTAGATATCTGGGTAAATATAATAGACTATTCCCCTCTTGAATTTTTCAGAATGTTTGAAGATGGAAAGCAAAAAATATAACATTATAAATTCTCAATATACATAGTTATTATACATAGTAGAAAATAAAGAAGGTGGGAAGGGGTAAAGACCTATATGGTAGTAAGATACCTACATTCCACTTGAAGTGGTAAATATTGATTAAGTCCACTGTGAAAAGTCAAAGGTGTATATTGTAATTCCTAGAGTAATCAGTACAAAACCATACATATACAATGAAAATGTAATAAGTAAATTAAAATAGGCTACTAAAGAAGAATGCTAAATAATAAAAGAATACTACCAAAAAACAGTAATACTAAAAGAAGAAAGGAAGAGCAAAGGAATGAAAAGCTGGGGAAATGAATAGAAAAATAATAAAATGGTAGACCTAAAATCAAAACATATTGATAATTTTATTAAATGTAAATGAACTAAACATACTAATTAAAATTCAGATTGTTGTGCCTGGACCTAACCCTTCCCACCTGCAGGCTGGAACCAGCCCTGGGACACCCAGAACCATGCAGCCAGCTGTGCTGGAAACCAGCTCCACCACCAGCAGACTGGCACCGCAGAACCAGACGACCCAGAACTTGGCCCAAGCCACCACACAAGACAGAGCCTGGCAACCAACCAGGCTGAGAGCCAGCCTTGACTACCAGTGCACCCACAGTAGTGGGCCCAGTCACAACAGAAGGGCCCATGCAGCCCACATGGGGGCATCCCTATAGAATATAGCTCTGGTGACCAAAGGGGAGTGTGCTGCTGGGCCCCACATGACGTCTCCTATATAAGGCCACTTTCCAAGAGCAGGATATGGAACAAACTAACCCAATATTTAGATATAAACACAGAGAATTAGGCAAAATGAAAAACAGGAATATGTTCCACATGAACGAATAAGACAAAACCCTAGGAAAGGAACTAAGTGAAGTGGATATAAGCGATTTACCTAATAAAGAGTTTAAGGTAATGATCATAAGTATGCTCAACAAATGCAGAAGAAGAATGGATGAACACAGTGAGAAGTTTAACAAAGAATTATAAAATATAAAGAAGACCCAAACAGAGCTGAAGAATACAATAACGGAAATAAAAAATACACTGGAATATCAACGGTAGATTATATGATACAGAGGAACATATCAGCAAACTGGAAGACAGAGTAGTGGAAATTACACAAACTGAACAGAAAAAAATAATTTTTTAAAATGAGGATAGTTTAATAAGAGACCTCTGGGGCATCAAGCATGCTAACATTCACATTATACAGGGGTCCTAGAAAGAGAAGAAAGAGAGAGAAAGGGAATTTGGGAAAGGAAACAGATATCCAGGTCCAGGAATCACAAAGAATCCCAAACAAGATGAACCTAGAGGTCCATATCAACACACATTATAATTAAAATAATAGAAATTAAAGATAAAGAGAGAACCTTAAAAGCAGAGAGAGAAAAGCAACTAGTTACATATAAGAGAACTCCCATAAGACTATCAGCTGACTTCTCAGCAGAAACTTTGCAGGCCAGAAGGGAGTGGCATGATATATGTCTACAACCAAGAATACTCTATCCAGTAAGGCTATAATTCAGATTTGAAGGAGAGAGAAAGAGTTTTAAAGACAAGCAAAAGCCAAAAGAGTTCAGCATCAGTTTTACAAGAAATGTTAAAGGAACTTCTCTAAGCAGAAAAGACCACAACTAGACATATAAAAATTATAAAAGGAAAATCTCATTGGTAAAAGCAAACATACAGTAAAGGCAGTAGATCAACTACTTATAAAGCTAATAGGAAGGTTAAAAGATAAAAGTAGTAAAATAATCTATAACCACAATAAGTAGTTAAGAGATACATAAAACAGAAAGATGTAAAATATGATGTCAAAAAACACTATATGTGAGGTAGGGGGAGGGAGTAAAACTGCAGGGTTGTTACAGTGTGTTTGAACTTGAGATCAGCAACTTAAAATAACTATATATATGTGCTTTTAAAACTTTACATATATGTGTGTGTGTATATATATATATATATATATATATATATATATACATATACACATACACATACAGAGAGAAAGAGAGGGATAGGGAGGGAGGAAAAGGGGGAGAGTGAGTTATATATAAACCTCATGGTAACCCCAAACCAAAACTCTATAATAGATATACACAAAGAGAAAGGAATCCAAACATAACACTAAAGATAGTCATCAAATCACAAGGGAAATGAGCAAAAGAAGAAAGGAACGAAAAGAACTACCAGAACCAATCAACAAAATGGCAATAAGTATATATCTATCAATAACCGCTTTAAATGTAAATGGACTAAATGCTCCAATCAAAAGATGCAGAGTGGCTGAATGGATTTAAAAAAAAAAAAAGACCCATCTAAATGCTGCCTACAAGAGACTCACATCAGATCTAAAGATCTAAAGACTGAAAGGGAGGGGATGGAAAAAAGATATTCCATGCAAATGGAAATGAAAAGAAAGCTAGGTTAGCAATACTTATATCAGACAAAATAGACTTAAAACAAAGACTGTAACAAGAGACAAAGAAGGATATTATATAATGATAAAGAGATTAATCTAACAAGAAGATGTTACAATTGTAAATATATACACACCCAACACTGAAGCACATAAATACATAAAGCAAATATTAATAAACATAATGGATTTTATTATAAACAATAATAGTAGGGGACTTTAACACTCCACTTACATCAATGGACAGATCATCCAGATAGAAAAATTAATAAGGAAACAATGGCCTTAGATGACACAGACCAATTGGACTTAATAGAGATATACAGAATATTCCATCCAAAAGCAGCAAAATCACATTCTTTGGATGTGCACATGGAACATTCTGCAGGATGGATCACACGCTAGGCCACAAAACAAGTCTCAATAAATTTAAGAAGACTGACATTATATTAAGCATTTTCTGACCACAATGGTATGAGACTATGGAAGTCAACTACAAGAAAAAGCTGCAAAAAAAACACCAACACATGGAGGCTAAACAATATGCTACTAATCAAAAATGCATCACTGAAGAAATCAAAGAGGAAATTTTACAAATACCTGGAGACAAATGAAAATGGAAACACAATGATCTAAAAAATCTATGGGATGCAGCAAAAGCAGTTCTAAGAGGGAAGTTTATAACAATACAAGCTACAAACAAGAAAACAAGGAAACAAGAAACATCTCAAATATACAATCTAACCTTATATCTACAGGAACTAGAAAAAGAGAAACAAACAAAACCCAAAGTTAGTAGAAGGAAGGAAATAATAAAGATCAAAATATTGTAGAAATAAATGAGAGACTAAAACAATAGAAAAGATCAATGAAACTAAGAGCTGGTTCTTTGAAAAGATAAACAAAATTGATAAACCTTTAGCCAGACTCATCAAGAAAAAGAGTGGGCCCAAATAAACAGAATCAGAAATGAAAGAGAAGTTACAACTGATACCCCAGAAATACAATCATACAAGACTACTAAGAACAATTATACACCAATAAATTGGACAACCAAGAAGAAATGGATAAATTCCTAGAAACATGCAATCTTCTAAGACTGAATCAGGAAGAAATAGAAAATCTCAACAGACCTATTACTAGTAATGAAATTGACTTGGAAGTTAAAAAAAAACTCCGAACAAGTAACCGTCCAGGACCAGATGGCTTCACAGGTGAATTTTACCAAACATTTAAAGAAGAATTAAAACCTAGCCTTCTCAAATTATTCCAAAAAATTGAAGAGGAAGGAATGCTTCTGAATTTATTCTATGAGGTCAGCATCACCCTGATACCAAAACCAGACAAAGACACCACAAAAAAAGAAAATTACAGGCCAATATCACTGATGAAGCACTAAACTTGTAATTACCATACAACTCAACAATTGCGCTCCTGGACATTTATTCCAGAGAACTTATGTCCACACAACAACCTGTGTACAGACATTCATAGCAGCTTCATCTGTAATAGCTAAAAACTAGAAATAGCCCAAATGTCCTTCAACAGGTCAATGATGAAACAAACTATGACACATACATGCCATGGAATACTACTCAACAATGAAAAGATCTAACTATTGATACATGCAATTACTTGAATTATACTGTGTGAAAATAGCCAATTTCAAAGGGTTACATACTATATGATTTTACATAGCTTTTTTTTTTTTTTTTTTTTTTTTTGTGGTATGCGGGCCTCCCACTGCTGTGGCCTCTTCCATTGCGGAGCACAGGCTCCAGACGCGCAGGCTCAGCGGCCATGGCTCACGGGCCCAGCTGCTCCGCGGTATGTGGGATCCTCCCAGACCGGGGCACAAACCCGCGTCCCCTGCATCAGCAGGCAGACACTCAACCACTGCACCACCAGGGAAGCCCTTACATAGCATTTTTAAATGACAAAATTTTATAAATGGAGAACCAATTAGTGGGGAGAGGGGTGGTGGGAGGGAGTGGGTGGATGGATATAAACGGGGCAACACAGGGACCCTCGTGATGACAGAATTATCAGTATCTTGACTGTGCGGTTGCATACATGAACCTGCATGTGTTAATACTGTAGAGAACTAAATATACATACACACACACACACACACACACACACACAAATAAGTACAAGTAAAACTGGAGAAATCTGAACAAGATTGGTGGATTGCATCAATGTCAATATCCTGATCGTGACACTGTACTACAATTTTGTAAAATGTGACCACTGGGGGAAGTGGGTAAAGATTACATGAGATCTTTCTGTATTATTCCCTATAGCGCACATGAATCTTTTAGTTACCACAATAGAAATGTCAATTAAAAAATAAAAAAGAAATAAAACTAATTCAACATTATCTTTTCCAGAAAACAGAAAAGGAAGAAATGCCTCTAGACTCATTTTATGAGGCCAGCATTACCCTGGTACTAAAACCATACAAAGATAGTACAAGAAAACTACAGGCCAATATCCTTCATGGAAATAGACATAACAATATTCAACAAAACATTAGCAAATGGAATCCATGGTGTATAAAAATAATAATACACCATGACCAAATGGTGTTTATCCCAGGAAAGCCAGTTTAATTCAATTTTTAAAGATCAATTAATGTAATATACCATATTAATACAATAAAGGAGAAAACATGATATCAACATATGCAAAAAAATCATTTAACAAAATTCACATCCATGCATGCATGATAAAACTTTTCATCAGGATAACAAAGACATCCTCTCTCACAACTCCTGTTCAACATCGTGTCTGAAATTCTAGCTAGTGCAATAATAAGGCAGGAAGGAAGATAAAGACACATAGATTGGAAAGGAAAAAATAAACCTGTCCCAATTAGCAGACAACACTATTGTCTATGTAGAAAATCCCAAAGAAATCTACAAAACACCTCCTAGAACTAATAAATGAATTTAGCTAGTTCACACCATACAAGCTTAAAACACAAAAATCAATTTCTACATACTAACAATGAAAATATAGAAACTGGAATAAAAAGATATCATTTATAATTGCTCCCAAAGTAAATTAAATAATTAGGTAAGTATTACCTAAGTTAGCTTAATCTTTGTTAGCTTTAAATACCTAAAGATAACAAAACACGTTCTGTATATTAAAAACTATAACACCTTGATAAAGGAATAAAAGAAAACCTAAATAAATATATATACTGTGCTCACAGATTAAAGATGTTAATTCTCCTCAAATTTACCTACAGATTTAATGCAATTCCAATAAAAATCCCAGATACAGATAAGTTGATTCTAAAATTTAAATGGAAAGGAAAAGGAACCATAATATTAAAAATAATTTTGAAAAAGAGTAAAGTAGGAGGAATCATACTACCTAATTTTAAGAGGTATGAATCTACAGTAATCAAGACAGTATGCTACTGGCAAAGGAACAGACAGATCAATGGAGCAAAATAAAGTCTAGGAATAGTCTCACACAAATATGGACATTTGATTTTTGGAAGGTCTACAAAGACAATTCAATGGAGAAAGCATAGTCTTTTCAACAAATAGCACTAGAACAATTGGACATCCATATGCAATAAAATGAAACTTAACCTAAATCTCACACCTTATAGTAAAATTAAGTCAAGATGTCTTGACACTGAAAACACTGTACATAAAAGAAAAAAACCTGATAAACTGAACTTTCTCAAAATTAAAAACCTTTCCTGGATGAAAGGCACCATTAAGAGAATGAAGCTACAAGTGGGAGAAAATATTTGAAAATCGCAAAACCGACAAAGGGCTATCCAGAACATATCCAGAACAAAAACCCAACAGTAAGAAAGAAAAAAAACAATAAAAAAATGGGCAAAAGACTTTAATAGGCATTTCACCAAGAAATACATGTGGATGGCAAATAAGCACCTGATAAGATGGTCAGCATCATAGTCATTAGGGAAATGCAGAGTAAAACCACACTGGGATACTACTACACACCTATGAGAATGGCTAAAAATAAAAATTACTGACAATATCAAGTGCTGATAAGATATGGAGCAACTGGAACTCACACACTGCTGGTGGGAATGCAAAATGGTATACCCAGTCTGGAAAACAGTTTGACCACATAAATCAGCAATCCTACTCCTGATTATGTTTATAAAAAAAAACCTGTACACAAATATTTATAGAAGCTCTATTCATAATTACCAAAACCTGAAATAACCAAAATTTCCTTCAGTGCATGAATGGATATACAAACTGTGGTACATCCATACAATAAAATACTACTCATCATCAAAAGAGATGAACTATTGACACATGCAACAATTTGGATGAAGGTACTATGCTGAATCAAAGAAACCCCTACTGGGAAGTTACATACCGTATGATTCCACTTATATGATAGTTCTGAAAAGGTAAAACTACAGTGACAGAAAACATAAATGGTTGCTAGGGCGTTAGGGATTTGGGGAGATGTAATTATAAAGGAGTAGCACCAGGGAGCTTTTTCAGATGATGGAAGCATTCTGCATCCTGATTGTGGGGGTGGTTACATAAATCTATACGTGTATTGATAGGACAGTACTCCGAATACAAAGTCAGTTGTGTACTGTATGTTGATTTAAAGAGAAAGAAATATTAACACCAGAGAAAATAAAAGTTACGCAGGAAAGGAAAATTTGCCATAACATACTATTTGGCTGTAAGTAGCATTTACAGAGTCATAGCAATAAAATATTGAATGGTGATCTAATGGAAAGTTTGATATAACTATATTAGTAAGATGATGGTGGGGGAACAGAAAGGATATTTTTGTGGTGGGGAAGAAGGGATGAAAGAGAACTAAACCCTCATCTCTAGTAGTAAGAAGGGCATACATACTTAAAACTGAAGAATCAGGAAATAACATAAGCATGCTATTTAATGAAAGAAATCGAGGTAAATTCCAAAAAAAGCAGCTAAAAGAGATGAAAATGGTTGCTCGGTGAAATAGGAAATGTAGGGGAAGGGGTTATAGGGAACTCTAAGCTGTGTGTACACAAACATTTGTTTGTTTTTTTTAAAGCTGTGAATACATAAACATTTGATTAAAATAAAGTATATCCTTCAAAAAAGTTGTCAACATTTTTCCTGATGGGTTTTCTTAATACCGTTTCTCAATACTAGTTTCCATTCACTGCATAATTCTTGAAGACTGTCCAGAGCTATGGGATAGTAAAACACATCGAAGTCAAATAATGGCGTTTCTTTTTTTGTGATCAAGGCTATATTGCTGCAACTTTGGTCTTGGTGACTGTTGAAGAATTTGTAATTCATCTGTGGGAGATGCTCTGATGGCACTGGAGCAGTAGGATTTAAAGAGCTATGTTATTCCAGTACCCTTCACTTATGAATTAATTACATTACATTAATTACATCTAAAAAAACTATCTTCCCTTCTCCTACCTCATTTTCTTCCTTCAGATCTTGTAGCTCGGAGATGGAACACTTTGGATCGTCTTCACAGCTCTTCTCTTGGGTTTTCAAAGAACTGAATTCAGAATCCTTTAACGGCTGCTTTGAGGTGATTGACTTAAGGTGACTGAAAGCCTTTTCATCATTAATATCTCGCTAGTAGATAGGAAAGAGAAATTATTTTATTTTCTATACTATTTCTAAAATCTACTTGCCTATAAATTCTGAGGGGAATTTTTTGCTACGGTTCATGCATATGCCATATTATTTTCTAACTTTATGCATGACCCTAGGTCTTCCCATCCTACTAAACTAGTTCAGGCCGAAAAACATTTATGGAGTACAGATTACGTAATGTGTACATGGTAGCTCTGTGGATATAAAGATGAATGCAACAGGTCTCAGCTCTAAAGGAACTCAAAATATAGCAATGAAGACACACAATCAGATAATCACAGCACAACCTTCAGTGTAGAGCCAACACAGAGATATGACCAAAATATCACTGGGGAAGGAGGATGTCTGAGACTATGCAATAAAGGAGATAACACAAATTGTTAGGATGCCTAAAAGAAGAGTAGGAATTACAGGGAACTCGGTGTATAGAGGTAGGTGTATGTGTGTGTATCTGTGTGTGTAGCATATGGGAGTCTTGATATGTTAAAATATAGGCTGGGATAGGATAGAGGAGCTTTGGACCTTATCTTTTTTGCAGAAAAGATGGCCTTAGTTCATTTTCAGGACTGAACTATGATTATTTAAAGACATCAAACAGTGATGATAAGATATTCTAAAAACTTTTAAGGTTGAATTCAACTCACTATTTAAGAATCAGGAAATATAACTGTTCTAATCAAGTAATAACAACTAGCAAAAATTCAGGTTTCAGAAAGCCAAACAAGCCCAATTAATTTTAACTAATTTTATTTTATTATTATTTTTTAATAAATTTATTTATTTATTTTTGGCTGCATTGGGTCTTCGCTGCTGTGCATGGGCTTTCTCTAGTTATGGCGAGTGGGGGCTACCGTTCGTAGCAGTGTGTGGGCTCCTCATTGCGGTGGCTTCTCTTGTTGTGGAGCATGGGCTCCAGGCGCACGGGCTTCAGTAGTTGTTGCGCACGGGCTCAGTAGTTGTGGCTCGTGGGCTCTAGAGTGCAGGCTCAGTAGTTGTGGCGCATGGGCTTAGTTGCTCTGTGGCATGTAGGAGTTTCCCGGACCGGGGCTCAAACCCGTGTCCCCTGCATTGGCAGTTGGATTCCTAACCACTGTGTCACCAGGGAAGTCCACTAATTTTAAACTAAAATGAAATCTAAAATGTTGACATCATTTAAAACATGCAGCAGTAAACATTCATACATATTTTTCAGAGTAGGTTAATCTCTCAGTAGTCAAATGGCCTTTTAAAAAATTTTTTTATTGAAACATAGTTGATTTACAATGTTGTGCTAGTTTCAGGTGTACAGCAAAGTAGCCTTTCCTTTTTATCTTTTCTAATAGTAAAAGTCCACTAAAATATAAAATCTTCCCTATAATTTAAAAAGTCAGATATATAAAATATACTTACACAAAATAATATTTTCATATTTTATTCAAAGAAAAAAGCTTTGCTGTATCCAAAAAAATAAATTTTGGGCTCTCAAAGTGAACCCAATCTATATTCTTAGCCCAGTATTTGTTGCCATGAGGAATATGAGACTCAGAGGACATGTCTATTTATCTGCTCATTTGTTGAGAAATCATTTAACTTATTACTTACTAATGTGCTTCACTTTACTTATATCTAAAATAGGGATCTTAAAGCACCAATCTGGTAAAGTGGTTGTGAAGATTAAATTAACTAGTACATGCAAGTACTTAGAACAGTGCCTGCCATGCAGTATGAGTTCAATAAGTGTCGGTTATTTTTTTTTTATTATTGGTACTGTGGGATGGAATAATACATAATATTATTATTACTGTGGGTAGGAGTTGCCACAAGGTTTACAGAGAAAGTAAGAAATGAGAATACTTCAAGAAGAATCTAAGGAGTGTAGAGGGAAGAACAGCATTTGGGTCAGTGCAGGTGAGGTCACAACTGCAGCAAGGCAGCAGTGGAATTCAGTGTATGAGAGAAATCATACAGGAAAAGCATGGCTAAAGTAAAGGTTTAAACCAGCAAATGATGAGAGACAAGATAACTGTTAAGATTACTGCATAGTTTCCAAACTTTCCTAGGTCAGGAATGCCTCAGTTTCGTCATCAGTAAAATAAGGTTAATTATAGTCACTACATCACAGGGATTTTATAAGTATTAAATAATATATTTAAAGTGCCTTTTATAGTGTTTGGCATATAGTAAGTACTCATTAAGTATTAACAATAATAAAAAGAATATGATGATGTTTGCAAAAACCTCTTACCATGGTATATAATTCTCTCTCTTTTGACTGTGGATTTATCTCTCGATCTTCATTAAAATAGTGCTGCTGGGAAGGAAAACCCAGTCCTGTCAGGACAATGTCCTCTGGCCCTGCACTGGATTTAGTGTATAAAGTTAAAGGGTTGAGGTCTCTGAAACCCTAGGATTAAAAAAATACGAAGGAAATTTAGTTTCTCAGAGAGAAAGTGAAAAAGTTAGCACTTCATAATTTTCAAATGTTGTGGAAATGCATTATCTTCTAAAATTTAATAGTCAGATTTTTTTCTATAGTGATAGTTTTTGCTAGCCACAAAAATTATCAACATCAATATTCATGAAAATGTAGACACTGCTCTCAATAATTACAAAATAAGAGACTGTTGCACTTCTCTAAGAAAACTTCAGAAAATTAAATAATTGGGGGTAAGACAGAATCCTCAATCAATTATTTAAAATAAAAGTATATTCTAAAGGAAAATAAGCCAAATGTAGTTTTTTGTGATCATGTGAAAATTAAGAAAGTGCTCTGCATTAAGAAGGCAGGAATCTCACAGATATCGCTAAAGAATAAATCAAATAACCTTCAGTATTAAATTCTCTTATACCTTAAACTGTTGAGATTAAATACAATACATTACAAAATACATCCAGACTGCTCCACCTTAGAAGGAACATTTTCTTGGCATACAATAGCATGGCCCTCTGTTCTCAAGACATGATGGAAATAGATGTCTTCATGTGAGGACGTATCACACAGAAAAATGTTAAGGATTCCATCTACATATTCATCCACTACCCCCACTAATGGCTTCAAACCACACAACTTCTGGAACTGCAAAATAGCTCCGGATGTCCAATGTTCCTGAAACACAAACAAGATATGAGATTCAGATGACAGATGCAAACATGAATTATAAAAAACATATACAAAAATGAATTCCTAATGAACTAGAGATTTTAGTGGGAAAATCAAAGCATGAAAATACTAAAATAACACATTTGAGGATATTTATGATTTGGGGATGAGAAAAGTCAGAATAAAGGAAAAATGATGAAAATGGGATAATGGGAAAAAATTTATTTTAATGTGATGAAAAACTTTCATGTTTGGAAATGTTTGAGTTAGATTATTGGAACAACCCTCCTACAGAAACTAAATATTCTAGATAAAATATTTTTTAAATATGTCCCCAAAGCATCAAAGAACTGACAAAAGTGTAACAAATTATCAGGCCAAAATTAAAGGGAAAGTGGGAACTATTTTTGCCTTCAGGGTATGTGCTAATCCAGGCAAATCTTCACTTCGGTTTTGATGGTCTCACAGGTCAAAGAGGACAGAAATCAAAGCCAGTAACCACCCAGAGTAGGGAGTGGAGAGGAGGACTTTCCTTTATTAAGCTGAGTCCCTAGGGGTTCATGCTCAGGATAAGGAGGAAAAGAAATAAACTAGCCTTCACATGGATTTGCAGCTCAAGTTTCACATCACCTGGGTGATACACAAATCCTCAGGTTGTTCATTTAAATTAACATGGCTCCAGACTGGTCGTACTGCTAGATACCTGGCAGAAGCGAATGTAAATCTCTCTGGAGGTAGGCAATCTCAATCTGTATTCAACCATTTTTACAAAAATTTTTAAAAGTCAATGAGCAGTACACAGACAAAGATAAAAAAGCATATAAAGAGACAATGAATCACAAGGAAGAACAAAGAGAAACAACATAACTAATACAAAACCTCAAAAACTTTAGATATTTGAATTTCCAGATGAATTATAAAAGAACTAACATACTATGCTTAAAATAAAAAAACAAAATTAATTTGAAAGCTTCTGCAGAGACCTGCAATCTATTAAAAATTGATCTGGCAGAATTAAAGAACCAAGAGAACTTTTAGAAAGTAACAATATAATAACCAAAATTAAAAACTTAATAGGTTTATTCAATAGCAGATTAGGTAGAATTAAAGAGTGTATCAGTGAAGTGGAAGGTGATTTGGAAAAGTTACCCAGAATGCAACACAGAAGACAGAAATATGTAACATACAGAAGAGAGGTTAAAAGATATGGAAGGTAAATTGAGAAGGTTTAACATACTTTTAATTATCATTCTAGAAAAAGAGAGGCAGAAACAGAGAGAGAGAGGGAATATAAATATGAATATGGGGAAATGACAGTAATTGAAGAGATAATGGCTGGGAATTAGCCAGATTTAATGAAAAGTAACAATGCACAGATAAAAAGTCCAATGAACCACAAAGTAGGATAAATAAGAATAAATCCACACATAATCATATTAAAACTGAAGAACACAGTTTTCAGACTTCAGAAACATGTTAGAGTGGAAAAACTACCTTTGTCTTCCCCTTTCAATCTACATCCAATGAAACATCCACAACTCAACAAAGGTGTCTCCGCCCAACACAATAGGGCACTGGAGAATTCCACACATCTACACACCCAAAGCTGGGTGTACTGGAACGCACAGTGGGGGCGAGGGAACCTCAGAGCCCGTGCCTGCAATCCTGGCCCTCCAACTGAGGCAGCGGAGCCCATAGCTTCAGAGAACCCAGTAGCAGCAGGGAAGGTGGTGCACACACTGTGGCCACCTGACCACTCCCGGCACCCATGACCACAGACAAGTGGGGAGCAGCGGCAGTGGGGCCCGCGACCCTGTCCCTCCAGCATCTGAGGCGCCCATGACCCCTCCTCCCATCCCCCTTCCCCCACAGAAGATCCTGTGCCTCAAGGGATCCCAGACACAAGGAAAGAGCCAACCATCCTGGTGATGACAGCGGCTCTGGCAGAAGCATGGCAGCAACGACCCTCCTGGTGGCACAAAAAGCAACAAAGAAGGCATGGAGCCACACCTATTACAGGGTGGATGGAGGCTGAAAAGTGCTAACTCTCAAATATGACCAAAGGCAGCTCAAGGAAGAGAAACCGAAAACTTGTGTGATGGTGCCACCTACCGGAGGGAATTTAACTCCTAACCTGTCATTTAATACTAAATGCACTGGCTCAAGAACACTTCATCAAACAACATGAAGGGCCACAGTGACATGGTACCACAAAAAGACAATGACAATTCTTCAGAAACCAAAGTTATGGAATGTTCCAATTTAACTGATAGAGAATGCAAAATAGCTGTTGTGAAGAAATTCAATGAGCTAAAAGAAAACTCAGAAAGGCAGTTTAATGAGCTCAGGAATAAAATGAATGAACAGAAGGAATACTTTACCGAAGAGACTGAAACTTTAAAAAAGCACCAAACAGAAATTCTGGAGCTGAAGAACTCAATAAATGAGATGAAGAATACATTAGTCTGGGACTAGAGCAGACCATATGGAAGAGAAAATTAGTGAGCTTGAAGATAGAAATCTAGAAATGATACAAGTAGAAGAGGAAAGGGAAGATATTTAAAATGAGGAAATCCTACAAGAGCTCTCCAACCCTTTAAGGACAGGCAACATTAGGATAATGAGTATCCCAGAAGGAGAACAGAGGGAAAAGACAGCAGAGAGATTATTTAAAGAAATAATACAAACCTGGGGAAGAAACTGGATATACAAGCCCATGAAGCTAAGAGAATATCTAATTACCCCTATGCAAAAAGACCTCCTCCAAGACATAATATTAAAACTGTCAAAAGTCAATGACAAAGAATTTTAAAGGCAGCCAGGGAAAAAAGGATGGTGACCTACAAAGGAGCCCCCATTAGGCTGCCAGTAGATTCTCAGCAGAAACGCTACAGGCCAGGAGGGAGTGGAATGACATTCTCAAAATACTAAAAGATAAAAACTGTCAGCCATGAATACCCTATTTCAGCAAAGTTATCATTCAGATATGAAGGAGAAACAAAGACTTTCCCAGACCAACAAAAGCTGAAGGAGTTCATCAACACTAGACCTGCCTTACAAAACATGTTGAAAGGAGCTCTTCAACCAGAAAAAAAAATGGCAAAAATACAAAAAACTTTGAGCAAAGTAATAAAAAGACAGAACTGGAAAACTGCAACTCTCTATCAGAACAGATTTTTAAACACTTTATTAATAAATAGTATAAAATCTAAAGGGAGAAAAAAAAATAAAGCAGAAAAACAAATATAGCTCTCTTAGTTTGATAACAACTCACAACATAAAAAGGGATAATTTAAGAGAACAAAAACAAATTTCATAGGGGAAGAGGAAAAGGACGGCACTTGTACAGGTAAATGAATATAAGATGCTATCAGCAGAAAATGGACTATTTTAATTGAGATGTCTCATACAAACTTCAGGGTAAACACAGAACATAAAAATAGAGCAGAGACACAAAAGACAGCAAAAGAGGAAGCTAAGAAAAATATTTTAGAAAACCACCAAACCAAAATGGCAGACAGAAACACAAGGAAAAAGAAACAATGGGGGAAAAAAAAAAGAAACAATGGGAGATTTAAAGCAACCAGAAAACAAAAGCTAAAAAGCCAACATCCAACTATCAATAATTGCCCTAAATGTAAATACACTAAATTCACCAATCAAAAGACACAGAGTGGCTGGATGGATTACAAAGCAAGACCCAACTAAATGTTCCCTCCAGGAGACTCGTCTCAGCTCTAAATACAAACATAGGCTCAAAGCGAAGGGATGGAAGATGATTCTCCAAGAAAACAGCAGCCAAAAGAAAGTAGATATAGCCATACTCATATCAGGCAAAATAAACTTCAAGTCAGAAAAGGTAACAAGAGACAAAAATGGACAGTATAATAAAGGAGAAAACACATCAAGGAGACGTAACAGCGATTAATATATTTGCACCTAATATAGGAGCACCAAAATATATAAAACAATTATTGACAGACCTAAAGAGAGAAATTGGCAGCAACATGTAATAGTAGAGGACTTTAATAACACCCCACTTACATCTATAGATAGATCATCCAGACAGAAAGTCAACAAGGAAACACTGGCCTTAAATGAAACAACAGACAAGATGAATTTGATAGATTTGTACAGAACATTCATTCCATCCAAATGCAGTAGACTATACATTCTTCTCAAGTGCACATGAAACTTTCTCAAGGATAAACTGTATGTTGGGATGCAAAACAAGTCTCACTAAATTTAAGAAGATTGAAATCATATCAAGTATCTTCTCTGATCACAATGGAATGAAATTAGAAATCAACTACAAGAAGAAAACTAGAAAAGTCACAAATACATGGAAACTGAGCAACATGCTACTGAACAACTATTGGGTCAATGAAGGAATCAAAGAAGAAATAAAAAATTACCTGAAGACAAATGAAAATGAAAATACAACATACCAAAATCTATGGGATGCAGCAAAAACATTACAAAAAGGGAAGTTTATAGCAATATAGACCTACCCTTAAGAAACAAGAAAAATCTCAAACAATCTAACCTTACAGCTAAGGAAACTAAAAACAGAAAAACAAAGGGCAAAGTTAGTAGAATGAAGGAAATGATAAAGATCAGAGCAGAAATACATAAAATAGAGAGTAAAAGGACAGTAGAAAAGATCAATGAACTAAGTGCCGGTTCTTCAAAAACATGAACAAAATTTGACAAACCGTTAGCTAGACTCACTAAGAAAAAAGAGAGAAGGTCCTGATAAATAAAATCAAACAAAAGGCAGAAATAACAACAGATATCACATAAATACAAGATTGTAAAAGAATATTATGAACAGCTATATACCAACAAATTAGACAGTCTAGAAGAAATGAAAAATTCTTAGAATCATACAAACTTCCAAGACTGAATCAGGAAGAAATAGAGAATCCGAATAGACTGATCATTAGCACAGAGACTGAAACAGTAATCAAAAGCTCCCAAAAAAACAAAAGTCCAGGACCAGAAAGCTCCACAGGTAAATTCTACCAAACAGTCATAGAAGATTTAATACCTATCCTTTTCAAACTATTCTATAAAACTGAAGAGAAGGGAACATTTCCTAACTCATTTTAAGAGGCCAACATCACCCTGATACCAAAAGCAGACAAAGACAACACAAAAAAAGAAAATTCAGGCCACTATCTCTAATGAACATAGATGCAAAATCCTCAACAAAATATTAGCAAACTGAATTCAACAGTACATCAAAAAGATCATACTCCATGATTAAGTGGGATTTATTCCACACAAGAATGGTTCAATATTCACAAATCAATCAATGTGATACACCACATTAACAAAATGAAGGATAAAAGCCATATGATCATCTCACGGGATGCAGAAAAGGCATTTGACAAGATTCAAAGCCCATTTATGATAAAAACTCTCAATAAAGAGGATACAGAAGGGACATATCCTCAACATAGTAAGGGCCACATATAACAAACCCCCAGCTAACATCACACTCAAAGGAAAAAAATTGAAATCTATTCCCCTAAGATCAGGAACAAGACCAGGATGCCCATTCTCACCACTTTTATTCAACACAGTATTGGAAGTCCTAGCCAGAGCAATCAGGCAAGAAAAAGAAATAAAAGGCATCCAAATTGGAAAGGAAGGGGTAAAACTGTCACTATTTGCAGATGACATGATTTTATATATAGAAAACCCTGAAGACTCCATCAAAAAACTCTTAGAAATAATAAATGAGTAAAGTAACAGGATACAAAATCAATATATAAAAATTTGTTGCATTTCTATATGCTAACAGTGACCTAGCAGAAAGAGAAATTAAGAAAACAATCCCATTTGCAATTGCAACAAAATAAAACATTTAGGAATAAATTTAACCAAAGAGGTGCAAGATCTGTATATTGAAAACTATAGGGACTTCCCTGGTGGTGCAGTGGTTAAGAATCCACCTGCCAATGCAGGGGACACAGGTTTGATCCCTGGTCCAGGAAGATCCCACATGCCGCAGAATGGCTGGGCCCGTGGGCCATGGCCGCTGAGCCTGCGCGTCTGGAGCCTGTGCTCCGCAACGGGAGAGGCCACAACAGCGAGAGGCCTACGTACCACAAAAAAAAAAAAAAAAAAAAGGGCAGAGGAACAGAATAGACATTTTTCCAAAGAAGACATACGTATGGTCAACAGGTACATGAAAAGATGCTCAACATCACTAATTACTATGGAAATGCAAAACAAAACCATAATAAGATAGCACCTCACACCTGTCAGAATGGCTATTATCAAAAAGGCAAGAAATAAGTGGTGGCAAGGATGTGGAGAAAAAGGGAAACCTGTTGGTGGGAATGTAAATTGGTACCTCCACTATGGAAGACAGTATGGAGAGTCCTCAAAAAATTAAGATTGGAACTATCATATGATCCAGATATCCCACTTCTGGGTATTTATTCAAAGAATATGAAAACACTGATCTGAAAAGATATCTCAACCCCCATGTTCTTTGGCATTATTTACAATAGCCAAGATATGGAAACAACTGAAGTGCCCATCAACAGACAAATGGTAAAGAAGATGTGGTATATATGTACATAATGGAATACTGCTCAGCTTTAAAAAAATACGTAAATGTCTTGCCATTTGCAACAACATGGATGGAACTTGAGCATTTTATGCTAAGTAAAATAAGTCAGATAGAGAAAGAGAACTACCACATGATGCCACTGATGTGGAGTATTAAAAAAAACGAATAAACAAACAAACAAAAATAAAATAATGTACAAACCAAACCAAACAAAAACAAATACATATATATGGAGAACAGAGTAGTGATTACCAGAGGGGAAGGGGAAGCGGGGAGGGCAAAATGGGTAAAGGGGGTCAGGCCAACTACGGTTATAGATGGAAAATAAATTTTTGGTAGTGAACACGTGGTAGGGTATCCAGAAGTAGAAATATAATGTTGTACACATGAAACTTATATAATGTTATAAATCAACATTACCTCAATTACAAATAAATAATTTTGTTTCCTAAAGAGTAAATTTACAAGTTTCAATTTCATTAGCAGATAGTTTTAATGCCATCCTGAAATTGTTAAAAGCATAGTATCCTTTGAAAAAATATCCTAGGGCTTCCCTGGTGGCACAGTGGTTAAGAATGTGCCTGCCAATGCAGGGGACATGGGTTCAAGCCCTGGTCCTTTAAGATCCCACATGACGCGGAGCAACTAAGCCTGTGTACCACAACTACTGATCCTGCGCTTGAGAGCCCGTGAGCCACAACTACTGAGGTTGCATGCCACAGCTACTGAAGCCCGCGCGCCTAGAGCCTGTGCTCTGTAACAAGAGAAGCCACCGCAATGAGAAGCCTGCGCACCGCAACAAAGAGTAGCCCCTGCTCGCCACAGCTAGAGAAAGCCCGTGCACAGCAACAAAGACCCAAAGCAGCCAAAAATAAATAAATAAATATATAAATTTATAAAAAAGAAAGAAAGAAGAAATATCCTGGATTATTGAGGTCTTTCTTCTATACAGATAGCAAATATCTATAAAATAAAAATCTATCCTGCTTTTTAAAAAAGCTGAAGAACACAAGTAACAAATACAAAATTTTAAAAACAGCTACAGACAAAAAGGATATTGCCTTCAAAGGAACATCCATTAGATGGACAGCTGGCTTAAATATCATAAGGGAAACCAGAAGCCAGTGTAATGATACCTTCCACGTAATGAAGATAGTAACTACCAACCTTGAATTCTATACCTACTGAACATATCTTTCAAGAATAAGCATAAAATGATATTTTCAGGTGAACATAACTGAGTGTGCCGTCAATAAACCCTTACAAAATGAAATCCTAAAAGATACAGTTCAAATAGAAAGAAAATGTTCCCAGAGGGTTTGAGCAGCAAGACTGAAGAGCTAAGAGACTGAGAAATACGTGACTAAATCTAAATGGATTTGTTATTATTATATACAGTTATTTTCTTGAGGGGTTAAAAACAATAACGTTAATTACAAAACAAAAATAGATCAGAAGAGGACGTTAAAGAAATTCGTGTTCTAATGTCCTTGTATTGCTACACACATATGCTGTACTTCCTAGAGTAATCACTGAAATAACATAGTGGAATGATTAAAAAATCTCTTCAAAATAAGGCGTACAAGGTGAGAAAAATAATAGGTAAGCCAGTGACTTTTCACTAGGGCCACTGGGTTCTCTCCAGTGTTTGCAAAGTTTAGTTGTCATCTAAGGATTTGGGCGGATTTTATATCCGTACAATGATTTTGGAACGCACCCATTCTATGGCTCCCTCCCTTTAAGTATTACACCCTAACTTCTAGCTGTTTTGCTATTCCCAAACAATGTCCTCTAATCCTGCAAGCCAGCAAGGCTGTAGACTGGGGAGTGACCTCAGGAAAGAAGCTGAAAAATTCCTGACTCACCTATTGCGGTTTGACTTCCAAGGGTAGACTTCTACTTTTCTGCCTGCTTTAGATTTTGTATATGAGAGTATTAGCTCACCAAACCAGAAAAAAGATATAGAAATAAAGACATGAATGAGATACATTCAGTTAAAAAAATTTATTGAGCACCTACCATGTACCAAACATTGATCTAGGCACTGGAGATACAGTGGTAAATATGACAGACAATATCCCTGATCTCAGGAATTACAATGTTGTATGTGAACAAACAATTAAAATAATACCAGATAGTGTTATAAAGATAAAACAAGGGACTTCCCTGGTGGTCTAGTGGTTAAGAATCTGTCTTGCGATGCAGGGGATGCCAGTTCGATCCCTGGTTGGGGCACTAAGATCCCACATGCCATGGGGCAGAAAGCCCGTGCACCACAACTACTGAGTCCATGTGCTCTGGAGTCCGTGAGCCAAAACTAGAGAGCCCATGTGCCACAACTACTGAGCTCGCACATTCTGGAGCCCATGCACCACAACTAGAGAGCCCGCGTACTGCAACTAATGAGCCTGCACACTCTGACGCCTGCACGCCACAACTAGAGAGAGGCCCACACACTGCAACAAAGAGCCCGTGTGCCTCAACTAAAGATCGCGCATGCCACAACTAAGACCTGATGCAGCCAATAAAGAAAGAAAGAAAGAAAGATTAATGGTACAGATGAACCTATTTGCAGGGCAGACATAGAGAATGCACGGGTGGACACAGTGGGCGAAGGGGAGGGTGGGATGAATTGGGATATTAATTTTGACATACATACACTACTATGTGTAAAATAGATAGCTAGTGGGAATCTGCTGTATAACACAGGGAGCTCAGCCCGGTGCTCTGTGATGTCGTAGGTGGGTGGGATGGGTGGAGGAGGGAGGACCACGAGGGAGGGGATGTGTGTATTCTTATGGCTGATTCACTTCACCGTGCGACAGAAACTAGCACAACACTGTAAAGCAATTATAGTCCAATTAAAATAAATAAACATTTTTTTTTTAAAAAAAAGATAAAACAAAATGATGATGAATGACTGAAGAGGAACAGTGCACTTTAAATTGACTGGTCAAGGAAGTCCTTCTTGGGGAAATAACATTTGGGCTTAAATTTGAACGACAAGAAGGAGCCAACCATGAGAATTCTTTGAATAAGTTATTTCAGTGACCAGCATGGGCAAAAGCCCTAAGGCCAGAAGCAGTTTAGGAAGGAAATTGCAAAGAAAACGAAAAATGGAAGCCACCTGGCTGATATGAGAGTAACGGACATTGGCTATGAGTGGGTCACAAATTTAGCCCTGACCTCCCTGATGGAAGTACTAAAAAGAAACCTAGTCAGGGCTAAAATGCACCCTAGAAAACAATGCTGAGTAGTGACTCGCACAAAAACCATACTTTGCATAATTATTTATAATACTCAAAAATCAGAAGTGGACTGAATTAGTCTAACAATAAAGGGACAGTTAAACAGGCTACAATGCACGTTTAGCTAATAGATTACTTACGTACCTATTAAAATTGAGAACTATAACATGTAAATGTATTTATGCTATAATGTTGAGTGGAAAATGGAATATAAAATAATATGATTACTATTTTATATAAGCCTAAAAACCCTACAAAACCCTCATCCCCAACATCCAATAAACTAAACTGAAAGAAACTCATATCAAATTTCTAAATTGAATGCATTTGAATGGTGGCATTACAGATAATGTTTTTTCTTCTTCTTTTCTCTTTATTGTGCTTTTCAGATTAAAAAAAAGTAAGGAATAATCCACGTATATGTTAGCAACTGATAAGTTATTTAGGTTAAACAGACAAATATGGTGTAATAAATGTGTATGGCATGTATAATTAAGAGTTCTGAGGGAAAAAACATAAAATTAGGTGCATAACTATAGCTACATAAACCAATGTATCTATATGGATGAAAATGTCTCCTGCTCCATCCCACTCCAATCATCTCCCACCACTAGAGAATTCTTTAAAAAACATATATCTGATTGTGGCAGTTCCCTTTAGTCACTCCCCAGTCTGGACATTGCGTCCAGACTCCTGCACATGGCTATGGGTCTCCACCTTAGTTTACTGTCTACTTCTCTGACATCATTTGCCATGCACCAATTCCAGCACATCCTCTATTATGCAGCCAAACAGAACCACTTAAAATTCCTCATATTTGAGATATTTCATGCTGCTCTCCCTCTGCCTGAAATGTCTTTCTTTTCTTGTCTGTCCAGTTATAGAACTAATCTTCCTTCAAAGTTTCATGCAAATGCCACCTCTAGTATGGGGCCTTCTCTGATTACCCCGAACAGAGACGAGCGCTCTTCCTTTTGCATCTCTACCACATGCTGCAAAATTTTCTAGCAAATATGACACAGCACTATTATTTTTGTCTACGTGCCTATCTTTCATACTGTCTACAATGATTTCTTTGAGGGCTCATTCTATGTTTTATTTTTGTATTCTGAGAACCTAGAATTGTTCTTGGCATCAAACGTTTGCTGATTAAACAGGAAACAAGCAAACATACCTCTACTGGTCTCACCCAAGCCAAAGAACAGGGGATAGCCTGAGCTGGAAGCCTGGTGTAGCAGCACCTGCAACAGATAATCAAATATATGAATAGTTAATCATATTTCAAAACTGCATTTTATGGAATCTCTTATCCACTCCTTGATTTAAGCTTTTCACACCATTTCAGAGTATTTTACTCATGCATTTTAAAATTAATGTCTTACACTTTAAAGTAACCTAAGAAATACACTTGTAAAAACATAATAGTCCTTGAAAACCATGCAATTAAAATATAGGTAGGATATGTATAACTGAAAATAAATAAATAAATAAAATATAGGTAGGAACAGTTCAACCTTCATGCTATATAAATGCAACTCTTAGCATGACCCAAAGAATGATTTTCTTAACATAAGATTGAAATTTAGTCTCACGGTTCATTCAGATTCACGGTCATGTGAAAGAAGACGCGAGAGATTATAATCCAACTGTGATTATAATGACCAAATGACCATTTCCCAAACCTGCACTAAGATGAAAGGGGGTGGAATGGAGGGTAGGATGGAGGGAGAGAGGCAGGAGAAAAGGAAGAGAGATCCTAAGCCCACAGAGTTTCAGCATTACAGCTCAAAACTTGTTGTCCTTATTCAGTTTATTAACTCACTTGAGGAACCTCAGGGAGGACTTCTGAACAGTTCCAATATTTCCAAAGTCTGGATAGAACACTTCAACTTCCTGTTTCCCAAGAATTCGATGGATAATGACCCGATACCACCACTTATCCTCAGAAATCCTTACACAACAGAGACGTCCCGGTTGGATAAAATACTCTGGCATGGCATATCGATCAGAAACCAGCTGATTAGAATAACAGCGCCTGC
Organism: Orcinus orca; assembly: GCF_937001465.1. Lineage (NCBI taxonomy): Eukaryota > Metazoa > Chordata > Mammalia > Artiodactyla > Delphinidae > Orcinus > Orcinus orca. Next base: position 51,590,145 of record NC_064559.1, read on the forward strand.
AGAATTCCATAATACACAGAAACCCATAGGGGAAGAAGAAATTAAAGATCATTTTTATTGATGTATCAAGAGCAGCAATGTCTTGGCAAAAAGCAAAGGAAAAAAACCCTCACTTTTTCTGATTTGGTAATGCTTATTATTAATACCAATTAATTTTCTTTTTCTTGTCCAAATCCCTTCTCTTTATCAACAAACTTCTTCCAATAGAAACTTACTAAGTGATTATTATGTAACATTATGCCAGGTGTTCTTGGGTGGTAGGTGAGTATATAATGTGGTAAAGTTAGAAAAAAACTTTTGGAGAGATACAAAGTAAATTATTCTTGTATGTGGCACCATTGTAAAAATCAGACATTTGTTGTACATGAATAAATCTAAAGTAACTGAAAATGTAAACATTTTACATAGTGTTTACTAACAAAGGACATGATTTTTCACTAGAGAAAAGATAATTTAGAGCAGTAGCTCTCTAAGTGTAGTTCACAAATCCCTGGGACCCTGATACCCTTTCAAAAAGTTCCTAAGATCAAAGCTATTTTAATATTTTAGTATTATTATGAAAATAGTTATTTGCCCTTTTCACTATGTTAATATTTGCAATGATGCTGTAAAAGCAAGGGTGGGTAAAATTCCCGGTGCCTTTGCTAAATCAAGGCAGTGGCATCCAACTATACTAGTAAACATTTATTTTTCACTGCCATGCATTCACATTAAATAAAAAAGAAAGAAAAAAGAGGCTACTTTCACTTAAGAATATCCTTGATAGGGCTTCCCTCGTGGCGCAGTGGTTGGGAGTCCGCCTGCCAATGCAGGGGACGCGGGTTTGTGCCCCAGTCCGGGAGGATCCCACGTGCCATGGAGCGGCTGGGCCCGTGGGCCATGGCCACTGGGCCTGCACGTCCGGAGCCTGTGTGCTGCGGCGGGAGGGGCCGCAGCAGTGAGAGGCCCGCGTGCCGGAAAAAAAATAAAAATAAAAAAAATAAGAATGTCCTTGATAAAGCAATAAAAATTATTAAGTTTATTAAATCTCAACCACTGACTATCTTTTCAATATTCTCTGTAACAAAATGCAAGTACAAGTAAAATACTTCCCAAGTTGTCTTAATGAAAAGCACTTTTGCATTTCAGGTGTGAACTGAATGAGCTGCTTTTTGTGTGTGTGTGTGTGTAGATTTATCTTTACTTGGAAGATGAACTAGACACTATTTTCATGGAATACCATTTTTGCTTGAAAGGCCACTCACAAACTATGTTTCTTCAGACTTGCATATTTGCCACACATTTTCTCAAAAATGAAGCAAGCTTGCCACTTCAAGGAAAACACTGACAGTATTTATTGTCAATGATAAAATTCAAAAGCTTTCAAATGAAAATTAGGATTTTGGCAACGCTGCATCCACCACCATAAACATGACAGCTTCCTAATACTTAATACTTTTCTGATGCAATCAGTGATACTATTAATGAATGTGATTTTTTTAAAGATATATTGTGTGATGAAACATGTCAACATCTGGAAGATCTATGTAACTCAGTGAACCAGTATTTTCCAAAAGACCAACACATGATGTTTTAAAATCGCAGATGGTGGTAAAATTCAGGACCAGTTCCATTGAGTCCACACTGAGAAGTTCCCTATGCTTACTTTAATGTTAAGCTACTGCTGTCTTGAAATTCTTAATACTTTTAAAACAAGGAGTCTTACATTTTAATTTTGGACTGGAGCCTGCAATTATCTAGCTGGTCCTGGATCCATTCAAAGTGCAAAGGCAGAAAATGTATTTTAACATAGTAGAGTTCGAAAAGTTCAAATTCCACACTGAAACTAACTTCAAGAAACTACCACTTGTCAAGTTTTAGTACACTATCAAAGAGTATTCACAATTTTCTGAAAAGGCTATTAAAATACTCCTTTTCCCAATTATGTATCTGTCAGAGGCCAGATGTTTTCACGTACTTCCACCAAAATAAAGTATTTCAAGAAATTAAAGACAGAAGCAGATACTGAAATCCAACTTTCTTCTAGTATGCCAGATATTAGAGATCTGCAAAAATGTAAAAGAGTACACTATTCTAATTTTCATAAAAGTTATTTTTCATAAAATGTTATTTATATTCAGAAAAATGAATTTATCGTTATTTTTAAACAATATTTTTTACAGTTTTAATTTCTATATGATAAATATTGATAAACAAAAGTTCTCTTCGGTCCTTAATTTTTAAGAGCCCTGAGACCAAAATGTCTGAGAACTGACTTAGAATGAGATACATGAAAAATACATTGAAAACAACAGATTCCTACCGCATTTCAATCATCATGTCTTCAAGTAACTCTGATGAATCCCTGCTATAGATTCGGATGTAGAATTGACTAGGAGAGATGATACACTCCACAAAGACCCCCACGAGGGTACTGGTACCTAATGGGGGTAGTTTGCATAATTTCTTGTCCCGTACAGCATCAGGTGGGATATCATGATTTGCCATTGCCAAGTTGAGCTGTGATTTGTTAATTTCTACTTGCTACAAGTTAAAAAAAAATCAAAGAAACCACTATAAATCTTTGAGTAACATTTCAAACTCTATAACAACGTTTCTTAAAATATATTTCATGAGTCACCTTTATCAGAATCACCTGGCAAATAATAAAAATGAAAATTCCTAGGCTTTAGCCCAGACTCACTCACTAGAAGTAAGGCCCAAAATTATGCCTTTAAAAAAATTCCCTAGGTGATCCTTACCTACATTAAAATATTAAAAGTACTGTCTTACGATATTAGGTAAAGAGTGAAAAGTGTGTCACACAACTGCCCTATATAAAATTGAAAACATCGTACTTCAAATACTTAGGCTGAACTAAGAGTCTCATCCTACCCACTTCTACCAACAAAGGCAACTTTAAAGAATGGATTAAATTTCAGGGCTTCCCTGGTGGCACAGTGGTTAAGAATTTGCCTGCCATTGCAGGGGACACGGGTTCGAGCCCTGATCTGGGAAGATCTAACATGCCATGGAGCAACTAAGCCCTTGTGCCACAATTAATACTCAAAATTTTTAAGTACTTTATACTTTTAAGGCTTAATACTGAACCTGCGCTCTAGAGCCTGTGAGCCACAACTACTGAGCCCACGGTGCCACAACTACTGAAGCCCGCGTGCCTAGAGCCCGTGCTCCGCAACAAGAAAAGCCACTGCAAGGAGAAGCCCGCGCACTGCAACGAAAAGTAGCCCCCACTCGCCGCAACTAGAGAAAGCCCGCACGCAGTGACGAAGACCCAACACAGCCAAAAATAAATAAATTTATTAAAAAAAAAAAGAATGGATTAAATTTCAGACTAGTCTTCCAATCAAAAATACGGTTTCTCAAACACTCTCATTCTCAAATATATTATTTTCCTTCAGGCCTTTCTATTGTCCTCTAGAAAATATAGCAGGCTCTCCAAACAAAATGTTTTCCTTCCATGAAAGAAGCCAGGTGTAAAGGGCAGAAGGCAAGAAGAGTAAGCAATTAATTCCTTAGTAACTACAAAATAAGTAATAGGAGATGAGAATACAAAAAGGGAGAAGTGTGTGTGGAGATATAATAAAGGAGAAAAACAATAAAAGCACCCTCTAACTGAGGCTAGGTGCAGGGGCAACCTGCAGCAGTGCTGAGGCATCCAGCTACAATAGAGCTCCTCAATTCTTCCCTCAAAAGTCCTGGAGGGTTGTGAAGCCTACTGAAACACACGGACAGAGAATCAGCAATGTTATCCTGAAACAACTGTTAAATCTTCGAAGACAACTGAAAAGCCTGAAATGAGACTCAAGGAAAGCTAGTTATACAAAAGGCTGAAAACCAGAATAAATGCTGCATAAGGTGACTTCAGACCAAAGTTCTGGCCTAGCCTAAGAAATCATATATCTAGAAATAAGACCTTTCTCAAACAGCATTTTTGTCTAAAGAAACATTCATTCAGTTACTTTCCATAATGCTGAATCTCCAGGGCACAAAGCCATCAAACCTTACTCACCAGCTGTAAAGGCTTTACCACCAGATTAGGTTTCTTGCAAATCTTCTCTTCTGGCTCTTTGTGGTTTTCTGAAGGGCAATCCTGTGTAGTCTCCTTGATAACAGTAGTAGACAGTGAATTTCTAGGGGGACTGGACACACAAGCTTTGGCTTCTATTTTCTTATCTGATTGAACTAAACATGAATTTCTGACTGATGACACAGCTCCATCTGAAATGACCAATAGAGGAGCCTATGTATATCTATTAAAATAATTTGGAAACTGTTAATAAGCACATTCTATGTGCCAGGCACTGGACAGATAATGAGAGATGAGAGATATGAACCTGTCTTTGCAGACCTTTCAGTATGGAGAGATGTAACAGAAGTTCCAGATGGGAACAAATCTTAACGTTATTTATGTTGGGGGGGGCAAGTCTGATTACGTTTTTTTAACTTTGGTGAAAGGTTTTATTTTACAACATCCTGATTTCAATTTATTTCTTGTTCAGCTTTAGCTGTGAACATTCATTTGTTGCTTAATGTACAACGTATGTGACTACTTATAGTCCATAATACAATGCCTTAATTTTTAGGGAATTCCCAAACCAATCACATATTTTGACCATACAATCATACAAATTTACACGTGTATGATGATTATAGGAGGCTGACACATTAAAACAGACCCCAGATAGACATAAAACCATAGTGGCTCCTAAAGAAATAAACTAGTAACTGTACAAAGATGTAGGTACAAGAATATTTATCACTGTATTTTTTATAATGATAAAAAAATGGATACTCTCTACATGTCCATTGACAGGAGACTGGTTAAATAAACTATAATACGTTACATAAAATAATTATATGTAGTCAAAAAGGAAGAAATAAACTTGTATATGCTGTTATAGAAAATTACCTCTATGAAGTATAAAAAGCAAGGACTTATATAATGTTTATACAATACTGTTTTGTGGAAGAAAATTATACATATGATAAATAATTATAGAGAAGAGGTCCAGAAAAAAAACACTAAAACTATCACTGCTAGTTACTACCTCTGCATTGCTGGAATTGTTTAAACAAGCAAATACTGCTTTTGTAATTTTTTTCTAAGTGCAGCTAGGCTCACATATACATTTTAAAAAGTCTGGAAGGCTATATAAAAATTCTAATGGCAGTTTTGGTGGGAGTAAAATGTAGAGAAATATTCACTTTCAACTTTTTACTCATCTGTGCTATCTGAATTTTTTAGAATGAATGTAAGTTATTTTAATCAGAAAAATCAACAAAGATACATTTACATTTTGTAAAAAAAAACCCACAGCTGTCCACTTTAGCCACTTGTAGAAACTTATAAAAATATAAGTATCATACGGTACTATAGATGGCAAGACATTACCATTATGGGAACTGAGGAAAGAGTATATGGGATCTCTCTGTGTTCGTTCTTAATAACTGCAAGTGAACCTACAATAACCTCAATAAAAATTTCAAAAGAAAAAAACCACTAAGCCAAACAAAAACAAAAGTCAAGTGCCCTAAATGCAATGTGATATCCTGGAGTAGATCCAGAAACAGAAAAAGAACAAAACTGATAAAATCGGAATAGACTCTGGAGTTTAGTAAATAGCAGTGTACCAATGTTAATTTCTTAGTTTTGATAAACATATCATGGTAACGTAAGATGTTAAAATGAGGGGGAAACTGGATGAAGGGCATATGAGAACTCTGTACTATCTTTGCAACTTTTCTATAAACCTAAAATTATCTCAAAATAAAATGTTGTTTTTTTTAAATTACAACTGCTGAGTCTCAGCGCACACCCATTTATTCTGAACGTCCATATATTTCTAAGAACCTCCATATATTTCTAAAAAGAGTTAAGAACCACTGAACTATCTAGAGCTTCCCCCTCAGAACACCATTTCAGAAAATTTATTTCTTCAGAATTATTAAAAAATCTGGACAATGAAGAAAGTAAACTTAAAAAACTCAGATTTTAATACAGTAACCTCATTGCAACATATATCACCAGAAAGGAGGTCATTATATACAAAACATTTCCAAGGCTAATGTGTGATCTGTTTGGTTGATGTGGTTACAATAACGCCTATTTACATAACCAGTGCTTTCTTTTTCCTTGTTCTTACAGAGACAATTAAAAATCAGGTTTGCATCATATTGTAATTCAACTCACCAGGTGGTAGAGGCTTCATATCAGCATCAAACACCAGCAAGTCTTGTTCTCCTTCCCTGAACTCAACATGGAGAATGTCACTAAGAGCTCCAACAAGCTCGGTCACATTTAAGAAGCCCAGATTTTTGGGTGAAAGTTGCTCTTTAAAAATTACCTGTCACCAAAGCAAAACCAAAAACCAAAAAAAAAAACAAAACAAGAATATAACATATACAGATGCCCATGGACAATGCTTTAATTTGGACTTAACCAAACTAAATTTGTAAGGGTGAGTTAACTCAGGCATTACAACAAACCCTTGCTTCCATGCAAGTATAATACAAACCAAGAGACCTATAATCCCTCACCATAAACTTCTAGGCCAACTTCAAGTTCCTTTTACAGCATATGTTAAATTGAAAAGAAAATTAAGGGACATTTTTACCTCTCATTTTACACAATGTCTGATTATAAAGCAAAAAGTCTTTTTTAAAAAAGAGGGGAACATACAAAATACAAAAATCATAATAAAACTTGATATTTCTCTATTTTCAGAGAAAGAGTATTCACTACCACTTTCCACATGCAATAAAATACTATTTTTAAACATTTCCTTAAAATTTTTGTTTATTATTTCACCCTGGAAGTTGGGATAAATAGGCAGGTGTCTATGTATTTCCTATAACTGTCTGATTTTCTCGCCTTGGAAAAGAAGAACTATACCAAATACAGATAGAAGAGAATATATATAAGATAGATAACAAGTATGTTTGGTTTAAACTGCACAGTGAATTGGTAAGTTTGCCCTTGTTAATAAAGACGTCCCATGAAAATGTCTGAATTCTTAAACTTTTGTCTCCATAACCAAGGTGAAGCAGTAGAGCTAACCGTAGTTCTTGCTCTCTTCCTCTTGACTAGGTGTTAGTAGGAAATAAATCCCTGCTCTGACTTAATCACCTTGGGGAAGACCAACAGGAACACAGAGGGCAAACAGTTCTAAAGGATTGACCCTTGACAAAGGGTGGGATTTCTGCAGTGCATACTTCTTGTTGGTGTAGTAATGTTCTGAGACCCAACTCAACTCTTTATTGACTTCTCCCAGGACACTTGTAAAAATGGGGCCCAGCGTCAGTCAAGTCACGGTTTAAAGGGTCATTAGTATCACATCTATAGCCAATCACAGATATCCCAAGAGAGAAAGAACTGGTAGAGGACAGAAGAAGGGTGGTGGTGAGTTAGATTTGGTACTTCTACTTACTTCCTTGTACATTACACATTATGGCTTCTTTTCTTTTTATGTTCATTAGTCTAATGGTTTCTTTACCTTCTCGGTAAGTGCCCAGTACTATGAATGTGCAATTCAGCTGAACACATGACTAGGTTGGGAAGGATTCTTTTTAATGTAAGTTATCAATTTTTTGAATAAGTGATATTCAGAAGTTTTGAAAAGGTACACAGCAAAAACTTAGTCTCCAGCCCACTCCCATCCCTCAGTTGACCAGGAGATCACCTCCTTGGAGGTAACCATTACTACTAGTTTCTTATGCAAACCATCACCAGCAGATTCTTGTGAAACTTTCCAGAAACTGTCAAAACTTGAACATGCATCATGCTTCAACATAATAGATTACACCTGTTGTATTTTTTATGAATTAATACGGAGGTAATTCCAAATCCTTATATGAAACACAGTTGAGTAATCTTATCTCAGAAGCAGTTTCTTTTAGTAAGTTAGTTTGGTCCATCCATTGATATGTCAAATACACTGCCCTAGGTCCTCTGTTATGCTATCTTCTTTATATACTCCCAACCATAAGCAAGAAAGTAATTGGTGTGTATTTCTACTCCCACTCTCTTACTTCTCATCCATCTCCAATCCATTCTGGTTGTTTTATTTTTTCCTTAGTTTATATTTATGCCTTCAAATATATGTATATATCCTATTACATGATTTCATTTCCTCATGGAGTAGATTTTGTAGATGATACACTCATAGTGCAAACACTTTATTTTCTGCAAATTGGCAGCTGGACCCAGCGGCTTGATCAGACTCATGCTCCACCCCTATGACAAGACTATTGGTGATGCCATGTTCTAAAAAGAGGCACATATAATGTCTGGTTGTCTTTTTTTTTTTCTTCTTGGTGTTGTTAGGAGCCATTACTGGTCGATGCGTGATCTACTATTTTATTGAGAGGCTTAACATAGTGATATTCTAATTCTATAAATTCTTTTTTGTTATTTAGTTGGAATATTTTATAGAGATATGCTCCCCTCATCTGCTATTTGGTTAACCAGTCCTACCAGTTCATTCAGGAAAGTGAGGTAAGTGACTGGCTCTTTCTCTTTATTTACCATTTTCTAAGGTAATGCATTGGTTCTCTATCATCTTCCATGATAACCAATTAGCATTTTTCTTTTTTAATTAATTAATTTATTTATTTAGCAGGGGCTACTCTTTGTTGCAGTGCACGGGCTTCTCATTGTGGTGGCTTCTCTTGCTGAGGAGCATGGGCTCTAGGCACGCGGGCCCAGCAGTTGCAGCATGTGGGCTCAGTAGGTGTGGCTCGCAGGCTCTAGAGCGCAGGCTCAGTAGTTGTGGCACACAGGCTTAGTTGCTCTGCAGCATGTGGGATCTTCCCGGACCAGGGCTCGAACCCATGTCCCCTGCATTGGCAGGTGGATTCTTAACCACTGCGCCACCAGGGAAGCCCACCAATTCGTTTTTAATATCATATGAACTCATAGAATTAAACATATTTGATGGGCTTCAAACCACTGCAATTATTATCCTTATTGAAACCTGAAATAACACTTCACATGGATTCCTAAGCCCTTCTAATGTGAACCTAGTCTTTAATAGTCCTTGCTGGTCTGGAATTGTAAGATGTTCCAGGTTCAATTTATGCAATTAGAAATCCTTGTACATACAATTAAAATTATCTCATAATTACCCCCATATATCCCATAATAATAATAATTTTTTTTTTTTTTTTATTTTTTGCGGTTCACGGGCCTCTCACTGTTGTGGCCTCTCCCGTTGCAGAGCACAGGCTCCGGACACGCAGGCTCAGCAGCCATGGCTCACGGGCCTAGCCGCTCCGCGGCACGTGGGATCTTCCCGGACCGGGGCACGAACCCATGTCCCTTGCATCGGCAGGAGGACTCTCAACCACTGCGCCACCAGGGAAGCCCTCCCATAATTGTTAATATGCTCTATATCAGGGGTGCCCAACCCCCGGGTGGCATACTGGTACTGGTCTGCGGCCTGTTAGGAACAGGGCCGCACAGCAGGAGGTTAGCGGCCGGCGAGCCAGCGAAGCTTCATCTGCTGCTCCCCACTGATCGCATTACCGCCTGAACCATGCCCACCCCCGATCTGTGGAAAAACTGTCTTCTACAAAACTGGTCCTTGGTGCCAAAAAGGTTGGGGACTGCTGCTCTATATCACATTACTCAGTAGTCTCAGAAAAACAGTACTCACATTACCATCACCAGTATAATTAATAAAAGCAGTTTACATTTTTTTCCTATGCTCACCCCTTCTCTTTCTACCATTTTGTGTAACTGTCCTTTATATTGTCAGAGTATATAGCCATTATATACTATATTCTCTTCTTTCTAACCCTCATTTGGTCTTAGTTTTTTTTTTTTTTTTTTTTTTTTGGTCTTAGTTTTATAAGTGGTGCTCATGTTCAGTTCTTTTGTTGCTGTCCCTCAAGTGATTTTGGTTACCTGAAGTTCATTCTTCAGTAGACCCCTTGAGGTCTCATGGGAACAATGGTTCTTCAATTCTTGCATGGCGGCAATAGCTTGTCTAGCTCTGTATAGTTGAAAGTCAATTTTGCTAGCCATAAAATCCTTGGCTCACATTTTTTTTTCCTTGAGTGTTTAAAATGTTATTTTTTAAAATCCCTTTTCTTCTATACATGAGAATGTTTAGAAGAACACTGAAGGGGGCTTCCCTGCTGAAGCAGTGGTTGAGAGTCCGCCTACCGATGCGGGGGACACGGGTTCGTGCCCCGGTCTGGGAGGATCCCGCATGCCGCGGAGCAGCTGGGCCCGTGAGCCATGGCCGCTGAGCCTGCGCATCCGGAGCCCGTGCTCCGCAACGGGAGAGGCCACAACAGGGAGAGGCCCGCGTACCGCAAAAAAAAAACACTGAAAATGTTCTATAATCTAATTTTGTCTCCTTTATAAGTCACTTGTTCATTTGTTCAAAGGATTATTTTTTTCTTTAAGTCACTGGTTCATTTGTTCAAAGGATTATTTTTTTCTTTAAGTCCAATAATTTGGTGTTTGTCATTCTGGGTTGATATTCTCAGGTATGCAGTGTGTTCTCTCAATATATAATTTCAAGTCTTCCATTTCAGTAAAGTTCACTCAAATTATAGTTTTCAACATTTGTTCTGTTCCATCATTGGTTTTATTTCATACGTTGGCTCTTCTCTGCCTGTTTTCAATGCCTGTTAATTTCGCTTCAATCTTTCCTGTTCATTTTTTCCTAGTATTTTCTCATGAAAATTTTTAAACACAGGAAAAGGTGAAAGACTTGGACAGTGAACATCCGCCACCTAGATTATATAATTATTAGTATTCTGCTATATTTCCTTTATCATCTATATAGCCATCTACCTACCAAACCATCTTACCTTTTTTATGCATTTCAACACGAGCTGCAGACATCAGTACCCTTTACCCCAAAATATGTCAGTATGCACATAATTAACTGAGTTCAATATCTGTTAGTTTTTAAACATAAAATTTACATACACTGAAATGTATAAAACTTAAGTTTATCATTCAATTAGCTTTGATAAATGCACACTGTGTGCCGCAAACTCACATTTAAGATATAAAACATTTTCATCACTCAGCAAGTTCTTTCTTTCCGAGAAAACCAACTCTCTTTTTCCACCATAAATTAGCTTTGGCTACCCTAGCAACTCAAATAGAAGGTATCCTACACTGTGTACTCTTCTGTTCAGCAGCAAGCGTTTCTCAAATTCATCCATGTTGGTTCATCTATCAGTAGTTGATTTATTCTTAATGCTGAATAGTACTTCATTGTAAGAATATACCACAGGGCTTCCCTGGTGGCGCAGTGGTTGAGAGTCCGCCTGCCGATGCAGGGGACACGGGTTCGTGCCCTGGTCCGGGAAGATCCCACATGCCGCGGAGCGGCTGGGCCCGTGAGCCATGGCCGCTGGGCCTGTGAGTCTGGAGCCTGTGCTCCGCAACGGGAGAGGCCACAACAGTGAGAGGCCTGCGTACCGCCAAAAAAAAAAAAAAAAAAAAGAATATACCACAATTTCTTTATTCATTTTCGTACTAATAAATAATAGAGTTGTCTCCAGTTGTGGCTATTAAGCATAAAGCTGTTACAAATATTACTATACAAGTCTTTTGGGGGAACAGAGGCTTTGATTTCTCTTGAATAAATAATTCTGGATCAAAGAGTATAATTCTGGATCAAAGAGTAAATATACATTTATTTTAAAACAAACTGTCAGAACATTTTCCAAAGTAGTACCATTTTATACTTGAACCAAAAACGTATGAGTTTACTAGCATTTGTGTTTATTAATCACTCATACATCTACATTTGTGAAGTGTCTGTTCAAATCTTTTTTTAATGGAGCTGTTTGGCTTTCTGTAATGGAGATATAGAAGGTTCTCTATGTATTCTGGATATGAGTCCTTTTTCAAATGTATGATTGTATATATTTCTTCCCAGTCTGTGGTCTGCCTTTTAATTTTTAAACGGAGTCTCCTAAATAGTAAAATTTTGATAAAGTCTCATTATCAATTTTCTTTTAAATGATTATTGCTTTCTGTGTTCTAAGAAACTCTTAAATATCCCCAGATTGTAAATAAAGTTTTCTTCTAGAAGCTTTAATTTTGAATTTTTCCCATTTATGTCTATGATATATCTCTAATTTTTGTACATGGTGTGAGGTTGGGGTTGAGACTCATTTTTTTCCCACATAAGTAGTTGTTCCAGCATCATTTGTTGAAAAGATTTTCCTGTCCCCACTGAATTCCTTTGGCATCTCCATCAAAAATCACTTGAGTGCATAAGAACTGAACTCCTTATGTACTCTCATATATGACAAACTTATGGATTTGCCAGTATTTACAAATGGCCTACAAGAATTATGATGGGGACAATACTGAATCTATAGATTAATAACAATACTAAGCTTCTTACCCATGAATGTTACAGCTCTCCATTTAGTCTTCTTTAATTTCTCTCAGCAATGTTAGTATTTTTCAGTACAGATGTCTTACGTTTCTTTGTTAGACTTATTTTCAAGTAATTTCACACTATTGTAAATAGAATTTTAAAAATTTCATTTTCCAATTGTTTGCTGCCTCCATATGGAAATATAACAGATTTTTATATTAATCTATATTATATTAATCTATATTATATTATTTTTATTATTAATCTATATAATATACAACTTTTTTATATTCTTAACTTTGGCCTTAATAAATTCACTTATTAGTTCTAATAGCTTTTCATGGATTCCTTAGTACATTCTATGTAGACAATCATGTTTTCTACAAATAATGACAGTTTCACTACTTCAAGTTTTTGTGCCTATTTTTTTCTTATTTTATTACACTGTCTAGGACCTCCAGTAAAACACTGAATTAAAGCCATGCGAATGGACATGGTAGCCCTGATTTTAGGGGGAAAGTGTCCAGTGTCTTACTATTAAGTATGACAAGCATAGGTTTTTCATAGCTATCCTTTACCAGGTTGAGGAAGTTCTATTCTATTCCTATTTTTCTGAGAGTTTTGATTACAAATGGGTATTAAATTTTGGTAATTCTTTTTCTGCATCTACTAAAATGATCATATGGTTTTCTTCCTTATTCTGTTAACATGGTGAATTATGTTAATTCCTTTTGAAATGTTACTCCAACCTTGTATTGCTGGGGGAAAATACCCTCTTGTTCACATATTGCTGGATCCAATTTACTATTATTTTGTAATATTTTTTATGCTATGTTATGATAAACATGATCTAATTGGGTTTTTTTGTAATGTCTATGTCAAGTTTTGGTAGCAGGATAATGTATTCATAGAAAATACTCCCCAACTCATTCTATTTTATGAAAGAAACAATGTATGATTAATATAATTTCCTCCTTAAAAGTTTGACAGAATTCACCAATAAAACCATATGGGCCTGCAGTTTTTTCTCCTTCTCCCTTCTTTTGTGGAGAGGTGTTTTTCTTTCCTTTGTTTTTTTTAAATAACAAAAATCCATTTCTTGATACTTACAGGGATATTCAGATTTTCTATTTCATCTTGCCTCAGTTGGGTAATTTGTGTCTTTTGAGGAATTTGTCCATTCCATCTAAGTTGTCAAATGATAGGTACAGTTGTTCATAATATTTCCTTATTGTCCTTTCAGTATCTGTAGAATTTATAATGATATAATCTCTTTCCTGATATTGGTGTTTGTGTCCTCTCTTTTTTTCTAATTTAACTAGTTAATGGTTTATCAATTTTGATGATCTTACAAAGAATCAATATTTGGCTTTGTTAATTGTTGCTATTTTATTAATGTCTATTCTTGATTTTCTTATTTCTTTTCTCCTACTATTTTGACTTTACTTCGCTCCTCCCTTTTCTAGACTTCTTAAGGTAGACCTTCAGGTCAATGATGATTTTATACCTTTCTTTTCTTCTAATTTAGGCATTTTAGAGCTATAAATTTCTCTTTGAGCACTGTTTTAGCTGCATCTCACAATTTTTGACATGTTATATTTTCATTTTCAATTGGAAATATTTTCAAATTTCCCTTGTGATTCTGTCTTTAATAAGTTATTTAGCTACATTCAATATCCTGTAATAAACCATAATGCAAAAGAGTATGAAAAAGTACACATATATATGTATAACTGAATGACTTTGCTGTACACCCAGACACTAACACAACATTGTAAATCAACTATACTTCAATTTTAAAAAATAAGTTATTTAGAAGAGAACTGTTTAATTTCCAAATTATCTGGAGGGTTAATTCTTAGGTAATTCATTGTATTGATTTGTAATTTAATTCCATCTTAAAGAACATACTCTGTAAGATTTCAGTATTTTGAAATTTGTTGAGACTTATTCCATGGCCAACTACATGGTCCATCTTGGCAAATGTTCCATGTGTACCTGAACAGAATGTGTATTCTGCAGTTGTTGGGTACAGTATTCTATAAAAGTCAAACAGATCATGATGGTAGAGAGTGTGGTTCAGATTTTCTATGTCCTTATTCATTTTTTTTGACTATTTTATTAAATGCCAGAAAGAGAAAACCCCTATAATTGTGGAGTTAACTCATAATTAATTCTGTCAACTTTTAGATCATTTATCTTAAAGCATTATTAGGTGAATACACATTTGACTGTTGTGTCTTCCTAACCATTTATCCTTATGAAATGTCCCTCTATCTCTGATAATACACTTTGCCTAGAATTCTGACTTTACCTGATTTTTTTTAGTCACTTCGATTCTTTTATGCTTACTGTTATGTATGATATATCTTTTTCATCTTTTACTTTCAACCAATCTGTATCTTTTTACTAACAATGTATTTCATGTGGACAGCATTTAGTTCCATCTCATAACTTCATTAATTGTAATATATACTCCACTACATTTGTGAAATTATTAATATAATTGGACTTACAGGTACCATTTTTTAAATTGAAGTATAGTTGGTTTACAATGTTGTGTTAGTTTCAGGTGTACAGCAAAATGATTGTTTATACACATATATATTTTTCAGATTCTTTTCCTTATAGGTTATTACAAGATATTGAATATAGTTTCCTGTGCTATACAGTAGGTCCTTGTTGTTTACCTATTTTATATATATTAGTGTGTGTCTGTTAATCCCAAACCCCTAATTTATCCCTCCCTCCCTTTCCCCTTTGGTAACCTATATAATCTATGTCTGTGAGTCTGTTTCTGATTTGTAAATGAGTTCATTTGTATCATTCTTTAGATTCCACATATAAGTGTTACCATATGATATTTGTCTTTCTCTGACTTACTTCACTTGGTATGATAACCTCCAGGTCCATCCATGTTACTGCAAATGGCATTATTTCGTTCTTTTTTATGGCTGAGTAATATTCCATTGTATATACATACCACATCTTTTTTATTCATCTGTTGATGGACACTTAGGTTGCTTCCATGTCTTGGCTATTGTAAACAGCGCTACAATGAACACTGGGGTGCATCTATCTTTTTGAATTATGATTTTCTCCAGATATATGCCCAGGAGTGGGATTTCTGGGTCATATGGTAGCTCCATTTTTCGTTTTTTAAGGAACCTCCATACTGTTTCTCAATAGTGGCTGCACCAATTTACATTCCCACCAACAGTGCAGGATTGTTACCTTTTCTCCACACCCTCTCCAGCATTTATTATTTGTAGACTTTTTGATGATTGCCATTCTGACTGGTGTGAGGTGATCCCTTATTGCATTTGCATTTCTCTAATAATTAGCAATGTTGAGCATCTTTTCATGTGTCTGTTGGCCCTCTGTATGTCTTCTTTGGAGAAATGTCTATTTAGGTTTGCTGCCCATTTTTTGATTGGGTTGTTTGTTTTTTTTATAATGAGCTGTATGAGCTGTTTGTATATTTTGGAAACTGAGCTCTTGTTGTTCACATTGTTTGCAAGTATTTTCTCCTATACAGCTAACATTTTTGCTATTTAATTTCTGCTAATCCCATTTGTATTTTGTTTCTCTCAAACTCTGTTCCTTTGTTGTCCTTCAAGCAAAACAGCTGAACAGTAAACCCCGTCTTCCTTTGAGTTTACTATTTTTTTTTTACTGAGTATTTTTATACAATTCCATTTTAATTTCTCTATTGGCTTTATAGCTAACTCTGCATTATTTATTGTTCTATACATCCTTAACTTTTCAGTCTTACTGTACTACTTCACATAAAACACAAGAACCTTGCAAACTATAGTTCCATGTACTGCCCCTCCACTCATTATGCTATGGTTTTCACAAATATTACGTCTACATGTTACAAACCCAATTATACAGTGTTATAATTTTTGTTTTAAACAGTCATATACTTAATTGATTTTTTAAAAAGTCTTTGATATATACCCACACATTTACCATTTCCTGTGCTCTTCAATCCTTCCTATAGATTCAAATACAATCTGGCATCATTTCCTTCAGCCTGAAGAATATTCTTTAGAATTTCCTATAATGCAGGGCTGCTTACAATTAATTACCCATTTTTGATTATCTGAAAATACCTCTACTTTACCTTCATTCTTCAAAGTTCTTGAAAGATACTACCAAGATACTATACTACTGGAAATAAAAAATTGGGCAGAGTGGGGTTTTTTTGAAAACTTTAAAGATGTCATTCCACTGTCTTCTAGCCTTTACTGTTCCTAATGAAAGGTCAGCCATCATATTTAACATTGTTCCCCTCTATGGCAATGTGTCATTTTTCTTTAGTTGAATGATTTTCTAATTACTTTGAGTTTTCTGCAGTTTGACTACAATGTGCCTGTGTAAGATTTTCTTTGTATTCATTTTGTGGGCTTTTCTGGGGTTCTTAAATCTGTAAACTCTTTCATAAAATTTACAAAATTTTCAACCATTATTTTCTCAAGAATTTTTTCTCTTTTCATTTTTTCTCCTTACCATCTTTCTCTCATCACAATTACACATATGTCAGGCCACTTGGTGTCGTCCCACAGGTCTCTCAGACTCTGGTTTTTTTTTTTTTTTTTTTTGGCCACACCACACGGCTCACAGTACCTCTCAGTTCCCCAACCAGGGACTGAACCTGGGCCACGGCAGTGAAAGCACCGAATCCTAACCACTATACCACCAGGGAACTCCCAGATTCTGCTTTTAAAAAAATTTTTTTTCATTTATTTTCTCTTTCTGTTCTTCAGATTGGATCATTTCTACCAATCTGTTCTGGGGTTCACCGATGCTTTCTTCTGCCATTTCCAATTTGTTCTTAAGACACTGCAGTGAATTTACTTCAGATATTTTATTTTCAACTCTAGAAAATCATTTGACTTTATAATTTTTCTCCACTGAGGTTTCTTATCTGTTCATTTAGTGTGAACATATATTGCTTTACACTCTTTTTAATGTGGTTTTAAGAATTCTTTAAAACCTTTTTGCTAACTTCAACATCTGCATCATCTCAGGATCCGTTTCCATTATTTTTCTCTTCACCAAGGGTCACATTTTCTCTTCACCAAGGGTCACAACAAAAACGTGGGTTCTTGTTTCTTAATCTATCCAGTAATTTTGGTTTGTATCCTGGACATCATAATAGGTAAGCTGTAGAGACTGTGGAATCTTTTAAAGGCCTTCTAAGAGTACTGCTTTTCGCTTAGTTTTAGCTGGGAGTTAACTTGACTAATCTTAAGTTCTGACTCCCTGTGGTGGGCAACAGCTGAAATAGATTCAGTTCTTTTAGCCTTACTAGGCTGCTTTGAGTCTGCCCCAGGCATGTGTAGTTCAACAGTCAGAGATTTGAGCAGAATTTATGTGCAGAATTTGATGCTCCCTCTCTGTAGCTCTCTCCATCCTATGATTTCTCCCCTCATTTTTCAGCTGCTTACGTAGCTCCAAATCAGAAGCCGGTAAAACTTCTGATTTCTATCCAATCTCCAATTCCAAACAATGTATGGGGCCTGCCATCAGGCCAAAATCCAGGCAAACAAAAAGGTGCCATTCCCTCCTCCAGGCGCTGACTCCTTTCCAGTTTCTGCCTGCTTTTGGACAATTTCTAGTACCTTCAGAGAGTGATTTTGCATATTTTGTCCAGAACTTATAATAATTATCTTCACGATTGTTCCAAAATAGGCTACTCAGACATAATATTACTTTAATTTATTGGCATGCCTGGGTTTCTCACTAGATTTCAAAAACCTTAGTGACACAGCCTTTTACGCCTAGATCCCCAGTGCCTCCCTCATTTATTTTGACTTTCAAAATGCTCCTTGTTTTTACCTACCGTTTTTCTTAGGGCATTAGCTGTTATATTTTTTGCTCCTGTAATCTTTGAAGTTTAATCTTCATTTCTGAAATGACTTTTTCCTTTTATTTATAATTCTTCCCTGAGTACTGTTCACCTTATTTCCAAATTCGTGTAATTCAGATTTATGTTGTTCTTTCATGTTTTGTATCACTTTCTTAATATATTTTTTTGAAAAAGTAGGTTTCAGTTTTGATCTTTATTAGGGACATGTCTTTCTGACATGCTTTTATTGTCAGTAGATAACGTTATTCTGCTCCTTATTCTCTTTTTTTCTTAAGACAATGATGCAATTTGACCCTGATCCTCTTCTGTTGAAATTCACGGAATTGTGAAATTCATTTTCCTGACTTACAGGACATCATTCTGGATTGCTTTCTGCTTCACAGAGCTCCTCCTTCCATTGTTTTCATATACTGTTTAAAAATACAGTAGGGGGCTTCCCTGGTGGCGCAGTGGTTGAGAGTCCGCCTGCCAATGCAGGGGAAATGGGTCGTGCCTCGGTCCGGGAGGATCCCACATGCCGCAGAGCGGCTGGGCCCGTAAGCCATGGCCGCTGAGCCTGCGCGTCCACATCTAAGACTTCTCTTTTTCTACTGTCCGTATCCTGCTCAATTTTTCATTAGTGTCTGTAAGGGAGCTCTGGCTGGTCAGTTTCAAGAATTCACAGGAGCTATGATGCTCCAGCCCTATTCAACTCTTACCATGAAACATTCTCTGCTATTAGATAAGTCAAATTATCATCCAGTTTCAGCTGCTGTTTTCAAAATGGCTTGCTGTACATTCTAGTGAATACCTGATGGCTATTTTGCAATTCTTTTGTCCCTAGGTCCATCAGACATTGCCTCTCTTGCTTCCCTGTTTTCTCCTGGCACAGACATTGATATTATGAGGCTCTTGTGGCTGCTGCTGCTTACTCTCCAGCAATTCTTCATGGGAGACATATTACCCAATTTTGTTATAAATATTGTCTGTGGATTTTTTGTTTTGCTATCTAGTTTCTCTGACTGTTGTTACGTGGCACTTCAGGAAGATCCAAAAACTATGCTGCCACTGCACTATCTTCCCTTCAATTAGCAATCTAACAAAGGATCTTGAAAGAATGGCAGGCGGGTGCCCAGGTATTTCAAGAGGACAAATCACACAGGTACCTTTTATAACATGTTGGATAAATAAAGGATTAGTAAGTGTTACTACAAGTTAGAATAAAGGTTAAATTAAATCTATACTTATTATATATTTCTAATAATAATGTAGAATTTCTGCCGAAGTCTTTTTACTAAGAAGGGCAAAGAGCTTCCCTGTAACATTAAAAGCTTTGTTTTACAGATTCACAGACTTAGAGAATGAACTTATGGTTAGCAAGGGGGAAGGTGGGGTGGGGGAAGGATAGATTGGGAGTTTGGGATTGACATGTACACACTGCTACACTTAAAACAGATAACCAACAAGGACCTACTGTATAGCACAAGGAACTCTGCTCAATATTCTGTAAAAACCTAAATGGGAAAAGAATTTGAAAAAGAACAGATACATGTATATGTATAACTGAATCACATTGCTGTACACTGGAAACTAACACAACATTGTTAATCAACTATACTCCAATATAAAAACAAATTCTATTTTAAAAAAAAGGTTTAATTTCTCCAAGATTGTTGACTTTTAATATTAACTCCATGAATTTTTATTACAGGAAGCTACTTTTGCTAAAATGTTAGTTGTAGAAAACTATTCACTTTGAGTTGTGAATCTAGCATAGGAAGTTTATTTTTACCCATAAATTTTGTGACAATTAAGTCATATTCTATTACTTTATTACTCTATTTTACACTTTATTCTTTTTATTTATTTATTTTTGGCCGTGTTGGGTCTTCATTGCTACGTGTGGGCTTTCTCTAGTTGTGGCGAGTGGTGGCTACTCTTCGTTGCGGTATGCGGCCTTCTCATTGTGGTGGCTTCTCTTGTTGCACTGCAGGGGCTCTAGGTGCAGAGGCTTCAGTAGTTGTGGCTCACAGGCTCAGTAGTTGTGGCTCGCGAGCTCTAGAGCACAGGCTCAGTAGCTGTGGCGCGTGGGCTTAGTTGCTCCGACGCATGTGGGATCTTCCCGGCCCGGGGCTCAAACCCATGTCCCCTGAATTGGCAGGCAGATTCTTAACCACTGAGCCACCATGGAAGTCCCTACACTTTTTTCTGTAATTTCATTTTTAGATAAGTGACTTGACATGTTAATCCAAAAAACATCAAGACTCTTTGTTTTAGCTTTCTCTCATGGGCCTATTTGAAATAAACTTTTTGGCTCTAAAAGATTCATTTAAATTCACAATGTGAAATTAAGTTTTCTCCATCACTGAGGGATGATATGCATCTTTTCTAAGTTTTCTTTTTTTTATTCTACTATGAGTTTTAACAGTTATCGAACAATTACTGTGTGGTAGGCACTGTTCTAATTACTTTATTTTAAGCCATTTAAACTTGACAAAACTCTATAAAGTAGGTAATATTATTCTGACTTTACATATCATCTATGAAATAGCACATAGAGGTGATGTATCTTAACCATTATGCTATGTAGTATCTCACAACATCCGTGTTCATATGTACAAATATGTGATAGTGTTCATGACATAGTAGTTAAGAGTTAGGATAGTGAAGCCAGACTGCCAGGGTTTCAAATCCTGGCTCCACCCATTATTGGCTACCTGACCCTTAGGCAAGTTACTTTTCTGTGCCTCACTCTGTTGTGAAAACAAATGAACTCCTATAAGAAAGGCATTCCAAATATAGACTGGCACGCCTAACCATTTTTAAAAATTGGGTAGATGGCAGTATCTGAATTATCATTCTGCAATGTGATTTTTTTTCACTAAAACATAATTGTTCCAAAAATGATTCATGTTGCATGGATGAAATCTAGTTCATTTATTTTATCTGCTACATATTACTCCATTGTATAAGTGTCAATCTCAATTTATTTATCCATTCTCCTCCTGATAGCCATTTAATTTGTTTCCAGTTTTTTACTATGCTGCAATGTGCGTGTCACATGTATGTCTTCATGTGCACATGTTTAAGAGTTTCTCTAAAGTGTATCTGTAGAAGTATTAATAGAACTCCTGAACCATCAGGGGTGCACATCTTCAAGTAAAGTGATATTGCCAAAATGCTCTCCAAAGGGGTTTTGTCCCACAAGCAGTGTATGAGTTATTCTGTTTCTCCATATCCCCACTGACACTTAGTATTATCAGGCATGAAAAATAACTTTTATTCTAATAATATAATAATAGTGGTAAAAATATTCTTCCTGTGCATAATGAAATACTTATTAAGAATCAGATTCTTAACTCTCTTAGTAAGGAAGAGGCCACCAAAATGCAAAGCCAGATGTTTAAGTTCTAGAGCATAGACTTGGAGGATCCAAGGAATAGCAACAAAATTTCTATCAATCATAAGCAAGCCATAAAAAAACATGGCTGGTGAAAAAGAAAACACTCACCTCAAACTCTCCAAGAAGTTTAGAAATAAGTAAACCCTCTGGAAACTTGGATACAACCTAATAAATAGAAAATTGAAATACAATATAAATAGACACCACTGGAATGCTGGGTGACAAAGTATCAAAATAAGAAAGTATAAATTTAAAAAGTAACAAGGCAAAAATAACATTATTATTGAGTGAATGAATTTAAGTCACAGTATTGTTTTAAAAATCAGTTTCCAGGTTTGTTTTTTTTTAATATTTATTTATTTGGCTGCACCGGGTCTTAGTTGTGGCATGCGGGATCTTCGATGCGGCGTGAGGGATCTTTAGTTGTGGCATGCAGGATCTTTTTCGTTGAGTCATAAGGGATCTTTAGATGTGGCATGTGGGATCTTTTAGTTGTGGCATGTGGGCTTTTAGTTGTGGCATGCAGGATCTAGTTCTCTGACCAGGGACTGAACTTAAGCCCCCTGCACTGGGAGCGCAAAGTCTTAACCACTGGACCACCAGGGAAGTCCCAGTTTCCAGTTTTAAAAAAAGTTATAACAACCAAAAAAGGCAGTGAATTCCAACATTTCCAGAGTTGAGAAATCATTCTTGCATAATACTGCAATGCCACAACTCCCCAGAAATTCCTAGACATAGTTCTTTAGCTCAGCTAACATAATTAGCTTTAGCTCACATAAAATAAATATTCTATGGCATAATTTCAAGCATTCTAAATGGCAGAAAAGAAATGCAATGCACACTATAGAAAATGTTGGAAAACATAGTTAAGCAAAGATAGTAGCCACTGTTGTCCATATGCACATAAAAATACCTTTACTGAATATGAAAATAAGGTCATTACTTCTCCAGCTTTTTAGTATCATATCACAGACTTCTTTCCATATCAGTAAATATAGATCAACATGTTTCCTAGTGAAACTGAGCAGGACCCTGTTGGGCTGCTGGGCACAGAAGCCCTTCCATGTCCCCCGTTGCTTGTAGGGAACAGACTCCAGCCTCCATGACCTTACTGAGTTCCAAAGGGCAGATATGAACAGCTGCTAATCCAGGAAGGGAAGGGATGCAGAGTCAAGGGAGAAACAGCCAAGAAAAAACAGTGCAGCCTTGGAACAGGGTCCTGGTTCTGCCTCAAAGGATATACATAACAATGTCTTTAAGCTCTTCATAGAATTAAAACATAACAAATGGAAGATGTCAGCATTCTTCATACCAGAGAAGACCACCTGAGGCCAGACTAAACGAACCAGAAAAACTCATCAAGATTACCTGAGACAAGATTAAAGGAATGCAGCCCCTGCACACACCCTAATCTTATCAGCAACCCCACCCTTGAACTGTTGCCATAAAACTCCTCACCAAACTCCCCTGGGTTGGGACACATAGTTTTCAAGGCACAAGCCTGCTGTGTCCCGCTTTACCTGGCAAAGCAATAAAGCTATTCTTTTCTACTTCACCCAAAACTCTATGTCTCCGAGATTCAATTTGACACAGGAGTACAGAGGCTGGGCTTTCAGTATCATTAGCTACAGTTTCTTCAAATAGTCAATATAATAAAATTTGTTTATTTAATTATTTATGGCTATTTCCTATTTCTCATCATCACAAATATTGCAACAATTATCTTCATACTTGCATTTTGCATACTTGTGCAAATATTTTTAGGATAAATTCCTAGAAGTGGACTTGTTCTATCCCAATAAGGTATAAAAAGCTTTGTGTTTTCCTAGACCTTTCCAGATATTATATCTTATTAAAAATTCTAATTCAAGCTTCAGAAAAATATAAAGTAAAACTTATTCCAAAATCCTATGACCCAGAGACAGTTGTTGCTGCATTTCAGAAAACATCCTTTCAGAAACCTTTTTATGCACATACATACTCACATTACAGTTTTTACATGAAAGGACAATACTAAACGTGCTATTCTATAAAACCTGTTTTTAAAGTCCAACAATACACCAAGAAGATACTTCCATGTAAATTAATCGAGATACACCTAAACCTTCTTATGAACCACATGATACTCCCTAGTTTGGGTGGATAATGTAAGCAATTCTTTTTTCAATGAATGCTTAATTTTTGTCTAGTTTTTTGTTACCATAAAAAAAGTCATATTGAACATCCTTAAATAAATAAATAATTGTTAATAAGTAAATAATTGTTGGACACTTTAGCCAAATGTCCAAACAAAAAAACAGGGTCTGAATGCACCGAGGTTTTTGCATTTCTCCCAGTAAAACCACAACAGCTGAAACAGAATAAAATAAGGCAGTAAGAGTTGTAACGATACTCTCGACCATTCAAATCAGAATTAACAGCTCCCACCAAAATTTTAAGCATACATACCCTTTGGCCCAACACAAAACAGCCAAAGAGCTTTCACAAATTAATGAGGAGAAACAATAAATTAGGCCAAGGACATGAACATGCAATTCACATAAGAAATGTAAATGGCTATTAAGCATATGAAAAGATGCTCAGTGTAAAAATCAAGAGGTATAAGCTAAAACAGCATGACTGGAGAGTGGCATTTTACTGCCAGTGGGAACGTAAATTTGCTCAAACCTTTTAGAGGGCAATTTAGTAATATTTATCAAAACAAAAATATTCAATACCTTTGGCAACTCTACTTCTAGATAAATGTTCAAGGACATTAACTACAGCATTTTTTAATAGCCAAGGCTAGAAATAACCCAAATGTTAATAACGGATCTCATAAGTGAAATACGGTATACCAACACAATGGGATACCATGCACTGTTTAGAATAATACTTGACATACATACATATAAAACTGGTATTGGAAAGATCTTTAACTTTTAACAATGATTTATTGGGGTGAGGGGAAGAAAAGAGAATTTTTGGAGGAACTTACATTTTGTAAATAATTTTGAGAACATTAAAAATGTTTAGGAGTATGAAATTTATTTTTTTCTAATCTTAAAAGATTAGCCACTCCATTTGTAATATATTTGAAAAGATCAGGAATAAATATAAAACTAAAATATTTGTAGGCAAATTAAAATTAACCACAAATGATACCCAAATGTATAATCAATTATTCTCATCCATTTCCCAGAAACACTTACAAGTTTTATCTTATGTTTTAGCTCTGGATTGATAGTCCCTCCAGGTCCAGTTTGTGCAATAACTGATTTGAAGGTATTCTCCAACTATGAAAAAAAGGGGAAAAAATTTTCAAGTTACAGTCAAAAAAAAAAAAAAAAGATAAATCTGAACAGTATTAAAGGAAACATCTATCAAAGGAAACGTACGTCAATCAAATGGAAGAATAGTGTTCCTAAGAGGCACTGTAACATTTCATACCCTATAAAATACATTTAGAGTTGATGGACTCTTTTTTTAAATATAGTTTTTTAAATTTTTATTGGGCTATAGTTGACTTACAATGTTGTGTTACTTTCTGCTGTACAGCAAAGTGAGTCAGTTATACATATACATATATCCATTCTTTTTTAGAGTCTTTGCCCATATAGGCCATTACAGAGTACTGAGTAGAGTTCCCTGTGCTATACAGTAGGCCCTTATTTGTTATCCATTTTATATAGAGTAGTGTGTATATGTCAATCCCAATCTCCCAATTATCCCTTCCCCACTTCTCCCCTGGTAACCAGTCCCCTGGTAAGACTGTTTTCTACATCTGTAACTCTATTTCTGTTTTGTAAATAAGTTCATTTGTACTATTTTTTTAGATTCCACATATAAGCAATATCATATGATATTTGTCCTTTTCTGTCTGACTTACTTCACTCAGTATGACAATCTCTAGGTCCATCCATGTTGCTGCAAATGGCATTATTTCATTCTCTCTTTTTTTTAACATATAGACTTTTTAATGTAGAAAGGTTTGAGGGTTTTTTGTTTGTTTGGGTTTTTTTTTTTTTTTTGGCCACGCAGCTTGTGAGATCTTAGTTCCCTGACCAGGGATCGATTCTGGGCCCTCAGCAGTGAAAGTGGGGAGTCCTAACCACTGGACCACCAGGGAATTCCCTCGTCCTTTTTTAATGTAGTTGGACTCTTTATAAAACTAAACACTGAAAATTTCCAGGATAATTAACATTCTCTATAACAATTAGATTGAGTCTTCAATTACAAAATCCCATACTCTTTTTTTTTTATGCTTTTATTTATTTATTTTTGACTGCATTGGGTCTTCACTACTGCACGCGGGCTCTCTCTACCTGTGGTGAGTGGGGGCTACTCTTCATTGCAGCGCACGGGCTTATGTGGTGGCTTCTCTTGTTGCAGAGCACAGGCTCTAGGCATGCGGGCTTCAGCAGTTGTGGCTCGCAGGCTCTAGAGCGCAGGCTCAGTAGTTGTGGTGCACGGGCTTAGCTGCCCCGTGGCATGTGGGATCTTCCTGGACCAGTACTCGAACCCACGTCCCCTGCACTGGCAGGTGGATTCTTAACCACGGCGCCACCAGGGAAGCCCCCAAATCCCATACTTTTACCCAGTAAAGATTTTTGTTACTAATTTTCTTCTGTTTATAAAATTATTCAATGTTTATTAAACACATTTTTTAATGCAGGTTAGAGGTGGGATGGTGGAAGGTCCCTGGGAGCCAGGAATGCGAGTGAGCCAGGGCACCGGTGGAATGTCTTGCCTTAAGGAGACAGGAAGGAGAGCTCTGTTGTTGTAGTAGAAATGAAGACGGACCAGTAGGGATACAGAAAGGCTCTGTAAATGTGGGGTCAGCAGGTGGAGAGAGTTACTATCTGATAGCTTCAGTGTTCTCTCTGTGAGTTCAGAAGCAAGGCCCACTCCTGAGAACAGCAGGAAAGGAAAGGGAGCTCAGACAGCTGAGAAAGTGGAAAAATAAAGTTGAGGAAAAAAATGGATGATTATCTAAACTCAACAGGTAGGCAGTAAA
Organism: Orcinus orca; assembly: GCF_937001465.1. Lineage (NCBI taxonomy): Eukaryota > Metazoa > Chordata > Mammalia > Artiodactyla > Delphinidae > Orcinus > Orcinus orca. Next base: position 51,616,760 of record NC_064559.1, read on the forward strand.
AATAGGCGAGGCCTGAGTTAAGATAGCAGGGGTCAGAGGATTTTAGTAGAGAGAAGCCAATGGCATAGAGAGGCCCCAATATGGTAAAAAGATGATGCATGGGAATAACTGAAAAAATAAGCTGGAAGCACAGGAGGTTAGGAGTAGAGAGTATCATGGAACATATCCAGACACCAAGGTCCAGTGAAGAGCCACAGAGTGGAAACCTAAAGTAGAATGAAAGGGTGGGAGGGAGACACAAGAGGGAGGAGATATGAGGATATACGTGTATATATAGCTGATTCACTTTGTTATAAAGCAGAAACTAACACACCATTGTAAAGCAATTATACTCCAATAAAGATGTTAAAAAAACAAACAGGTGAATAAAATTTAACAGGAAAGCAAATAATAAAATTCAGGATATTTTAAAATTATAAAAAGTAGAATGAAAGATCATGGAGTTATATTTAAAGCTGATAAGTAAATGTAAAAAATATACATTAGAAAAAACACAAAAATATAAAGAAAAATACAAATTACCTAAAATCCTATCACATAGACATAATCACTATTAATTTATTCCTTCTAAACTTTCTATTTTTTAACATTTCTTCATATTGCCACTTGGCCTGTCATTACTTACAAACTGTGTGACCTTTTAGGTTTCAGTTTCTTCATCTGAAAAATGAAGACAATCTCATTATCTCCTAAGGCTGACATGAAAGTAAGATCTGAGAAGGGGGAATTAGATTCCTAAGGTTATATCACTAACTTTCACAAAATGCCTCAGCCCTTGGTCTTAGGTTCTTTACATTTCTTCTGGATCTGCCATGAGATAATTCCCTAAAGCTCTCCCAGTGAACAATGGGAGAACCTAAAGATAACTGATTTTTCACATCCCAACATGCTCCCACCATTTGAAGATTCAATACAACCACTTATTACAGTAAGTCCCCTATATACAAACGAGTTCCGTTCCAAGAGCACGTTTATAAGTCCAAGTTGCTCGTTAAGTCCAACAAAGTTAGCCTAGGTACTATATAGTACTGTACTGTAATAGGTTTTTAATACTTTTCACACAAATAATACATAAAAAACAAACACAAAAAAGTAAAGAAAACATTTTTAATCTTACAGTACAGTACCTCAAAAAGTACAGTAGTACAGTACAGCAGCTGGCATTCAGGGGCTGGCATAGAGTGAACAGGCAGGAAGAGTTACTGACTGGAGGAGGGAAAGGAGGTGGGAGACGGTAGAGCTGAAGGATCGTCAGCATTAGGAGACAGAGGGCAAGCTGCAATTTCACTCACACCGGACGCTGGTGGAACGCACGTTCGCATCTTTGAAAGTTCACAACTTGAAAGTTCGTATGTAGGGGGCTGACTGTAAATTACCACCGTGCTAGGTGTTTCAGGGGACAAAGAAAGGGTCACTTTTCACAGCTACACAAAAATTCACCAATTCTGATAAGTTTTTTTTTTTAATGCACGTTGATATGACAGCTGTCACAATACAACCTAACAAAATCGTTCCAAATGAAGCTAAAGACAACTAGGTGCTTCTAGAGCCATCTTATGGAAAAAACTGAACGAACTTTTTAGCCAACCCAATATTTGCCAAGCCTGGGTTAAGATGTCAAAATGGTAGGCTCTTAGCTAGGAACAGAATGCATCTCAAGAAGATAAGAAAAAAATGTTTTCTGCCTCAAGCTAGATGAGTAACTCAAGCTGACGTTAAACTGAATGCGGTGAGGGAGATTTTTTAAAGTCCAAGTAATCCTGGGACTATCTAGATAAGTAGATAAGTAGAGGGTAAAAGTTATGTTGTGGGGGAGAAGCAGGAGTGGGAGATAATCAGTGATTGACATGAAGAAAGTCATCAAGAGGACACCCTGATTTCAACGATGCTTTACTGTCAGATGCCTACATACCAAATAGAAAAAATGGACAATAAATCAAGTGAACAAAAGATCATAAATAGGGGCGTAAATAAAGATGGAAACGAACCCACTATACATATATATATATGCCATATTCAGATAGGAGCCTACAGAACCAGAGAAGGGGCAGAGAAGAGCTTTGAATCAAAGATATACTCCTCAGGGGCTTCCCTGGTGGCGCAGCGGTTGAGAGTCCGCCTGCCGATGCAGGGGACGCGGGCTCGTGCCCCGGTCCGGGAAGATCCCACATGCTGCGGAGCCTGCGCTCCGCAACGGGAGAGGCCACAACAGTGAGAGGCCCGCGTACCGAAAACAAAAACAAAACAAAAAAAAAAAAAAAAAGATATACTCCTCAGAAAAATGGATGAAGATAGGAATAGGCAATTGATTAAAAATTAACACTAGCTAGCCAATAAAGTTCAACCTCTAATAAACAGACATTAATAGTCAGATATAGTTATTTGCCTATCAAATTGGAATATTATTTTTACAATAATGCTCATTTATTCATTTAACAGATATGTACTGAACACAAACTATGTGCTTCACATTGTACTCAGCACTGAATATACAGGGGTAAATAAACTAGGTATGATCACTGCCCTCATGGAACTTGCAGTCTAGTGATGGGAGACCAACATGAGACAGTCATATAACTACATAATTACAATTATGATAAACATTATGAAAAACGCACAGAGTGTCACGATAGAATACTATGCCTGAAAATGTTAGGAAAGCAATGTGAGATCTAACTTAGACTAGGGTTGGTGAGGAGGGAGAGGTCAGGGGAGGGTGTTCTGAAGAAGTGTCCATTTATACTGAGTACTAGCAAAGGTACAAGGAAAGAAGCACATACACATGCATCTTATGTGAGTGTTAACCGAAACAACTTTTATGGAGGACAACCTAACTACATACATGATAAGCTATAAAAGTACACATTCCTTTAGATGTAGTGATTGCTCCTCTAGAATTTTATCCTGGGGAGTAACAGAGATATCTGCAAATTTGATCAAGATTTTCATCAATAAGGTTATGTTTAATTGCAAAAATAGCAACAGCCTAAATCCCCAAGTTTATGTGGAATCTAGAAAAATGGTACAGATGAACCAGTTTGCAAGGCAGAAATAGAGACACAGACATAGAGAACAAACGTATGGACACCAAGGGGGGAAAGAGGGGGTGGGATGAATTGGGAGATTGGGATTGACATATATACACTAATATGTATAAAATAGATAACTAATGAGAACCTGCTGTATAGCATAGGGTTTCTACTTTGCTATACAGTAGAAACCAACACAACATTGTAAAACAACTATACCCCAATAAAAAATAAAACATTAAAAAAAAACCCAAGTTAAAAAATGATGGCATATCCATAGTGCCATTAAAAATTATGTTGCATTACAATATTTAACAATGTGGGATGTTCATAATTCTGACTAAAAAAGCACGTCACAAACCTGAACCAGAATGATGTTAAATTTTATTTTTTTTAAAAAGAAAAAGTCAACTTTTCTGGGTGATAAAAGAATATGTGATTTTAATTTTCTTCTGTGCTTTCCTGTATTTCAAATCTTTTGCAATCTATCTGTATTATTTTTGTAATAAGAGAAAAAATTTAAAAACATAGACACCTGGGTGATATTTAGAAACATGAGGGTGGAAGCATTTTGGAAGGAAAATACATGAAGCTAAAAGCAGAAAGGAACAGAAGTTACGTCTCAGAGGGATATACAGCGGGTCTTTTGGCCATATGGTAAAACATTAATACATTTCTGATAAAGATCACAAAACTGGCACAGACACACATACAGGAGTGATGCTTTCAACTGCTCAAATATTTGCTAAGTATCTCATTTGACTAAAAACTAGGCAGTATGAAATTTGACTTGCCAAACTAAAAATTTCATCTGAACTCCTGGGAAAATAGGCAGGGAACAGCTACTCTAAGTTGGCCAGAGAATGCAACTTCCAGAGAATTGCACTAAAGAACTACTGAAGGGCTCCTTCTGACAGTAATTGCTTAATAGATCCAGTTACTTGTTGAGGACACTCTTAATAGACACTGGAGCCAGGTCATCACGTGAAATTTAAAATCCTTCTTTTCTTATATTCAATACAAATCACAGCATCTAATTCATGTAAAAACTATCCATTATTTGAGTGAAAAAGTTAGTTGCAAACTAAGACCCAGCCCTGATTTTTAATTCATTTAAGACCAGAACTTCTTTTATAATTCCAGGTTTACCTACTTTAAATCTCATGCTGAATATTACAATAAATTTTCTAAAAGTAGGATAGGATGGGGTACTGATGAAATAATGTTACGACAGGACAAGAAAAATTAAACATAAAATTCTCTCTCTGTGCATTTGAGCCACTACCTGCTTTACTGTGTATTGTACATCTGCAGTATACATTAACTAGATCCCCTTAAAAGACACAGGAATGCCTACTTGCCAAAAAACAAAAATAAAAGCAAAAAAAAACCAATTTCCTCCTGGCTCCAGCAAAGTAACTCCTTAGGAGATAAAATTCCTTTCTCAATCCTGTAGGGGGGGTCACAACAACCTACTAATTGCCTTGTTGAACTATGTAAACTGTCAGTATGTTACTTTGATGTATAACCCTTTCTCTCAAACACTGATGTAACTGTGCCTTGACCTCTAACAGGTGGAACAGTTTTCAGAGCTTTCTGAAAGACTGCCTCCTGGGTTATAATTCTCAGGCTGGCTCGAATAAAATTTCCCATTTCTTTCTTAGATCGACTATTGATTAATTTTTTTCACTGACAGTACTCTTAGTTGTAAGGCTGGAGAACAAAGAAATGTCAGATCCCTGTTACTTTGACCAAACACTCTTATGGGCAATAACCTGTTAATGGGAAGTGAAGTAACATCACTGTTAGCTGTAGTCTAGGTCTATACACTAAGGCAGAGAATTCTGAAGAGCTGGGCTGGACAGTGTCTGAGGCTTCATTCATTAGAATGATAACAGCTAATCCATACTTGCCCATTCACATTTTCATCCCTCATCTAAACTTCCTCTGAAGAGGTCAAAATAAAGGAAATTGAATAGAATGTGGTAAATAGGTTATTCATGTCTTGCAAAAACAGGGTTTAAATTTTTCTAACCATTTGCTTTTGTGAAATAAAGCAGGAAAATGGGAAAAGGTAGGATACTAATGAACAAGCCTGCCTGTTCCTCTTGCAGGTGAAAAAGAAACTCCAGTACTCATTTTACAAAGGAGAAACTGATTGTGTTTTAAATGTTTTTTCTATGACAAAAATAATATACGTTCACTGAAAAAAAACATAAAATACAGATGATCAGATGAGAGGCTGTCTCCCAGGCTATAGTCCTCAGTAAGTTCCCCAAATAAAACATAACTCACATACAACTTTTAGGTTGTGCATTTTTTTCAGTTGACACAGTGTAGAACTGGCACAGAAACACAAAATTACACACTCCAAATAATAATCCAGCTAGATTAAAACTTTAAGTTTTCTTTTTAGTCATGAATCAAAAAGAAACCAATTTTTTTTGAGATTAACTATCATGCTATCATTTATTGAGGGTGTACAACTGTCAAGAACTATTCTAGACACTTTACAAATCTTAACCCATTTATGATACAAAAGTTATCCACACTTTACAGATGAGAAATCTGAGTTACAAAGAAGTTAATCAATTTGCCAAGTTTACATGGCTGAAAAGTGGCAGTGGTGAAGTTCGACTCAGTCAATCTAGTTCAAAACTTCACTGTCAACCATTCCCCCCCACCAATTCCCACACAGGTCAACTCAAATCTCACTTTCCCCTGGAAGACAGTCTTGACTACTTTAGTCCTTTCTATATCCCACATGACAGAATTAGCACCTACATTACAGAATGTTCTATATTCTTCATTCCTATGCAGCAGAAAGCATAAGCCACCAGAAAACATGAGATGTGGACCCAGGGGTGGAAAATGTATTTTGGGCTGCCCTGTTCTAGCTGTTTGTCTTGGGTCAACTTAACCTCTCTGGGTCCAGTTTTCTGCCATAACAATATTTTTCTCTTGAAGTTCTCATGAAGGTCCAATAAAGAAACATAAAAGAACTCTGTAATTTTAAGGCACTGTCCCAATATTTTTCATGCCTCTCATTCTCTTTCTCTCTCAGTCTGTACCTAATTAGATTATGTCTCAAATTCAGGGCAATTCTTGTCTCTTCCTTTTTTCTCTCACAGCTTTCACAATTTTTCTTTGCTTATGACCTTTGCTAGGACATTGGTTGCTAAGCAGACTTGCTGAATACTGAAACATTCAGGGTCCCAGTCTTTATTAACCTCCAAAGCTTTATTTCCCAATGGACCCCCAGCCCAAAGATGACTCAGGAACCCAACAGGTCTTCTGGCCCTGGAGACTTGCCTGGCCTAGCACTCTGAGAGCATTACACAGGAGGCACAGAACACCATTCATATTAAAGTCACATTGATTTAGATTCTACTTAGTTACGTCACTTAGACATGGCAAATGTGCTTCTAACTCAGAATTTCGCCTTGGGCAACATCACGAGCTTGGCAAGTTTCTCTTTGGTGTCTAACCTTGTCACTTCTCTCCCCTCCAAATCAGCATGTAGAATTCCCATGATCCTTGGATCTTCTTTAAGGTAAATTAATCTTTTGATTTGTGTATATGCGTGTGTTACTATAAAATGGAGGTTTATGTTTTATTTATTCTTAGTGCAGATGAGCAGTTTAATTGAAGTCTTTGGATGACTATAATTTTGCGTAAGGCATTAGCACCAACAGTGGAAAGGTTAGGCATTCCATTGCTGTTAGGGTCTTAGACGAAGGGAATTTGAGACAGATAAATATTTCAAAACTCATCAGAACGACTAGAAAACAGATAATGCCTATTCTGAATAATTATTTCTCTTGTGAACTTTCAGAATTTTTTCTATACAAAAAAAAAAGTGAGCTGATCCTAATTTAAAGTTCATTGCTGCATTGCAATTTGCATAAAGCTCCTAAAGGCTATTATTTGAGACTTCAGCTGGAAAAATGACACATCTAGTTGCCATGTGTTCACTAGAGTTAAATTTCCTAAGACTTATTGAGCATCTGCTTAGCACAGTAGGTCATTTAACCTGAAAAAGATATGAGTTGTCTCCCTCTAGATGCTTATGCATATGCAGAACCATGAAGAACAATGCGAACGGACAAATCTGAGTTTAAGTTTTGGCAGTGAAACTTTCTAATTAAGAAATTATTTAACCTCTCACACCTCAGTTGCTTAGTCTGTAAAATAAGAACTGTAAGTCTAATATCCCAGATATCCTGTTTTATGAGTAACTTAAAATGAGACAATATAAGAAAGTACAGGGCATATCATGGTCTCTCAAACAAATAACAGTTCCCTTTTTGTCTATAATATACAGCAGATTATGATGAGTGAGAAACCAATTTTAAACCTTCAAGCGGGGAAGAGCTTTGTAGGTATGAGATCAGAGGCAGAAGTAAAAGAAAAAGAGGAACAGATTTGATATTCCTAAATTGTGAACTTCTATTTCAAAAAAGGAAAATGACAATTTAGAAAAATACATTTCTAGCCTATGACAGCCAAAATTCCTTCACTTCACTAAGTAAAAATTGACTAAGCAAACTTTCTTCCACTCATTAAGATGAGCATAACTCAAGAGAAAAATAGGCAAAGGAAGAGAACAGATAATTCATCAAAATAAATTAAAGTGGCTAATAAACAATTTTAAAAGCTCAACTTTGTCGGTAACCAAAAATGGATATGAAACAATTAGACTATGTGCAGCTTTCGGTCAGAGAAAATATTTTTGTATTTAACCCTGTTTCAAGAATTAACATTTGAGTTTTTAACAACCACATGAAATCCCATGGATTATATAACCAAAAGGTATGGAGAAAACAGACATTAACATACCATTAGTTGTAGAACATACTGGTACTTTTCTGGATATCAGTTTGGAAAAAAATCATTTTTAAAAATGAAAATATTTTGTGATAAAATTAATGGGTGGCACAGTGATTGGGAGTCTGCCTGCCGATGCAGGGGACACGGGTTCGTGCCCCAGTCCGGGAAGATCCCACATGCCGCGGAGCGGCTAGGCCCGTGAGCCATCGCCGCTGAGCCTGCGCGTCCAGAGCCTGTGCTCTGCAACGGGAGAGGCCACAACAGTGAGAGGCCAGCGTACCGCAAAAAAAAAAATTAATGAAAAAGAGTCCAACAGTTAGTTCATTGTAACCTTCTGAATTTCAAAGATAAAGACAGGAATTGACAAACATACAGTCAGTTTATCTGCCAAGGAAGATGACCATGCTGGTGTCAGGTCTCTCCAGCACAGGAAATGTCAGGAAAAACAAAAGAAATCTAAACAACGGGGAAATCACTATGAAAGGAACAGGAGTGAAAACTATCTTTTGGCACTAGGACTGTGAGTAACTTTCTTAGGCTGAGTTTCCTGTATTAAGAAAACTTCATCATTCAAAACAAAGTTATGGCTCCCACTGTCCTGCCATAAACAGGTGGAAAATAATAAGTTACAGATGTTACATAACAGTGCTGCAACTGAGCGGTGAGTCCTAAACTGCCTCACCTGACAGCCTGGAGAGTTCTGTCTGTAGCACAGAAAGAGGTAATAGAAACAGATGAACTGAGGAGACAGATTCCAGTTTGGGGAGGAAAAGGATGCTAATACACAGGTAGGTATGGAGAGTAGGGATTGGCACAGAGAGATATAGCTCTGCAGGTCTGCAGAGGGACCCCTCAAGTTTCTGGATGAGTACTGATGTGTGCATAAGGTGGGGGAAGGGGATGTTCTCTGAGGCTGGGGAAACAAACGATAAGAAGCAACAGGCCAAACAATACCCAGAGCTCACATAGAGCTGAGAAAAGTTAAGTGTTCCCGCTGAGGCAGACTGGAAGGACCTCTTAACACATCCAGGTGAATCCTCAGAAAGGTAATGCCTCAGTGGTGGAGCCAAATTAGCTCTAGGCTGAAGGTTTCTCTGGACTAGCAGTCTTAGCCTGCTAAGGGTTCTATAGCAAAATAACTTAGATTAGGTAGCTTTAAACAACAGAAATGTATTTTCTCACAGTTCTGGAGGCTGGAAGCCCAAGATCAGGGTTCCAGCTAAGAAATAAAATATCGCTTGCCATATCAGTAAATAAAGGATGTCGAAGTCATCAGCAATTGTAGCTACCCCAGATGGTGAGCCCTGATGGAACTCAGGATAAAAACAAGGAATGTCCACCATCTAGCAGCCATCAGACTGCAGCTACTTCCAACGGTGCAGCCTGAGGAAACTCAGGATGGGAAATCATAGGATACTGGCCCCAGATAGCTGAGGTGCATAACAAAGGAATTATTTCAGTGAACCCAGACTCTTGCATCTTCCCCTACATAAAAAAGTGCTAACTAAATTCCATAACTTGAGATATCTAGTTTTCTTTTATTTACAGTAGTCTTTTGTTCCAACTACCTGGTATTGTTATAAAAACTCCTATATATCCTGGTTTTCCTCCCTTCCTCTTCGGAACAGTCTTCTCAGCGTTTATCTGAGAGGCTGTCTCCCAGGCTTGAAGTACTAAGAATGTCTTCTGAATAAAACATAACTCTCTACTTACAGGTTGTGCAATTTTTTTCGGTTGACACAGAATAGCTGGATCCTGGTGAGGATTTTCTTTCTGACTTGCAGATGGCTGCCTTCTTGCTGTGTGCTCTCACGGCCTTTCCTTGGTGTATGCACATGGAGGAGAGCAAGCTCTCTCGTTTCTCTTCTTATAAGGGCACTAATCCCATCATGAGGGCTCCACCCTCACAACTTCATCGAACTCTACTTCCCAGAGGCCCCACCTCCAAATACTATCGCATTGGGGGTTAGGGCTTCAACATATGAATTTTAAAGGAACACAATTCAATTGATATTACCCGCCCTAACAAATCTTAAAAGCAAAACTCAAAATGATCGATTCCAAGTAAATTAACTGAGTGAAGCTCAACAATTCATAATGTCTAGCAGCTAATCAAAGTTACCAGCCATGCAAAGAGGTAGGAGAATGTGACCACATCAAGAAGGAAAATAGGGAATTCCCAGGTGGTCCATTGGTTAGGGCTCCGTGCTTCCGCTGCAGGGGGCACAGGTTCGATCCCTGGTTGGGGAACTAAGATGTCACATGCTGTGGTGCAGTCAAAAAAAAAAAAAAAAGAAGGAAAATAAATTCAAAACCCAGAAATGATGGAGATGATAAAATTAGCAGTTAAGGTCATTAAAAGTTATTATAAATCTTATAAATATGCTTATGTATATAAATAAAGTATGAACATAATAAAGAAATAAATAAAGGACATAAAAAAGATCCAAGTGGAATATGTAGAACTTAAAAATATAATGTCTAAAATGAAAAATAATCTGGATGGGATTAAATGCAACAGAAGATCACTGAATTTGAAGACAGCAAGAGAAAGTACCTAAAATGAAGCACACAGTGGGGAGGTGGAGGGGAAGAGACTCAGAGAAAAAAAAAGAACAGAGCCCCAACAATCCACAAGGAAATAACAAGCAGTCTAATATAGGCATCCTAGAAGAAGAAGAAAGGGGAAAAAATATTTGAAGACAAAAATTCTCCAAATTTTCTAGGAGGGTAGATCTTATGTTAAGTGTTCTTATCACAAAAATTTAAAAATAAATAAAAATAGGGAATTCCCTGGTGGTCCAGTGGTTAGGGTTCTGCGTGCTCACTGCCAAGGGCCTGGGTTCAATCCCTGGTTGAGGAACTAAAATCCTACAAGCCACGTGGCATGGCAAAAATAAATAAATAAACATATAAGATAAATAAAATAAAATAAAAATAAAGAGGGCAGGTGATGAATATATTTATCGTATTGGCTGTGGTGATGGTTTCAGAGGTATATAATTATCTCCAAACTCATCAAGTTGTATACATTAAACATATACAGCTTTTTGTATGTCTATCATACTTCAATAAAGATTTTTAATTAGAAATAAATTTCCAGATCTCATGAAAATTATAAAACTCATCTGCAAAAAGCTCAGTAAATCTCAACCAGAATAAATAAAGAAAACTCTACCAAGGGACACCAGAATGAAACTGCAGAAAAACAATGATAAAGAGAAAATCTTGAAAGCATCAAAGGGGGAAAAAAAAACATGTTATGTACAGAAGAACAAAAAATGACTATAGATTTATTGTCAGAAACTATGCAGACCAGACAGCAATGAAACTGTCTCTGAAGTTCTAAAAGAAAAAGAACTATCACCCCAGAATTCTATACCCAGAAAAAGTATCACTCAAAAATGAAGACAAAGACTTTTTCAGATGAACAAAAGCTGAGAATATTCATTGCCAACATATTTATGTTATAGGAAATGTTAAAATTTTCCAGGCAGAAGGAACATTATACTGAAGGGAAATTTGGGTGCAAAGGATTGGAACTTTTAAAAATAAATAGGTAATTTATTTTAATATTTTTATTACTTAAATGTTGCTTATTCAAAATAAATACTTTAAAGCAAAAATAAAAATGCATTAAGGAGCTTATAACATATACACAATTAAAATGTATCACAAAAATGGCACAAAGGATGGGAAGAGAGAAATGTAAATCTATTGTTCTAAAGTTCTTAATCTACATGAAATAGTATAATATTACATGAGGATCAACTGTGATAAATTAAAAACATATGTTGAGAACCCTAAGGCATCCATTAAAAATATTTTTAAAGAGTTATAACTAATAAACAAATAACAGCAACAAAACAGAACCATAAAAAATACTTAATCAGGAATAAGGTAAGGATGTCCCCTCTCACCTCTGCTTTTCAATACTGTTCTAGGAGTCCTAGATAATTCAATAAGATAAGAAAAGGAAATAGAAAGCACAGCTGACCCTTGAACAACATGGATTTGAACTGTACAGATCCACTTACACACAGATTTGTTTCAGTAAATATATTAAAAAGTTTTGGAGGTTTATGACAAGTTGAACAAACTTGTAGGTGAACCGCGTAGCCTAGAAATATTCAAAAAAATTTTAAAAGGTATGTCATGAATGCATAAAATACATGTAAATACTGGTCTATCCTTACATAGGCATAAGATGAGTGATATTTAATATAAAAATAATGTCTTCATTTTCTTACTGTTTTATAACTGTGCTTTCAAAGAATTATATTACTGTACAGTATGTCTCTCGTAATTGGAGAAACTGCTCATCAGCCTATCATCACAGGTAAGTGTTTTTTTAAAAAAATGAAACAATGCTTCCAATACTGTATTATGAATATAATACTGAATGTCATAAAAATTTTATAAGTCATTCGTTAGTTAGGCTGGGCTACCATGAAGGAATCATATTGATTACTTTAGGCTATCATAAAGCAATCACATTGCTGCTTCTACAACATCAATGCATGAATCACTGTACCTGTAACTAATATTATTTTCTGTTTCACATTATCTTTTCATTTCTGATGTCTAGTGTTAGTAATATGTATAATATATAGTGTTTTTTATCATATAAAACAATATTGATATAAGTACAGACAGATGATTCATCTTGTTGATAAATATAGTAGAGTTCTGTAAATGTATTTTTCTTATGATTTTCTTAATATTTTTTCTCTAGCTTCCTGTATTACAAGAATACAGTATATACCTACATATAATATATAAAACATGTTAATCAAATGTTTATGTTATCAGTAAGGCTTTTGGTCAACAGTAGGTTATCAGTAGTTGTTTTGGGGGAGTCAAAACATATATGCAGATTTTTGACTGTACAAGGGGTGAGCACCCCAACCCCTGCAGTATTCAAGGGTCAACTGTATAATAATTCAGAAGGAAGAAATACAACTATCTTTGCTTGAAGATGACACATTTGTCTATATAGAAATCCCAAAGAATCAACCAAAAAACTGGAATGAATATGCAATTATAGCAACGTTGGAGAATACAAAGTTAATAATACAAAAGCCAATCACTTTCCTATATACCAGCAAGGAACAAGTGGAATTCTAAAGGAAAAACACATAGCCATTTACATTAGTGTCCCCAAAATGAAACACTTAGATATAAATCTAACAAAATAGGTACAATCTATATGAGGAACAATACAAAACACTGATGAAAGATATCAAAGAACTACTACTAAATAAATGGAGAGATATTCCATGTTCACAGATAGGAAGACTCAATACTGTCAAGATGTCAGTTCTTCCCAACTTGATCTATAGATTCAATCCAATCCCAATCAAAATCCCAGCAAGTTTTTTGGGGGGGATGTAGTGGGATAACTGAGGACATGGAAAGGAGACGTGACCCATGAGCACCCCCCCAGCAAACTGGGGGCTGGCGAATAAGCCAGAACTGCAAACAGTCCTGATTGCTTTGAGCCTCCCCTGGCAAATCGGGGGCATGCGAATAAGCCAGAGTTGTGCACAGTTCTGAATGCTTCGAGCGCCCCCCCACACCCCCAGCAAACCGGGGGCCTGCAAAAGAAGCACTGAGTGCTTTGGGCACTGATCCATGAGATGTCCTCAGTATAATCAGAGTGGTGGGAATGCAAGGAAATGTCCTTGTGCTACTTCAGTATAATCAAAATAATGGTGGGAACTTTGTGCTGTTCTTGTGCTCAAGGACAAAGCACGGCAGGTGCTCACGAAAGCCAATTATTGCTTGTATAATTAATAAAAACATAGGTTGCTGCTTTGGCACTTCTGAAATGTTAAGAAAACAAGTCTTAAAGTGTAAATCTAGATAATGCTTTAATAAAAGTTACCACAGCAAGACAGATGGCGCTGTTTTGCCTGAGCGAGCGGCAGCCCTCTACTGCTGTGCTTTGGCACAATTCATCTCGTGTGATGAGCTTACTTTCGGCCCTGTCCTAAGAAACTACAACAGGGGGATATCAACAAATCAATTCTAAAGTTTATACGGAGAGACAAAAGACCCAGAATAGCTACCTCGATATTGAAAGAGAAGAACAAACTTGGAGGACTGACACCATCCGACTTCAAGATTTACTATCAATATAAAGCTACAGTAATCAAGGCAGTGTGGTATTGGCAAAAGAACAGACAAATAGACCAATGGAACAGAACAAAGAATGCTGATATAGATCCACAAAAATATAGCCAACTGATCTTTGACAAAGAGAAAAGGCAATACAATGGAGAGAAGAGAATCTTCAACAGTAGTGCTGGAAAAACTAGACATCCACGTGCAAGAAACTGAATCTAGACACAGACCTTACACCCTTCACAAAAATTAACTTAACATGGATCACAGACCTAAGTGTAAAACAGACTATTAAAACTCCTAGAAGACAACATAGGAGAATACATAGATGACCTTGGGTATGGTGATGATGTTTTAGATACAACACCAAAGATATGATCTATAAAAGAAATAAGTGACAAGCAGGACTTCATTAAAATTAAAAACTTCTGCTCTGTGAAAGACAATGTCAAAAGAATGAAAAGACAAGCCAAAAACTGCCAAAAAAAAAAAACTGCAAAAGACATATCTGATAAAGAGTTGTCATACAAAATATACAAAGAACCCTTAAAACTCAACAGTAAGGAAACAAACAACCTAATTAAAAACTGGGCAAAAGATCTGAACAGACATCTCACCAAAGAAGATATACAGATAGCAAAGTAAAAGATGTTTTACATCATATGTCATTAGAGAATTGTAAATTAAAACAACAGTGAGATACCACTATATACTTAGTAGAATGGCCAAAATCCAAAACACTGACAACACCAAATGCTAATGAGGATGTGGAGCAACAGGAACTCTCATTCACTGCTGGTGGGAATGCAAAATGATACAGTCACTTTGGAAGAGAGTTTGACAGTTTCTTGAAAAACTAAACTAAACGCTTATCATACGATAGAGCTATCATGCTCCTTGGTATTTACCCAAAGGGGCTGAAAACTTATGTCTACACAAAAAACTGCACACAGATGTTTATAGCAGCTTTACTCATAACCAAAACCTGGAAGCAACCAAGATGTCCTTCAGTAGGTAAATGGATAAACTGCAATATATGCACACTATGGAATATTACTCAGCACGAAAAAGAAATGAGCTATCAAGCCATGAAAAGACACAAAGGAACCTTAAGTGCATATCATTAAGTGAAAGAAGGCAATTTAAAAGGCAACATTTGTATGATTCCAACTATATGACATTCTAGAAAACACAGAACTATAGAAACAGTAAAAAGATCAGTGGTTGCTAGGGGCTAGGGAGGAGGGAGAGAAGAGCAGATGGAGCACAGAGGATCTGAAGGGCAGTGAAACTATTCTGTGTGATACCACAATGGTGGATATATGTCATTACACATTTGTCAAAACCCACAGAATTTACAATACCAAGAGTGAACTCTAATGTAAACTGTAGACTCTGGGTGATTATGATGTGTCAATGGAGGTTCATTAACTGTAACAAAGGTACCACTCTGCTGCAGGATGCTCATAGTAGAAGAGGCTGCATGAATGTGGGGGCAGGGAGTATATGGGGACCCTCTCTACTTTCTGTTCAACTTTGCTGTGAACCTAAAATTGGTCTAAAAATTTTATTTTTAAAAATTAATCCAGGGCTTCCCTGGTGGTGCAGTGGTTGAGAGTCCGTCTGCTGATGCAGGGGACACGGGTTCATGTCCCAGTCCAGGAGGATCCCACATGCCACAGAGCGGCTGGGCCTGTGAGCCATGGCCACTGAGCCTGCATATCTGGAGCCTGTGCTCCGCAACAGGAGAGGCCACAACAGTGAGAGACCCACATACCGCAAAAAAAAAAAAAAAAAAAAAAAAATTAATCCAAAAGAAAAAAATAGGAAAAAACCCCACAAAAATTAGACTTAAATCAAACCATACCAGTAATTACACTAAATATAAATGGTATACACGCCCCCATTAAATGACAGAGATTGACAGATTAAATGAAGAAGCAAGACAACCAAATACTCTCTAAAGGAAACACATTTTAAATATAAAACAGGTATGTTAAAAATAAAAGTATACAAAAAGATACACAGTGCTAACATCTAAAGAAAGCTAGCATCACTATGGTAATATCAAACAAAGTAGACTCCAAAACAAGGAACATTATGAGCCATAAAGAGGGACATTTCATAATGATAAATAGGGCAATTCATCAGGAACACATATCAATCCTAAATATGTATGCACCTAACAGAGATTTATAATATCTGAAGCTGAAAGGTAAAATAGACAAATTCACAATTATATTTGAAGATTTCAACACTGATCCTGCGGTAATTAATGGAAAAAGTAGGAAAACATCAGTAAAAATATAGAATTCCTGAATGACACTATAACCAACTTTACTAATTGACATTTACAGAACACTCTACCCAAATATAGCAGAGAACACTCTACCCAAACATTCCTTCAAAGTAGATATGAAACATTCACCCACATATATATATTTTGGGCCACATAAGTCTCAATATATTTTCAAGGAATGAAATCAGACTATGTTTTCTTAACACAATCAAGTTAAATTATAACTCAACAACATCTCTGAAAAGTCCCCAAGTATTGGAAATTAAACAACATGCTGTTAAATAACCCATAAGACAAAAGAAATCACAAAGGAAATTAGAAAATATTTTGAACTAAATGAAAATACATCACATCAGAATTTGTGAGATACAGCTAAAGTAGTACTTAGGGAAAATCCATAGCCTTAAATGTTTATATTAGAAAAGAAGGACCAAAATCAATGACCAAATTTTCTTTTCTTGCTCTTAAGGTAAATATTAACCCAAAATAAACAGAAAGAAGGAAATAATACAGATAAGCACAGAAATAAATGAAATAGAAAACAGGTGGGAAAAATCAAGAAAACCAAAAGCTGGTTCTTTGAAAAATCACTGAATAAATCTTTAGCCAGACTGATCATGAAAAAAAGAGAAATTATCAATATTAGGATTGAAAGAAGGTGCTTCACCACAAATCCTACAGATCTTAAAAAGACAATGAGTGAATATTATAAACAAATTTATTTCAACAAATTTGACAACTGAGATGAAATGGACATCTTCTTGAAAGACAAAGTATCAAAGCTCATTCAAAAAGAAATGGATAATCTGGGACCTCCCTGGTGGCGCAGTGGTTGAGAATCTGCCTGCCAATGCAGAGGACATGGGTTCAAGCCCTGGTCCAGGAATATCCCACATGCCATGGAGCAACTAAGCCCATGTGCCACAACTACTGAGCCTGCATGCCACAACTACTGAAGACCACACACCTACAGCCCATGCTCTGCAACAAAGAGAAGCCGCTGCAATGAGAACGCTGTGCACCACAACGAAGAGTAGCCCCCGCTTGCCGCAACCAGAGAAAGCCCGCGTGCAGCAAGGAAGGCAGAACGCAGCCATAAATAAATAAATTTATTTAACAAACAAAGAAATGGATAATCTGAATAGCTCTTTATCTGTTAAAGAAACTGGGTCTGTAATTTAAAATCATTACCCAAAAAATCCCCAGGTCCAGACTGCTTCACTGATGAATTCAGTGGAATGTTTAGGGAAACCTAATACAAACTCTTGCCAAAAAAAAGAAGGAAAACGTCCCAACTCAGTTCAAAAGGCCTGTATTACCATGATTCCAAAACCAGATAAAACATTACAAGAAAACTACAGAAAAATATACCTTATGAACATTAACACTAAGGTCCTTAACAAGAAAACAGCAAATCACATCCAGCAATATATAAAAAGACATGATGACCAACATGCTGGATTCATTCAGCAACATAAGGTTCCTTTAATGCTAAAAAAAAAAACCAAATCAATGTAATTTATCATACAAAGAGATTAAAAAAGAAAAAGCTCTACAGAATTCTGACTCCAATTACAATGTGTGTGAGGGTGTTTCCCCATATCCAAGCAATTCTTCAACACAAGCTGGGTGTCCTACAATTCAACTCAATTCTGACATTGGCGATTGCATTCAGATTCCAAGGTTAAGGGCCAAGTTCTACAAGACTGAACCCCCACCCCATCCTCTGACTTCAGATGACAATCGCAAGTCCAGGTTGTTACCTGAGCTTCTGATCCAGTGGCTACAAATCAGGTTTCCACAACCCTTTCCTTGGGTTCAATTTAATTTGCTATAATGGCTCAAAGAACTCAGAGAAACATTTTAATTACTAGATTATGGGTTTATCATAAAAGGATATAACTCTACACCATACACAAAAAGTAACTCAAAATGGATTAAAAACCTGAACGTAAGACCAGAAAACATAAAAATCCTAGAAGAAAACTTAGATGGTGAGCTCCTTGACCTCGGTCTTGGAAATGATATTTTGAATTTGACACTGAAAGTAAAGGCAGCAAAAGCAAAAATAAACAAGTGGGACTACATCAAATGGCACAGAAAAGAAGACCTCAATAAAATGAATGGGAGAAAATATTTGCAAATCTTATATTTGATAAGGGGTTAATATCCAAAATATATAAAGGACTCTCACAACTCAACATCAAAAAAACCTAAATAATTCAATTAAAAAATGAGCAGAGGATCTGAACATTTTCCCAAAAACATACAGATGTCCAATAGGTAAATGAAAAGTGGCTTGATATCAGTAATCATCAGGGAAATGCAAACCAAACCACAATGAAATATCACCTAACACCTGTTAGAATGACTATTATCAAAAAGACTAGAAATAACAAATGTTGGCAAAGGTGTGGAGAAAAGGGAACCCTTGTGCACTGTTGGGGGGAATATAAATTGGTGCAGCTACTATGGACAACAGTACAGAGAAACACCATATCATCCAGCAACTCCACCACTGGGTATTTATCCGAAGGAAACAAAAACACTAACTCAAAAAGATATCTGCACTCCCATGTTGCAGCATTATTTACAATAGCCAAGACATGGAAACAAACTAAGTGTCCATCGAACGATAAATGGATAAAGAAGTTGTGGAATATGTATATCAGCCATAAAACCAGAAGGAAATCCCACAATTTGTAATAACAATGGATGAAACTTGAGGGCATTATGCTAAGGAAAATAAGTCAGACAGACAAATACTGTATGATCTCCCTTACATGCAAAATCTGTTAAACAAAAATAACAACAACAAAAACCCAAACTCTTAGAAACAGAGAACAGATGGATGGTTGCCAGAGGCAGCATGCTGGGGGCGGGCAAAATGGGTAAAGGTGGTCAAAAAGTACAAACGTCCAGTTATTATCAGTCCTGGGGATGTAATGTACAGCATGGCAATTATTATTTATATACATATTAATTGTATATTAATAATAATATATATTCTATGTTAATAACAATATGTATTCTATAATTAAAAGTTGCTAAGAGAGTAAATCTTAAAAGTTCTCATGACAAGAAAAACAATTTGTAACTATGTGTGGTGATGGATGTTAACTACACTTACTGTGGTGATCATTTCACAATACATACATATATCTAATCCTGTTGTAATCCTGTTGTACTGAAACTAATATAATGCTATATGTCAATTATATCTCGACTTTTTAATGAATGAAAAATAAATAAATAAAAAGATATAACTCAGGAAAAGTCAAATGGAAGAGATACATAGGGCAAAGTATATGGGAAGGGGCAAAGAACTTCCACGCCTTCTCCTGGCATGCCATTCTCCCCAAATCTCTAGGTGTTCACCAACCTGGTAGCTCTCTAAACCCAGACTTTTGGGGTTTTCATGGAGGCGTCATTATATCAGCATGACTGATTAATTATTGGCTATGACTGAACTTAATCTCCAACCCTCTAATTACATGGCTGACTCCAACAGCAACCCATCCTTAGGTGATTTCCAAAAGTTACCTCATTAAAATAACAAAAGATACCTTTATTACTCTCTTTACTTAGGAATTTCCATAGGTTTTAGGAGCTCCGTGCCAGAAAAGGATGAAGACCAAATATATATTTCTTATTATAAATCATAGTATCACATCCTATAATCATCTCAATGGATGGAGAAAAATTCAATATACGTTCATGGAAAAAATTCTCAGAATCTAGGAATAGAAGAGTATTTCCTCAATCTAATATAGGGCATTTATAAAAATGCTACAGTTAACATAATAGTTAATGATGAAAAAATGAATGCTTTTCCCCTATAGTTAGGAACCAGGCAAGAATTTTTACTCTCACCACTTCTATTCATTATTAAACTAGAGAAACTAGCCTTTGTCATAAGGTAAGAAAAAAAAGTCATATAGATTGAAATGGAAGTAAAACTGTCTTTACTCCCAGTATAAACTAGAGTTGAGTTTATCGAGTACCTTGATTCAAGGTCACAGGATACAAGGTCAATATACAAAAAAAATTGATTTTCTACATACAAGCAATAATTAACTAGAAAATAAATTGACAATACCCTTTATAATAGTATCAGAAATATGAAAAATGTAGCTGTAAGTTTAACAAAATATATGCAAGTCTTGTTTACTGAAAACTATAAAACAGTGCTGAGAGAATTTACAGATCTAAATCAATGGAGAGCTATACTGTGCTCAGGAATCAGCAGATTCAATATTGTCAAGATGTCAATTCCACCCAAACTTATCTATAGATCCAATGTAATTCTCATCAAAATCACAGAGAGCATAATTATTTTTGGTAGAAATTGACAAGCTGATTTATATCAAGTTAAGTTTATATGGAAATTCAAAGAACCTAGAATAGCCAAAGCAATTTTTTTTTTTTTTTTTTTTTTTGCGGTACACAGGCCTCTCACAGTTGTGGTCTCTCCCGTTGCAGAGCACAGGCTCCGGACACGCAGGCTCAGCGGCCATGGCTCACGGGCCCAGCCGCTCTGTGGCATGTGGGATCTTCCCGGACCGGGGCACGAACCCACGTTCCCTGCATCGGCAGGCAGATTCTCAACCGCTGCGCCACCAGGGAAGCCCGCCAAAGCAATTTTTAAAAGAACAAAGCTGTAGGACCTAACCATATAATTTCAACATATTATAAAACTACAGTCATCAAGACAGTGTGATACTTGCAAAAAGACAGATCAATGTAGATCAGTGGACCAGAATAGAGAGAGAGACAGAGAGTCCTGAAAGAGACCTACACATAGATGAGGTCAACAGATTTTACAGAAGTGCCAAACTAATAAGGTAGTCCAGTGAGGAAAGAGTGCTTTTCAAAAACAGTGCTGGGGATTCCCCTGGCAGTCCAGTGGTGAAGACTCCAAGCTTCCAATGCAGGAGGTGTATGCTGGATCCCTGGTTGGGGAACTAAGCTCTCACATGCCATGCCCCATGGCCAAAAATAAATAAATTAAATTAAATTTTAAAACAATAAAAAATTTAAAAATAGTGCTGGAATAATTGGCTATCCATATGCAGAAAACTTTGATCCATACCTGGTACCTTACACAAAAATTAACTTGAAATAGACCTAAGAACTAAAATCAAAAAACTTATAGAATAAAACATAGAAAAATATTTTTGTGACTCTGGATTAACCAAAAATCTATTAGGTAGGCAAGAACCAAAAGAAAAAAATAAATAAATTAGATTTCGTCAAAATTAAAGACTTCCCCACAAAAGACAGGATTCAGGAAATGAAGAGGTAAGCACAGACCAGGAGAAAATATTTGCAAAACATGTCTCAATAAAGGACTTGTGGGCTTCCCTGGTGGCGCAGCGGTTGGGAGTCCGCCTGCCGACGCAGGGGACACGGGTTCGAGCCCTGGTCTGGGAGGATCCCGCATGCCACGGAGCGGCTGGGCCCGTGGGCCATGGCCACTGGGCCTGCGCGTCCGGAGCCTGTGCTCCACGGCGGGAGAGGCCACGGCCGTGAAAGGCCTGCGTACTGCCAAAAAAATAAAAATAAATAAAATAAAAAAAAATAAAGGACTTGTAACCAGCATACATAAATAACTCTTCCAACTCAATACAAAGAAAACTCGATTTTTAATAATGAGCAAAAGATATTATTAGACACTTCAAAGAAGATATGCAAATGGCAAATATACTTACGAAAGGATACCCAATATTATTTATCATTAGAGAAACTTCAGTTAAAGCCATAATGAGATACTACTATACACGCACTCAAATGGCTACTGTTTTTTAAACTGATAACATCAAATGTTAACAAAGATGCAAATGGAACTCTTATACATAGCTCATGAGAAAGTAAAACTGTACAGCCACTTTGGAAACAGTTTGGCAATTTCTTAAAAAGTTAAACTTACTGTCTGACCCAACAATCCTACTCCTAGGTATTGACCCAAGAGAAATGAAGTCAATGTTCATACAAAGTGTAAGCAAATGTTCATAGCAGCTTTATTCATAATACCCCAAACAGGAAACAAATATTATCTAATGGTGAATGGATAACAAATTGAGGTATATCAGTACAGTGGAATGATACTCAACAAGAAAAAGGAACAAACCACTGATACATACTGGATGAATCTCAAAAGCATCCTGTTAAAGAAGCCAGACACAAAAAGCTAAGCATTATTTAATCCCACTTATATGAAACTCTTGGAAAGTCAAAATTATACTTATAGAAAGCAGTGGTTGCCTGTAGCTGTAGTTGGGGAAAGATATCAACTACAAAGTGGCATGAAGGAACTTTGGGGAGATGATGGAAATGCTGTTTCTTGATTTTGATGGTGATTACACAACTAGATACATATGTTAAAACTCAAAGTGTACATTTTCAATGGGCAAATTTTACTATATGTAAATTATGTTACTAAAGCTAATTTTTTTAAGTTACAGAAATGAACCACTTTTATGTCTTTAATTTCCATGTGCTTATTTGGAGCTCTACTTAGGTTGTTATCTTGCTAACATAATCAGGCTTTTGTTGGCTTTATTCTAGTGGGTTTTACTCAAAGTCCTTCAGCATCATAGTCACAGAAAAATACCAGGATTGCAGTGCTCAGGGCCAGCCATTCAGGTGAAGATATTCATGAGTTAAGTTGCAAATATGCTCCTATAACTTTGGTGAGAAGCTGCAACTAGAGATACAGATTTGGGAGTCATCTGCAGAAAACAGTTGAAACCATGGAGTTGATAAAACTGCACTCTTTTTTCACTGCCACCTCTCACTTCTTAACTAATCCACAGAACCACAGAAAATGCTTAAGTTAAATGTGAAATAAGTGAACGACTTGAATTTTAAAAGGTCAGCTTTTCCATGAGAGCTAAGTAACAGCCACTGAATTTAAACACATTTTTGGTGTATTTATAACTCCAAAGTCGGATATCTCACCTGGTTTAATTTTTCAGTGTGATTCAGCCTTGAAGTCTCCACATTTGACCTAGAAGTATTCTCCACGTCCAGTATTTGCTTCGGTGGTTCCATGTTTGAAGTGGGTTGTGAAAAGCGTGCCATTGCTACTGGGGAGCCTGTGGGATATGACCCTTGTTGCTTCCTTCTAAAAGGCTGGGTAAAAATTTTACCTTTTGCGAATAAAAGAAGAGGAGAGAAAAATTATCACTAACAATTTCTAGTTTTCTGGTATTTATATATAGAGGCTAGGCCCTCAACTTAGAACTAAAAATTAAGTAAGCTTACATTTTTATGTTAAGCCAATAAAATTTACATACAAGGGAATGATTAGTCACCTACAGAAGAAAACCAAAAGATCATAAGTGTGTTACTGAAAGGTTGGGGCTATCTAAAACTCCACTTAAGGACACCTGAATATAATTACAAAGAGGCAGGATTCAATAGGTATAAACCTAAAAAGCTGTATCCTGTTTAGGAGACCAAAAAGTCTTCAAATAAGGAATCTGCTTGAATTATGCTTTTCAAACTGGATAACCATCTAGTGGTATGGGGGGAGGGGTGGGGAATGAAAAGCTACAGAATAAAGGATATTCTTCTAGAGTATAGATTTTTTTTCTTCAAGATTTGTATGGAGGGGAATACTACAGGAGAGGTATATTCTGTTATACAACATGAAAGACAGATCACCGGACTCCACTATGGCCTAGCTCTTTCTTTACCCTAAGATCAAGCTCACACACACAAAAAAATTACTTCCAAGATATCCTGATGAGGAATAAGGTACCGTGTATGGGGAAAATGAACAATTCAATCACTGGGAAGGAATATCCACCCCCCACAAGTCAATAAGTTGGCAAACTGCTTTATACAACTCAATCTCACGTAAGTTTCATAGCATGAGTTACTCTCCCAAAGTTTGAGCAGCGTAAGAATACTGATACAGGGAGTTCCCAGGTGGCCTAGTGATTAGGATTCCGGGCTTTCACGGCCGTGGCCTCGGTTCAACAGCTGGGGGTCAGAGAACTGAGATCCCACAAGTCACGCAGCAGGGCCCAAAAAAATTGTTTTTAATTTTTAAAACAAATACTGATACGGTTGAGGTTTAGACTCAAAACACTCAGTGGCCCCTACAGCCTTCCCTGACCAGAGTCTGTAAACCCCCTAGCATATTCTTGTCAAATTACACTTCCCACCACAATTTAAATATTGGTTTGTAAATTCATGATATTCTCATGGTTCACCTATATTAATCTAAATACAAATTTTGAGAAAAAAAGAAAATCATTGAAACAGGCATAGAATTCCCCAAATAGGCAGTGTATAGATTCTATACAGTCAAGGGTCTAGAGGGACACTATACAAATGATCACATCAGTTTTCTGAGCCCTTAAGGGAGACAGTGATTGGGTAGGAAAAGCTCACTGAATGAGCAGTAGTAAGAGTTCAGTATCTAACTCTAGCTGTACCACTTTTCAAGTCATGAAATTTTCAGAAAGTCATTTAACTTTCTTGAGCTTTGGCTTCCTTAACTATAAGGATAAGATTGGGTTACTCACCCAACTTGTCTATAGTATGAGAATCCAAGGTAAATTGCTATACAAATAAGGTGGTTATCATTACACTACATCAATTACTACAATGCCTGCTAGGATATCAAAGATCAGTGTTAGCAAAGATCAGATGGCAAATGCTACAAACTAGTATTATTATTATTATTTTGCGGTACGCAGGCCTCTCATTCTTGTGGTCTCTCCCATTGTGGAGCACAGGCTCCGGACGCACAGGCTCAGTGGCCATGGTTCACGGGCCTAGCCTCTCCGCGGCATGTGGGATCTTCCCAGATGGGGGCACGAACCCACGTCCCCTGCTTCAGCAGGCGGACTCTCAACCACTGTGCCACCAGGGAAGCCCTAGTATTATTTTTAAAACTTTTCATTTTCCATGTTATATCTTCTTTACCTGAACACATATAACTAATGTTCTTTTTCAGTACTCAAGAGAGAGCTGATCTTGTGTTTTCATAATAATAGCTACCACTTATTATGAGCTTACTAAATGCCAGGCACTTTACAGACCCCCATCTCAGCCTGACTCCAAGAGGTAAGCATTATTATTCCTATTCTAGAGATGAGGGAACTAAGACTTAGACATTTTAAGTAACTCGCCTGAGATCATATAGCTAGCAAGTGGTAGAGCCAGGATGCAACTTCAACAAACTGTTGAAGCTTAGCCATTACATACATACGTACATATGTACTACAACTGCTCCAAAGTCTGCTGATCTGCAATAGTTACCAGTGCTAATATGCTTACCTGCTGGCCATCCTCTCTGCTTTTCCTCAGATAGGCTCTTCTTCAGCATCAACAAAGAACCTGCTCTGGTCTGTTCTACAGAAATGACATCTGCAGCGGCATTCAGCGCCTCAAACATAGAGAAGAAGCCATACTGCACATACTGGAATGATCGTCCAAATCGCTTGGCAAATGCGTTCTCAAAATCAGAAAGGAGAATAGGAGATAACGTCAAGAGGTCTTTCAACTCACTCTTCACGACAGCTGGAAGAATAGGGGGCACCCTTCCTCGGTAAGGTACTCGCCGTTGAGATCTGGGCCCAAAGCGAACACTGGCCCTTCCCTTCTGCATGGAGTTTCGAACCTTATGGCTGCCCCTCTGTTTTGCAACTAAACTTGCTATTCCTTTGGTGGATTCATCTGGAATGGCTAAGGAGGTGTGAAAAAAGAAATCATATTTAGGTGAAAACTTACTTCCTTCTTTATTCTTTGCATCTGTGGTTATATAATTTGTAACTCTCCAAGGAGCTGTGTATATAGGTGACATGATAAACACGAACCCTTGCTTGCTCCATTTCTTGCATTTTAGACAACAGCTTGTTAGCTTCTCTACTACAGGATGAAGAATGAACAGTAAAACCCAATTTATTATCACTGCTGCTAATTAACTCCTGAAAGATCTGACACCCTGGAGATGAACAATAAACTTCCCTACAATTATGTTTCTGTGCTTTATGAAATTTTAAACGTGATTTCATAATTTGAAGTCCCATCGTTAAGTTTCTCCTGACTTAAGGTGCAATAATATTAAATCACATGCACAATGTAGTTTTTGTGAATGCACAGTATTCTGGGGAAGGTTTCTTGGTTGTGCTAAAGCTCTAACTCTGTCCACAACCTCTAAGGTGCCTATGATCCCTCTTCTCCCTCACAAAAGTAAAATCCCCTGCTGGGGATGCAGGATAATTGCAGAGCTAGAACAATTCTTTACTAAGTGATTATTATTGCAAAGTTCAAAGACCTTCAAATCTTAAACCTACCTTTCAGTATTACAGTACCGTCCCCACAGGGGTAGACGCTGACAACATCAGGCATACCCAACACCAGCTCCATGGTGGACCGATACCCAAGGTTTCGGAGTGGTAAACGGTTGCCAACCATAAAAAGGTACTCCTTTTCCAACTGCTCTGGGGTCAAACCATCTTTGGTGGAAATGAGAAGTGACCTTATTTCCTTCCTCAGGCATTCCTGTATACGCTCTTGTTCAGACATTGCGCCCTACAAGACTTAAGACAGAAACACTGCTCGTGAGGAAAAGCAGGCAAACCCAAGATGGAAAAATAAATACAGTAAGAAGTCTAAAATGGCCAATAGTGGAATACAAACAACTGAGATGCGACTTCTACAGGTGATGAGGCAGAAGCAGTACCTCGAGGGTGCTCTGAAACTTCGTTTAGCAAAGCCCCCATACAATTCAGTCTTTATCCCAACCTGTGTTGATTAACCCGTGTGCATCGCAAGAAATCCCTGCCACGGCCTAGTGTGTGAGAAGTCCGACTTCCTGGCTCGTTTTTCGGTGAAGCGTTAACTCGGATTGCTCGGGGTCTCACTCTACACTGCAAACTTCGTATCAGATAAATCTTTCGTCCACCCTTTGGGAACCAGGGCTGGGAAGGAGGCAAATGCAACACCCCTTTCCCAGCGCGAGGACAGGGCTCCGCGTAAAGACGCTCGCACCGGCATACTTTCTCCACCCCAAACCTATGCGGAGGATCCCCGCGTCCCCTTCCGAGTCAACGACCTCATCGTTGCCCACCCCCTCCCTACTTCGCTCGGGCGACGGGTGGAGGTGGGGTCCCCTGCCCCTTTCCCAACGTCTCTCAAGGGCGCCGGCAAAATGGGGACTTGTCCTTGCGCCCGCCCCGGGGACTGCCCACGACCCAGGGTAAAAGAGGCAGGCCGGAGGGAAGCAGGCGAAGCGCCCCTCACCCTGGAGCTGGCGCCGGCGCTGCCGTTGTGGGCCTAGCAAAGTCAAAGGCGCTCCCTTAACTAGCGGCCACGTAAGAGGAGCTGCGAAGCGGGTTGCGCGCCTGCGCACTGGTGCCGGAGGGCCCGCGTGGCGCTCCCATGGCGCCGCGTTCCGGCCCCTCAGGGACGGACGGTCGGGCAGGTCCTGGCTGCTCCGGAGTCTAGCCTGGGTTCCGCCCCAGTCCTGGGGCCGGTTGGCCGGGCTCCCAGGCAGCGTAGGTGGCCTTCTGGGATATCCGGCGCCTGCCTCTTGCGACGTGCTTGGAAGGCACGCGGTGCGGCAGCGCGCAAGAACCCCTCCAAAGACCTCCCAGCCAGGGTCAGGGAGGGTCAGTCCCGCCCTACGGACGGGCAGCCCGATAAGGAGGTTGCGAGGTTCTTAGCCTCGGTGTGCCTCTCATTCACCCGTGGAGCTTATTTAAGGAAGAAAAATGATGCCCAGGTCTGATCGGCAGAAATTCTGATTCAGCAGGTCTACGTCTATTGGGGGAAATTTTAGGCAATTCTGGTGCTTGGTGGAGAATCACTGCTGAGCTAGATAGATGCAACTTAGGCTCCCGGAAGAGAGGAATGGGTGAGGCAAGGAGGGCTTTTTTTTTTTTTTTTTTTTTTGCGGTACGTGGGCCTCTCACTGTTGTGGCCTCTTCCGTTGAGGAGCACAGACTCCGGACGCGCAGGCCCAGCGACCATGGCTCACGGGCTCAGCCGCTCCGCGGCATGCGGGATCCAACCGGACCGGGACACGAACCCGCGTCCCCTGCATCGGCAGGCGGACCCCCCACCACTGCGCCACCAGGGAAGCCCGAGGAGGGCTTCTTGAATGACTGGAGAACATTCCAGGTGCCCCTGGAGATGAAAGAGCTGGGAAACTAAAGAAGAGGATGAATTTGAGCAAACAACCTGGGGGTGTATTTATTGGATAGGTGGAAAGAGCCAGATTTATAAGGTGCTAGAAAACCAGAAAACAGTATATAAGAGGTGTAGACTAGAGAGGCATAGTATGAAGACTTTTACCTTAAAATATACAATCTAATTAAAGGAACAAGACAAACCAAAAGATAACCAAGGAATTCGAATCAAGAAGGAAATCAGAGCACACACATCTACTTTAGCTTCCATCTAAAATCCCATGACATTAAAAAAAAAAAAAAAACCTATAAAAACAAAATGTTCCATCAATGAACCAGGAATATTTTGTAATCTCTGAAAGACAGAAAAGATTTATGGGCTGGTTTATAGCAGAACGGACAGGGCTAAATAGCGCAAATTAACAAAAAGGAAAATTATGAGACATGAAGAATGGATCCAGCCAGACGTTCCAACATCTGAATGACAGATGTTACAGAAACAATGGAATGGTGGTGAGGGTTGGACGTTTAAAAAGAAGAAAATGTCTCAGATTTGAAGAAAAACAAATTTTCAGTTTAAATGGGCCATCTGAGTCCTTAGGATAACTAATGAAACTAAGATCCCATCCTAGACAAAACCTAGGAGAAAAAGAAGAGCTTTTATATAGAAACAGGTTACCTATAAAGCAATGGAAATTAGACTGCCATTGGATTTCTCAATGGAACAATATCTTCAAAGCTGAAACTGGAATTCTTTACCAGTCAAATCAGCATTTAAGTGGAGGAAAAGACATTTCAGACACGCAGAAATTCTGAAAGTTTATCATCTCGCTAAACAACTTGAGAATGACTCCAGCAAAATGAACAATGGATTGAAAAACGACATCCCAGATTTTCATCCCCAATTATCTAAGATAATAGGTAACACCTATGGAGCACTTACTACATGCTCTTTGCATAGATTATCAAGTTTTCTTCCCGATTACTCTGAGAAAGGTACAGTTATGATCCCCACTTTAAAGAGAAGAAACTGATAGAAATGAACAAGGATATAAGAGTAATAGGCAATAAAAACAAAACTTTTGATTGAATATAGAAAGTTATTGGTGAGTAATGTAAAAAAAAAAAAAAAGGATTTTTTACAAAGATATTCTGGAGCTAAGTCCCAGATCAATAACTGCTGAGTGTCAGGGGCTGAGTTTCTTCAATAAGGAGACCCCCTTTGGAAGAGTAGCTACAACTGGAATTATCACTTGCTTGGGTTTACAATAATGCACTGTCATTCTCTGAGACCTGTCAGACTTCTGTGATGGCTAAACTGGGAAGTAAATGGGAATGAGGTGGGAACCATCACCCTAGCATCTTTCACGCCTTTGATGGTGACACTCACCTCTGGAATTCTCCAGGTATGTGGTAACGCTTTTGATCTACTATTTTGGCACTCCGCTTGGCATTTTCTTCCAGAATAGCCCTTACTCAATGAGTGAATGTGCCCATGTAGGAATTCTGTCAGTTGCTAAGATTACCTATTCCAGCTATTTACTTGGCAAGTAGGGTACTAACCACAGGATGAATTCACAGTCCCACTAGCCCTGCCCAAAGGTGAACTTGGACCAGAATTTAATTCATTTATCACCTAACCCCTATAAGCTCAGAATGCTGACAGCAAACAGTGACGTTTGTGTTTGTTTGAAATTAGTGATAGTTACTGAAAAGTTTAGTTCCTCCTTTTCTCCAGAACAGTTATCCATAAGGGACTGCAAGACCTTTGGGGAAAGGCTGGAGAAAAGGTTTGCAGTCCTTAGGTACAGTGTTTCAGCAGCATCCTTCTTTAAGAATATTTAGGCTACACGCAAGATGCTCTGGGTCTGGGATCTGATTTAGTTCTTGGAATAGGATTGACAAGTCACGTCGCTCACTCACGAGAGGCCTCTGTTCACAAAGACCAAGAATTGTTTTGTTGGTTTGTTTGCTTTTGTAGTTACACAAATCAAAAAGACTTAGTGAGTCCTTTGTTGAGTTCATCCGTTGGGATCCTACAATTAATTACCACAACCAGAGAGCTCTGTGAGTCAGGCCAATGTGTTTGCCATCCTGCAGCCTATTATGATGACCAGAGCCCACTTTTCTTCTGGTAATTAACTGTCTGCATCTGGTCTCCTCCCATCCCTGCTTGTATCTGGGAGTATATTTCCATTGCAGCTGCTCCTACCAGCATTCCTGCCTTAGAGAACAGCCAGTAACGAGTTTCTGTGTTGTGTGTTTTAAGCCTCTGAAGCTTTAATATATGCCTCATGACAAGTATGAGAGAATCTTTTGAAAACACAGGAAAGGAGTAGGTGAGTTGGAAGCTCCTGATAGAACTTATACAGCATTCCTACCTCCCACAGTTTTTTAACATTATGCCCAATTTGGGGCCATGTGATGTCACCGTTCAATTCTATTTCCCACAGCAATTACTCTAAGCCTTTGCCATCCCTATTAAACTTTTTTTTAAAATTTATTTATTTTTGGCTGCGTTGGGTTTTCGTTGCTGCACGCTGGCTTTTCTCTAGTTGTGGCCAGTGGGGGCTACTCTTCATTGCAGTGCGCGGGCTTCTCATTGCGGTGGCTTCTCTTGTTGCAGAGCACAGGCTCTAGGCATGCAGGCTCAGTAGCTGTGGCGCACGGGCTTAGTTGCTCCGCAGCCTGTGGGATCTTCCTGGACCAGGGCTCGTACCCGTGTCTCCTGCATTGGCAGGCGGATTCTTAACCACTGTGCCACCAGGGAAGTCCCCTATTAAACTTTTACACACTCCTGCCTCACCACTAGAAAGTGACTTTGCTCCGACTCCCAGAGACACACAGAAAGAGAAAGGGAGAGAGACAGAGAAATACTTTCAGCCATTCCTTCCTGGCCAAATCCTTGAATAAACTGTCCACACTCATTCTTTCCCACTTTTTCATCCACCATTCCCTACTCAATCCAAAGCAATCAGCCTACTACCCTGAACGTCTTAAGTCAGTCTTACCAAAATCATCAATGACAAATCTTCTAACTGACAAATCTTAAAGACTTTTCAGTCTTTTCATCTTAGATGATTTCTGCTGTTTACGCTTGGTGTCCCCTCCCTTTCTGAAAGTCTCTCCTCTGTGGGTGTCTCGGATGCTGCTTCACTGAGCTTGGCACCTAGCTTTCTGCTCTTATTTCCTATTTCTCTTATTCCATTAAATGTCCATGCACACCAAGGTCTGTCCTTGGCCCTTCTCCTTTTTACTCTTTCCCCTCTTCCTGAGCAAGCTTTTTCACTCTCATGGCTTCAGCTTTGTCTGACGCCTTCCAAAACACGTGTTCTTTCAAGCAACAAATATCTTTTAGTTCCCACTATGTGCCAGGCACTGTTCTAAAATATGGAACTATAAGAGCAAAACAAAGTTTCTGTTCTCCTGGACCTTACTAAGGACAAACAAAAAGCAGATAAATATATATAATATCAAGTAATGATAACTGCTCTCAAGGAAAATAAACCAGGCTAAGAGGGAGTGAGAAGGGGCTGGAGTATTTAGAAAACACTTTGTTTAACTTCTATGAGAGTGATTCTCGACTTGTGGTTCCAGAGCAACAGAATAACCTAGGAACTAGTTAGAAATACCAATTATCAGACCCCATGCCAGACTTGCACAACCAGAACCTGGGAGGAAGCGGGTAGAAGGAACCCAGCAATATGTTTTAATAAGCCCTGCAGGTGATTTTGATGCCCTCTAACGTGAGAACGGAGCTCCTCCTGCTTCATCTACCATGAATAGGTTACAGGTGCGGTCTAATAGACTGATTTTTTTCTTAGCCCATAAGGGTAGCTTGAGGGTTCGGGGAAAAGGAGGTGCTGGGGACCCTCCAGCCAAAAGTAACCTCCACCCACACTTTTCAGAAAGCAGCCAAGTGGAGTCAGCTGGCATGCCCACGGGCCTCCAGCGAGCCATTTGATACTCACTGAATTTGCTGCGGGAAGCTGTGCGCTGCCAGGTATCGACTTCTGCCTCCGGGACCGCCCCTGCGAATCTTCGGGGGAAGTTCCCGTCTGGATGCGCACGGAGGCTGCGCAGCCGAAGGCGAGGCCCAGGGAGGGCGGGGCAGAGAGCCGGGTTCCTGCGCGGCGCGCTTCCGGCGCCTACAGCCGCTTCTGTACCTGAAGTTTCATCATTATTTTGAAGTACTCGTTAGGAAAAAGTTTGACTGGTTTTGAAATCCACTTGTACCATCAAGGGAAATATCAAAATCACATTTGTTGATGAAAGAAAAGATATTCAATTCTTTGTTCCACTGGTGTAAATTGTGTTGTAAAAATGGTTTTTAAAAGTTTTTAATTTCACAGTATATATATATACACCTTAAATATGTACAATTCTTACTGCGATAAAGCTTGAAAATCAATGACTAAATAAATAAATTTAAAACAAAACTGTGGGGCTTCCCTGGTGGCTCAGTGGTTGAGAGTCCGCCTGCCAATGCAGGGTACACAGTTCGTGCCCCAGTCCGGGAAGATCCCACATGCCGCGGAGCGCCTGGGCCCGTGAGCCATGGCCGCTGAGCCTGCGCGTCCGGAGCCTGTGCTCTGCAACGGGAGAGGCCACAACAGTGAGAGGCCCACGTACCACAAAACAAACAAACAAACAAACTGTGAACACGTTTGTCATCCACGGTAACAAAAATATTGAAAGCTTATCAAAAAGCCTTGATTAGGAATTTCATGTAGGCGTTTGATCTGACAGAAGGCCTAGTTCTTGAAGTCCATCTGAGGATCACCTGGCTACCTCTTAATATGGCTCAAACTGGGTCTCCTCTGACTCTACCCAGGTAGAATTACCCCCTCCTCTGTGTCCCCGTGGTAACATGCAGATCTGTGGTTCTCAGCCCTGAGCAGTTTTGCCCCCATGGGACACCTGGCAATGTCTGGAGACACTTTTGGTCACTGCAGCTGTTGGGGAGGTGCTCCTGGCATCCAGTAGTTGGTAGAGGCCAGGGATGCTGCTAAAGATCTTACAATACATAGGAAAGCCCCCTACAACAAAGAATTATCTGGTCCCAAATGTCAACAGTGCTGAAGTGGAGAGACCCTGCTGTAGGTCCTTCTGTCATAACATACACTTTATCACATCTATGTGTTTACATATCTGTTTCTTCCTGTTAGACTCTAAGTTCCTCAAGGGCATGTCTTACCTTTACATCCTCAGAGGTGAGCAGTGCTAAACGTATAGTAAGTGCTCACTATGTATCTGTGGAATGAATTAATGAGAGAGGAGTCAAGTCAGTTTTATCGGCACCTAACAAGTGGACAACTGCATCTCCAGGCAAAGAAGGCCAGAACATAAAACGCTTGAGAGCAGTATAATTAGGGGAAGTGGGTCTGACAGAGATGCCTGCAGTTATGACCAACTGCTCAACCTCTAAAAGTCAAAATCTCTTAAGTCTTCTATCCCCTCACCATCCTCCCCCGCCCCTTCATAACCCCACGTGGTCACCAAATTCTGCTGATATTCTACCTCAGAAATATTTCCTGAATCTAACCCATTCCCATTGCCAAAGTCAGCTCTCATCAGCATCACTTTCCTAGACCACTGCTGTGCCCTCCTGGTTGGTTTCTCTGCCATCTACAAATTGAGAAAGTCAAATATAACTCCCTGTAATCTCTTCCAGCTTTCAAGTGATAAGATTTGCAATTTCATCTAGTGATAATGAATTCCAGTTTTTCCATTACATAAGTCATATAAATCAATATTCACTCTCTTCATTATGGATATAAAATTTCAAACCACTAAATGAGAATAAGTATATTAATTTAGAAAGCCTTGAAATCTATCGTGACCTTTGTTTTAGAAACAAACTCATAGCCAGCAACTTTAATTGGTCCTCCCCCTCTCCTAGTAACTCCGTTCCCACAGATGTCAGCCTCGTAACAAACCCAAACAAGGACTAAAGCGTTAAGAGTTTAAAGATGTGTACATTAATATTTTCAGCAAAGGGATGACCAACACTTTCAATTAAAAAGGAATCTAAAAGAAAACAGCAACATCATTTTAAGAGTAGATGAGGCCAGCCAGCTAGAGACTCATGCTGCTGCCTCAGCACTCCCCAACTCCTCCACCTTCGAGATGCTGTGTTGACTTTTTTAACATGGAATGTTACACATTTTATCAGATATTGTCATTGTCATTCATAATCCCAACAGACTTGCGTTA
This sequence comes from Orcinus orca, assembly GCF_937001465.1. Classification (NCBI taxonomy): domain Eukaryota; kingdom Metazoa; phylum Chordata; class Mammalia; order Artiodactyla; family Delphinidae; genus Orcinus; species Orcinus orca. The sequence continues at coordinate 51,651,409 of NC_064559.1, forward strand.
TAAGCAAGTGCTTGTGTTGCTGTTATAAATGGATATAGAAAATGAAGTAGTGATGATATAACAGCAAAGGAGATGAGAACAAGTACCCAACATGGGGTCCAACACCAAGTATGGCTTTTTCTCATCAATTTTTTTCCTACAAGAAATCCCTCTATCTTATTGGGAGACAGGGTACAGCTTTTTTTTTTTTTTTTTTTTTTTTTTTTTGCGGTACGCGGGCCTCTCACTGTTGTGGTCTCTCCCGTTGAGGAGCACAGGCTCCGGATGCTCAGGCCCAGTGGCCATGGCTCACGGGCCCAGCCGCTCCGCGGCATGTGGGATCTTCCCGGACCAGGGCACGAACCCACGTCCCCTGCATCGGCAGGCGGACTCTCAACCACTGCACTGCGCCACCAGGGAAGCCCCAGGGTACAGCGTTGAGAATGTCATTTGGCCAACTATTCTGCCAATTCTTGGATCAAAAATTGAGGTACAATTTTAGTTTAAGAGTTTATAGCTAGGACTCTAGATCAAATTAATTCATAACAGAATCAAAGGCTGAGAAAAAAAATCAATAAATGCTACAGTTTCATGCTTTTCCAAATACAGAAATCTTTTCAGGATGATAAAAAGACTAATTATGTTAAATATCAACTATTAATTTTGAGTGAATACTAAATAATCATGATACTTTTCCCCCTATGGGCCAAATGCAGCTTCAGAATTTTTTTCAGTATAGTGTTCTGGGCAGGAACTATTAATTGAGTCAGGCCCTTGAGAGGAAACATTTGTTCTCCCTATAATAATAATCAGGTTTAGAGAGTAAAAAACAAATCTATTTAAGTTACTTTATTACTAATCTTTTCATTACTTTATTCCCAGTGGCCTAGCATGGCATATATGGAAGAAAGTAATGGAATGGTTTTTCCAGAGCCAACTTGAGTTACTTCAGGTCCTCATTCTTTAATAAAACTTTTTGAGAGGAGAAAAAGCTATCACTATGTGAACTCAATAAATACTGAAAAATTTAAAGTAAGTGAACAATACAATAATGTGATCTGAGCTATCTGAGTAGAGTCATAAATCTCTACTTTGAATGGTTGTCTAGACCAACCTAGCATTCAGTGAGGAAATTACTAATAGAGAATAAAAAAGAAATAGATCTATTCAATGTTTCAATTTCCTCAGATGCAGGTGGGGCAGCTACCCCAGTTTGCTGCTGGATGGAGCATGGCCAGTGAACCTTAAAAAAGCAACACTCCTGCCTTCATCAAAGAAGCATGGGAACAGAGCCTAGCCAAGGACAAAAGTGTTCCTTTCCTAAAACAGAAGTTAAATCAGATCCCTTCCCTTTTGATTCTTCAAGAAGTAACATCATCAACAGGCTTAAGCATTAGTAAAAATAATAATAGATTAGTAAAAATAAAGAAATATACATAAGAGAGAGAGAAGAGGTCTGGAGGGAGGGAGAGAGAGAGAGAGAGAGAGAGAGAGAGAGAGAGTTCTGGGAGAATTTTCCTCTCCTTCCCCCTTTTAAAACCTAAATGTTCCCAGGAGTAGTCAGTCAACACCTTTACCAGTGAAAATCTCAGCAGAAAGAGTAGGGCCAGGATATAAAATAAATTAGGAGAAAGAGGAAAGGTAACCTTGGGAAGATCTTAAGGGGGAAGACGGGGTTGCTTGAGGAGAAGTTTCTAATTTTACCTTAAAGTTACCCTAACTGGACGACCTTTTCTTTCCCGTAAGCTCTTTAGTCTTAAGCGAGGACCACATACCCCATTCTATACGATATTTACAAATCATAAAGCAAAATGCCATCGCACCTTCAGCGGTTTGCGGGCCTCCGTAGTATTTCAGCTCAAATTTTCGTCTCTAGAAACACATTTTAAAACGCCATAAATTGGCACATGGGTTTTCACAAAAACTCAGTGTTGAAGGTGGCACCAAGTCTCAGGGGTGGCGCGCCCTGTCCACAGCTCCCCTGAGAAACAGCTGCCGGGTTTCACCCCGAGCAGAGCCCCGCCTGCCCACCGCCCAGGTCCCGCCCCCGCCCAAGGTCATTATAGCCCCCCCGGGACGCGCCCCGCATCCCTGCCAGCGACTTTGCAGGAACGGCGCTCCTGGATTCGGTCGTTCTGAGGATGGAGAAAAGGGCTCGGAGCTCCTCCAGAGAGGCCCACGGGAGAGGCAGCGGGTCCGCCCACAAAGAGAACAAGAGGGCGAAGGCCGAGAGGGGCGGCAGAGGCCGCGGGCGCCGGGACGCCGGGCCGGAGCAGCCGGCCCTCGGGCGGGCAGGGAGCCCGGGTGAGCCCCGAGCGCCTGCAGCCACCGTGGTGGACGTGGATGAGGTCCGGGGCTCTGGCGAGGAGGGCACCGAGGTGGTGGCGCTGCTGGAGAGCGAGCGGCCCGAGGAAGGTACAGCGGTCAGGCTGAGGCCCCGGGAGGGGGTGCGGCCTTTCCAAGTGGTAACCAAGGGGTGTCAATTAAGGTGCAATGAGGCACCGCACTGAGAGCTTCCGAGGCCAGAGCAGCCTGCTGGACCCGCTCAGCTTCCCAGGAAATGAAAGACGCGAGATAGGACCCACCGACCCCTCAGTGGTGGAGACCAAAATGCATCAGAAGAAATACAAATAACATCAGCTAAATACCACTGTTCTCAGGGGTCAGCCAAGGATGGGAGGTGGGAGGGAGTGTGATCCAGGTTGGGGACCAATTAACATGGTTCAGGGCAACTATGTAGTTTATTCTCCTCTCCTCATCAGACTTTCCTAAAAGTATTTTACACTTTGCAGTGATCATACTTTCTAAAAAGTAGAGGCAGCAGAGCCAAGTAGAGAAAAGCTAGATCTCAGTTTGAGTCTTAGCTAACTCTTTGATCATAGTCAGGGACTTAACCATGTATCAAATGGGGACAGCAATAGTACCCACCTCAGAGGGTAATTGTGAGGATAAAATGAGATAAGACACTCAAAGCACTTATCTTGCGCAAAGCCTGGAGGGAAAGAAAAAAACACCCTTGCAAGCTAAAAGAGGCAAGTTAGACCAAAGGGAGGGAATCACAGGGAAAGGTGTCTCTTTAGCTTCTGCAGGTGAAGGAACTCTTAGGAACAAATTTATCTGCTTCCAATCCTTTCTATAATGAGTGGAAGAAAAAACTCATTACACCTTAATTTCAGGGTGAGGGAGGTTTAAAGGAAGGTAAATAAGGAATAGTGTGTTATACTACTTTCTGCTGACTATGAAATTTTAACATTTCCTGGCTACCAGCACTGCCCTATGTGCTGTAGCACTGAAAGCTATGACTTGAGAAAGATTCCAGCAATTGGGATGTAGTTTATGTTGACCATGTTAATGCTGTTTTGCCTAACTGATGCCCTTTCATGGGTCAGAAACTTCTGGTCATTAAAGGGTTATTGGATTCACTGCTACAGTAGTGCTGATGTTAGAGGTCTGTAAGTATTGTGCTTCAGACCACATCGGTGGGGTAGGGAAGGAAGGGAGCCCCATTTTTGGAGCTCCTACTGTGTGCGAGGCACATGCTAGGTGTTTTACTGAGTATTATCATTCCCGTGTCACAGATGAGAAAAAATGCTGAGAAATTAAATAACTTGCCCAAGACCTACAGGTGGGAAGTGCAGAAGCCAGCATTCCAGAATAAAACAGTCTTATTGAAAAGCCCATCCTTGCAGGGTGCTGCCCCTGATTTCTGGTCATGGTTCCAGCACTGCCACCAACTAGCTGAGGCCTTGTGGGCCTCACTCAGTCTGTTCAGCTATAAAGTGACTAGAGCTTCAGGCCCCCCCAAGCAATGGATGAGCCCATTAAGGATGAGACACCCTTGCTGAGCCCTTGTCTGGGAGGTTTCTGTGGCTCCCAGAGGAAAGGGGAACAGACATATCAACATCCCCTCTCCTTCTCACTAGTACTACACTCCCACAGCCAGGCTACCTAAGATTTGGGAGAAACTAAGAGAAGCTTCATTTTACTGAAATGTTGAGGATTCTCAGACTGTCGTATCTCAAGGCGCTTCCTGCTTTAACATGTAGTGTTTCACTATTCACTTACACTAAACAAATTGGATATTCAAGGAACTCATTCTAAGAGAATAATATTTTGTGAGTAAAGCTTCAAGTTAGATTTGGGTATACATATTAGTTTTCTGTTCACATCCCTAACTGTGGTATGAAGGAATTTTGAGGACTTTCTTCACTTATAAAATATAAATTTTGTTGGTATGTGCATTTATTTATTTTTACTTACCATGGTTACCACTGGCAAATGAAATATATTTATAAGCTAGCAAACATGGCAATAACACTGTTATTGCTCTTAGGGAAGAATATTGCAAAAACTAATATGATGTTGATAGAAACACCTCTCCCAAAACTGCATTTCCCAGAGTAGGTTGCATGAGAAATAAATTCCATAGAACATGAAATTGCTTGGAGAAGATATCGCCTGGTCAAATGTTTGGGAAATACTAGGTTAAACAAAGCAAAGAATGCTTCTTTGCTGCAGGGATTCTCCTAGCTTCAATATGCCAGTGACTATTGGGAAGCTCCAGGAGTGGGATACAGTACACAATATTTCCTAAACTTGTTTGCTCCAGGAACACTTGCTTTGTGGAGCACCCTGGAGGATTAGTGTTCCGTGGGACACCATTTAGGAACTGCCATACATTGGCATTTAGCACCGAATTTGGTTTTGTGCTGGTGCAGCTTGTATATCTGCCCTCTTCGAGTAATCTGCACATCAATTTGGTGATGACCTTTCCAGTTATTTTGCAAGCATGGAAATCAAATTTTCAGGCCTACTAATTAGTTATCCATTTCCTTCCCATCCCTTAAAAATAGACTTTTCACCATTTCTAATTTTAGTCACCTATTCCTCTATAAGATTTTTAAACTGACAAATAGTATCCCTTTGGCCAGTTTTCTAGTACCTGTGGATTAAAATTCTTGAGATTTCTATAACCATTACATTTAAATCATTTTCAGTATCCACTTCTCCTTCCTTCCTACATTCAACAAGTATTTATTGAGCACCTGTATGTGTCAGGCACTATTCCAGTCCTGGGACACGGTTTAAACAAGACAAGGCCCCAAGAAGCTTATGTCCTTGAGACTGAATTTTCCCTGATACCATTTCATTTATCACCCAAGCAACCTGGATGGCCTGAACTCCAGTTCCATATCACTTTTTTATAGGCACAAATGGGCTAATATTACCCCATATAGGTGATTTTCAAAGACTGTCTAAAGATCCACACCTGAAGCCAAAGGGGCTCTCATGGAGGAATTTCAGATATTGGGGCAAGTGGTAGATGGAGCTGTAATTTCAGGGAAGATGAACCTCTGGACACATGTGGTTTGAACCACTTCAAATAGAAGAAACTATGCAGAGAGGGACAAAGGGTCCTGTTTTTTGTCAAAATTATACTTCTAGAGGATACTAAGGAAATATCACCTAAGTATGGCTGTGTGTGTGTGTGTGTGTGTGTGTGTGTGTGTGTGTGTGTGTGTGTGTGTATGCCTTTTTGGCACATGCATATAAAAGGAGCACAGCTTCTGTCGTCTAGTTGGAAATGGATAGCTCAAAAGTAAAGCCAATCGTGTCTAACAAACTTGACAGCAATCTGCTTTTCACACTGAAAAATAAAGACTTAAATGGAACCTTTGTAATGCTAAGAGCCTTTGGAACATAAATCTATTTTGTAGCAATTTTATTGATCGTGTATTTTTAAGGTACCTCTTTAAGAGGGGCTCAGATAGAAAAAGTACTTTTGTAGCAGTTACCACTAGGTAAACATGAGTTTTAAATGACAACACCAGACATGTAAAAAAACACAGTTTGGTGCTTTTATGTTTATATGTCATTTCATTCTTATGCCAGAGATATGAGCTATTCCACGAGATAGTTATTATGAAATAGTTATGCAATAGCATTTCCTTGAATAGATGAGGAAACTGAGAGGTTGTGTACCTTGCTTAAGGTCATTTGGACAGAAAATGGTGGAGCCAGAACCAGAACCCAGACCTTCTGCCCAGATTCTGTGGTTGTTCCAGTGTACCCTCCACTGCCTTTCCAGGAGCCTGCTCCACCTTCCATCTGCCCACAAAGCCCTTCACACAGACCGTGCCCTCGGCTCTGGGAACTGACCACGCTGATATCCAGCTCGTTCCTATTTCCAGCAAAGTCAGCAAACTGCTCTGACCCTAATACCAAGGACTGGACTAGAGGTGCTAGTCAGTGAATATGGTGAAGTTCCAATATAATTATTCTTTTGCTTTTTTTTTTTTTAAGGTACCAAGTCTTCCAGTTTAGGGGCTTGTGAGTGGCTTCTTGTCCTCACATCCCTGCTCTTCATCATTGTGACCTTCCCTTTTTCTATCTGGTTCTGCATAAAGGTGAGATTCCATGAGGACCCAATAAGTAATTTCCTGGTGCCTCTCACTGACCGCACCATGTCCACTCTCATTTCTGTGTTTTGGTACGTGCTGTCTGCTCTGCATGGAATGCCTTCACTCCCACTCACCTTCCAGGAGAGCTCTTACTCTTTATACCTGCTCAGAGATAACTGTGAAGCCTTCCTTGACTCCTCCAGACTGTCATTCCCTTCCTTGTGCTCTCGTGTCATCCTACTTTCACATCAATTCTAGCAATTACCACATGTATAATATTTGTGGATACACAATCGCTGCCATTAGACTGAGAGTCCCTTCAGGACAGGAGCTAAGTCTAGTTCATCGACACTCTATAACACAAAGACCAGCCCAGAAGAGGTCATGATGCCTACTCCTGACACCTCCAGGAAACTTCTCAGGCAGCTTCTATAGACCACAGATGATAATTATCTTGGGCCCACAGGTGGTTACACATGGCTGTCCCTGAAGTAAATGAAGACCTGTGTCAGTTTGGGAAGCACATACCAAGGTGGAATTAGAAGTGCAAGAGATTTATGGGGTGGCATTGTCTGTGAAAGATTAAGGGGAGAGAGAATAAGAGTAGGCAGGGAAAACCTTCAGAGGATGATGCAGATCTGACACCTCTGATATGAGAAGGGGAAGGAAGGATTGGACAGAGTGCCTCAGACTGTGGGATACCTCCAAGAAAGTCTTGGCCAGACTGAAAGGGAGCTCCAGAGCCAAGTTTGCCTCATAGATGAGTCTCACAATGGGCAGAAATGGCCAAGCCCTTGTATCCCTGCCATTCTTAGTCATTGGCCAGAGCTGTCAGGGAAGAGCATGTCCTTGGCTGGAACGCTACAGATGCTGCCGGGGCTGTGGCCGATTTCACTCCCCACACAAGCTCTCCTTCCTCTTCTCCTTCGTCTTTGTGAAAGGGTGTTGGATTTTGTCAAATGCCTTTTCTTCCCGCATTGAGATGATTACATGGTATTTGCCCTTTATTCTGCCCTTTATTCATTGAATTTTGGATGTTAAATCAACTGTGTATTCCTAGAATAAGTCCCACTTGGTTATGATGTATAATCCTTTTTATATATTACTGGAGTCAAGTTGCTGGTTGTTTGTTGAGGATTTTTGCATTTATATTCATGAGAGATACTGGTCTGTAGTTTTCTTGTCTTGTGATATCACTGTCTTGTTTTGGTATCAGGGTAATACTGGCCTCAGAGAATGAGTTGGAAAGATTTCCCTCCTCTTCTATTATTTGGGAGAATTTGTGAAGAACTGGTATTAATTCCTCTTTAAATATTTGGCAGAATTTACCAGTGAAGCCATCTGGTCCTGGACTTCTCTTTGTGGGAAAATTTTAAACTACTAATTCAATCTTTTAATTCTGGATCTTTTTCATTTTTCTTTTTCTTCTCGAGTCAGTTTTGATAGTTTATGACTCTGTAGGAATTTGTCCATTTCACCTGTTACTAATTGGTATATAGTTGTTCACAATATTTTCTTTTATAATCTTTTTTATTTCTGTAAGGACAGTAGTGATGTCTCTGTCATTCCTCTTTGACTCCTGATTTCAGCAATTTGAATCTCCTCTCTTTTCTCTTGGTCAGTCTCGCTAAGTATTTGTCAATTTTGTTGATCTTGTCAAAGAACCCACTTTTGGGTCAGTTGATTTTCTCTGATGCTTTTCTATTTTCTATTGCATTTATTTCCACTCTAATCTTTATTTTCTTCTTCCTGTTTACTTTGGGTTTACTTTGTGCTTCTATTTCCAGTACATTAAGGTAGAAAATTAGGGTATTATTTTGAGATATTTCTTCTCTTTTGTTATAGGCATTTACAGCTATAAATTTTCCTTTAAGCACTACTTTAGTTACATTCCATATGTTTTGGTACCTTGAGGTTTTGTTTTCATTCATCTCAAAGTGTTTTGTTTTTTTTAATAAACTTTATTTATCATTGTGTTCTGAATTTACAGCATTTTTAAAATTTATTTACTTTTTATTTTTGGCTGCATTGGGTCTTTGTTGCTGTGTGCGGGCTTTCTGTAGTTGCAGTGAGCCAGGGCTACTCTTTGTTGCAGTGCACAGGCTTCTCATTGTGGTGGCTTCTCTTGTTGTGGAGCATAGGCTCTAGGCACGCAGGCTTCAATAGTTGTGGCTCGCAGGCTCTAGGGCGCAGGTTCAGTAGTTGTGGCACACAGGCTTATTTGCTCCACGGCATGTGGGATCTTCCTGGACCAGGCTCGAACCCATGTCCCCTGCATTGGCAGGCAGATTCTTGACCACTGCGCCACCAGCGAAGTCCCTCAAAGTGTTTTTTAATTTCTTTTGTGATATCTTCTTTGACCTATCAGTTATTTTAGAGTGTGTGATTTGATTTCCATATATATGTGAATTTCCCAAATTTCCTTCTGTTATCAATTTCTAATTTCATTCCATTGTAATCAGAGAATATACTTAGTGTGGTTTCAATCCTTTTAAATTTATTGAGTTTTTTTTATGGCCCAGCATATGGTCTGTCCTGGAGATGTTTCATGTGTGCTTGAGAAGAATATGTATTCTGCTATTGTTGGGTGGAGTTATGCATAGCTATCTGTTAGGTTTAGTTTGTTTATAGTGTTGTTCAAGTCTTTTCTTTCCTTGTTGACCTTCTGTTTAGTTGTTTTATCCATGATTGAAAGTGGGATAGTAAAGTCTCCAACTTTTATCATTGAATTGTCTATATCTACCTTCAGTTCTTTTGGTTTTTGTTTTATATATGTTGGAACTCTATTTTTAGGTACATATATGTTTACCATTGTTATACTTTCCTAACACATTGGCCATTTTATCGTTACACAATGTCCCTCTTTATCACTAATAACATTTTTGCGTGTTTGTTTTAAACTTCATTTTGTCTGATATCGGTATAGTCACTCCTACTCTCTTTTGGTTACTCTTTGTGTGGTATAGTTTTTTCTCTTTTTACTTTCAACCTATTTGTATATGTAAATAGAAAGTGTATCTCCTACAGACAACATATAGTTGGCTACAGGCTCTTCCTGAAGGGTGATCTGAGCACCTGCATGGCTGCCGTAAGGTCTGTAAATAGCTAATGAGTGATGCATGTAAAAGCTCATAATGCATCAGTCACAGCAATATACAAGATGAAATATGCTGTGACTACTTTGATTGGTGGAACCAATTATTTTTTAGATAACCATGACTCTCTGATCAAAATTCTGTCCACAGTCTCAAAAATTTTATACTTTTTCATTGGTTTCTGAAATTCTTCATTTACTAAGTATATATTTTAGAAATGTAAGTATTAACAGAAATTTTTTCTTGGTTCTCAAAGCCAAAGATTTCTGATACCTAGGATCACTCTCACACCAGGGTCTTCTGAAGACTTCATTTTAATCTCTTGGAGTGATTCAAAAGTGTTAAATTCCTTTAGGTTATACAGGAGTATGAGAGAGTAATTATATTCCGACTGGGACATCTGCTTCCTGGAAGAGCCAAAGGCCCTGGTAAGAATGATCTTTTTTACCCCTCCAGAGACTTGCCAATTTCTTCAATCCATGCATGTTTGTAATACAGCCCTCAGATTACATGAAGTAACTTGATTCATGATATCTTCATTTTTCAATCTGTTACTTGTAACACAGGTTATTAAGAAATTCTTCAGAGAGCATTACTACCAGGTCACAGTGACCAAAAGAGAGAGTGGATGCAAAAAGCTGAATGCCAGGGCCAGGCTGGCTGGAGTAGCAAGTAGGCTAGGACCTAAGACCAGGCACTGGTTTGAGTAGAACATGTAAGTGGTCTGAGTCCTGTGAATTCTCAGAGCAAAACTGAGCTAGTTCAGGATCCAGGGAATCAGAACACACCAGGCTAGATAGGCAAAGTTCAGCATCCAAGTAACAAATTGGCCTTCAGTTCATGGAAATTTAAGAAACATAGATTAAGCACTTCCCGTGTTTCATTGTTTAACTACAAAGGATATGAAGATGGATGAATTAGACATGGTCTCTAGTCTCTAGGACCTTAAAGTCTTACAGAGTTTGTATCCAGAAGTCCAAGCTGATTATGGGGCACAGATAGAAGTATCGTTAGTCTGAAAAGTCTAATAGTTGGGGTTTGAAGAGCTAATCCAGGAAGACATGAGAAGAAGCAAACTCTCACTGTGCACAGATTGGAAAGGGTCCAAGTTCCAAGCCAGCTTTACAGAAACAGATAGAGAATAGACACCAGACTAGGAGACACAAATCAGTTTGAAGATTCAGAGGCAACAGATTGGTTCACACAAAAATAGAACCAGACCCTGTAGTTCCAGAACAGGGACTGCCTTGTTCTGGTTCTAGTTTTTGGTATCCTTCTCAACTGGGTCTGAGAAGGGCTAGTAACTGGGTGGCTCCTCAGAGAGATCATGGGTGCTTGAGGTACTGCTGATTCCAACAAAGCTTTGGCTCTTGTACAAGCCTACAGTGTCCAGTGGTCTCTCAGAAAATCTCAATAAATCAATCTAAAATATTGATTGCACATTGACCCTATACATTATATTGGGTGGGTGAGGACTAACTAGCCAACCAGAAGGCTGGTATCATGATGTTGCTATTCTGATTCCTTTGGGGCTCACATTTTAAGAAATACCACATGGAGGTTGCTGGCTCTAAAATTCTTACACACATGGATTCAAGAAATAGTTTTACAGAGCACCCAAAAGGCACTAAGGCTAACAGGAATGCATAAGATGCTCTTGTTATAGAGTTTAAATCTAGTGAAGGAGACAGATGTGTAACCCAATATCTGGACAGGTCAGCACCATGACCAAGGTGACCATACAGCCCATTTTGCTGGGGATAATCCCTGTTTATTTATGCCTGTTGTCCTGGTGTAAGTCATAATAGTGCTCTCCTTTCACCCTCAAAAGTGTCCCAGCTTGAACAACAAATTATTTGGTAGCCTTAGTAACAACAAACACACCATGGGTGGAGGTGGGATATGGGGAGGTCTATGGGCAGTTGGAGGCTAAGAAAAGCAATGCAACATGCAAATTGATGCCAAAAGAGTGAACCCCAAATGGCCTCCATGCTAGCCATTCACCTATCACTTCCCCTGCCCCCTCTTCTAGGCCTTTTCTTCTTTTTGCCCTGCCTGGATACCTACCACAAGGTTGACCTTCGCCTCCAAACCTTGGAGATACCCTTTCATGAGGTAAGCCAAGTGGTGGATTTTGCTTTCTTTCTACATTTTCCCTGGCTGAGCTACCACTTCTGGCCCAGAGGAAAATGACTATTTTTGCTCAAAAGTAGAAAAGAAAAAGAGATATGGGCTACATCAAAATTTAAAACTCCTTTACAACAAAGGACACAATCAACAGAATGAAAAGGCAACTTACAGAATGGGAAAAAAACTGCAAATACTATATCTGATAAGAGGTTAATATCCAGAATATATAAAATCTTATAACTCAACAACAAGAAAGCAAACAATCCAATTAAAAATGGACAAAGGCCTTTGTGATGGTTAATTTTATGTGTCAACCTGGCTAAACCATGGTACCCAAATATTTGGTCAAATACATCTAGATGTTGCTGTTAAGGTATTTTTTTTTAGATAAGATTAATATTTAAATCAGATGACTTTGAGTAAAGCAGATTGTCCTCCATATATGGTAGATAGTATATATACTTGACTTGAATAGACATTTCAATACAGACTTGAATAGACATTTCTCCAAAGCAGATATACAAATGGCCAAAAAACACATGAAAAGATGCTCCACATCACTAATCATCAGAGAAATGCAAATCAAAAACACAATGAGATACCACCTCACATCTATCAGGATGGCTCTTATTAAGAAAAAAACAGAAAATAATAAGTGTTGGCAAAGATGTAGAGAAATTGGAACCCTTGTATACTGTAGGTGGGAAGGTAAAATGGTGCAGCTACTGTAGAAAACAGTATGACAGTTCCTCAAAAAATTAAAAATAGAATTACCATATAATCCACCAATTCTACTTTTGGATATAAATGCCAAAGAATTGAAAGCAGGGTACTGAAGAGACGTTTGTATACCTATGTCCATAGCATCATTTTTTTTCACAATGGCCAAAAGGTGGAAGCAATCCACATGCCCATTGATGGCTGAATAGATAAACAAAATGTATATGCCGACAATGGAATAATAATCAGCCTTAAAAAGGAAAGAAATTCTGGCATATACTACAACATGGCTGAACCTTGAGAAAAGTATGCCAAGTGAAATAAGCCAGTCACAAAAAGACAAATACCGTATGATTCCATTTATATGAGGAACATAGAGTAGTGAAATTCAGAGCAACAGAAAGTGAATGATGGTTGCGGGGACTGCCGGGAGGAGAGAATGGGGAATTGTTCACCAGTTTTCAGTTTTGCAAGATGTAAAGAGTTCTGGACACTGGTTGCCCAACAATGTGAATGTACTTAACACTACTGAATTGTGCACTTAAAAATGGTTAAGATGGTGAATTTGATGTTTTGTGTATTTTACCACAATTAAAAGTTAAATGTAGAGATAACATCTAGACTTTCCTGTTACTGATTCAGATTTATAAGCCTTTCCTAAACTGTCTCCCACTTTCAGTCTGAGGTTCTTTCTCATTCTTTCTTTTGGTAAATGGAAATGTGAATAAAAATAATATACTTTTAAAAGGCTTATTTTATATAATAAAATATAAAAAGGAGTAAAACTTATACCTAACCCTATCACCCATAGAGTTGATATTTTAGAATGTATCCTTTCAGACTTTTCTATATATGTGGTTGTAGTTTCAGACATATATATGTGTGTGCATTTGTTTGTATATATATATATATCACACCATACATACTATTTTGCAACATGTCTTTTTTCACAATCTATTGTTATCACCTTTTCATATATTACCTATGTTTCTACCTCTTTGTTTTAAACAGACACACAGCATTTCATCGTATGGATTTTACTCAACTAATTGAGTAACTGGAATTTACTTAACTAATTCCCTAGTGTTGATATTATTTCTACTTTTTTTATTACAATAAGCAATACTATGAATCATATCCTTGCAGCTAAACCCTTGAAATATATCCTTGTGATTAATGTCTAAAAATGGAAATGTTGTGCACATACATCTTTTAGGGCTTTTGATATGTATCACCAAACTGCCCTCTAGATGCACACTCAATACATTTGAGCGCTTGTTTCCCAGAACATGTTGCTCTTTTAGGAGATTTTTTTGGCATCGGTTTTAAAAGACCTAATATACAATCAACTGAATGTTTTAATGTAAGAAAATTATTCCTGATTTTTTTTTTACAAAAGGATTTATAAGATTCCTTGAAATTGTGAGTTCTTTAGTATATTTAATACAAACTCCATAATTTAAAAAAAAAACACGTCTATTTTGATTAAAGGGTGAGCCAACTACTCTTTCTTCTTACCATCATCTTACGCTGAGAAAATACCCTTTGAACATATTTAGCTCCTCTATCCTCATGTGGGAAAGGAACCCAAGAATCAGGGTTGTCATCCAAATTTTTTTTCTGCCTAGGTTGTAACCAAAGACATGTTTGTAATGGAGATAGACGCCATCTGCTACTACCGAATGGAAAATGCCTCTCTTCTCCTAAGCAGTCTTGCTCATGTGTCCAAAGCGGTCCAATTCCTTGTGCAAACCACCATGAAGCGTCTCCTAGCACATCGATCCCTCACTGAAATTCTTCTAGAGAGGAAGAGCATTGCACAAGATGTAAAGGTACTTAGATGAATTTAACACCAAGTATGCTGAAGTATCCCTTTATCTTTTATTCCTTTCTTCATTGGCCATTTACTGAATCTTCCATGTGCCATGCATTCAAAGGTACCGTCCTGTAAGGAGCTGACAGTTAAGAGGTTGCCAAATTGACCCTGAGCCAATCATAGGCACCAATCTGTGCTGATTAGTCAGTCATTGCCACAGTTTTTGTTCTCAAAACAAAAAGTGGCTTTAGACTCATTGTAAAGTGCCCACATAGCACAAGGTGGGGGGGGGGGGGTGGCAGCTGGCAGGGGTGGTGGCGCTGGACAGCGTGGGTTGGTGGGACACAGAGATGATAAGGAATGCATCTTGGGACCTTACAGTCTAGTTGGGGAAACAAGCAAAGTTAGATAATGATAAGTTCAAATAAGACTTTCAGATGAAAAGAGGTAAGATGTCACAGACCCTTATGTGATTCATTACCCAATCCATCACCTAGATTTGATTGAGTTGGAATGATAGGAGGGAGAGAAAAGCAAGAGCTGCCTCACAAGCAGCAGCGTCTAGGCCGCAGGCAGCAAGCTCAGCGACCTTGCCCACAACCAGGGTAGGCATCTTCACTTCTTACCAAGACAAGCTGGCAAAGGTATTCAGAAGAGAGACGAGAACAAAGCAGCATTCTAGGCAGCTGGCCAGTCGGGTGGCAATTACCACCAGTGACGGAGCCTGTCATTGAGGCCATGAGGCACCCAAGCCCAGAACTGAGTTCGGAAGCTATGACTCGAGTCTGGCTGAAGGAAGACCTCAATAGAAGGAACTAAGGATCGAAGGCATTGATAATGATTGTGCCTGATGGGGCCTGAGCAGACACAGCTGAGAAGATGAAGTATCCAAATGTTCGTGACATGTCCAATTCATCACTGATAAAACTGGGACTAGCATCCTAGTGGAAAAAGGAAGAATTCAGGAAATAAGAGAAGCTGAAAGGAGAAGAAGTTAGAACAAGAAGACACAGGGGAGTTGCTGCTCTGGAATTTAAAAACCACTCACGTTTCTCCCCTCTGCCCTCCCTTCAGCCTCTCTTCCTGTTCATCCCTCCCCTCCAAAGGATAAAGGATAAGGTCCAGACAAGCTTGCCCTTGTTATGTTGAATTATAATTTATGCATTTACATATTTTTCTTCCCATGCCATGAACTCCATAATGTCAGGGGTCATATTTTATTCATCTTTTGTCCTCAGTACCTGGCATGGGGCTGTTACACAGCAGCCAGATACTGGGTTTTTGGATGAGCGGATAAATGACCCAACTGTTGTAGCCTCACCTCTTGCTGTCCTTCCCCCAGTGTATCTAATCCTCCAGCGGACTTAGTGTTTCTCCAGTGTTCAGTGAGTCTATGCTTCCATGCCTGCTCTTAGGCTGTTCCTCTGTACCAAATATTTCCCTTTTCCCTACAGGCAAAATCATATTGTTCTTTAAGATGTCACCTCCTCTATGAAGTCTTTTTCAACATTCCTTCCTCCCATCAACCCCCTAAATTAGTCTTATCAGGGTTCCCAATGCACTATTTATCTAGCCACCAAGAAATCATCAGAAATAAGTTAAAAAGGAAAAAGAGTATGGCCCGCATATTGCTCCATGCCCTGCCCCCCTTTCCAGAACACACAATTCATTTTCTTCCCACTCCTGGGATGGGGAGGTGGGGAAGATGCGTGCCACAACAGGAAGTGAAAGCACCTGTAAATGAATATCATATGGAAGAGACTATCATATGAGAGAGAGACTAAAGATTTTGGTTCTCTAATAAATGCATTTTAGAACAAATTTAGCAAATATACCATCTCTATTATTTCCTATTGCTTCTGTAACAAATTACCACAAACTTGATGGCTTAAACTACCACCAATTTAACCTTACAGTTTTTAAAAAAAAATATCTATTTATTTATTGGCTGCATCGGGTCTTAGTAGCGGTGCGCAGGCTCTTGGTTGTGGCGCACGGGCTTAGTTGCCCTGCGGCACATGGGATCCTAGTACTCTGAACCCGCGTCCCCTGCACTGGAAGGCGGATTCTTTACCACTGGACCACCAGGGAAGTCCCAACCTTACAGTTTTGAAGGCCAGAAGTCCAAAAGAAGTTTTACTGGGCCAGAGTCAAGGTGTCAGTCAGCAGGACTGGTTCCTTCTGGAGGTTTTGAGAGGAGAATTCATTTCCTTGCCTTTTTCAGCTTCAGGTGACCACCTGCATTCTTTAGATCATGGTCCCTTCCTCCATCTTAAAAGCACAGCACTCCAACCTCTGCTTCCATCATCACACCACCTTCTCCTCTTCTGTAGCCAGATGTCCCTCCACTTCCCTCTTATAAGGACACTTGCAGTTGCTTTTAGGGCCCACCAGCAAGATTCAGGATAAACTCCTCATTTTAACAGCCTGGAACTTAATTGCATCTGCAAAGTCTCTTTTGGGGTAACATTCACAGGTTCCAGGGATTAGGGCATGGATGTCTTTAGGAGCCATTAGTCAGCCTACCACACCATCTTTAATTCCACAAATATTTGTTGAGTGGCACTGTGCAAATTAAACAACTTTTGCAAGGCCCTATAACGTTAAAACAAAACAGGGAAGTACATAATGAGAAATGTGCTTTCTCAGTGCAATGGCTATCGGTGCATAGGGGTGCTCTCCTCCCACCTGGAGGTTGTTACTGACATCTAAACTCTTCCCTCCACAGGTTGCCTTGGATGCAGTGACCTGTATTTGGGGAATCAAAGTGGAGAGAACAGAAATGTGGGTAGGAAATTAACCAGGAAGAACAATATGATAAAGGGAGATATTTAGGTTTTATTCAAAACTTCTATTTGAAAAATTACTTTCATTGAATGAGTACTGTAGCCATATTGGCATAAATTTGGAAGAAAGAAAAAAATTTACCTATTATCTCATAGCCATAACATAACCACTGTAACATCTGGGCAAATTACTTTCATATTTCTATGGATTTAAACATTTTTAAAAGATAAAATTCACATAACATAAAACTCACCATTTTTAACCATTTTAAATTACAACTCAGTGGTTTTTAGTATATTCACAGAGTGATGCAACCACCACTACCATCTAATTTCAGAATATTTTTATCATCTACAAAAGAAAGTCTGCATCCACTAAGCAGGAATTCTTCATTGCCTCCTCAACCCCTAGCCCCTGACAACCACTAATCTACTCTCTGTCTCTCTGGATTTGGCTATTCCAGGAATTTAATATAAATATTATAATCACACAATCCGTGGCCTTCTGAGTCTGGCTTCCTTCACTTACCTTAATGTTTTCAGCATCCAACCATGGTGTAGCATGAATCAGTACTTCATTCCTTTCTATGGTCAAATACTATTCTATTGTGCAGCTGGCTATACCACATTTTGTTTATCTACTCATCAGTTGATGGACATTTGGGTTGTTTCCACTTTGGGACCATTATGAATCATGCTGCAATGAACATTCATGTGCAAGTTTTTGTGTGAACGTGTTTTCACTTCCCTTGGGTATATACCCAGGGGTGGAATTACTGGATCATATGGTAACTCCATATTTAACTTTCTGAGGAACTGCCCATTTTTCTATCTATGTATTTTTTTATAGTTACAATCAGGGGGAAAATACAATTTTGTATCTTTCATGCAATACATTAAGTATTGTTCTCATTTGGTCAGTTCTACCCTTTTCAAAATCAGTTCTCTTTTATAAACTTAGATGACTTCCCTCATTATTAATAGTACGGCTCTTCAAGGCTGTTCTTCATTATTGAAATTTAACAGCCGGGATTTAGATTAAACTTTAAGTGGGAAAATGTTCGTAGTATATCAACACAAAATTTGTTTCACTTGTAAAGAGAAAACCATAACTCTACTATAGCATCAGTGATAAGAAAAATCAGCCTTTGAGGCACTGCCCTGAAGCTGCTCTTCCCTGCCCACTGTCTGCGCAGAGGTCGGGGGCCACACACGCTGCTAAATCAGGATTCGCTGTGCGTCATGAAATGACAGCAGGGAAGGTGGCAGGTCTGTACGAAAGCTCCGGCTGCTAAAAGCAGTGCTGCACACCTACCTACTCATGCCCTTTCTCTTTCAGTAAGGATGTGAGGCTGCCAGCCGGGCTGCAGCACTCGCTGGCGGTGGAGGCCGAAGCACAGAGACAGGCCAAAGTGCGGGTGAGCCAGCCCTGAGCAGGCCGTCCTCCTGCACGGCTGCTCCTTGAGGATCCCCAGAGAATCCAAAAGAAGGCCTCCTCGTGGAGAACATTTCCCCTTCGCTCCTCACCTATTCATCCAGGCGCTGGGGGGAATCTGGCTCGTACCCACACCACTCTATTAAAATTGCTCTCCTCAAGTGTGTTAACAGCCTCCTAACTGACCAACGTAAGGTCTCTTTTCCTGTTACTCCCTCTCTCTGAAGTTATTGGTAACAGTGACCTGCTCCTTGAATCTTGCCTTCTCCCTCTCTCCCTAAAGGCATCTCCCCGTGCTCCATCCCTCTTCTCTAGCACTGGCATTTTTCCCTGGGTAATATCAGTCACCTGTCACCTCTAGGTTAATGACACCCCGACCTGTATCCCTAGCCCTGCACAAGCTCTGGAGGGACAACCACGATCAGGGCCCAATTCCCTCAACGCCAGAGCTGAGAGAAGGCTGTGCTACTCATAGCCTCTACTCAGGCATGCCAGGGAGAAGGTGTGGCTGCCGGCAGCTCCTGAGGATTGAGGTGTGGGCGGGAAGGGTGTTGGGAAGAGAAAATGAGGACTGGAGGGGAGGTGGATTTCCCTTAAAGAACAGAACGTAGGTAAAGAAAAACCCCTAACTATGTAAGAGGGTGGATAACTTTGGAGCTTTGGTGGAGGAGGAAGGCAGTCCTCTCGGCAGAGTTGCTTCTGGATCTCTGAGTCCAGTGCCCTTTGCCCACTTTAAGGCGACACCTTTCCTCTAAATGGCAAAATCCTACTACTCTTCCAAGGCCCACCAGACATAGTAACTCCCCTAACACTTCCTCTATACTTGTCATGGCCCTTAAAAACTTCTACCCTAAATTACAATTAACAGTGTAATCTCTCTGCCTAAATCAAGATCCTTAAGAACAAAAGATAGTCTGCTCACCTGTCACACAGTAGATACTAGTGCTTGTTTGTTGAGTCACGCTAAGTAGGATTAAAACCTTCATGGAGCGAAGAAGAAAAATCACTTTGCTTTTCTTCACATCCCTTGTCTAGATGATCGCTGCGGAAGGGGAGAAGGCTGCGTCCGAGTCCCTGAGGATGGCAGCCGAGATTCTATCAGGCACTCCAGCTGCTGTTCAGCTTCGGTACCTCCACACCCTGCAATCCTTGTCCACAGAGAAACCTTCCACAGTGGTTTTACCTTTGCCATTTGACTTGCTAAATTTCCTGTCTTCTCCAAGCAGTAGAACTCAAGGAAGCATCCCTTTACCAAATCCTTCCAAACCTGTTGAGCCACTGAACCCTAAAAAGAAAGACTCTCCCATGTTATAGGAGGAAACAAGGATAATGTGACTGCAAAGAGGGCTGCCATATAACAGCTACAGCCCTAAGCAAGGCCCTCTGTCCTCACTTCCTGCCCTTTGGTTGCCATGTGGAATGCCCTTGGAATGTATGAAGTCACAATGCAGCAACACACGAGAAGACAGTGAAATCATGTAATGACAGAGAAGCCATATAACATGCTTAGGTGGATCATCTAATCAGAGTAATTATGGGAAAGAGCTTTAGCCAGCATTCTACTTTGGAAAGAATTTTGAGTCTATATGTGGCTAAATTTTGACTTCTGAAGATGTAGTTCAAACGTCCTTTTCTCTGTATGCCCTCTGGTCCCTTTGGCAAGGTCTTTGTTGCTCCCACAGCCCTTTCTACATGTCCCTATCATTATGCTTATCACACTCTGTTGTAATCTTGAGATGCAGGCTTCTCTCCAACTCTCCATGCAAGTGACACTTCCGTGTTTCTGAGTGAATGAAAGAAAAAGAGATGTACTTAGGCTGGATATAAAATTTACACCTAATTAAAGAACTTAAAAGGAATTATTTTTATAGAGACTCTTTTTTTTAAATAGAGAAATAAAAGGACAAAAACATTTATCTGGTATATGTGGCTTAAAATCTGAGGAAGCATCACTATAAATATGGGGCTGATGTATTTTCAGGGTTGGCCCATACCCATCCCAGTGTACTGGTTTATTGGAGTTAAGGTAGCATCAAGGGTTGCTGGTCACTTTTCACCCCCACATGGATGGTTCCTGATTTCAGGTTGGCAAATGTTGGCAAGAGCAATGAAGGAGGAGGTAGGGCCATGCTGGTTCAGGCATAACCAGAAGCAGGAACAGAACAATAAGTGAATGCCAGGGTAGTAATGCAACAAGGGCCTTTATGACCCTTAATAATTCCTTTTAGCAAGGTTCTTTTTGTCAAAGGCAGATTTGCCTATATATCTGAGTGTCTGTGGTATCACCCATTGGTTGGTCTCCTCTGATGTCTGTCTCTAGTCAACATTTAAATTGCTCATTACCTTGCAGAGGCACCTTCCAGATCTGCTTGAGTAGTCTACGGTATGTTTAGGTACTTCCCAGCTGTTAAGGTAGGAGGGCTTAATGGGAAAGAATAATGGGGATAAGCTGCTATGAAACTATGTGCTAGGTGAAAGGGTATAATGAATAGTCAAAGGCAAATTCTTCAGAGACCAGTTAGGTGAGTTGATAGTGTTGTCCACAAGGTCCTAGCAGCAGAAATCTTCTCTTGAGACCCAGGTGCTATATTCCAACTGGTTACTGATCTTGAAATGATAGGTAGAGGACAAACTGAACAGTATAATCCAAATCTAGGATACATACTAGGGATACATACAGTTTTTCGCTGGAAATTTACAGAGTGGCAGTGTCTGAGTCAGTTCAGGCTGCTATAACAGAATTCCATAGACTGGGTGGTTTATAAACCACAGAAACTTATTTCTTGCAGTTCTGGAGCCTGGAAAGTATAAGATCAAGATGCCAGCAGATTTGGCATCTTGTGAGGGCTCACTTCCTGGTTCATAGCCAGCCGTCTTCTCACTATATCCTCACATGGCATAAAGGGGAAGAGAGTCCTTGGGGGTCTCTTTTATAAAGGCACTAGTCCCATTCACGAGGGCTCCACCATCATGACCTAATCACCTACCAAACACTAATACCATCACCTCCTAATACCATCACACTGAAGGTTAGGATTTCAACATATGAATTTGGGGGGTGGGGTGGGGGGAGGACACAAACATCCAGTCTATTGCAGGCTGTAAGCTGATAAAAGGGATAACATATTCTAACTTGGTATTGGAGTACACCACAACCAAACAACATGGTTGTAAGAGTGGAACAAGTCTATGACAATGGTATTCCAGGGCATTTGGGGATTGACAGTGACTCTGGTCTAGACCTGCATTTATTGCGCAGGCATGTGACTTAAGGGCTGGTGTACTGCAGGTTGTTGGACTCCAAATCACCAGAAAGAGGTCATCCTTTTTTATAGGACTAGAACAAATAATCCTAAAATTTACATAGAACCACAAAAGACCCAGAATTGCCAAAGCAACCCTGAGAAAAAAAAAACAACGCTGGTGGCATAACCCTCCCAGACTTCAGACTATACTATCAAGCTCCAGTAATCAAAACAGTGTGGTACTGACACAAAAATAGACACATAGATCAATGGAACAGGATAGAAAGCCCAGAAATAAACCCATGCACCTATGGTCAATTAACCTTCAACAAGAGAGGCAAGAATATACAATGGGGAAAAGACAGTCTCTTCAACAAGCGGTGTTGGGAAAGCTGGACAGCTACATGTAAATCAATGAAATTAGAATACTCCCTCACACCGCATACAAAAATAAACTCAAAATGGTTTAAAGACCTAAATGTAAGACATGACACCATAAAACTCCTATAAGAGAATATAGGCAAAAAGTTATTTGACATAAATCATAGCAATATTTTCTTAGATCAGTCTCCCAAGGCAAAAAAAATAAAAGCAAAAATAAATGGGACCTAATCGAATTTAAAAGCTTTTGCATAGCCAATGAAACCATCAACAAACTGAAGAGACAACCTATGGAATGGGAGAAAATATCTGCAAATGATGAGACCAACAAGGGGTTAATAACCAAAACATTGAAACAGCTCATACAACTCAAAAAAACACAGAGGGTCATCCTAAGGGGGCTTAGCAGGCCTACCTTAGAACTTCAAGGGCAACCCCAGCTCACCAGCATATCAGGGTAATGCTGGAGCTCTGCAGTTTGGACTCCCCTATATCTGGAAGGCCTAGCAGGTCATTCTGCCAATGCCTCTGTGTTCCATATTCTTGGAGATCATGTCTGGATGATAAAGTATGTTCCTCCTCATTAGATTGCTCCTGGCTGCTACAATGTTCTTTGGCAGAGTCTATCAGGACTGTGCAGGTTCTGATGTCCTCTAGAATTTTGGCTTGTGTGTCAATGCCATTGCTGAGTATTTGAGCTGAGCAATAAGTAGAGAATGTAGAAGTCAAATTCCTTCAAAGAGGGTTCATCAACTGCGCTTCTAGCTTTTCCTGAACTTGGGGAGGAAAAGTAGCACTGTAACTGAGAGCTTGGACTCTGCTGTCAGATATACCAGATTTGATCCAGACTCTGTAACTTATTAGATGTTTAACCTTGGACATGCAACTTATCCTGACATAAATGGGGATAAAAGTAGAACCCACCTCACAGAGTTGTTGTGACTAAATGCGATAATACATGTGAAGTGCTTAGCACAGTGCTTACATGAGGTAAATGCTCAATAAACCATGACTATTACTATATTTCTGGTTTTAGCCCAGTAGCTCTAAATGACAGTAATTGGGCTCAACCAAATGGGAGCCTGGCCTCGTATACAGGTTGTTGTCCCCAGGCTTCAAAGGTAGCCCCAATGGCTAGGAGCTCCTGTCCCAGGGTTGTTGTTCTTGGACAGAACCAGCTTAAGAGTTTGTATATGAGGTCTCCTGTATTAGAATCCTCCCCACAATATTTCAAGCATTTGTTTCAAAGGTGTAGAGCTCTTTAGCATGATAGTAAAGCAAAATCTAGACAGAAGAGAAGAGTTTCTTCTCTTGATGAGCAATAGTTCCGGCCAGAAATCAGATACACTCTTCTTTCTTACCTGGGTTTGACTATTTGGGTGGCCAGAGTGGAAAATGGGAATGGATTACCAGCTGTACCTTGTGAACTTCAGGATCTGCTGGACATCTGGGATGGAAATATCTTGTCTGCCAAAGAGCAGTTTGCCTTGGTGAGACAGATGATGGGAACTGTTAATCTTATCTTCAGACTTTCAAAATTGTTTCTCACAGCTGGCCTAGAGATAGCCTGAAGTATGCCTCTGTCAGATCAGGGGCTCATGGAACCCAACCCCTGCAAGTACAAGAGGATGGCCTCCAAACAAAAGCCACTGCAATCCAGAAAGGCATGCAGGAGCCCTTTCATCAGCCATTCCAGAACAACTGGAACACTGCCCAGGCCAAATGACATTGCTGTGTACTGGGATTGTCTAGGGAGCGTCTGGAAGGCTGCCTTCACTGGTCTTGCTCTCAGATGCACCACCTAAGAAGTCCTGCTTTCTGAAAAGCTGTACGTGGCAGAGCCCATCTTTGAGGTCAGGGGGATTGGTGGACTTGCTCAACAGTCCTGAATAGGAGATTGTCTTGAGGCTGTGGCAGACCTGGCTGGAATGAACTCTCCATTCTCCTGAGGCAGAGGTAGAAGTCCTGATGAATTCTAGACACTGCTTCCCATCAATATGGCTACAGAGGACCTCAGCCTCAGGCACAGATAGCAAGCACTCCTGTTTTGGAGGTATGCAGGCCCTAGGCAACAGGGCTACAGCAGTTAGACTCCTAATTTTAGAGCAGCTCCTCTGCTTCCTGTGGGGAAATGTTTGCTGGTAGGTGGCACACTTATTTAAAATTCCAGAAGTGGGCAAATAGTGCTCTAGAGATTTGGGGCCTACAAGCAGAATTCTCAGCAGTCTTTGAAAGTGAAATGCAAAATGTAGGTTCCCCAGGCAATATCAGAGTCACTGATCTCCAGCTAGGAAAGGCCAAGAACAAGAGGAAAGCCCAGTCAATGTGTGCCAGAAAGCACCTGACAAGTGACCTGACCACAGTCAAGTCAGTAGGACCATAGCAGAGGACCAGAACTCTTGGGAGAGAATCACACAGTGCCCACATGCATGGAGTTGGTCTGGGTGTGTGATGAAGAACCAGGCCTCGTGGACTGGGGACTTGCTCCAAGTTCTAGGATTCCTAAGACACTACCACCTTGGCTTCCCAGGGACGTGGACCACATCACCACTGAGACTGGGGACTGGGACCCAGTGGAGTGTGATGAGGCACCTCCAGTCAGCACGGCTGTCTGGACATCTGAACACAGGGTGGCTGCTCTCCTTCAACACAAGCACAACAGCCTCACCTGGCAGCCCCACGGACAGAGAAGTGTAGCAAGAGCTCCTCTCTCCACTCTGCTCAGGAGACCACCTCAGGGTGACCTTGAGATGTCGCAGGACTCAAGGACTGTCTAAAACTTCCCACACATCAGCTACTTGGGAAAGTGGAGGCTGCCCATGATAACTTTCAGGGAGCAGCAGTGCAGAGGCCTTCTCTGTAGCATACTTTTTTTTTTTTTTTAACCACCTAACATTCATGATGCCTTCCTACCAGCCTCCTGATTCTCTTTGGGCATTTCCTTCCCCCAGACTGTGTTCTGTCTTGGTGGAACAGCAGAGCAAGGTGTCCTTGCTTCCCTTTAAGGAAGCTAAAGAGATCCCTGAAGTCTTCTCACCATCCCTGGTACATCCATGGGGTGGTCTGTGACTACGAGGTAGCCTTTCTCCCTCATGGGACTTTAAGAATAATGTAAGGATGGAAGAGATGACTGGTGTTCATCTGGTGGTAGCAACTGGGTGAGATGGTGAAGCAGTTCTTGCTTCTGAAATCTAAAACTACCTCATCCTATCTGTTCCTAGCCTGATTCTTTAAGACTTTCCTTCAATCTCCTGAGCTCCCCAACATGCTTTCAATAAATTATCCTTTCGCTTGTGGTAAGAATGGCTTTTTGTGGCTCACAACCAAACCACCCCAACTAGGTCTATGGTACCAAACATCTCATTCTAATCGTAGTGGCACCAGGCATAACTCTGACCTTTAAGACAGACTTCCACCCGATGGAGCGGACACATTCTGAGGGGCAAGACGCTCATGTTCAGGGATGGGGGCTGCTGGTTTGCATGGAAATGATGACTCATTCCTACAAAGTAGGAAATTAATTTTTTAAAAAGTAGGCTGAAATCCCACTAAAAAGCCCCAAATTTGCTAGAATCATTCAAGAATCTCTTCAGGAAAGTGAAAAGGGTAGGGCTGGCTCTGCCCCAGCAAGTGGTAACTGGAAGCACGAGCCAGTAGCCTGAGCTGTGGCTTTCAGCTGGGCCATGAGCCTAGTCAGCTGTCTGAAGAATTTCATGTTTTCTTTCCCCAGAATTAAGAAGTCATCCAGTAGGCTTAGACTGACCCCAAACATTTTTGAGACCCACCTCACAAACACTTTGATATGTGTGGGCAAAGGCAGGCCTGACCAGTGGTTGGGCTTCAACAGGGCTGAGGACTCTGGAGTCAGAGGGTTTCTGAGGTTCAAGGAGCAGGCAAAGGCCTACAGTTCCAGGAGATAAATCCAAAGGAACACCAAGTATGCGGAGCCAAAGCAGGTGCAGAAAGCTCGGAGGTGTTTGGAGCCAGGGGGAGATAAAGCAAATGCAAGTGAGCCAGGAGCAGTGAAGTAGGATGGGCCCCTGCTGAGCGACTGCCCAGACGTCCATGTGTCATTTGCAACATATTTTTGCAGCTTAGTCCATCTCTAAGCCTAGATGCATCCAGGGTCACGAACAGAGCAGACAAATGAGGCAACAAAAGTTAAAAATGGAGATTCTGGGTGAATCTTCAGCAACACTTAGCCCCTGTGAAGGAAGCCGTCTGAGCAATGGCCTGGTGGCCCATCACCATTGTCAAACAATCCAGACACAGGTCCAGCAAGCTGGGGGCTCTGGCACCAATCAGCTCTGTGACCCTGGGGAGTCTTATACCCATTTGGGGCCTCTATTTCATTCTGAGAAATGGGGATAACAGTGTCTCCTCCACCTACTTTGCAGGGTTATTGTGAAGACCAGATAAATCTTAAGAATGCCTGAAATAAGAAATCTGAAAATGCTGCAGAAACCTAAGGGCATTATCAGGATCCTCTCTCTCTCCCTTTTTTTTTAGTTTATTTATTTTATCTATTTATTTTTGGCTGCATTAGGTCTGCGTTGCTGCACATGGGCTTTCTCTAGTTGCGGCAGGTGGGAGCTACTCTCTTCATTGTGGAGCACGGGCTCTAAGCACGCGGGCTTCAGTAATTGTAGAACGTGGGCTCAGTAGTTGTGCCTCGCCGGCTCTAGAGCATAGGCTCAGTAGTTGTGGCGCATGGGCCCAGCTGCTCCGTGGCATGTGGGATCTTCCCGGACCAGACCTCGAACCCATGTCTCCGGCATTGGGCAGGCAGACTCCTAAACACTGCACCAACAGGGAAGCCCAGGATCCTCTCTTTAAATTGAAAAAATAATGCTTTTTATTTGCCACTCTTCTCTGCAGAGTTCAAAGTCCTCAAAAAGCATTATTTTCTTGACAGAAACTGACACTTTTCATAGACTTCTGCTGGGAAATCAATTGAAGAGGCTAGAAAACCTTTGCACAGCCTATTTTTAATCTTGGAAATAAGCTAATACACCGATTCCTTACAGCCATCACTGTGACTTTTAAAGAGAAGATGTCCCTGAGTTGTCTGTCAAGGCTTTTCTGGTAGCTGTTGCAAAGGGAGTCCCTTCAATCAAGCCACAATGTCCACTCAAAAGTGCAGAGATATCTGGGGTGGGTACAGTGACAGAAGCCATGGTGAAGCCTAGTGTCCTATGTTTGCTATTTGGATTTCATCCTGTAAGTGGTTTTAGTCCGAGTTCTGGATTTAGAACTCTCCTTGCGCTGTACCTCTGAAAAGACAAAAACAATTATTGTAGTAACAATATATTTACTGAGGACTTTTAACTTTATAAAGCATTTAAAAAATTCTGTTCTGCATGAGTAAGCCCCAAGCTACAAACTATTTGCCCAAAACTTGACTCTACATTGGTTATTGGGATTGAGAATGCATTTTCTCAAAGTTTCAGTGTAGTCAGTTAGTGGGTCCTGGAAAAGAGCAGTATGTGGTCAAGGAGAGAAGAGAAAGAAGAAGAATATTTCTTCCTTCCAGTACATACCCCAAGCTTGGTGGGAAAAAAAAAAAATTCAAATAGAGCTAGTATCCAGAATCCTCCCAAATCCATCACTGTAGCCCTTTTGTATCTCCTGGTCCCTCCCTCCAGTGTCCCGTGCACAGACCCTACACAAGCCCCACCCTTGGGATGGGTGCAGGAGGACTTCTGCTGTCAAGCCTGCTCTCCCTGGCTGCTCCATGACACCAAGGTTCTCAACTGGAATCCTTCCAACTGGTGCTGCCACCTTCATCCCACATTTGACAGTCACCTTGTTCATACCCTGTCTTGCCCCCATTCCTAAATCATAAGCCTCACTTTGATCAGAGACTAAGCCATATTCATCCGTGTAAACTCCCCTCTCGATTCGTTTCTTCATTACTAACTCAGAACACAGTGATTTACTAATTGTTAAAAATGACATAAAACAAAAATAAATGTCTTCCTACTCTATCCAAATCTCTTTACTCAGCATTCACAAGGCTCCTACCTTTGCCATATGATTTTCCATTCCTTCACTGCACAACTATCAGGAGAGAAGTGATCTCCCCGCACTAACTCATATAAATATGACCCAGTATATGCCATATGCATGTCAGATTGCTCCAGGGGTGTCTGCATTTTTTAAAGGAGCTGCCTGCTAATTCTAAGAAATGTCTAACTTGTGGGTTTTTCGGAGAAATGTTCAGGTCACCGCATGGCATGGGGACTGCCTTGCTTAGCAGCCAGTTTCCCTAAGCTTTGCAAGGCTTCTCATCCTCTACTTTTGAGCCCCTGGCAATGACTTTGATGAGGGTGTGGAGGAGGGGAAGAGTGGCAGTAACCTAACCTTGTGTAGGTTATTGTTTGCAGGTTGGGGCCTAACTGTATATCGTTATCCTCTAGCTAAAATTATTAAAACCTTTAAATTCTGGATTTAAACTAATCCCCAAGACTTTTATGGAAATGGACAAAACTAAAGTCACTCATTCCATGTTCAGGTAACTGCTCTAGTTTAACACATAGACCTTTTGTGTGGTTTGCATACAGTATTTAGTTTTCTGTAAACTGGAAAAAGTCTAGTTTCCAGATTATCAGGATAAAATTACACCACAATAGGAGAAGATACAATTTTTTTTTTTAATTCATGAAAACTCCCTCACATATATTCAGACGTAAAGCTAAAGGATTTTCACACCTGTAATGATTAACATTTTACCAGTTCAGAGTTAACAGAAGGGGAGAAAATGGGCTCACACTCCTCCTCCAACACTGATATGATATGATATACCATAGCTGGGCCAGAGACTGTGAGGGGTTGGCTAACTTACTGCTTTTGCTGGGGGGGCATAGGTAGAGACAGGGGTGACAGAGAAAACAGAAAGTAGATATCTGCCCAGTACTACCCCTGGCACCAGGACTTGTCCTAGGAACTGACGCAGGTTGAAGATGAAAGCAAAAATCAAAAAATAGCCTCCAATATTGGGGATATTAAGAACTGCTTGAGGGCAGATTATAGATTAATTACAGGTAAGAAAATGAAGAGTTAAATTCCTTTTCCTATAGAATAAAGAAGATTATTTTCATCATAGACAATCCACTAAGTACTAAAAACTAAAGACAAAATTCCCCACAAACCTCTATCAACCAGAGACAATATATACCAATGTTTGGGCATATTTTGTTCTGGTTTTTTTTCTAGCTTTAAAATATTGTATCATATCCTGTTTCCTGCATTTGGTATTTTAACATAAGAATTTCTCATGTCATTACAAATTCCTTGTAAATACCATTTTAATGGTTGTATAATATTCAGGTATTTTAACGTAGCATAATTTATTTAATCTTTCTTCCATGATTGGAAAGGTAGGTTGTTTTCATTTTTTCTTCTTAGATACAATGATACACTGAACATCTTTGTGCATTAATTTTTGTTTCTGTATTTAGGATTATTTCCTTAGACTAGATTCTCAAGAGTGAAATTATTAAGTCAAAGTATATGTGTATTTTTAAGGCATATCCATACATACACTCAAATTATTTTCTGAAAGAGCTATATCTGTCTGTCCACCCACAAGTATTATTTGTAAAACTAATTACTTTGCCCCCTCTGGCCAGCATTGTATTCTTTGCTTTTAAAAAGCTTTGCCAGGGCTTCCCTGGCGGGGCAGTGGTTGACAGTCCACCTGCCGATGCAGGGAACGCGGGTTCATGCCCTGGTCCGGGAAGATCCCACATGCCACAGAGCGGCTGGGCCCGTGAGCCATGGCCGCTGAGCCTGCGCGTCCGAAGCCTGTGCTCTGCAACGGGAGAGGCCACAACAGCGAGAGGCCCGCATAACGCAAAAAAAAAAAAAAAAATCTTTGCCAGTTTTATAAATAAAAATTGTATCTCATGTTAGTTTATTAGTTACCATTGTTAGTCATTTGGTTTTCCTTTTTGTGACTTGTCTGAACAAGATAATTACATAATTATACGTGTGCGCATTCCTAGGAGAAGTACGAACTAGTAGATCATCACTAAAGATATTGATACTCTTCTAAAATATTTATGACCCAATCAAATTTTTGCTCATAAATACAACCTAAATAAAGCAAAATGAGAAAGCAATCCTCACCTTTCTTTGGAGATTTTGAGGCTCTTTCTACTGGCCTGATTTCTTCTTCTTCATTTTCTTCTTCTTCTTCAGATTCCTTCTCTTTATACTTCATCAGTATTTCCTCTAGTTCTTTCTCCAGTTCTTTATTTCTTATAAGGGTATAATGAAGTTTTTCATTCACATCATCAAACTTCTCCTCTGCTTGTCTGGCTCTGCTTTCAACCTCTCTGATGTGGACAAAATCCAGAGAAACATAATAAAATGGAAAGGTTTGGAAAAGTGCCTTTCATATCTAGAAACTCATTATCCAAAAAAGGCAGTGGGATTAGAAGAATATATCTGAACAGTACAAATAAGGGAAGCAGCAGCATCAATGTTTAGCCAAGAATTGGGGGCCTAGGGGCTACTCTGGATGGTAATGTCAGAGTGCAGACATGGTGTGATTTAAGAATACAATATATTTATCATTTCTTAGTGAAATCTGACTTTTGGGTATTTGGAATTCTCCATCAATAGCCAAGGAACCCCTTTTCAGCGGTTAATCTTGGCTTCTCTTTATTGATGTGATCCAACAAACAAATAAAATAGTGTCCCTTCTTTTCCAGCACCTTTAAAACCAGATCTTACAATCAAGAAAACCAGTTTGAAGTGTGTTTCTTAATTACTAGGGCACAAGTTATATGTCTATATTCTCTTCTCGTAGCTTTCTTAGCTATTTAACTCTGTTGTCATTCCTACAATTTGGGTTATGTAACCTTCTTTCCTGCACACAATAGCTTCTCCCAGTTTCATATATTTCTCTAGTTCATCTCTTAGAAACATACTGAGTTGGATCCCTCCTAACACTCTACTCCCACCCCAGATATACACATACACACTTGACTTCCTCCATCTTCACGGTGGCTGAGGACAGATGTCCCTCCTGGAGCAGTGTTCACTGCCTCTAGCAGAAGATTTGAAGATACCCATCCCACTTGTAAGGAAAAAGGAAGCAGGAGAACCAAAGGTAAGCCAAGAAGCGTGCATTTCTCAGCTAGATCTCCTGGTCAGCAATCTTTGTCTTCTTACCATTGTGGTGTCTCATACTTACATTAACTTCTCCTGCATGCGTTCAATTACAGCCATTGTTTCAAGATACCTTGGGGCCAATGTACCTTCATTAGCTGATTCTCTCTGACAAAGAAAGTAGTGCTATGAATGAACTGAGGGTCCCAAAGATAAATAGCCTCTTTCTTCAGTATGTTCTGGACCAAGCCTTCTTTTTCTACTATTCATGTTTATATAGCACATGATTAAGCACACTCTTTTTTTTTTTTTTTGCGGTATGTGGGCCTCTCACTGTTGTGGCCTCTCCCGTTGTGGAGCACAGGCTCCGGACGTGCAGGCTCAGCGGCCATGGCTCACGGGCCCAGCCGCTCCGTGGCATGTGGGATCCTCCCGGACCGGGGCACGAACCCGTGTCCCCTGCATCGGCAGGCGGACTCTCAACCACTGCGCCACCAGGGAAGCCCTAAGCACACTCTTAATACCAAAGAAGAATAGGGATTTCCTGTGGCCAAATACCATACCAGCTTGCAAATTATTCACACTCTGGTGGACATAAATTTGATTAGAGTTGTAAAGAAGAAGCAGGGAGAACAACATCAACAGAAAGAAGCAGGGAAAGAAGAAAAGGTTTAAAAAATAAAGAGAAGGGTAAACATGTTTCTTTAAGTTAAAGATCAAGGAAATTAACTATATTTATCTTATTAATAATTTACTTCATTAAGCACATAACAAATTGCAAATTGCAAAATTCAATAAGATCTTTCAGTTCCTTAGGGAACTTCATAAATATCAAGGCAGAGAAAATATGAAAAAAATAAAACAAAACCTCTTTTACTTATTTTGACTCTATATTCCAGAAAACAAAATAAGAGGAAGACAAAAGAGAAAATTTAGAAGACAAAAACTATAAGCATATTTTAAAATGAATATTATGAGATATTTTCCTAGAACCGTGTACTTTTAAAAATCTCATTTATTCATGTTTCCCAAACAGAGGCAAGTAAAAGTTAAACCCCACCTTACAGATGGAAAGGGAGATCTAAGAGGATAGGCAGCCTGCCATAATCACAGAATGATCTAGCTGATTAAAGCAAAACCCTCATCTAGGCCTCTCCATCCTCAATCACACATTCCGTTGCACTATGCTTGCTGTTTCTAAAAGCGAACCAGCGAAAAGAAACTGTATCAAACATTTTCACTTTTACTCTAGCTCTTTTACTCTCTTCTTATTTTCCCAGTCACATATTTTCCTCTTTCTGTTTTGCTTCCCCTCTGGGCAGTTTGTTTGGGAAGTAAATGCTGTCATTGTTCAGCCTGGACCAGCAACCTGTGATGTGGCAGTGCCTATACAGCACATACTACTAATTTATTTGTTCTTTGAATCCAAAAGAAAGGCTTTCAGAGCAGAGGCATCTGGAAATGCAGTTCCACACATGATTTATATAGCTGCATGAAACAGTTTTAACTGTAGGTGGAAACCAAAGTAAACCAGGACTGTACTCTGCTAACTGTATACATTTGAGCCTTCCGACTCTCTACTAATTCAACAGATAGATATTTAGTTACAGTGTGCGAGGAAAACATCCCTCTGTTTTGACACCAGCAAGTACAGATTAATGTTCTGTGGTCCATTTCAAACCCTCCAGCAGGAAATTCCCATGGTCCAAAATGCTGGACGTTGGGTTTCTAGAATTATGGCCTCCTCTATGTATGCCAGGTGACAACCTTCCCTGCATCACCCATGTACCGACACAGATGCCTCAAGGCTTATCACAGATACTGCCTTGGGCCCTCTTCTCATATTTTGAAGCTTCCTCTGGCTTTTATGCTCTTTTACCTGCTGTATAATAGAGACAAACGTGGGCCGCACGGCTCTTGGAAGCAATCGCATTAGACCTTTCTTGTTCGTGCCAACCTGCTGTAGCTTGGAGCTAGTCTCTCTCTCTGACTCTAATTATGCCTTTGGCCTTTTTGGCTTGGTCTTCCTGAGGTTTGACTCTATTAATGGACTTTAGATTGGACTAATAGCTCTGGCTTGAGCCTATCGCAGGGAGGATCTGGCTGTAGACCCAGTTGCTTGGAATCCAACACTCAGTACTGAACTCCTAGCCAGCCACAGTGGCCCTGTCACCTTTGGACATATTTTCTGGAACCACCAATTCCAAGGACTCTTCCCTGTTGCTGTTATAAGATGGGTAAGTTAGTTACTGCTCTTAATACCTATGCCTGGGGTACATGGTATTGTGGGAGGAAAACACAGGCTTCTAAGGGCCTCCTTCAGCTTGGTGAAAAAATACTGCTGATCCCCCAAGTCTGGCCCCTACTCTCCCTTCCAAAGGAGTTCATAGGTGATCCAGCAAAATCTCCCATTTTCCTCATACTTACAACTCTTTACAGACAGCCAGGACCTATGGTTTGAAGACAGGCCTAAAAGAGATGGTTTCTAACATCTTGCTTGTTAAAGTAGCTGAGCTGTAGGCAACCCAACTCATGCAGCCAGGCGGCAGTGCTTAGGGTCCACGGTAGCTCTGAGCACTTTGGGTAGCCTCAGGGAGAGCCTGCTGAATTTAGTCACCCCATACCTCCACCATTCGGTTGCAGTGTTAGAGCTCAGCTGCTTCTCCTCCAGGGACAACTTTGGAATGAGTCCAGTTCAGAGAGGGCCACAAGGGGTGCCCTGCAACAGGATCTCAGACCTGATTAAACTGGGCTGCACCTGAAGGCAGAGCGGCCTTTCCCCAGGATGAGCAGAGGCAGAGTCAATGCTGCTTACTGGGGTCACTTGATTCACCAGTGAATCAGGCAAGTGTCAAATTGGGTATTGCCTGAAACAGGCACAGCAGGCCAAGCTTTGTACACGGTTCCTGCTTTAAGTATGGTCTTCAGGAATTCCCACAAAGTCCTAATTTCCAGCGAATTGAGGAGAGTTTGGAATAATTGATAGTTCACCCCTTCTCCTCCTAGTTATGGGGGACACTAGGGCATCAGGTAATGATATGAATGAGGCCCTGGTTTAGCAGGCCAAGCAATTAGCCTGTCCAAGGTGGTGGTGACTTACCACCACTACTCCTGTTATCACTCATATCTCAACCCCCAGAAAATCCTGTGCTGGAGTCATTTGAAGGAGGAGATACGAGGAGCAACTGGAATTCTCCATGCTCAGGTCCCTAGCCTCCCAGTGGTCTGGAGCTACTTCTCACTAGAAACCCAGGACCCAGCTATCTCTTGGCGCTCTCCTGCTCTATAACTCAGCTCCCAGAGACAAGACAAGTTATACCTGCAAACCACAAGGTTTCTGCTTCCCTATCCCTTCCTTCCTTTTCTCTTTCCTCCCCCAGTGTCAATCAAACATACTGCCTCTTGGGAGTTGTTTTCAGACCAGAAAGAGAGAGTGCCACTGCCCAGTAGGACTGGTGCCTTGGATCTGTATCCTTGCTAAATGGTTGCTTATGTTCTTAGGGCCAGAGGCTAAGTGTCTGTCAAAAAAATAAATAATTTTTTTTTTTTAAATAAAGGAAAAACAAACAAGCAAACAAAAGCAAAAGAAAATTTTACAGTGAAACTTTAAACTGCCCTCAGGGAGCCCCAATGTCTTTGTGAATGGAAGAAGCACAGAGCCAAGGCCCTTCCTGCCCCATGAAGCCTGCAGTACAGTCCAAATCAAGATAGCACTTCCCCCAGCTCCGCTTCCTGCCCCGAATCTATGACCTCACAAGCCAGGTCAAGGACTCTCCATTCTCTGGGTACCAACATCTCCAAAGATCAACCTTGTCTTCACTTGCCTAGCACAATTAGGGGCCCTCTGTTTGAGTACCTCGTGATCCCTTTCTACCTGTCCAGTGGTCCGGCCACCATCCCATAGGATGAATGTGATTCTTCTTTACCTCCAGGAACTTGCAAGTACATCTGGATGGCATCTTAGTCTACTCCCCAGGTCTTATGGTCAATGAGAACCTGGACAGTTTGGTCTTCAGTGATCTATAGTAGAACATTAGCAACTTTTCAAAGCCTAGAGATAGACTTTCTGGGCCCCATCATCCTCAGGTGAGCTAGCCACATAGCACCACACTGTTCCAGATGGAATTCTGGCATCCTGGAGCAGAAGTCCCACACCACCAAAGACAAGCACCACACCCTCCGTTTTGCCCCAGGCTACAGGTTCCTATTTTCCTGTCAGCTTCCTGACTCACTCTGGACCTGACCCTGATGCCTTGCCAGGATAGCATAGCAGGGTTTTCACCTCAGGGGAGCAAATCTGGGGCAGGAGGGCTTTGGGTGGGACTCCTGGGGGGTTCTCAAATAGTAAAGTGCTACCCTTTACCTGCCTTTTTTTAATATGTCTCATGACATTGCATTTGCATTGCTTACCCTTACCTCTTTGCCTCAGAGTCTTAACGACTGACATATTAACATATCATTTTAGAAACTTGTTGAAAACGCATTATTTTGGGAGAATGTGATCGTAGCCTCCCCCCACCCCCATGTACCACTCTAACTCCAATGTTGGCAGCTCCTGCCTGACTCTCCACATGGTATCTCCCAGTTCTTCCTCCCAGAGTTGGAGTCTATTTCCTACAACCTCCCTGGACATACATCCCTGCAATCTGCCTCTACTTTGGACCATGCTGCCACTTTAGTGATCTAGCTGCCATCCACCAGGACCCTCACCACAGCTCCTTACCCCTACATGCACCAGTGCCTATTGAGATGCGTCAGACTCCTAGCAATGAAATGGTTCTTAACTTTGGGGTTGAGAAATTTGATGATGTCTATGGATTTCTGGCACATACCCCTCTTCCCCAAGAAAATGCACAGTATGAAAACACATACAAAATGGTGCATACCATTTCAGGGGATTAGTGGGATGAAGCCCACCCAGAGGCTCCTAAAGTCATGGCATCCTGTACAGAGAGATACCAATCTAGAGCTGACTTAAGTGTGAATGGTCTTAGAACATTTGTGAAGGAATTTTAAATCTGCTTTCCTACTGAGTTTCCATAGCTACTGTCTAAAGGTTTCCAATTTCCCAATAATTCTTGTGGTATCTTCTCATCACAGTTATCAATAGAGCCTGCTGAATGAATATATTTAAAACTTGGTCAAATACTGACCAAGACATTGTTAAGGAAAGGGATGAAATGCTGACTTGAAAGTGAGGTTTAGGACTTCCCTGGTGGCACAGTGGTTAAGAAGCCACCTGCCAATGCAGGGGACATGGGTTCAAGCCCTGGTCCAAGAAGATCCCACATGCCACGGAGCAACTAAGCCCGAGTGTCACAGCTACTGAGCCTGTGCTCTAGGGCCCACGAGCCACAACTACTGAAGCCCGAGCACCTAGAACCTGTGCTCTGCAACAAGAGAAGCCACCGCAATGAGAAGCCCACACACCTAAGGAAGAGTTGGCTCTGCTCACCGCAACTAGAGAAAGTCTGCGAGGAGCAACGAAGACCCAACACAGCAAAAAATAAAATAAATAATTAATTAATTTAAAAAATAAAATAAAATAAAATGAGGTTTAAAGAAGAGAATGAAAAGTTTTTATAAAGCTAAGGTGAACAAATGAGTTTTTCCAAGGATGATGCTGGGAGAAAAAAATATCTGGAAAATATATTATTCAGGAGTTCCCTTGGAAAAGCTAAAAGTTATGTTAGATCCATATCATTTTTACAAATGTTAAATTTCCTAGTTATTTTTTTCTCTAGTTTTGAATTTCCTAGTTGAGTTTCAGCTACATACCCAAGAAGACAATACATCTGTTCCAAACAGAGGTTGGGAATGGACATTTCCGTCTACTCCAATGACTCGAATGAGTTTTTCCTTCTCTGTAGATGTTGAAGGTTTCTAGGGCACAGAAATACCACAGACGTGTTAGTGAGCTGGTGTGTGACACAGTGGCCTGGCAAGTTGCCTGGCACCATGTCTGAAGCTTTTGTTTTCCATTTGCTTTAATCATTCAACAAGCATTTTTGAAGACTTACAGGAAACACTGTGGGAGAAATTAGTGGGGATGGGGAAATGGGGACAAGGAGAGATAACAGAAAAACAAAAAGGATTTCTTCCGGACCTCAGGAACTCACAGAACAGTGGGAGAGATAAGCAATAAAATAATTATGGTCTACATGATTACTTTTAGCATAGAGGTGTATTCCGAGAGCTATGTGCACCCAGAAAAGGGCCCTGCATTGTCTAGACACTCAGGGATTTTTTTACAGAGAAAATGATATTTGAATAGGAGTTTGTAAAATAGAGAGAAAAGGGCCTGAACTAAGGCCACAGAAGAAGGGAAGGAGGGGATTTGAAAGGTATGACAGATTTAGTGGCCAAAAAATAATGTTTTCCATTTATTTTGCCTTTTATATGCCAAG
Organism: Orcinus orca; assembly: GCF_937001465.1. NCBI lineage: Eukaryota > Metazoa > Chordata > Mammalia > Artiodactyla > Delphinidae > Orcinus > Orcinus orca. The sequence continues at coordinate 51,688,921 of NC_064559.1, forward strand.
CACTGTACCAGAAGTAAAACAGAAGATGCTGGTGAAAAGAGGCTTCGGTGTTATATAATATTTTTGTTCTGTTGTACTGCATGTAGAGTGAGTAGAGGATCTATGTCACAGCCTGGGGTCATGCCAACATTTAAACTACTCACAGAAGAAACACCCCAGGGAAGTAAGTTAAGACAAAATGGAGAGTGATCATGAGTTCTGAAAGCTAAAGACAATAGTATTCCACCCAGGAATTAGCAAGGGCTCTTATGCCAGACTGAACTAGGTTTGAATGCTGGTTCTGCAATTTATAGCTATATGATTTTCAGTAAGTCAGTCAACCTTTCTGAGCTTCAGTTTTCTTATCTGTAAAATGGGGGCAATAATATTTACCTTGAGGTTGTGTTGTATAGATAAGAGTTAACATGTGCAAAGCATATAGGTCATGGTAGGCACACTGTTATCAGTAGTTACCATTGTATTTTCATTACTATTATTATTACAGATGCCCCAAGAAGGGTTGTTTTTACTACTAATGCCACAGCAGGGGTGGAGACAGGATAAGGAGAAGAGAGGTGTGGATGGCCTGGGGGGAGTGAGAAAAGGCAGCTCAGAATGGGAGCTGAAGAAGTGGAGACAAGGAGTTTAAACAACTATTTGAAAAATATGGCAATGAAGGGATAAAGAAACAGCATCAGGGTGAGAGGTAGACTGTGTAGTTAACAGTACTATAGGTGAATGAGGCTAGTGAGAAATGGCTGAATTTAGAAAGGAAGAGGAACACCCTATCCTTGGAAAATAAAGAGATAAGTGTGTCTGCAGGTATGATTAAACCTATATGAGGAAAGGAAAGAAGTTGAAGAGTTCACTCCAGATGCGCTATTTCTATTTTCAATGGTATATATATATATATATATATATATATTCATTCTTTAAAAATATAAAGGAAAAGGAAAAAAATACTAATCTTACCTCTTCTGCTTTCTCTTCTTCCTTTTCCTCCTCAAGTTTCTTATCCTCCATATTTTCTTCATCCTTTTTAAGAAGCTTGCCTGTTTCAGGCGTAGTTACTTCTTTTACAGTATCCTGTGAGACAAAACAATATTATATTATAGCTTAGTGGATATAAATATTTTAGCAGAATACTAGAATGTTTCCATTCAAAAGTATTTAATGAGCATTAATTTTGCAACTGGGCACTGTGCTAGTGATAAGGATACAAAGGTTAATAATAATCCGTGCCCTTAAGCAGCTTACAATTCAGTGGACAAGAAAATGCTATGGCTACATATAGTCACAGAGTAGGAGCACTTAATCCAGATCTGGTATTGGGCAGGGGTGAAAGAGAGGGTTAATCAGGAAGGTTTCCTGGAGGACATAATGTCTGAGTTTCTTCTTGAAGGATGAGTGAGGAGAAAAAAGATGGCACAAGGGAGTTCCAGGCAGAGAATGTTATTTGTACATGATTGGCTCTGAGAACAAAAGCAGTTCAAGAGGACAGAAACTTAGAGGCAGATGGGCAGGGGCACAATCACAGAGGAAGGGCTAGAATATTATGCCAGGGAGATTGGATTTTATCCTGAAGGCAGTGAGATACCTATAAATCGATTGACCTGTTTTGCATTTTAAAACAATCACTCTAGCAACAGGCGAGTAGATTTAAAGAGGAGGAAGGAAGGGAAGGTGGGGTGATTGATTGAATGGATATGGAATGGTTAGGGAAAGGAAGCATCTTGAATGTCACCTGGTATATACACTATATACCACTACATAGGCCACTGCATAGATGATAATGCCATTCACAGAGATAGTGAACAAAGCTAGATAAGCAAGTTTGGGAACATAGATGAATTCAGATTAGGCTGTGTGAGTTTGAGGCACCACTAGGATAGCCAAGTGGAAATAAGTAAGTAGCTGAATTTGTGGATCTGAAGTTTAGATTGGAGGGATTTTGGCTAAAGGTAAAGATTTAACAGTTATCTACATTTAAAGTTAAAGCCAAGAAAAGAAGGCTTTATAAAGGCTTTATCTACAGTTAAAGAAGGCTTTATAAAGGCTTTATCTACAGTTAAAGCCAAGAAAAGAAATTATATCGCCAAAGAAGAACTTGTGAAATGACTAGAGGATGAGGCCTTAGGACAGGAACTTAGTCACATAAAGGGTCACGGAAGAAAGAGGAGCCTGCAAAGGAGGGTAAAAGTTGCCTCAGAAATGTGAGAGGGCCACCAAGAAAGCCAAAAGAGAAGAGAGAAGGAGTAAACAGTGTTGAATATCTCAATGGAGCCTGCACAAATATTGACTGAAGACCATCCTACAGAAGTTTATTGCAGCAGTGTTTATAAAACAAAGCTAGATATAAGCTCAATGCCCAAGATAGGAAAATGCACTTAAAAATTATGGTATAAACCATACAACAAGTTATTTTATAGCAATTTAAAATTATGCTGTAGAAATTATATACATGGTATAGAAAAATATCCACAATATATTAGGATATTTTTCCAAAGTGAAAATACCTTGTTTTCATAACACACTACTGATGTAAAATATTTGAAAGCTACAGAGAAATTAATAATCTGAACCCTCACAGGTAACAACTTCTATCACTTTGCTGAACATTCTTCTACTCTGCTTTATATACATATAAACGTGTTCATACAAATGAAATAATAATATACGTTATGTTCCCTAATCTACTTTTCTCAGTAACATATCATGGGTGATTCTTATTTCACTACATAATCATCTATTTTATCTGTACAGAATCCTATTATTTGAATGTACCATAATTTATGAAACCAATTCCCTATTGATCAATATTTATATTGTTTCTGGTATTTTGCAATTATAAATAATGTTGTAATTAATATTCTTATACAGATATATGTTAGAATTATCAGCTAGACTACATAGTTATACTTACACTTTTAAAGAAATAAGAGATTGAAACTGTGAAAGATTACAAAAATAATCAGACTTGAAAAAGAACCAAACAGAACTTCAACAATTAAATTTAAAACTCAACAGAAAGCTTTAATAGCAGATTAAACTCAGCTGAAGAGCAAATTAGTAAATTGGAAAGTAAGTCAGAAGAAATCATCCAGGATGCAATGCAGAGAGACAAGGAGATAGAAAATATGAAAGAAGGTTAAAAGACATGGGGGACGGATTCCAATATATATCCATTCAAAGTTCCAGAAAGAAAGGAGAGAGCAAATATAGTAGAGACAATAATTGAAGAGATGATGACTGAAAATTTTCTAAATCTAATGAAAGATACCCAGCCAAAGAGTCAGAAAACCAAGAGAATCCCAAGCAAACTTTGAAAAGAAAATCTTCACCCACATGTATCAGAGTGAAACTACAAAATGCCAAAGACAAAAAGAATATCTTAAAAGTAGCCAGAGGGAAGAGATGGATTAACTTCAAAAGAACTGACAGGGCTTCCCTGGTGGCGAAGTGGTTGAGAGTCCTCCTGCCGATGCAGGGGACACGGGTTTGTGCCCCGGTCCGGGAAGATCCCACATGCCACGGAGCGGCTGGGTCCGTGAGCCATGGTCGCTGAGCCTGTGCTCCGCAACGGGAGAGGCCACAACAGTGAGAGGCCCGCATACCACAAAAAAAAAAAAGAACTGACAGCTGGATTTTCAGTTGTCAATTTGGTAACAATACAATCCAGAAAACAGTGGAAATAGTATCATAATACGTGCTGAGAGAAAAATCATCCTAGAATTGTATACCCAGAAAAAAAAATTTAAGAATGAAGGTGAAATAAAGATATTTTGAGACAAGCAAAAATTGAGTTTACCTCCAACAGATGCTCACTCATGAAAACGCTAAAGGTTAAGGCAGAATGAAAGAGGAGAAGAATTATTCAATGCAATCAGACAAGAAAAAGCAATTAAAGACATAATAATTGAAAGAAAGAGGTAAAACTATCTCTATTTATAGGTGATTTGATTGAATATCTGGAGAACCTGAAAGAATCTATTGAAAAACTACTGAAACAATAAAATAATTTAGTAGAGGCACCATACATAAAATTAAAATACAGGAATCAGTAATACATACACAATTACCAATTAGAAGATATAATGGAAAAGAAGATCTTATTTAAAATACCAAAAAATAAAATAAAATACTCAGGCCTACCTTATAAGCAACGTGCAAAATGAGCAAACTATAAAACAGTACTGAAAGGCATAAAAGTAGACATCCTATATCTCATATTCTTCATAGAACAGCTCAACAGCATAAACATGTCTGTTCTAAGTTAATATATAAATTTAATATCATCCCAGTTTTTAAGAATCATATATTTTCTAGAGGTAGATTATATAGAAGAATAAGTAAGGGAATAGCCATAAAACACCTGAAAAAGATCAGTGAGGAAGGGCTGGCCCTACCAGATCTAAAAATGTATCATAAAGCCTCAATAATTAAAAGATTGTGGTGATGACTTGTGAATAGACAGATTAAATATAAAATAATAGAAAACCCAGAAATAGACTTAGGTTGAATATAGCTATTTTCAAATATTAGAAATACTGTAACAGAATAGATGGAAATACTATAATGTGGGAGACAAATCAGCCCTTTCATATCAACCCAGAAGACTGAACTAGGACCAGTAGGTAGAAAAAAAGCTACAGGGAAACAGGTATCATTTAGTTCAATAAAAGAATAATGTTCTAATAGTCACTGTTCACCAAAAACGAAGGGACTAACTCTGAAAGTAGATCTCCATCACTTCAGATACTCAAACATAGGCATAATGATCAAGCATAGGTGTTATACTAAGACTGACGCATCAGATGGTTGGTTGAATTCAACCACCTTTAAAATCCTTTTTGTTCTTAAGTCTCTGTGATTCCGTATAGGTTTTGAATTTTTTCCTCAATCTGATGTGCAGCCAAGATCATGTCTATGGTACTTCACTAAGTTTCTAAAACTGTACTGTAATTAAGATGTATAATGTTGTTGAGATGATTCAGTGGTTAATTCAAAATAATTCTGGCCAAGACGTGGGCAGCAAAGAAAAATGAGAATTTGTTAAAGGTGTATAATTTAGAAAGGTGGTGTTTCTTCAGTGTTTAAATGTAAAATAAGGGAGTTCCCTGGTGGTCTAGTGGTTTGGATACGGAGCTTTCACTGCTATGGCCCGGGTTCAATCCCTGGTCGGGGAACTCTCACAAGCCATGCAGTGCAGCCAAAATTCAAAAAAAAATTTTTTTTTAATAAATCAATTAAATAAAGGTAAAATAAAAGTACTGCAAGTGTGTAGATAGAACCTTCCTTCTTAGACCCAGGAGCATTGACATATATGCCATCAGATCATACCTGTATAGTTTATGTCTCTGATAGCAACGGGAGCTTCTTCAGACTTTGCTGGAGGTGAACTTCCTCAAAGAGACTGAAGTAAAAATAAAGATTTGTGACTGCCATTAAGTACATGATATTCATTGACTTGGGATCCTCAGTAAACAGGTAGTTAAAACTACAGGATTAACATAGTAATATGGAGAGTGTAGAATGAGAAGGGAAAACAAGCCAAGGACAGAATATCAACATTTAAGAGGCAGGCAGAGGTCAAAGACTAAAAGAAGGAGTGTGAAAAGGAATAAAGAAGTAGGAGAAAGACGGAATTTTGGTCTTGCAAGGAGAGATTACCAAAAAAGTGAATGGTTAACAGGATCAAATGCTATAGAGAAGTCACGTTAAATATGGGATTGGAGATACTTAGATCTGGCAATAAGGTCATTAGGGACCTTATAGTAGTTTTAGAGTTTTAAGAAAAGTGATTGTGATAGGAAGGAGGGAAAGTAGTAGTAAAGAAGGAGACAATATCAAGGGGCATATTTTTTCAGATGGGAGAGAGACCATGTTTATAGAGAGGAAGGCATTAAAGATACAAAAGAAAGAAGACAATGTGCATGGGATTAAGTACTCAAAGGAAGAAATAACCTTGGATGGGAAGACTGAGACTTCAGTGTGAAGGGAGGAGGGAGGGTGCGTGCAGAAGCAGAGAAGTCTGAGGCTATGACTCAGGAAGTGGCAGGTAACTCCCCTCTGAAAGCCATCCTTTCCTCAATAAAGTAGGAGGCAAAGTCACCCTCCAAGAAAGTGAGGAGAGACGTTTGGGTGATGATTCTCTCCTTTAGAAGGGAAAAGAGTTGCCAATGCTCTTGGTCACAACCACAATTCTCTTCTCATAGAGCAAATGAATGAGGATTCAAAACATTGACTGGAAAAAGTCGCAGTACCCTTATCTATTGAAATACAGAAAGAGCATGAATAATGACCAGTGCTAACACATGGCAAATACCTCTTCTCCAAGTAGGTGCCATTTTTCTTCACGTGTCAGTAACTTTATTTTCCTGCCTTTGAGACCAGAAAGGAGGTGAGAGCATGTGGTGATCCACTCATAACATTCTCTCTGAAAAGAGATAAAAGATAATCACTAAGCAGAAAACATCAGATTACACCAACTCATTTATTCACTCACTCCTACTGAGGAACTGCTAAGAACAATTCCCCTAAATATAACTCCATTCAACTAACTTTGTATCAGTTCAGTTCAAAGATTTGTGCAGAAGTGATTTTCTATTAATATAGACCTAAATCATATCATCTCTTATTGACAGCGTTTGGGATCTGGGTTGAAATGGGACAAGTAGTGAAGTGCTATAAAACTAGATGCAGAAAGATTGTTGGATTTACTAAGGCCTAATGGTTTGCCTCAATAAATGTTACGCAACTGACCAGGGTCAACTATAATTGTATAACAACAGCAAACACTTACACGGCACTTTATTATATGCCAGACTCTGTTCTAAGTATTGTGCATTATCAACTCATTTGATCCTCATTATGAGAATATTACTATCCTCATTTTTTTTTTTTTTGCGGTACACGGGCCTCTCACTGTTGTGGCCTCTCCCGTTGCGGAGCACAGGCTCCAGACGCGCAGGCTCAGCGGCCATGGCTCACGGGCCCAGCTGCTCCGCGGCATGTGGGATCTTCGCAGACCCGGGCACGAACCCGTGTGCCCTGCACTGGCAGGCGGACTCTCAAACACTGCGCCACCAGGGAAGCCCTCCTCATTTTTTTTTTTTTTTTTAAAATAATTTATTTATTTTTGGCTGTCTTGGGTCCTGTTGCTGCGCGCAGGCTCTCTCCAGTTGTGGCGAGCAGGAGCCACTCCTCGTTGAGGTGCGCAGGCTTCTCATTGCAGTGGCTTCTCTTGTTGCAAAGCACAGGGTCTAGAGCACAGGCTTAGCAGTTGTGGCACATGGGCTTTGCTGCTCCGTGGCATGTGGGATCTTCCCGGACCAGGGCTCGAACCCGTGTCCCCTGCATTGGCAGGCGGACTCCCAACCACTGTGCCACCAGGGAAGCCCCCTCCTCATTTTTTAAGATGAGGAAACTGAGGAATAGAGCAATTAAATATCTCGCTCAAGGTCACATATATTACATTTATGCACTGTGCTTCAATTCTAATCCACGTGGCCAGGGCTCTTAACCACAACAAAAATATTATTTCCCCTGCCCCAATAAAGTGAATGAGTAAAGAGTTGAAGCACTTTTTTGGAAAAGGTGCTCACTCCTTATCTATTGAGATACAGGGTTTCACCATAGCAGGTCTCATCCCTGCAAAGAGAATAGAAAAACTACATTTACTTTACCAAGATCTTCTAACAGCTAAGATCTGGTTTCAATGTTTAAAAGATGCATTATTCCTTATTAGTGAGAAAAAGCAGAGGGAACTAGGAAACATTATTTCCTCTGGGGAAGGTGATCTGTTCACTCACACCATCAAAAAAACTGTACCATGTGGTGAATAATCACCCACTTTAGGTCCTTGAAATAACCCATAAAAAGCAGTAATACGTCTCACATTTTTCCCATGATTAGACGTATTTATTTATTTATTTATTTTATTGATTTATTTTTGGCTGTGTTTGGGTCTTTGCTGCTGCGCGTCGGCTTTCTCTAGTTGCGGAGAGCGGAGGCTACTCCTCATTGCGGTGCGCGGGCCTCTCATTGCAGCAGCCTCCCTTGTTGCGGAGCACGGGCTCTAGGCACACGGGCTTCAGTAGTTGTGGAACGCGGGCTCAGAATTTGTGGCTCGTGGGCTCCAGAGCGCAGGCTCAGCAGCCATGGCTCACGGGCCTAGTTGCTCCGTGGCATGGGGATCCTCCCAGGCCAGGGCCCAAACCCGTGTCCCCTGCATTGGCAGGCGGACTCTCAACCACCGCGCCACCAGGGAAACCCTAAACTTATTTTTAATTGTGGAATTATTGTGAAATGTCAGAGCCAAAAAATTTTAAAAATCAAATCCAAACCCTTGTGTTATGGATAAGGAATGGAAGCCTCTATAGGTAAAATAAGTTTACCACAGCTCTGTTAATATCACTGATAAGTTTAAATTCTGCATTCAAAGGGTTAGGTTGATGTCTTACTGCATATCAGAAAAGAGGGTCAAACAAGGGAGATGAAAGTGTTAGGTTCTAGTCCTAAGTTCAACTAATTGGTTGTGACTTCTTGAGTAAACTCTTAATAGTCTTCATCTATTAAAAACAAATGAGGTTGTTGGTTTACTCTAGATGACCCCTATGCACTGGGTAGCTGGTAAAAACATTCACTGGCAGTGGGGGGGATTCCCTAATTTGTAGCATTTGTTGATTTCCATAGTATATACTTCCACTATGGCAATTTCAATGGTATTCATTAATTCAGTATGTTATCACTGAATGTGGAATTGGGAAGAGGTCTGCACGGTCAGCTCTTGTGAGCCAGCATGAGCCTGCATCATACCACTGCTCCTAAAGATCCTTCCAACTACAAAATCTGATGCATATTTTAACTTTACCGTGTGTAGAACAAAAGCATTTGTTAATTTTGCAAATAGTAATTATATTTTAAAAATCTTAGTTCTCCAGGGCTTCCCTGGTGGTGCAGTGGTTGAGAGTCCGCCTGCCGATGCAGGGGACACGGGTTCGTGCCCCGGTCCGGGAGGATCCCACATGCCACGGAGCGGCTGGGCCTGTGAGCCATGGCCGCTGAGCCTGCGCATCCGGAGCCTGTGCTCTGCAACGGGAGAGGCCACAACAGTGAGAGGCCCACGTACCGCAAAAAAAAAAAAAAAAAAAAAAAAAAAAAATCTTAGTTCTTCAGAGTTAACTCACCATCCATGAGAAATAATTAAACTATTCTCAGCTGTATTTGCATTTTATGAAGCAGATCCTAGTCATTTTCTTATAAACTTGTGAGACATTGAAAATACTACCATAGGACTTCTGATGGGGAAAATATCAGTGGGAGTCTTTTGATAAAAGTTTCATGGTAATCTATAGAGTCAAGCAAATTTTCCATAGAGGTAAGCAAGCTTTCCTTCAAAACCTTCAACATCACCTTTGACCAGCTATAGACAAGGATAGCTTGGTTGCCAATCAATACACGTGGATCTCCTTCCATCAATACTCTAATTCTGATAATGTCTGATTCAGGGCTGTGTTAATAAATGCTTCCTGTGTGAAGTAAAAAGGCTAAAATTCATGTCTGGGGTGAAGGAGGATTTAAGAAGGGATGGTCCTAAATGTCAAGCCTATTGTAGTGGATCAAAAACAGGAGAACAAAAGGTTACAGGGGTAGTCTTTTATAAGTGATGAGACTATGGTGGTAATGTAGTTATAAAGAATCCATCAGGAGTTCTCTGGTGGTCCTGCAGGTAAGACTCCAAGCTCCCAATGCAGGGGGCCTGGGTCCGATCCCTGGTTGAGGAACTAGATCCCGCATGCATGCCGCAACTAAGAGTTCACATGCCACAACTAAGAAGTCTGCATGCTGCAACTGAGAAAAGATCCCACATGCTGCAACTAACGATACCACATGTCCCAACTAAGACCTGGTGCAGCCAAGATAGATAGATAAATAAATAAATAAACAAACAAACAAATTTTTTACAACTGTCTAAAAATGGTCCTCATCAAAAAAAAAAAAAAGAATCCAATCATCTCCAGGTCCCCCCAAAAGGGCAGGAAAGCTGAGATCCCTGAGTTTACCTGTTGGAACACTGCAAGAGGCAACTCCCCAGCACCACTCTTCAAAGTCATACTCCTGCTGGAGGGCCAAATCCTGAAACTGGCAGTAGTATCTTGGGCAACATAAAGGCGGTTACTGTAGCCCAAGGTGGATGGCAGGGTCTTGATAGATTACACAGGGCAGAGATGGGAAAGAATGGCATGGAGAGAGTCAATTGCAGCCAGAAGTCAGTTTGGAGGGCACCAGATAGAAGTTTTCTCATTTCCATCACGGTAGGTATTTCTCTGGCATTGAGAAGGATTTTTCCTTCCCACATGTTCTCAGCACTATCAGGTGCTGGTCAATGTGTGTCTTTTACCAGTCTTGGCCTGCTGAAGCTATCTCAAAAATCCTTCCAGGTAGTCTGCTGTTTGCTCAGATTATGACCAAACTTCAGGGCATCAGTGACTCTAAATCTAGACACCTGGCACATTATAGATGATCAACCTAAAGCACTTGGAAAAAGACATCTATCCAGCTTATTGGGGACTAAGCTTCTTCTAGGTTTCCAGCAGCTGCTTTGGCTGTAGCAGACCCAGTGTACTCTCACTGGATGCCAGGACTCTTTGACATAGTCCTTCTAAACCTCAAATGAAAACAAGCAATCCTCATTCCCAAGTGAAGCAGCTGGTATGCACTGAGATCAACTTCTTTCAGAAATAGGCACAGGGGTAAGGATCCCAAGAACTGAGTCCTCTTGGAAAATGATCTCCAGCATTTAACTGTAGCACAGCTGTGTGAGGTCAGATTGAATCTGCCAGAATCAGGTGGGAAGTAAATAGGGTCATTATTTACTGGACTGCCTTGATGGTCTTAGTGAACTAGATAATCCCCAAGACTTCATGAAGAAGTAATTTATCTAGGTGGTTATTATGGAAGAGTGGAGTTAAGAACCATCAGTAAGAGTAATCAAGCTCCACAGGATGCTTACTTAAGAGGCCTTCCACTCCAGAGCCCAGTCCAACATCATGCAACTCTCATTTATCAGAAAGGAGCCCAAGAAATATTAGGTTGTAGGAAACCATCACTAATGTCATTCAAATATCAGTCCAGTATGTTCACAAGATGTTCTTCAGGTGCTGGAATGTAGCTGGGGTGTGCCACAAGCCACACAGCATGTGGGATACAGATAAGGCCATACAAGTCCCAGAGTCTGATGTCGTAAGGATTCACATACCACACAGGTTGTTCAGGAGACCAGGGGAAGACAGTAGTAGTCAGGATGCGGATGACTTTGAAATGAAGATAGCCCTAATGAAAGGGAAGCTAACCATTAATATTTTTTTTAAATAGAGAGTACTGAGGCACTCCCAGGGCAGGTGTGTGGCCTGTTGAGCCATAAAATAGTTTGATGTACCCTTGAAAGGCCTCAGCCTCAGGCTTAAAGAGAGGACATACACATTTGGTAGGAAAAAAGGCCTGAGAATGGGACCAATTAGAGTGTTGCTTCTGGTGCGAGAGCAGATCCTCGGCCTCCTCTGATAACACTTCCCCAGTTTATTGATCTGAAATTGCTAGCAAAGGGTTAGTAAACAGGAAAGAGCTTAATAGAAGACCTAATTAGCCTGGTGGAAAGTGTAGGTTTCTCAGAGATGGTCAGGTCATGGACCTCCGGTCAGGGCCTGGGGTGGAGCAGGCAATGAATGGCCCACTGCACAAAGCTGTCACAAAATCTCCTAATACGGATGGCTTTTTTTTTTTTTTTTTTTTGGCCATGCCCGCAGCTTACAGGATCTTAGTTTCCTGACCAGGGATAGAAACTGGGACCCCAGTGGTAAGAACACTGGGTCCTAACCACTGGACTGCCAGGGAATTCCCTGGATGGCTTTATATAAGTCCCCAAGATCCCCTTAGGAAGGGTCCCTCAAAATAATGTCCCCCCATGTTGCTATAGCTTTAACTTTAATGGGGAGATACACCTCAAAGCACCCTGAATCCTCATTCTAAAACTGCTCTTATCTGAAAACATGGTCTCACCACATAGAGATCTATCCCCATTTAAGTAAATGAGGACTAAGGTGTATTATGGAATGGGCCAGTGAGTCCCCATTACCATCTATGGCAGATCCAGTCTACCAAAACCAGGATATCCACTACATCTGGGGTGGGTAGCAGTAGGCCTGAGAAGATGAGAGCACATTTCCAGATGCACAGTAAGGGTTACAAGCTCCAACAGACTGTTCAGTTCAGAGGCACTGTAGTCTGTTGTAAACAATACCTCTGAGGTCTTCCCAGAAACAAAACTAAAACTGAGACATTTCACTTCCTAGATGAGAAGTGAAATATACCTATAAGAACATATTTTCGCAGAGTAAAATATTCTTACTCCTCTTACATGTACCCTAGTCATTCATAGTGTTTTATTATTTTAATGTTTTACAGAATGGAATTGCTATTTTAAAATTTGGATTCAGCATCTATAGTTATGAGTTTATTTCTCTTTTTTCTCTTTTATTTCTCTGGGGCTAAAAAAACTTTGCCAGCTATATGAAATAAACTGGGAAATCTTTCAGTCATTACCTATATTCTTAAACTGTTTATATAGCATGGGAACTACCTGCTCCTTGAAAGTCTGAACTCACTTATCTATGGAGTCCAGGCAAAATTTTGAGGTATTTTGTCTGTTTTTTACAAAGGCATCAATTTCTTCTCTGAAAATTGGCCAGTTTTTTCCTTCAAAGTTAATGTTACTTTATATTTTCCTAGAAAAGTCTCCATCTCCTAGATACTTTAAAATTTATTAGTAAGATATTCTACTTAACAATTTATTAAAATCCACTTTTTAAAAATGGTGAGATTGGGCTTCCCTGGTGGCGCAGTGGTTGAGAGTCTGCCTGCCAATGCAGGGGACACGGGTTCGTGTCCCGGTCTGGGAAGATCCCACATGCCGTGGAGCAGCTGGGCCCGTGGGCCATGGCCGCAGAGCCTGCGCGTCCGGAGCCTGTGCTCCGCAACGGGAGAGGCCACAACAATGAGAGGCCTGCGTACCACAAAAAAAAAAAAAAAAAAAAGGTGAGATCTATCACATATACAGAAGAACATAAAATACATATGTAGAATTTAATGATAACAGTCATTTAAATATCGTACAGGGCAAAGAACAGAAAATTGCCTGCATTCTACATACCACTCCAGATACACCACAATATATTTATCCATTCCACTGTTTATGGGCAGGTCTCAAAATCATAAGCTCAGCTATATTTTATGAAACTAAAAAAGAAGAGCAAAATTAAACACAAAGTAAGTAGAAAAAAAGGAAATAATAATGAGCAGAGTGGAAATTAAGGAAACAGAAAACTAGAGAAAAATTAGTGAAACAAAAAGCTGGGCTGTTGGGCTTCTCTGGTGGTGCAGTGGTTAAGAATCCACCTGCCAATGCAGGTGACACCGGTTTGAGCCCTGGTCCGGGAAGATCCCACATGCCGCGGAGCAACTAAGCCCATGCGCCACAACTACTAAGCCTGCGCTCTAGAGTCTGCGAGCCACAACTACTGAGCCCGCATGCCACAACTACTGAAGCCCGTGCACCTACAGCCTGTGCTCCACAACAAGAGAAGCCACCACAATGAGAAGCCCGCGCACCACAACGAAGAGCAGCCCCTGCTCACTGCAACTAGAGAAAGCCCACGTGCAGCAACAAAGACCCAACGAAGCCAGAAAAAAAAAAAGCTGGGTTGTTGAAATCAAGAAAATTGATAAATCTTTTTATAGACTGATGAGGACAAAAATATAAAACACACAAGTATTCAATAACAGGAACAAAAGAGTGGATATCCTATAATTATTAAAAGGATAATGGGAGAATATTGTGAGCAACTCTATGTCAATAAATTAGACAGATGAAATTACAAATTCCTTACAAGACCATAGTTAATGAGGTCACTCAAGAAGGGATAATAGAACTACAATCCTGCAGCCTGTGGAACAAAAACCACATTCACAGAAAGATAGACAAGATGAAAAGGCAGAGGGCAATGTACCAGATGAAGGAACAAGATAAAACCCCAGAAAAATAACTAAATGAAATGGAGAAAGGCAATCTTCCAGAAAAAGAATTCAGAATAATGATAGTGAAAATGATCCAGGCCCTCGGAAAAAGAATGGAGGCAAAGATCGAGGAGATGCAAGAAATGTTTAACAAAGATCTAGAAGAATTAAAGAACAAACAAACAGAGATGAACAATACAATAACTGAAATGAAAAATACACTAGAAGGAATCATTAGCAGAATAACTGAGGCAGAAAAACAGATAAGTGATCTGGAAGACAGAATGGTGGAATTCACTGCTGTGGAACAGAATAAAGAAAAAAGAATGAAAAGAAATGAAGACAGCCTAAGAGACCTCTGGGACAACATTAAATGCAACAACATTCACATTATAGGGGTCCCAGAAGGAGAAGAGAGAAAGAAAGGACCTGAGAAAATATTTGAAGAGATTATAGTCAAAAACGTCCCTAACATGGGAAAGGAAATAGCCACCCAAGTCCAGGAAGTGCAGAGAGTCCCATACAGGATAAACCCAAGGAGAAACACACCGAGACACATAGAAATCAAATTGGCAAAAATTTAAGACAAAGAAAAATTATTGAAAGCAGCAATGGAAAAATGACAAATAGCATACAAGGGAACACCCATAAGGTTAACAGCTGATTTCTCAGCAGAAACTCTACAAATCAGAAGGGAGTGATGAAAGGGAAGAACCTACAACCAAGATTACTCTACCTGGCAAGGATCTCATTCAGATTCAATGGAGAAATCAAAAGCCTTACAGACAAGCAAAAGCTAAGAGAATTCAGCACCACCAAACCACCTCTACAACAAATGCTAAAGGAACTTCTCTAAGTGGGAAAACAAGAGAAGAAAAGGACCTACAAAAACAAATCCAAAACAATTAAGAAAATGGTCACAGGAACATACATATCGATAATTACCTTAAACGTGAATGGATTAAATGCTCCAACCAAAAGACACAGGCTTGCTGAATGGATACAAAAATAAGACCCATATATATGCTGTCTACAAGAGACCCACTTCAGACCTAGGGACACATACAGACTGAAAGTGAGGGGATGGAAAAAGATGTTCCATGCAAATGCAAATCAAAAGAAAGCTGCAGTAGCAATACTCATATCAGATAAAATAGACTTTACATATGGCAACTGCTAACAGCTATAGAAGAGGAAATTGACAGCAACACAATAATAGTGGGGGACTTTAACACCTCACTTACAACAATGGACAGATCATCCAAAATGAAAATTAATAAAGAAACACAAGCTTTAAATGACACAATAGGGACTTCCCTGGTGGCGCAGTGGTCAAGAATCTGCCTGCCAATGCAGGGGACACGGGTTCTGGGAACCCTGGTCTGGGAAGATCCCACATGCCACAGAGCAACTAAGCCCATGTGCCACAACTACTGAGCCTGCACTCTAGAGCCTGCAAGCCACAACTACTAAGCCCGCGTGCCACAACTACTGAAGCCCGCATGCCGAAATTTAAGTACATTTAATTTCAGTAAATTTAAGAAAATTGAAATCATATCAAGCATCTTTTCTGACCAAAACACTAGAGATTAGAAATCAATTACAGGGAAAAAAACATAAAAAACACAAACACATGGAGGCTAAACAATACATTACTAAATAACAAAGAGATCACACAAGAAATCAGAGGAAATCAAAAAACACCTAGAGACAAATGACAATGAAAACACGATGATCCAAAACCTATGGGATGCAGCAAAAGCAGTTCTAAGAGGGAAGTTTATAGCTATACAAACCTACCTCAAGAAACAAGACAAATCTCAAATAAACAATCTAACGTTACACCTAAAGGAACTAGAGAAAGAAGAACAAACAAAACCCAAAGTTAGCAGTAGGAAAGAAATCATAAAGATCACAGCAGAAATAAATGAAATAGAAACAATAGCAAAGATCAATAAAACTAAAAGCTGGTTCTTTCAGAAGATAAACAAAATTGATAAACCATTAGCCAGACTCATCAAGAAAAAGAGGGAGAGGACTCAAATCAATAAAATTAGAAATGAAAAAGGAGAAGTTAAAAGAGACACAGCAGAAATATAAAGCATCCTAACAGAATACTACAAGCAACCTTATGCCAATAAAATGGACAACCTGGAAGAAATGGACATTCTTAGAAAGGCATAACCTTCCAAGACTGAACTAGGAAGAAATAGAAAATATAAACAGACCAATCAGAAGCACTGAAATTGAAACTGTGATTAAAAATCTTCCAACAAACAAAAGTCCAGAACCAGACAGCTTCACAGGTGAATTCTATCAAACCTTTAGAGAAGAGCTAACACTCATCCTTCTCAAACTCTTCCAAAATATTGCAGAGGAAGGAAAACTCCCAAACTCATTCTATGAGGCCACCATCACCCTGATACCAAAACCAGAGAAAGATACTACAAAAAAAGAAAATTACAGACCAATATCACTGATGAATATAGATGCAAAAATCCTCAACAAAATACTAGCAAACAGAATCCAACAACACATTAAAATGATCATACACCATGATCAAGTGGGGTTTATCCCCTAGATGCAAAGTTTCTTCAATATATGCAAATCAATCAACGTGATACACCATATTAACAAATTGAACAATAAAAACCATATGATCATCTCAATAGATGCAGAAAAAGCTTTTGACAAATTTCAACACCCATTTATGATAAAAACTCTCCAGAAAGTGGGCAGAGAGAGAACCTACTTCAACATAATAAAGGCCATACATGACAAACCCACAGCAAACATCATTCTCAATGGTGAAAAACTGAAAGCTCTTCCTCTAACAAGACAAGGATGTCCACTCTCACCACTATTATTCAACATAGTTTTGGAAGTCCTAGCCATGGCAATCAGAGAAGAAAAAGAAATAAAAGGAATACAAATTAGAAAAGAAGAAGTAAAGCTGTCACTGTTTGCAGATGACATGATACTATACATAGAGAATCCTAAAGATGCCACCAGAAAACTACTAGACCTAATCAATGAATTTGGTAAAGTTGTAGGATACAAAATTAATGCACAGAAATCTCTTGCATTCCTATACACTAATGATGAAAAATCTGAAAGAGAAATTAAGGAAACACTCCCATTTACCATTGCAACAAAAAGAATAAAATACCTAGGAATAAACCTACCTAGGGAGACAAAAGACCTGTATGCAGAAAACTATAAGACACTGATGAAAGAAATTAAAGATGATACCAACAAATGGAGAGATATAACACGTTCTTGGATTGGAAGGATCCATATTGTGAAAATGACTATACTACCCAAAGCAATCGACAGATTCAATGCAATTCCTATCAAATTACCACTGGCATTTTTCACAGAACTAGAACAAAAAATCTTAAAATTTGTATGGAGATACAAAAGACCCAGAATAGCCGAAGCAGTCTTGAGAAAGAGAAACAGAGCTGGAGGAGTCAGGCTCCCAGAGTTCAGACTACACTACAAAGCTACAGTAATCAAGACACTATGGTAGTGGCACAAAAACAGAAATATAGATCAATAGAACAGGATAGAAAGCCCAGAGATAAACCCATGCACCTATGGTCAACTAATCTATGACAAAGGAGGCAAGGATATACAATGGAGAAAAGACAGTCTCTTCAATAAGTGGTGCTGGGAAAACTGGACAACCACATGTAAAAGAATGAAATTAGAACACTCCCTAACACCATAACAAAAATAAACTCAAAATGGATTAGAGACCTAAATGTAAGACCAGGCACTATAAAACTCTTAGAGGAAAACATAGGAAGAACACTCTTTGATGTAAATCACAGCAAGATCCTTTTTGATCCACCCCCTACAGAAATGGAAATAAAAACAAAAATAAACAAATGGGACCTAATGAAACTTAAAAGCTTTTGCACAGCAAAGGAACCCATAAACAAGATGAAAAGACAATCCTCAGAATGGGAGAAAACATTTGCAAATGAATCATTGGACAAAGGATTAATCTCCAAAATATATAAACAGCTCATGCAGCTCAATATCAAAAAAACAAACAACCGGGCTTCCCTGGTGGCGCAGTGGTTGAGAGTCCGCCTGCCGATGCAGGGGACATGGGTTCGTGCCCCAGTCCAGGAAGATCCCACATGCCGCGGAGCAGCTGGGCCCATGAGCCATGGCCGTTGAGCCTGCGTGTCCGGAGCCTGTGCTCCGCAACCGGAGAGGCCACAACAGTGAGAGGCCCACATACCACAAAAAAACAAACAAACAAACAAACAAAAAACAACCCAATCCAAAAATGGGCAGAAGACCTAAATAGACATTTCTCCAAAGAAGACATACAGATGGCCAAGAAGCACATGAAAAGCTGCTCAACATCACTAATTATTAGAGAAATGCAAATCAAAACTACAATGAGGTATCACCTCACACCAGTTAGAATGGGCATCATCAGAAAATCTACAAACAACAAATGCTGGAGAGGCTGTGGAGAAAAGGGAACCCTCTTGCACTGTTGGTGGGAATGTAAATTGATACAGCCACTATGGAGAACAGTATGGAGGTTCCTTAAAGAACTAAAAATAGAATTACCATATGACCTAGCAATCCCACTACTGGGCATGTACCCAGAGAGAACCATAATTCAAAAAGACACATGCACCCCAATGTTCACTGCAGCAACCTAAATGCCCATCAACAGACGAATGGATAAAGAAGTTGTGGTACATACATACAATGGAATATTACTCAGTCATAATAAGTAACGAACTTGGGTCATTTGTAGACACGTGGATGCATCCAGAGACTGTCATACAGAGTGAAGTAAGTCAGAAAGAGAAAAACAAATATCGTATATTAACGCATATATGTGGAACCTAGAAAATGGTACAGATGAACCTGTTTGCAGAGCAGAAATTGAGACACAGAAGTAGACAAAAAAATGTATGGACACCAAGGGGGGAAAGAGGTGGGGGGTGGGGGTTGTGGTGTGATGAATTGGGAGATTGGGATTGACATGTATACACTGATGTGTATAAAATGGAGGACTAATAAGAAAAAATAAATAAAAAATAAACCTTAAAAAAAAGAGGAGATAATAGCCTTATATCTAATAAAGAAATTTCCTTAACTCCATTAGAGAAACTGGATAGCCTTATACCTGAATAGCTCTATCTTTGTAATTTAAAAGAAACTTAAATGGCTTCACTGGTGAATTCTACCAAACATTTAAGGAAGAAATAATATATAATTCTAAACAAATTGCTCTATAAAATAGATGAGTAAAAAACACTTCCCAACTCATTCTAAGAGGATAACATTACCCTAATACCAAAACCAAACACTGATATTCAAAAACAAAACAAAACTACATAATCAATATCCTTCATGAAAATCAATGTAAAAATTCTACAAAGAACTTCAACCAACTGAATTTAGTAATATATAAAAAGATAGTACATCATGATCAGGTGGGGTTTATCCCCAGAATGCAAGGTTGGTTTAACATTTAATTCAAAAATCAGTCAATGTAAGTGGTCATATTAAAAGATTAGAAAAGACAGCTTATTGAACATCTCAGTAGATGCAGGAAAAGGATTTGATAAAATCCAACATTCATTCCTGACTTTAAAAAGTTTTTCAGCAAACATGGAATAAAAATAAAACTTCCTTAATATGATAAAGGGCATCTATGAAAAGCCTATCCCGCCCATTATACTTAAAGATGACAGAATAAATACTTTTCCCCTAAGACGTAACAAGGCAAGGATATCTGTTCTCATCACTTTTACTCAATCTGGTACTGGAGAGTCTAGTTAATACAATGAGGTAAGAAAAAGAAATTAAAGGCATATAGATTAAAAAGGAAGAAATAAAACTGTCCCTATCTGCAGATAACATAATTATGTACACAGAAAATTCTAAGGAATCTGAAAAAAAAAACTTCTTAGCAGGAATAAGTGAGTTCAGTAAGGTCACAAGATATGAAAAAATATATTTTAAAAGTCAGTGATTCAATGTTCCTTGCACCACTATTTACAATAGCCAAGACATGGAAGTAACCTAAATGTTCATCGACACAGGAATGGATAAAGAAGATGTGGTACATATGTACAGTGGAGTATTACTTGGCCATAAAAAAGAACAAAATAATTTGCAGGAACATGGATGGACCTAGTATCATACTAAGTGAAGTAAGTCAGACAGAGAAAGACAAACATCATATGATATCACTCATATGTGGAATCTGATTTCTAAAAAATGATACAAATGAACTTATTTACAAAACAGAAACAGTCTTACAGATATTGAAAACAAACTTACAGTTACCAAAGGGGAAATTTGGGGGGAAGGATAAATCAGGAGCTTGGGATGAACATACGCAAACTACTTTATACCAGATAGATAACCAACAAGGACATGCTATATAGCACTGAGAACTCTACTCAATATGCTGTGATAACCTATAAGAAAAAAGAATCTAAAAAAGAATGAATACATGTATATGTATAACTGAATCACTTTGCTGTACACCTGAAACTAACACAACATTGTAAATCAACTATACTCCAATAAAATTTAAATGTTTTAAAAATCAATGATAGTTCTGTGTTAGCAAAGAATAATCAGAAATTGATATTACAGCAGAATATAATTTGTAACAGTACCAAAATATGAAATACATAGGGACAAATCTTACAAAAGATATATAAGACCTGTACACTGAAACTACAAAATTTTGTTGAAAGAAATAAAGAAGGACTTAAGTAAATGAAGAAATATACCATGTTCGCAGACTCAAAGACTCAATACTGTTAAGATGTCAATTCTCCACAAACTGATCAATAGATAAAATGTAATCATAATAAAAATCCCAATAGGCTTTTTTTGAAAAATTGATAAGCTATTTTAAAAACTTTAAATATGGAAAGCAAAGGACCTAGAATAGCCTGGTCAAACTTGAAAAAGAACAAATTTGGAGGATTTACATTACCTAATCTCAAAACTTATTTTAAAACTACAGTAATCAAGACAGTTTGATAATGGTGACAATGTTGACACAAAGATCAACAGAACATAACAGAATGTCCAGAATAATATGCACATGTATACGGTCAATAGATTTTCAACAAAGATGAAAAGACATCTTAATAGAGAAAGGATAGTCTTTTCAACAAACGGTCCTAAAACAATTGGATATCCAAATGCCAAAAACTGAACTTCAACCCATACCTGTCACCAGATAAGAAAAAAAATGGGTCACTCAAAATGGGTCACAGATCTGAATATACAAAACCTAAAACTGTAATATTTCTAGGAGAAAATCTTCATGGTGTTACTATACAAAATTTTTCTTATCTACAACATCAAAAGCAAGACCCATAAAAGAAAAAAAATGATAGATTGAACTTCATCAGAGTTAAGAAGTTCCCCTCTTTGAAAGATGTTAAGAGAAGAAAAGGCAAGTCACAGACTGAGAGAAAATATTTCTAAATCACATATCTGATAAAGGACTTGTATCAAGAATATATAAAGAACTCTCAAATTCAATAATAAGAAAACAAGCAAACCAATAATAAATGGCCAAAGATTTGAGCAGACATTTCACCTTTTTTCCATAAATAGTTTGTTAATTTTATTTCACTTGTAATGGTTTAAATATCTCAATTATCCACTACCCAAATTATAAAACAATTGCATTTCTTTTTCTAGCATTTTTCCAGTTTTATTGCGATATTATTGATGTATAACATTGCATAAGTTTAAGATGTACAACATAATGATTTGATATATGTACGTATTGCAAAATGATTACCACAACAAATTCAATTGTTGTGGTAACATCCATTACCTCACATAGTTACATCCATTACCTCACACAGTTATAATCTTTTTTCTTGTGATGAGAACTTTTAAGATCTACCCTCTTAGCAAATTTCAAATATAACTTTCACCACAGGAGATGTAATGACAAATAAGCCCATGAAAAGATGTTTAACATCATTGATCATGAAGAAAATGCAAATTAAAACCACAATGGCATATCGCTACCCACTTATTGGAATGTCTAAAATTGAAATCACTGACCATTATCAAGTGTTGGTGAGGATGTGAAGCAACTGGAACTCTCATACACTCCTGGCAGGAATGTAAAATGGTTTAACCACTTTGGAAGACAGTTTGAGTTTCTTAAGAAGCTAAAAATACATGCCATATGACTTAGCCATTCCATTTCTAGATACTTATTTAAGACAAATGAAAGCAATACACATGTACAAGGATAAGCGTTGAAGTTTTGCTTGTAATAATTAAAAAATTGAAACAATTCAAACGTTCATCAATAGAGAATGGTAGATAAATAAACTGTGTATATCCGTAGAATGAAATACTACTCAGCACTAAAAAGCATGAACTTTTGATAAAAGCAACAATATGTGTGAATCTCAAAATAATTATGCTTAGTCAAAGAAGTCAGACAAAGTTTACATTCCATATGATTCCATTTATAAAATGAAAACTAATCTTTGGTGTTAGAAAGTGGATCAGACATTGCCTCAGGACAGGACGAGGCTGCAAGGAGAGATTAAAAAGGGGTACAAGGAAACTTTGAGTTTGTTGGATATGTACTTTTTTTAATCATAGTGATTATTTTACAGGTGTACGTGCAGTTTGTTGTAAATCAATTAAACCTAAAAAGTCTACTTAAAACAAACAAAACAAAAGTAAGGGGAATACAGAGTTATTACCTTCATCTTATCCAGTTCATTAAGTTCCTTAGTAGGATTTTTTCCTAAGTGATCTGCTTTACTCAGAGCCATAGCTGTTACCATCTCTTTGCAACAACTGGAAAAAAAAAAAAAAGAGCACACATACATTTTATTGTTGGTTCCTCTCCTAAGTCCAGATACAGTGGAAGTTTACCATAATAATTAAGCTACTGACTGACCAGAGAATAATTTTGTTTCTTGCTTGGTTTCTCACTCTTGTCCTCTTCCTCCCCTCCCTTCCTGTCACTCTTGACCACTGGTAACACTGAATGGAAATGAAGGGGAAACTGGCTAGATTGTAAAAGCTACTTCCCAAATTTGAAGTAATCATAGTGACAGTATGCTTCCTAGTTAATGAATTACAATTTTTATAGACATCTTCTTGATTTGACAGGAATCTTCTAGCTTTTCAGATATAAGACTTTTTTCAGTTTTTGTTTTTTTAAGAGATGTTTTGGTTGGTGTTTAGTGAAATATGTGAAAGTATACCTTTAACTTTGCATGGAATTACACACGCAAGTTATACCTACTCCCCCACCGTAGGTGCAAAAACGCAAGATGCAACTTATTTATGCAAGTAAGTGATTTGTTTTGTTTTGTTTACTAATTCTCACTCCCACATACATATACACTTCCCATCCTGCCCATGCTAACATTGTTTTCAAAGGAATTCTAAAGCCATTAAGAAAACACCAAAATCTCATATTCCAACATGGCAGTGTTGAAGCTAGTTTAAAAACCGAACTAGCATTTCTTTCAAGGTTTTAAAACAATCTTTTATTGCTGCTACTTAACTAACCTTCTTTCCTCTGCTTTTTTTTCCCTTAATTTTTATTATAGTTGATTTACAATGTTGCTTTAGTTTCTCCTCCGTTTTATGTCACATTTAATCTTCAAAAGGAAAGTAATAAAATAACCAGATAGTTTCACCTGCTCAAATAGATGGAATATCGGGACAACATTTTTGCCAGGGCAATCGCATCTAGCTCCAACTTGGCAATTCCTAGGTCACGTTTTTCAGCGCTTTCCTCCTCCAACTTTATGAGAGTATCTGGATCAGGAAAGTCAGGTACCATTAAAATCAGAAAATTTACCATCCATTGAACCATGGGTATATGCAATTCATCCATCTGTTTAAAAAAATGATTATAATACAAATGACCCATTTAAAATAAATCGAACAGTAAAAACCATATAAAAACAGAACTGATCATACCTGTGTCCAATTTTCAACAACACTATTATTCTTAATGAAATCAAATCATCACTACTCAACTACTGTAACCTTACTTTCTTTTGCTCACTATACTACATTAAACTACCCTCTTCTTTAGCTTGGTGAAGCATATTAACCAGTTAAGGCCACAGTTCCCACCAGTGTGCACCAAGGCATCCCAGGGCTTCACAGTGAGCTCTCAAGGATGCCATGGGATTTTAAATTCTTGAGGGAGATAATAATGATATGTGACACCTGTCAGACATAGCATGAATTTGACATGATTCAGTTTCAACCTTAGATACACTATATCACTTTTGATGACACCGTATCTTTGAAAGCTGGTTTTATTGGTGGTTGTGTGATTAAAAACAATTACTGTGTGAAAATCAAGGTGGGACAGGAAGTGAGGATGGCAATGTCCAATCTGATTTCAAGGTTAGAGAGGTTTTACAGTGCAAAAGTATATACATTCCAAAAAAAAAAAAAAAAAGTATATACATTCCATTAGTAAGTAATTTTGATTAAATGAGAATAAAAGGATTTTTTAAGTGGAGGCGGGGAGATGAGTGAAATAGATGAGGAAGATTAAGAAGTAAAAACTTCCAGTCATGAAATAAATAAGTCACGGGGATATAATGTGTAGCATAGAGAATATAGTCAATAATATTGTAATACTTTGTATTTTGACAAATGGTAACTGAATCTATCATGGTGATCATTTTGTAATGTATAAAAATATCAAATCACTATGTTGTACACCTGAAACTAATATTTTAAGTCAATATACCTCAATTAAAGTTTAATTAATTAATAAAAGGGTTTTTTATTTCAATGAAGTTCAACTGAGACACATTAAATTTTACAAAGTATCTTTGGGCAAACAACAATTCCAATTAGGCAGTGCCAAACCCCAAAAATGGTTAGAGGCACTCTGTAGGTAGGAGCTAGGACAGAGATTTCTACAGAGAAGACACTAAGCAAAGCAAAGCAATTATTTAATTGGCTGTAACTTCAATGTTTGCCTTATTTAGGAAAATTTAGTTATCTGGCTGTTATGAGAGTTGTTCTTGAGTTTCATTTTTTCATATTCGAGAGGATCTAGCTGACTGTTTTAGAATTAGTTTTCCTTGAGTTTCGTTTTCTTGGATTCGAGTGCATCGACTCTGGCTTTGGTTTGTTTACACAGGCTACTAAAAGCACTAAAGCCATGTCCAATGGTCTCCTTGTTTACCTATTTTAACACGTATTATAATATTTTTCCAAAAGTTATACTAATATTTAGGACATAAATATTTAGTAAGCTGTTTGAACCTCCCTATGTAATAATAAATTGGACTGTGTGGTAATTTTTTTGGCTTAGGAGTGTGAAAATACTGGGGCACCCTTAGGCACTGAGAAGAGAGAAAGTTTGGGAACCTTCGCAAATGGCTTTTGCTGAGGCTGCGTCCCAGAAATAAGATGTAAAAAACTTTATGAAATGCAAACGTCAACCATTCTCTTCAATGCCCTATGCAGTCCCTTTCTCTGGTGAGTTTCTAAGTGTTCTTCTTGGCTTAAATATAATCTACTTTGAGAAGAATTTTTAACTTTCACTGGACTTAATTTGCTCCTTATCCTATGTTGCTATAGTACTTTGTACATATCTCTATTATAATTGTTTGCATATCTGTCTCCTCATTTAGTCTGTGAGTCTTTTTAAGGCATGGACCATCATTTTATCCCTCAATACCACACAGTACTTAGCAGGGAGAAAGTCCTTAATAAATGTTTGTTAAATTAATGAATAAAAATGAAGCTTGGTAGTCTATCCTTGTACTAAAACCCAAACTTCCTGCCTCAAAAGAAAAGGCCATAAATGACCTAAAGCAATCTTTTTATAAAAATAAATTTATTTTATTTATTAATTTTTGGCTGCGTTGGGTCTTCATTGCTGTGCACGGGCTTTCTCCAGTTGCAGCGAGTGGGGGCTACTCTTCGCTACGTTGCACGGGCTTCTCATTGCGGTGGCTTCTCTTGTTGAGGAGCACGGGCTCTAGGCGTGCAAGTTTCAGTAGTTGTGACTCATGGGCTTAGCTGCTCTGTGGCATGTGGGATCTTCCCGGCCCAGGGATTGAACTCGTGTCCGCTGCATTGGCAGGTGGATTCTTAACCACTGTGCCACCAGGGAAGTCCCTAAAGTAATCTTGATTAGTGTATTTTTACACCTGAATTAACACATCAGGAAAAGGGCAACTCTTCCTGAGAAAGAGTTTAAAAAACCACTACCTTCTTTCCACAAGCCAAAGATATTTTCCCCACTAAGCCCCTGCTGCTACTCAATTACATTAATTCTTCTTAGAGAATTAATTAATTCTCTAAACTGTTCTTTCATATACCAATGGCCTGGATGATACTGTCATTGAAATAACTCTCATTTTCGCTTACAAAAAATATTAATAAATCCTTAAACCACCCCTGTGAAATAAACACAAATATGTGTTATCTTCATTTCATAGTTATATTAGAGAGATTAAATGGTAGAGTCAAGGTCATGCAACAGGTCATAGGTGAATTTAAAATTAGAATCAAAATAAACACACTTTCACTAAGATATGGAATCATTCTCTTTAATTAGATGGAGAGTGAAAATGATAATTTATAAACCAGAGATTTACTGTGATTCTGATATAAAATTCTTAAGAGAAACTTTAAGATTAAGTGTTTTTTTATAAAACGGCTTGTTTCAAATTTACTAATCTTTTCAGGGATGGCAAGTGGCAACACAGCCATCTCCTAGCTGATATAAAAAAAAAAATCACACTTAATTTTTCCCTTCAAAATACAATTGATGTTTAACAATGAGTAAAAGAAATTTACATTATGGAGCAGTCATTTTGAAAATGGAGAGTTGGAAGGATTTCCATCTTGGTATGATTTTGTTGCTGAAAATGATATATAGCTCACTTTTAAAAACTCTCAAATTTATATACTTGAAAATCTGGAAATATGTTTCTAATTCTTTTAAAATCTTACAAATAAAGTGTATCAACTGGTTGGGGATCTTTTGTTAGAAAAAAGAAATGCTACATTGCCTAATGTTTATAAGAACAACTGATTGACATTATGGTAGATGGAAAATTTTACTAAACAATTTGTTTTAAATCTTTACATAACTGATTGATGGAATTGAAAAATGAGCATTATTTAATAAATACAGCCAATAATAAACTTCTTCAATTTGCATTGTTCTTTTGTGAGCTATTATTTCAGCAATGACAGTCCCTAAAAACAAGTAACAAAGTAAACTGAACTTAGGAGCAGAACTTCAAATGGCTTTATCACTAAGTATTAACCTGTGATTGTAAAACAATTATGAAGCCTGTTCAATCACATCAGTTTTTTAAAAACCATTACTAAAAATTATTTTAAATATTATTCATTTCATCTCTTTTGACTATTTGTTTTTATTTTATAATGTACCAAAAAGGTTAACAGAGAAATTCTCATAAGTAATTTAGAAATAACTTGTTCAAAGATTTTTTGCTGATAGAGATACATGATAAAAAAAATATTTGAAGATCACTGTTTTAGACTGCCAAGCAGCACAGATTAGATGGAGTAAAGGTATAAAGAAAAAAACAAAACAAAACCAAAAAATCTGGAAGAAAATGGATCAGACAGGAAAATGAATGGTGGGTTAAAAAAAGATAAACTTTTCCATTTTTAAATACTTATACCAGTTAATATGGATACACACAGTTCCTCAAGGAATGTATAATCTTGCAAGTTTTCTAGGCAGCTTAACTATATTATAATGCTGTAGTGTTAAAATACAGAAGTATATAAAATATAAAAATGAGAAGTATATAAAGGTACTTTCTAAATAATTCTATATTATAAAAATTGAATTCCACAATATTAAAAATTGAGAATATGATTCCCCGGAGATAATCCCCAATGGTTAGCTGAGTATCCAATGGTAAACTTACCGAAGAAGGGGTTAATGTAGCAACACCATAAAACATCAACAATGCTGGAATGTTCTTTGTTACTTCATTCGAGAAATATTTATTGAGTTCCACTATGTGAGAGGCACTCTCCTACCCTTTTTCTTCTTAATTTTGGTTGTGTTCTAAGTCATAGAAATTTCTCCCAAGCCTGGGGATCCCCTGGATCCATACTTCCAGTCTTAACATATTTGCTCCTCAACTCTTGATGTCTCTATGTTCACAACGTGCTCATAGACTGTGATATAATGCTTCATAAGTAGTATTCCCATACAACATGCTGATCTCTGCCTTTCAAATTCCCAATTTAAGCAATATTAAAATTAATTAAATTCATTTTATCAATTTTGTAAGGTCAAATATTTGCATATTAAGTTTACTTATAATAAGAGATTCCTGTATAAATTTAGATTATAATTAAGACTAGGAAGTGGAAGTAAACGTAAAAAACTAAGACATCCTTTGGAAATTATTATTTCATGATGTGCCAGTTAAGAATTCCACAGGTTTAGTTCTTCAGAACTGCAGGACAATTCCCTATTTGTTCAAATAACTGTAGACCAATAGTATTGTAGCATCTTGTCTTTCTTCTTAGAAACATGTTTCTGTCATTCCTTCAGCCAGTCAAGGGCACCAACATAAATTCTTAAAATGATTAATGCTATTGAGGGAAAATTTTTTTGGTATACCGAGTAAAGAGTAAAGATAATAATTAGATCTCAAAAACTTTTGATCATCTGTGAAGCTTCATTCCAAAGGCAGGAACATACTGCAGTTAAAAATCCACTGAGGTTTCCCTGGTGGTGCAGTGGTTGAGAATCTGCCTGCCAATGTAGGAGACACAGGTTCGAGCCCTCGTCCGGGAAGATCCCACGTACTGCGGAGCGACTGGGCCCGTGTGCCACAACTAGTGAGCCTGCGTGCCACAACTGCTGAAGCCTGCATGCCTGGAGCCTGTGCTCCACAGCAGGAGAGGCCACGGCAGTGAGAAGCCCACACAGGGGAGAGTAGCCCCCGCTCGCCACAACTAGAGAAAGCCTGCGCATAGCAACAAAGACCCAACGCAGCCAAAAATAAATAAATAAAATGAATAAATTCATTAAAAAAATCCACTGAAAATCATTTCAGTAATTATATTATATAAGTTCCCATTTTTCCCTCCCAACCTCCTGCTTCAATTGGATAGGCATGACTTGGTTTTTCCTTGAAGAAAACTCCCAGCCAAGGCAAAAAATAATCTAACAAATTCCTACAAGTACATACTTGGCGCTGAAGTTCCATGTTACCATTGTTAACTTCATTGCCTATCTTCAAAAGCCATTGCTGAATCATGTTAAATATATGTGCTTGGAGTACCCTGAAGGAAAAAGCAAGTAAAATAAAGATAAGTGACTTACTTAAGAGTATGAAAGTAACTATTGGATAAAAGAAAGGGTTTTATTTGGCTGGGGCTAGTAAACTTCAGTGTGTACAACTGTTTGAGAGCTCAGAGAAAGGTGAATCAAATCCCTGAATTATCTTGTAGAATGGCTACTCACTGACAGCCTTCCTAACCCTCACGAGGGTTAGGTGTAATGCACTCTGGACAATGCAGACCTTACTTTCAGTGTTAGACCTCTACTGTAAAGACTTATTACACTCACTCCCTTTACATTTACTTCTAGACCACTGAGGCCACAAAATGAGAAGAATGAGTTTTAAAATCCTCTCAAGAGATCAACTTCCAACATGACAGTGGGAGGAGAAAAGGTGACCCACTCTCCAGTGAAATTAGTGAAAATTACTAAAACAAAACAAAAACCATTGAAAGCTTCTGGAAATGGTTCTAAGGACAAACAGCAACTGAAGAAACTTATATTCAAGACAATTTATGAAGATTCAGTAGGAAAGGCAAGAGTCTATGGTATTTGAACCGAAACTACTCTCGCTCTTCCCCTTTTCAGCTCAGGGAGGCAGAAACTCCACCCTAGACTGCTGTAGTTAAGAACCCAGGACTCCCTCACCCTCCAGCTCCCAGTCAGATGGCTTTCTTACTTGGAGGAAGAGGATGTCAGAGTTTTTTATCTGACCCCAAATACCCATTGCTGAGGCGAAGTACTGAGAAAATGCAGTTGAGACGTGGGGATTCCCTTCTACCCAGCAGAGAGCTATGGGAACTTACGAGCCAGAATCCACATCTATGTACTGCGGAACAGTACCAATAACGGTTAACGATGCATCCAACTGAGATTTCATTTCATTAATTTTTTCATTAAGTCCCTCCCATTCTTCAAGAAGCAGTTCAGGAAACTCCAGCAGCCTTTTCAACTTGAAAGAACAGAATTCAAGAGAACTAACCAAACTTGGAAGAATTTTAGAGATACCTGGAAAAGTGAGAAAAGCATTAACTTTTAGAAGTATTTGTAAGTCTACTATCAGTAATAAATTATGAAATACTCATGGGCAGGGGCATATCTTTTTCCATTTTCTTATTATCCTACAGCTTGCCTAGCAGAGAATCTTGCAAAGAGTAGTTCCTAAATAAATATTTAGTGAATAAAAACTATGTAATCAGTGCTTTTCTGACTGATGGACTATTTCGTTGATAACAGTTTTTACTCTGTCTTCTCTTCTCAGCTGAGAATGAAATGCATTAAACCCAGAAACCATGAACTGCAGTTTCTGTTAAAGGTATTAATTCACTGAGTTATCCTGTTAAGAAGACAATGATGAAAAACAGCTTCTTCATGATTATAAGATAGTTAATAACAGAAACTAGAACAGATATAGTTCTTGAGTCATTTTTTCGGTCATTGTTCAGGTTTACATGAAGTTTATAGTTTTGGTCTGAATAACTATCAAGTTTGGATTCTAATTTTTGACTGATTCACTGTGAGATCATGGCAAAATACCCTCTCTATACTTTTGTCTAAACTCATTTGCAAAGTAAGAAATGAAAATGCTCCCATCTCAGATATATAAAGAGAAATAATTTAAAAACAAACTTTTTCTTGTCCTTGATGAAAATATTCTCACTACCTTCATCAGTAAACTTCAGTCTTTCAGGAGTATTCAAAATGATTTGTTAATTTCACTCTCATTCATCATTTTGACTTCCTCTTTTATTTTAAATCATTTACCACCTGGTTGCATATGTCTGTGAATATACTAAAAATCATCAAATTGTATAAATAGATGAATTGTACTGTATATGACTTATATCTCAATAAAGTGATGCTCCATGCTTTATTTTCCTTGATTTTAAAAACTATATGTATTATTGTTTTTAATATTAATTGTATTGAAAATAATAATTACTATTAAAATGCTTTCTATTGTCAAGCCATCTCATTATCATTATCATTGTTTTTTTTTCCTTACCATTATCCCCATTTATTCTTATTTCAAATTCTTTGTAGAGTCTTCCTGTACTTTTCACAATTTCCTCCATGTGCTTCTGCTCTGGTGGTAACTTTCCCTCCATACTTTTATGGCGACTAAATATCCCAAGCCCAATTTCGGCCCAGCTTTCCTGTAAATGTTTAATTATCTTGAGACAATCATATTTTGACATTAGAAGATCCCCAGAAAATTTGTCTTTTTCTTCAGTCAACATCTAGAGAGTGAAAGGGGGATGAAGAAATAAGCACATTATTCACTGATTTCATCAAAGTCTACTCAGGTGACTCCTAAATATTTTGGAATTACATATCTTATTATTATTTGTCATACCATTTCTTCATATGACATATATTTTATTTTCAAAGTTAAATTTAATCAATTTTGATACTCTGTAAGATAACCCATAGTTTACCAGGGATGAAAATAATTATATTAAATCCTATATAGGTAAAAAAATTAGTGATAGGCAATTAAGTCTCACAGAGCTGAGCATTTTTAATTACTATTTGCTTTGGTAAGGATGTAATATTTCTGTTTACATGATCCCCACTAAACTGGGAAAGTTCATAGAATGTATAGGTTTTCATTTATCTTTTTAATCCCAAGCCCAAGTGCTATATCTGACATATCAATAAATATTTGTGGAAAAAATAAAGGGCAACCTATATATAAAGCCTGCCATTATTTATGACTCAGATAATGGAAACAAATCACCCACACTTATCAGTAATCAGTATAGGGAAGCACTGTAGCAGAGCAATTAAGGGTAAGAATTTTGGAATTGGAGAGACATGGACTCAAATTCTGACTCAGCCATTTACCATTTACAGATAACTAAGGCAAGTTAACATTTCTAACCTTCAATTTCCACATCTGTGAGATGGGGACTATAAAACCTGCCTCATGTGGATGCTATGAAGAATATGTAAAGCAACATGTGGAAAGCACCTTCAGCCTGACAAGTTAATGAATGAGAATTATTATTATTCCTACTAAAAAAAGAAGCATGATTTTTTTCAATTTTATCTATGCAATGTCAAACAGATAAACAGTAAAAAAAAAAAAAGTCACTAAACTAGCTATGTTTTATATATGACAACAAACATCTTCAATTCTTAGAATATTCTGCTCAAATCATTCCAAAAGAAAAGAAAATGGTTTCCTGGGATCTGGATGTGATTTCATTAGGTCATGAGTTTGATGTTCACATTGGAGGATTTCAGTATCATATATTTTCCCTTGTCAGACTACTATAACATGATAGTAATTTGATTAATGAAACCTATTTTCAAAGTTTGAACCCTTTTAAAAAGATGTTATTAATAAACAAAGTGTGATATATACATACAATGGGATATGATTCTACCTTAAGAAGGAAGGAAATTCCAATATATGCTGCAACATGGATGAACCTTATGGATATTATGCTGAAGGGAATAAGTCAGTCACAAAAGGACTAATTCTATATGATTTCATTCATATGAGGTTGCCTGGAGTAGTCAAATTTATAAAGACAGAAAGTAGAATCGTGGTTGCCAGGGGCTGGGAGGAGGAGGAAATGGGGAGTTATTGTTTGTTTAATGGGTAGAGTTTCAGTTCAGGAAGATAAAAAAGTTCTGGACATGAATGGTGGTGATGGTTGCACAACAATGTGAATGTACTTAATGCCACTGAACTGTACTCTTAAAAATGATTAAAATGATAAATTTTATGTTATGTATATTTTACCACAATTTTTTAAAAGATGTTAATTTTAAAAGTCCAATTTGTCCTAAAGAAAAAAGCCAGGTAGGGACTTCCCTGATGGCTGGGAATCTGCCTGCCAATGCATGGGTCACGGGTTCGATCCCCGGTCCGGGAAGATCCCACATGCCACGGAGCAACTAAGCCCATGTGCCACAACTCCTGAGCCTGTGCTCTAGAGCCCGCGGGCCACTACTACTTAAGCCCTTGTGCCTAGAGCCCATGCTCCACAACAAGTGAAGCCACCGCAATGAGAAGCCCATGCACCACAACGAAGAGTAACCCCCGCTCGCCACAACTAGAGAAAGCCTGCATTCAGCAACGAAGACCCAAAGCAGCCAAAAATAAATACATAAATAATTTATTTTAAAAAAAGAAAGAAAAAAGCCAGGTACATGAGAGGCACAGATGTTACTTATGTCCGACAATTAGATGAGAGAATCAGAACTACCCTAACTGCCACCCAAGTGTCTTTTCCCAATTTTTTTCTGGCAGCCTAACTTTGACTCGAAAATCTAAAATAGAACAGAAAATAGAATCTTTAAGAGTATTTTTAAAAGCCCCTGTAGTCTTGATGCTTTCCTTATCTTTCGTAAAACCTAGTACGGCATTTTTAAAGGATGAGATGTGACTCAGTTGTAGGTGAAGAGTGACAAGTTTACAAACAGCATTTTGATTACCAAGCTGTTTACTAGAAAGTCTTACCTTTTGCCACTGCTTGAAGTCTTGAACAACTGATTTAAATCTATTTTCTTTACTAGGGGATAGAATGTCTTTTCCACTGAAAGAAGGAAAAAGAGCAAGAGCATGGTCTCATAACAATATATAAACAAAGAAAATCATGAATCCACACATTTATAACAATTAATAATGTTTCTCCCTGATGATTTTCCCAAATGCCTTTCAGGTTCAGCCTCTCCCTCATAGGCATTTATTTTTAAATTTACAAATATAAATATAAATTCAGACACTAATCAGACCTGAGTAAGCAAGTTACAGGGTCAGAGGCCATGACAGTATTAAAAGAGTGGTCTCTGGGTCCTCAGCACCCAAAATTAGGTCATCATAAGAATGATTCCTGCTGAACACAGCAGCCAAAACAATATATAAATAGAAAGGAAGCCTAAAGAACAATTAAAACTCAACATTTAGGTCAGGAGTCCCAACTTCTGTTAAGAGTTTCCTTTAATATCTTTTGAAGCCTCACAAGGAGAAAGCTCTTGATAAAGAAGTTCCTGAGGAGAAAGGGAGAAGGGAACCACTGCCACCTGTGCTCCTCTCCCAGCTGAACGTCAACACACAGTAGAAGCGGACAATGGCAGCAGCAACCAGCTTGGATATGTACCAGCTTCAGCTTCCACAACTTCCAAATCTACTCACTGGGAAACCTCTTAGAGCAGGTTTAGATCCAGGCAGGTTGGGTTTAAATCCCAGCCTCCAGGATCTAATGCCTGATGATCTCAGCTGGAGCGGATGTAATAATAATAGAAATAAAGTGCACAATAAATGTAATGCTCTTGAATCATCCCGAAATCATCCCTCCCAACTAGTCCGTGGAAAAACTGTCTTCCACGAAACTGGTCCCTGGTGCCAAAAAGGTTGCGGACAGCTGTCTTAGAGGATATGAAAAACTGAAATCGCTCTTCTCAATTCGAAATGGAAATGGTACCTAAATGTGTTTCCTCAACAGACGAAGCATCTTAAAGTTAAAAAAAAAAAAAAAAAACTTTAGAAATCACTGAGTCCAGCCTGCATTCAAAGTACGGATTCCCACTAACCTTGGCTGTGATGTAGTCATCCAGCCTCCAATAAACTACTTTGTTAATTAACAAAGGAAGGCAGCTTCTTCCATTATCAAATTTCTCTAATTGTTACAAGATATGATATCCAATCAGAATCACCCTCCTTATAACTGCCAGTCATTGATTCCACTTCTCGGCACATACACTATGCTACAGAATTTGCAGATGGATCCAGATATTCAAGTCTGCCAAGAGTAATGACATAAGTTGACTTGATTTTAAAAGGAGAGTAAAGAGAAGAAAAGAAAGAGTTGGACTTAAGTGGAAGCAGCAGCAGTTGGGTACAGGGATCAAGATGATCAGAGATGATTTGCACCAGAAACTGCAAGACCATTCAAGCTCCTAGCAGGATTGTGCCCGTGTAAGGGCAGCTGGTTACCTCACCAAAATCAATGTTAGAGTAATTACAAGGTAAAAGAGAAACAAGATAAAAAGAGAGGAAGAATTGGACTGAGTTATCAAACATGACGTCATATAATCAGAAAAACAAGATTCTTGGAGACCCACGTATTATTTCTGAAGAACTGCTGCCATTTGACAAGGCCATCCTTAACACTTTGCAATTTTTCTCTTGTAGACTCTTCATTTTCTTCCACTTCCTGTTTAAATTTATTCACTAAGTTTCTCCATTTCTCCGTCAACTTCTGCAACAGTGCAACGTCTGCAGTGTCCTAGATAAAATGCATGGAATTAAACCACTTATTCATTTATTCATGTAACAAATACTTATTAGCATACACCAGGCCATTATTAATATTGCAATACTAGAGTCATATGTAGGAAATGGATCCAAAAATTGAAAAGATATTCCTTTTTCAAAATATCAGTGACACTATTACACAGTCCCTTTGGTGGTGAATTTTTCCACAATAAAAAAAGCATTAGGAACAAGATTTTTTCCTTTGCAACATGAGCCCAGTTTCCTCATAGGATTTGGCAGGCAGTGCAGTACATTGGAAAGAACAGGAATTTCAAAGCCAGACAGAACCAAATGTAAATCCTAGCCATTGACTGGCTGTATAATCTTGGGGGATATTATTTAACTTGAAATTAATTTTTCTTATCTATAAAATAAAGACTCTAATATATATCTCACAGGACTGTTATAAGAATTAAATGAAATGAGTAGTGTAAATGGTTTGGCTCTAGAAACATACTAAACGCCACTTCCTTCCTTTTCAACCTAGTGTGCTCATTGAATTGTCCCATAATATTGCACAGAATGCATCAATAATGCAATTATTTCAATGAACACAGTTACATTTTTGTTTAAGCACTATAACTCTATAAGTAACATCTGCAGTGTTATTAACTTAGACAAATTGCTTAAATTGCTCTAATTATTACAGACAAATGTAAAGAAGAGCCTTTATTCACTTTTCCTTAGATTTTTCATTTTGCCCCCAATAAAGTACAAATATAAAACTATATTTAAAATTTAGTCTATAAATTAGGGACTTCCCTGGTGGCGCAGTGGTTAAGAATCCACCTGTCAATGCAGGGGACACGGGTTCGGTGGCGGGGAAGATCCCACATGCCGCAGAGCAACTAAGCCCGTGCGCCACAACTACTGAGCCTGTGCTCCAGAGCCCATGCTCCACAACAAGAGAAGCCACCTCAGTGAGAAGTCCACACACGGCAAAGAAGAGTAGCCCCTGCTGGCCACAGCTAGAGAAAGCCTGTGCACAGCAATGAAGACCCAACACAGCCAAAAGTAAATAAATTAATTAAAATTTTTAAAAATCTATAAATTAAC
Source organism: Orcinus orca (assembly GCF_937001465.1). Lineage (NCBI taxonomy): Eukaryota > Metazoa > Chordata > Mammalia > Artiodactyla > Delphinidae > Orcinus > Orcinus orca. The sequence continues at coordinate 51,725,631 of NC_064559.1, forward strand.
AAAGGCTTCTTGTAGTTTCAACCCTCAACAGTTGAAGTCTCTTTTCCCATGACTTAAGTGAATTGAGCTTTACCTTAGTTGACAGCAGTATGATGAAATGCTTAGTATATTTATTCCAGCCTTTTTCATTGAGGTAAAGTCTTTTAGCCAACATGACTTTATTTCTTTCAATTACCTATTTTTAGAAAGTACTAAAATTAGGAACCTAAAACATTAACAAACCATTGTAATTTATTAAACCCAAACCAATATCACACACCAATTTTTCACTGAATCATTAATTCAATAACAATTTCTTATTTAAATCATGAACTAGGGGCTTCCCTGGTGGCGCAGTGGTTGAGAGTCCGCCTGCCGATGCAGGGGACACGGGTTCGTATCCCAGTCCGGGAAGATCCCACATGCTGCAGAGCGGCTGGGCCCGTGAGCCATGGCCGCTGAGCCTGCGCATCCGGAGCCTGTGCTCCGCAATGGGAGAGGCCACAACAGTGAGAGGCCCACGTACCACAAAAAAACAAAAAACAAAACAAAACAAAAAAATCATGAACTAACTTGAATCATAAATTCATGTTTTCTAAAACTACTGAACTGGAACCAAATTGAACAAAGTATATAGCAGAGGTTCTCAATTTTATCTCAAAACCCCTTTATACTCTTAAAAATTATTGAGAACTCCGAAGAGCTTTTGTTTATATGGATTATATCTATTGTTATTTATTGCATTGGAAAACTGAAATTATTTAAAATATGTATTTGTTAATTCACTTAAACATTAATAAGCTCATTATATATTTAACATAGTTTTTCTGAAAAATAACTACATTTTCTAAAACAAAAAAAAATAGTGAAAAGTACACGCAGTTTCACATTTTTACAAATCTCTTTAATGTTTGCTTTAATAGAATAGAGCTGGATTTTCATTTGCTTTTGAATTCAATCTGTTGCAATATCCCATACCATGTAGCTTCAAGAAAAATCATATCAGAATGAGAATGAAAAAGGCAGAAGATAACTCAGTGTTACAGTGACACTAGTTTTCACCTCATGAAGGGTTTTATGGACCTTCAAGGAGGTCCATGGACCATACTTTGAGAACCACTGATATACTGAATCAATTATATAGTCATTCAGTGAATGAATGACTGTTCAAGACACTGTGCACATATCGGTGAACAAAGTTCTTATTTTCAGGGAGTTGACATTATAGCTGTTATTTCCTATTAGGGATGATCCAACACAAAGCCCCATTAATTCAAGGTATTCTTCTACAGAAATCTCTTACCACTGGTCAGTTAGTTCTCTACTGTTTGAATACTTCTAGAGTGAGGGAACTCACTTGTCATCTTTTTTTCTCCTACTGAACATGCTAGCTCCCAGATTTGTTTCTTTTTTCTTTTAAACTGAGGTATAGTTGATGTACAATATTATATAAGTTTCAGGTGTACAACATAGTGACAGTTTTTAAAGGTTATATTCCACTTATAGTTATTATAAAATATTGGCTATATTCTCTGTACTGTACAATGTATCCTTGTAGCTTATTTATTTTATACATAGTAGTTTGTACCTCAATCCTCTACTCTATCTTGCCCCGCCCCCTTCCCCTCTCCCCACTGGTAACTACTAGTTCGTTTTCTGTATCTGTGAGTCTGTTTCTTTTCCAGGTTTGTTTCTTATGTTATATATTTACTTTCACAGTTGTTTTCTCTGGACATGTCAATGTCCCTTTTAAAGTTCTGCATCAGAATGGAACATCTGTGTCGTAGATGAGGTCTGACTATTAAAGAGGAAAATGGTATAAAAATTTGAATCTGTTGAGGGTCATAATTTATTGTTAATATTATAATTTCCAGATGTGAAATTAGGCAACCAACCAGCAAACATTTTAGAAAAATAGAACACTGTATTGTGGGACATTACTACTTTCCTAAAGCATCACTATAATTGTCCACAGGCTGCCATATTTCAAGTCAGTTGTCATCTTGGGTACCAAGGTAATAGAACCAAAGCGAGTTATCAAGTGATCGTAATACAGTTACATTATGTAAAAAAAATAAGAACCACTTTCCCTAGTTTATTAGTGTATAATTAAAGTTGAAAGTTTTAACATGTTCACAAACAACAGAAATAGAATTCTGGCTCATACTCATAGGTTCTGGTGGAAAAAAGAGCCCTTAATTGGACAATAGCCAGCTATCCAATAGAGAATAAACAAAAGAAAACAATGTAACTTTTCCTTTTCAAGGCCCATAATAGAATAGCTGCATTATTCATCAATTAAATATACATCTTTGGGCTTCCCTGGTGGCGCAGTGGTTGAGAGTCCGCCTGCCGATGCAGGGGACACGGGTTCGTGCCCCGGTCTGGGAAGATGCCACATGCTGTGGAGCGGCTGGGCCCGTGAGCCATGGCCACTGAGCCTGTGTGTCCGGAGCCTGTGCTCCGCAACGAGAGACACCGTAACAGTGAGAGGTCCGCGTACCGCAAAAAAAAAAAAAAATATATATATATATATATATATATATATATATATATACACATATACTTAATTTTTTAAAATTTTGTCTACACGGAAACAACCTAAATGTCCATAAGCAGATGAATGGATACAGAAGGTGTGGTACACACACACACACACACACACACACACACACACACACACACACACAGTGGAATATTACTCAGCCATTAAAAAGAACAAAATAATGCCATTTGCAGCAACATGGATGGACCTAGAGACCATGTGAAGTAAGTCAGACAGAGAAAGACAAACATCATATGACATCACTTACATGTGGAATCTAAAAAAAAAAGTACAAATGAACCTATTTACAAAACAGAAATAGAGTCAAAGATGTAGAAAACAAACATGGTTACCAAGGGGGAAAGAAGGGGTGGGAGGGACAAATTGGGGGATTGGGATTGACATATACACACTACTATATATAAAACAGATAATGAATAAGAACCTACTATATAGCACAGGAAACTCTACTCAGTACTCTGTAATGACCTATATGGGAACAGAATCTAAAAAAGAGTGGATATATGTATAACTGATTCACTTTGCTGTACAGCAGAAACTAATACAACATTGTAAACCAACTATATGCTAATAAAAAGTTAATTAAAAAAATTTAAAAAAATTTTTAAAGATATATATATATATATATACACACATACAATGAAATATTACTCAGCCATTAAAAAGAATGAAATAATGCCATTTGCAGCAACATGGATGGACCTAGAGATTATCATACTAAGTGAAGTAAGTCAGAAACAAAGACAAATACCACATGATATCACTTACATGTGGAATCTAAAACATGACAAAAATGAACATATCTACAAAACAAAAACAGACTCACAGATATAGAGAACAGACTTGTGGTTGCCAAAGGGTAAGGGGGGTCGGGGAGGGAATGATTGGGAGTTCGGGATTAGCAGATGCAAGCTATTATATATAGGACAAATAAACAACAAGGTCCTACTGTATAGCACAGGGAACTATATTCAATATCCTCTGATAAACCACAATGGAAAATATGAAAAACAATGTATATATATGTATAACTAAGTCACTTTGCTGTACAGCAGATATTAAACACAACATTGTAAATCAACTGTACTTCAATAAAAATTTAAAAATAAAATAAAATTTTGGGAACTTCCCTGGTGGCGCAGTGGTAAAGAATCCGCCTGCCAATGGAGGAGACATGGGTTCAAGCCCTGGTCCGGGAAGACCCCACATGCTGCAAAGCAATTAAGCCCATGCACCACAACTACTGAAGCCTATGCACTCTAGGGTCCGCATGATGCAACTACTGAGCCCACGTGCTGCAACTACTGAAGCCCACACACCTAGAGCCCATGCTCCACTACAAGAGAAACCACCACAATGAGAAGCCCGCACACTGCAACAAAGAGTAGCCCCCGCTCACTGCAACTAGAGAAAGCCCACATGCAGCAATGAAGACCCAATGCAACCAAAAAAAAAAGTAAAAAAAAAATTAAAATAAATAAATAAAAATTTTGTCTAGATTATTGAAACTGTAAAATGAAACTTTATCCAGCCAAAAAATAAGTTACGATTTCAGATGAACCAACCTTTACGGACAATTCATATGTGGCTGAGCTCCAGATATCTCTTTCTGCCATTAACTGTTCAATATCACTCTCCATCCTTCCTCTTTGTAACGTATATAAGTCATGATATTCTTCTACAATTCTAAAAGAAAAATTTAAAAACAGCTATATAAATACATATTTAAAAAATAATTTTGTTCTAAAGTAGGCAGTTTGTGCCTTTAAAACTCATCACAAGGTAATTATGGTATAACTTCTGGATATATTAGTAACACTAATATACAATGAAATAGAAGAAAAAATACTCACATTTCATGAATAAATCTTACAAAGGTCCTAAAGTAAAATGTTCAATGTATTGTTCCCTGCTCTAAACACTTTTCATCATATTCTTCTTGATTCACTAGAATTTTCACACCATGGTACTCCAGTGGTATAACAACACTATATCTAATGAAAAATTCTGAATACAAGTAGTAGTAATATAGCTGTTTTTCTTTTTTTTTTCTCACAGAATTTAGGATTCTTTATTAAGAAGAGACAAGCGCACAAAGCCCAATAATTGTGAGCTACATTTTAAAATTATATATAATTAGTATAAGATTTAAAGAAATTCTCCACCAATCAACCAAAAGCTTAAGTATAATTAAGTACATTTTTCTTAAATCTTTTTTCTTCTTGTTTACCAGAACATACCTTTTCCTTCTAACTTACACTGAAGCTTCTTTTAGAATTAAAATCCCTTCTGAGGTTAAATACAAACACAGAAGTTAGAAAGTGACTGGTAGCCTTTCACAAACCTTTCGAAAACACTTCCTCCTAAGGAACATTAATTTTTCTGTAAGAATAAAAGGTCAGTGACACAAAATTCTTCTAATTTTGTTGAAAGCCATTAATCGCCAACATCAGTTCCTAAAGCCTCCTTCTATTTGGAGGCATCCACTTGTTCAAACTGAGAAAAAATTAATCACTGTAGGTGGCACACAGATGAATGTACATATAAAAATTCAACAAGCAATAACCTTAAGAGTTATGCACTTTACTATCTAAAAGACCTCAATTTTAAAAAGGGAATTAATGACCCTTATTTATCTTTTTTTAAAATATCTTTATTGGAGTGTAATTGCTTTACAATGTTAGTTTCTGCTGTACAACAAACTAAATCAGCTATATGTATACATATATCCCCATATCCCCTCCCTCTTGAGCCTCCCTCCCACCCTCCCTATCCCACCCCTCTAGGTTGTCACAAAGCATCAAGCTGATCTCCCTGTGCTATGCAGCAGCTTCCCACTAGCCACCCATTTTACATTTGGTAGTGTATATGTGAATGAGTCTTATTTATAACAGTCAAAGAAAAAATTCAGAAACAACCTTAATGTCCAACAACAAGGGACTGGCCAAATAAAATATATAATGCAGCTCTATGATGAAAATACTCTGTAGCTAATTAAAGATCATGTTCTTAGGACTTCCCTGGTGGCGCAGTGGTTAAGAATCTGCCTACCAATGCAGGGAACATGGGTTCGAGCCCTGGTCCAGGAAGATCCCACATGCCACGGAGCAACTAAGCCCATGAGCCACAACTACTGAAGCCTGCACTCCTAGAGCCCATTCTCCACAACAAGAAAAGCCACCGCAGTGAGAAGCCTGCGCATCTCAACAAAGAGTAGCCCCGGCTCACCGCAACTAGAGAAAGCCCGTGCGCAGCAATGAAGACCCAACGCAGCCAAAAATAATTAATTAATTAATTTAAAAAATAAATAAAAAATAAAGGTCATGTTCTTAATACTCTGGTACATAGGAAAAATTTTTGTGTACAACATAAAACAAGAAAACCCAAATGACAATAGTACATATTCAGTTTATATCATTTTTATAAAAAATATATAGAAAAAAGAAAAATATATTGAAATATTAATAGTAGTTAACTTTAAGAGAATTGTGAATGTTTTTAATTTTCTTATTTATGTGTTTCTGTATTTTCCAAATTTTCAACAAAATAATTAGTCACTATAAGAAAAAAATATTACCTACAATATCTAATCACACACACACAAAATGAACCATCCTACTTCAGAACCATCAATGTTTAAAGAAAATGAGATTTTTTTTTCTCTCTTTTCTTCCCCTTCTCTCTGATTTTAGATGTTTTGTTCTGATAATCGACATTAGCACAAAAGAAATTCTAATGTATTTATTTTTTAAAGATTTATTTTTTTTAATTTTTTTATTTTATTTTATTTTTAGCTGCATCGGGTCTCAGTTGTGGCACATGGGATCTTCATTGTCGCGTGTGGGATCTTCATTGAGGTATGCAGGATCTTTAGTTGTGGCATGCAGCATCTAGTTCCCTCACTAGGGATTGAACTCAGGTCCCCTGCATTGGGAGAGTGGAGTCTTAACCACTGGACCACCAGGGAAGTCCCGAAATTGTGATTTTTTTAAATTTATTTTTGCTTGTCTGTGTTTTCTAATTTTCTTATAAGGCACATGTACTGCTTCTATGATAATATAATAATATTTTAAATCAACTAAATAAAAATTAAATGCAATCATATATATCTTTTGATACATACCCAAGAGCTTCCTAGTAATCAGAACTCTAACAGAAAACGAAATAGAATATGAAAATGAAATAGAATAGAGGTTAGCAAACTACAGCCTGTGGGTCAAATCTGGCCCACCACTTGTTTTTATATAGCACATGAGCTAAGAATTTTACTTTTTTTATTTTTTATATATTTGATTTATATTTTTAATGGTTAAAAAACAATAGGAGAATAATATTCTGTAACACAAGGAAATATTATAAATTCAGATTTCAGTGTCAATAAATAAAGTTTTATTGGAACACAATCATGTTCTGGTATTGTCCTTGGCTGCTTTTGCACTACAGTGGCACACATTACAAAGGAACAGTTGCTTGAGTAGTTGCATCAGAAACCATATCTCACCATCTGGCCCTTTACAGAAAAAGTCTGCTAACCCCTGAAATAGAATAAAAACATTAGGACCACAGCAGAGTCACTAAAATCTAAAAAAGAACTACACTCACACTACTAACTAGGAAAATGCAAACAAAAACCAGGTACCTTTCATATCTATCAGACTAATAAAAGATATGAGCAAAAGGGAAATCTCATACACTGATTAGAGGATATACTGGTACAACCACTTTGTGGAGTATCTGGTAACATCCAGCAAGACAAGGCTATGCATATCCTATGACCCGGTAATTCCACTTCTAGGTTTACCCCCCTGGAAAATTCGCACACAAGGAGACACAAGATGTGTATTACAACAGTGTGTGGAAGAGTTAATATATACAATGAACTTTAACATATATTAACTCCTTTAAGCACTGTTGTAATTCAAAAAACTTCAAATGCTTCTAAACATTTTTATTTCTTGAAATAAGGTGTGAAGCAAGTATGAAATAATGGCTAACATTCGGTAACTCACCTGGCATTCTTTTCAGCGTCTAAAAGAGCTTGTGCCAAAGCTCTGTGGGCCTTCTCTGCTTCCTTTGTTAATTTCATATCATGTGCCTGAACCAAACACAGCTCCCTGAAATAAAGGAAGCAAATTTTGTATTCATAGTTGAAGATTTTGAAAACGTTTCTACCTAGGAAATCAGATTTATACTCAGGAATCTTCTCAGTTATCATGTGCACATCTCTTCCTAGTTTTTCTACCTTATAAACCAAATCAAGAAATCTAGTGTTCATTCAGGTGGACTCTTACCAGGTTTGGCAATGGAATCAGACTGGCTAGAAAAGGCAGAAAGAAGATGGGGAGGATTCTCTAGAATGGAGTGAAGGCAGATGCTGGCAGGCAAGGCCTTAAGGCTGCTCTGTCCTACCCTCTGACATGTCTATCCTATCCTCTTCATTCTTGTCACTAATCATCTGGCCACAAGGTTGGTTGATCACTAAATGTGATTGCTATTATATATAATGCTTATTCTCTTTGGGATTTGAACCTTAACATCCATAATCATGGTGCTGCTCTGTAAACCAAGCTAAGATAAGCATCTCTATTTTGGAAGGAAGAACAAGAGTCTTTTCCCTATCAAACATACAACAGACCCCTAGTTTTGTGTTAACCTGTGTAACCCATGTCTCTACAGTTATATCCAGGTCTTTCTGTTCTCTTGCAAAACACGAAAAGAGAATCAGAGAGTCCTCACCTTTAATCATTCTACTTTCCCTGAGTATTTTTTACTCTCTTTAGAGACAGGGCTTTGATAAGCACAGTTTTTACCTGATCAGTTCCTCAATAACATTATTAAAATTGTACAGTTCTTCTAAAATGCGCTGGTCCATCACTCGCTGAGTTACCATGTCTTTGTAGAAGTCAGTCATATGCCAGGCAATTTGATCAAGCATTTGTACATACCGCTCTCTGTATGAGAAAGAAGGAAAACAAGACATCATGCAGAAGAAAAGGAAACACAAGCCAGAAAATATGTGAGAGAGAAAGTAATGTTAGGGAAAGAAATAGCGAACAGATACTCACAAAAGATATGTGGGGAGAAAAAGACAGAAAAAGAAAAGGATCTAGGCTGTGAATTCCTGCCATGCTCATGAATGAATGCGCATTCCAAGTGAATGAACTGTGGAGAATTTTAATCAGAGTCATAAATATTTGGAATATAATGTCTGAGATGTAAAACAAAATAAGGACTTTTTTTATTTCTTCTTCTAAATTATAAACTCTATCAGGATAAAAACTATGTCTTATGTATTTACAAATTTACAACATCTAACAGAGTGCCTTGAATATAGTGGAATTTTTCTAAATAGTTTTTTTTGTAAATAGTTGAATTCATGAATAAAACCACTTTCTCAAACTGACCCAAATGTAAAAAGACACCAACTGTTTAAAAATAAACAAAGACAAAGAAGTCTTTAAGTGCTAAGAAGTAATTTCTCTTGCTTCTGAATAAAACCAAACAAAATATTTGGAAATGATCACAGATGATAAATTATAAATACTATAACTAAGCAGTCTTCATTTATTTTAAAAGTGATCTAGGTATTGTATTCTAAGCCTGAGACCCTAGAATTTTAATATCTTTGAGTTGAAATAATCATTTAGCTTGATCTCTCACCCACTGACAGAAAGAATTATCCAGCCCTTGCTTAAACACTTAAAGTGACAGGGAGTTTATCAGCTCAATGTGCAGCTCATACATTGGGACGTATCAATTTTTAAAACACCTTCTTTAAGACCCTCCCTCATGGCAATATAGAGACAAAATATTCTGAAGGGCCCTCCCATTACAACAAAACTATATCCATGAGAAAGCATACTTCTTGAAGCATTACTGGGCTCACAGAAAGAAATAGAAGTCTCTAGGGATGAAAAAACAACAACAAACTAAATACGGTAAGCTAACAATGGAGTGTGAAGTGGTAACCAGTATTCACTAGGAAAACCCAAGGTCAGAGGTGGCCCAGTAAAAATACCAACATTGGGTCCCAGAGGCTAAGTCTTGGGCTTTCTTCAAAGTGGGCAACCTGGGAGTAGGGCTATTGGATGGAGCCAGGATTCCAGAAAAGAAAAAATACAAATCATCTCTTCAGGAAGCATCCATGATTTATACCCTGAGGATTTCATGATTAAGATTAGCCAAATATTAGTCACACAAGCAAAGACTGGAAAATACTCATGTAAATAAACCATCATGAATGAGACGCAGAAGAAACAACACACAGTAGATTTAGATACCAATGGTCTTCATATATTAGAATTATCAGATTTAGAATACAATACTATGTATGAAATGTCTGAGAAATAAAAGATGGAATTTAAACATGAATAAGCAACAAAAAACTTATCAAATATGATGAGACAGATATGGACACAAACCAACAGAACTCTCAAGGGAAAAATGTAATTATCAAACTGTAAAACTCAATAGATGAGTTACAGCAGAATAGATGTAGCTAAAGAGAGTATTAATGTCCTGGAAAAAATACCCAGAATGCAGCACAGAGACAAGGAGGTGGAAATTATGAAATAGAGATAAAGAGACGAAGAGCATAGAATGAGAAGATCTAATATAAGTCTAATCAGAGTTCCAGAAAGAGAAAACAGAGAGAATAGAGAACAGACATTCATCAAAGAGATCATCACTGGTACTTCTCCAAAACTTATGAAGGACATTAATTTATACATAGGATTGTGGTACAGATATAGGTGCAAGAAATAAAAAAAGAAATCCAGAGGAACCAAATACACTCTCCTTCCTAAAATAACAATGACAACAACAAAAAAAGACACAGTATGTGAAACAATTTTTGAGACACTGGGTATCAAGCAATGAAAGAAAGTGATTCCTGAGACACCAGAAATAAATAAGGTAAGCACTATGATTGCTCCAACTTGCTGGCCTGAGAGAGTTTTCAGGCCATGCAATAAGGAGATGGAACCCATGAGGACCCCACTGGACTCCCTAATTTAAGGAGACAGAGCTAAGAGTCTAGAAAGATGAAAGTGGCTAGAGTTCAGAGGACAAGCTACCAGGGAGAAAAGAGCTGCACAGAGAGGTCTGGAGGTCTACAGAGGGTCCCCCTCAAGTATTCAGCTAAGTAATGATCAGGGCATAAATGTGAAGAAACTTTCTGAGACCAGGGAAAGAACCATCTGAAAGGATCAAAGGTAAGAGTGCCTGGCACTCACACATGGCTCAAAATCATGCCTGTTCCACCTAGCCAAACTGGAAAAATTCATGATTCATGGGGCAGTGGATAGAATACAAAGAAAAGTCTAGTCTCAGTATTCAGGAATAATTAGCCCTAAATTGAGCACTGTTCTGGTCCTGCCCAAAGGTCCCAAAAGGTCAAACTGTTTTCAAGTAACAGTTGTGTCCCAGAATAAAGCTCAAGAATATTTTTAAGAGTACAAAAATACATAGTATCCAATAAGGTAAAATTCACAATGTCTGCCGTTCAATCAAAATTACCAAGCATGCAAAGAAGTAGGAAAACACAACCATGAAGTGAAAAATCAATCAATCAAAACTGACCCAGAAATGGCATAAGTGTTAGAATTAACAGATAAGGACATTAAAAGTTATCATAACTATTTTCCATATGTTCAAAAAGTTAAGGAGCATAACTGATTCACTTTATTATAAAGCAGAAACTAACACACCATTGTAAAGCAATTATACTCTAATAAAGATGTAAAAAAAAAAAAAAAGTTAAGGAGACATGGATAGTATTTTTTAAAAGACCCTAACTGAGCTTCTAGAAATGAAAACTACAGTGTCTCAGATGAAAATACCACTGGGTGGGATTAAAAGCAGATTAGATACTGCAGAAGAAAAGATTAGTGAAATTGAAGATACAGCAATAGAAGCTATCCAAAATGAACAGTAAAAGAGAAAAAAATAAAGATTTCAAAACATCAGTGACCTGTGGGATAATTTCATTATTAGTGGCCTAATATATGTGTAAATAGACTCCCCTGAAGAGGGGGAGGGCAGAAAAAATACTTGAAGAAAAATGAGCCAAAAAATTTCCATATTTGATGAAAAATATAAATTCACAGATCCAAAAATCTCAATGAATACCGAGCATAAGAAACATGAAGAAAACTACACCAAAACACATCATAGTCAAATTGTTCCAAAGCATATCATTGTTCCAAAGCAATGATATTCTGGCATTAAATGCCCAGAATTTAATGAATTCCACAAAATAATGGTCAGGAAATTTTTCATCAGATTAAAATTCAAGTGAGAGTAAAGAAACCAGTCTGGAAAGACCACATAACATATTACCTCAACTGTATGATGTTCTAGAAAAAAGAAAAAGGATAGAGACAGTAAAAAGACCAGTGGTGGGGCTTCCCTGGTGGCGCAGTGGTTGAGAGTTCGCCTGCCGATGCAGGGGACACGGGTTCGTGCCCCGGTCTGGGAAGATCCCACATGCCACGGAGCGACTGGGCCCGTGAGCCATGGCCGCAGAGCCTGCGTGTCCAGAGCCTGCGCTCCGCAACGGGAGAAGCCACAACAGTGAGAGGCCCACATACCACAAAAAAAAAAAAAAAAAAGACCAGTGGTTACTGAGGGTTCAGGGTGAGGGGGGATGGGAAGGGAGGAGGGATAAATAGGTGATGCACAAGGGTTTTTAGGACCATGAAACTATTCTGTATGATACTGTAATGTTGTGATACCGACTGATACCATATTTTGAAATCAACATGGACAAATTAGTGTGCTTTCCATGTGTAGTATATTTCAGTAAGAAAACCTGAAAGAACTGGGGATGTTTAGCTTAACAGAATGCATAAGAGGAAGAAAAAATGCCTGTTTTCAAATATTTAAAGAGATATAAGATGAAAGGAAGAATGGACTTCTTTTGAGGATTTTTAGAGTACAAAATTAGGATTAGCAGGTAGAAATTATAGGAAGGTAGATAACACTTACATAAAAGAGGTGTTTAAATTTTTTCTTATGTGAAATTTGATACACAAATTAATATCGGCAATGTAAATGAGGAATCACAATGATGAGATGACTACTAAGGAACACTTCGTAATTTTTATTAAGATATAATTTACATGCCATAAAATTCACCCTTTAAAAGTGTATGATAATGTGTTTAGTATATTCACAAAGTTGTGAAACCCTCAACCTCTCTAATTCTGGAGTATTTTCATCATCCTCAAATACCTCTTAACGGTACCCGTTAGCAGTCACTCTCCATTCTTCTTTCTCTCATTTCCTGGCAACTGCTAATCTACTTTCTGTCTAGATTTGCCCGTTCTGGACATTTAATACAAATGCAGTCATACACTATGTGGTCTTTTGTGACTAGCTTCTTTCACTTAGCATAATGTTTTCAAGGTTCATCCATGGTAAATCATGTATCAGTACTTCATTCCTTTCTATGGTTGAAAAATATGCATTTGTCAAAACCCATAGAACTGTGTAACAAAAGAATAAACCTTAATGTAAACTATGAACTTCAGTCAATAATACTGATATATTGTTTCATTACTTATAACAAATATACTACATTAACACAAGATGTTAACAATGAGAGAAACTGTATACAGAGGACAGAGGGGTATAGGGACACTCTCTGTATTATCTGTTCAGTTCTTCTGTAGATCTAAAACTATGTTTTTTATAAATTTATTTTATTTATTTTTGGCTGCGTTGGGTCTTCATTGCTGCACGCGGGCTTTCTCTAGTTGCGGCGAGCGGGGGCTACTCTTGGTTGCGGTGCATGGGCTCCTCATTATGGTGGCGTCTCTTGTTGAGGAGCACGGGCTCTAGGTGTGCAGGCTTCAGTAGTTGTGGCGCATGGGCTTAGCTGCTCCATGGCATGTGGGATATTCCCGGACCAGGGCTCAAACCCGTGTTCCCTGCATTGGCAGGTGGATTCTTAACCACTGCACCACCAGGGAAGTCCTAAAACTATTTTTTTTTAAACTTTTTATTTTTTAAAAGAAAGTAAGGTGAACACATTTTTAAAAAAATGAATAGGTAAGTAACAAGCTGGGCGAAAATATTAAGTATAGTCAATCCTTGAACACTGCAGGGGTTGGGGTGCCCACTCCACTGCAGTTAAAAATCTGTGGACAGTCATCCCTTGGTATCTGTGGGGGATTGGTTCCAGGATCCACTGTGGACACCAAAATCCAACGATGCTCAAGTCCCATAGTCAGCCCTCTGTATCTAAGGTTTCAAATCCACAGATTTAACCAACCATGGATCATGTAGTACTGTATTTATTAGAAAAAAAAAAAATCCATGCTTAAGTAGGCCCATGCAGTTTAAACTCACATTGTTCAAGGGTCAAATGTATGTATGTTTTAAAATACATTAAAATATATGTAAATATAAAATAAAATTATATATATAACAGAAGACTAGTTTCTAAGATGTATAAAGAACTCCTAAAGCTCAATAATAAAAAGACAAACAACCTGATTTAAAACTAGGCAAAAGATTTGAACAGACATTTCACGAAAAGAATATATGGTCAAGAAGCTCATGAAAAAGTGTTCAACATCAAAAGTTGGCAGGGAGGGACTTCTCTGATGGTCCAGTGGTAAAGAATCCGCCTTGCAATGCAGGGGAGGTGGGTTCGATCCCTGGTCAGGGAACTAAGATGCCATATGCCATGGGGCAACTAAGCCTGTGTGCCACAACTACTGAGCTTGCGTGCCTCAACTAGAGAGCCTGCATGCCACACATTACAGAGTCCATGCGTTCTAGAACTCGCGCCACAACTAAAGAGCCCACCCGCCCTGGAGCCTGCACACCACAACTAAAGAAGAGGAGAAAAAAAAACCCGCACGTCACAACTAGAGAGAAGCCCGCGCATCACAACAAAGAGCCCACGTGCTGCAACAAAAGATCCACATGCCTCAACAAAAAGATCCCACGTGCTGCAACTAAGACCTGACACAGCCAAAAATAAATAAATCTTAAAAGAAAAAAAAAAGAGTTGGCAGGGAAATGTAGGTTAAAAGCATAATAACATACTATTATACATCCACCATAATGTCCAAAATTAAAAAGAACTACATAACTAAATGTTGGCAAAAATATGGAGCAACCAGAACTCTCACACACTGTTAGCAGGAGTATATAATGGTATATACTGTATATAATGGTACAAACACTTTAGGGAAAAGTATGATTATCCTCCTGCATGCCGTGAGGCATGGCCAATAAATAAATAAATAGTTAAACTTACTTTATCATGTTTTGTACAACATGGGGAATATAGCCAATATTTTTGAATAAGTGTAAATGGAAAGTAATCTTTAAAATTTGTGTAAAAATAAACAATTTTTGAAAAAAATTTAAAAAAACAAACTTATGAACTAGCAATCCCATTTCTACATATTTACCCAAGAAATGAAAGCACATGTTCACAGAAAGATTCTTACAAGAATGTTCACAGTAGCTTTATTCATAATAGCCCCAAACTGGAAACAGTGCCCATCAATAGGAAAACAGATAAACTGCGTTTTGTTCCATTCATACAATGGAATACCACTCAGCAATAAAAAAGAACAAACTGCCCATACATGCACAATGTGGATGAATTTCAAAAACATGCTATGTGAAAGAAGCCTTACATAAAAGAGTATATACTGTATGATCCCATTTGTATGAAGTTCCTAAATAGGCAAAACTAATCTAAGATTCAAAGAAGTCAGAACTTCTGGAGAAGGAGGGGTGGGCATTTCCAGGGAAAGAGCATTAAGGAACTTTGTGAGGTGGCCGTTATACCCTATATCTTGATAAGCGTTTGGGTTATTTAAGTGTATGTATCTGTCAAAAGTCAACAAATGCAGACAAGATTTGTTCATTTTATTATATGTAAATTTTACTTAAAAAGGAAAAAAAGGCAAATAAATAATGAACTCTGATTAATGACAGACACGCTGAAGTATCTGAGGGAAATACACTGATGTCTGCATTTTATTTTGAAGTACATGAAGTTGGTGGATAAACAGAAGTATGGCTAGATGGATAGACAAGCAATACAGTGAGAACAGTATAATGTTAACGGCAGAATCTAGATATATGTGTGCTTACAGTAAAATTCTTTCAAATTTTATATGGGTATTTGGAAATTCCCTTAATAAAATATTGGAAAAAATGAAAATAACAATAACTGAAAAATGTCAGATGCCTGCATCCAAAGATATTTATAGTGTCAACCAAAAATAATTACTGCAGTAGCCCTATTTCTGTGTAATCTGAGTCTTATTCAGCTTATAACCAATCTGTCATTCTTCCCTCTATAAAAAATGGTTATTATGAACCTCTGTTTCATATGAAACCCTCCTTCTACAGTAACAGGCCTAAGAGACAGTCGCATGAAAAGCAGAGACACACACAAGCTGATCAGAAAGACACAGAGCAGGGACTTCCCTAGTGGTGCAGTGGATAAGAATCTGCCTGCCAATGCAGGGGACATGTGTTCAATCCCTGGTCCAGGAAGATCCCACATGCCATGGAGCAACTAAGCCCATGTGCCACAACTACTGAGCCTGCGCTCTAGAGCATGAGAGTCACAACTACTGAAGCCTGCGTGCCTAGAGCCCGTGCTCTGCAACAAGAGAAGCCACTGCAATGAAAAGTCTGTGCACCACAACAAAGAGTAGCCCCTGCTCTCCTCAACTAGAGAAAGCCTGGGCACAGCAACAAAGACCCAATGCAGCCAGAAAAAAAAAAAAAAAGACAGAGCAGAAAACTATAGTGACAAGCAAATGGGGCTGATATAGAGTATTTCCAGGGCATGCATGGTGTTACCATTTATTGGGGACAGCTACTGGATCCTCACAACAATCCTGTGAAACAGGGAGGACTTTAGAAGATACCAGGCTCAGGACAACAGAAGTCTTCCTCATTGAAGGTAGGCCCTAGACCTTCAAAGAGCTCCTAACACAACAAAATGCCGGACGATAGATCATTCTGGACCTACTGAATGTTTCACCATTTCACAAACACATCATGAATGTTTGCAGCAACCACCCTGAAACCTCATTGCTTATCCCCACGTACTGGGTATTCTTAAACTCCAACTCTACCCCATTCTAAAACCTTAGCTTTGAAACCCTATTCTGATCCTAACTCTGGCACTTTAGAGTTAGCATTTTTGTCTCCCTAGTGTCTGGCTCAATTTTTCTTAAAGAAATTTGGCTTTGACTTGCCTGCCTATCTCTTTCTGTCTAGACTTCCTGGAATAGGGCCCCACCCTATTTTGGCCCCTAGAAGCTAACTCCTGAAATCAGCTGGAAGAGTCCCACTCACACCAATTCCTCATTAAAGGAAGGTTTGGATACACAGTTAGTTATCTACTTCCTCTGCAATGATTCCTCATCTATCTCTCCTGGCTTTGTTCTTAGAGTGACAACTGAGCCTTTAGTTGCCCCTATCCTCATTCTAATTGGGCATTCTGAAGCTCTTGATGGTGTTCCAACAACTTACCCCTTAGTATCTATTCTTGACCAGTCTCCTATTAATGGCTTTGCTCCTAGTTTCTCAGCACTGTCAGATAGGCAGACTCTGTTTCCACAAATCAGATAGTGGCTAATAGGGCAAGTTCATATTATTAATTCCCATTCAGGAGAAACAGATATTCAGAGAAATCTAGTAATTTGCCTATGGTTTCATGGCAAGGAAGCTACAGATGTGTAATTTGAACCCAGTATTCTAATTCTACTATTCCTTTCTGCTTTTGGAAAGTGCCATAGTCATAAGGAAAAGAATTATAGTAATAATAGTTATCATCATCATCTATAATAATTATTGTATTGAGCACCTACTTCTGTGCTTGCATTATTCTATGAAGCATCTTAATGCCTGACACAGAGTAGAAACTCAGTAAATATCATTTAAGAATGGAAAATTTTCACATAGTGGGACTTCCCTGGTGGCATAGTGGTTAAGAATCCACCTGTCAATGCAGGGGACGTGGGTTCGACCCCTGGTCCAGGAAGATGTCACATGCCACCGAGCAGCTAAGCCCGTGCGCCACAACTACTGAGCCTGTGCTCTAGAGCCCACGAGCCACAACTACTGAGCCCACGTGCCACAACTACTGAAGCCTGTGTGCCTAGAGCCCGTGCTCCACAACAAGGGAAGCCACCGCAGTGAGAAGCCCACACACCACAATGACGAGTAGGCCCCGCTCACCACAACTAGAGAAAAAGCCCGTGCATAGCAATGAAGACCCGATGCAGCCAAAAATTAACTAAGTAATTAATTTTTTTTAAAAAAGAAAAATGTTTACATAGTTATTGTCTTCATTTACAAATAAGCAAACTAAGGGGTAGACTTTTACCAAGGTCACACACCTAGATGAAGATTTAAAATCAGACTGGTCTGTCTCCAGAATCTATACTGTTTCTACTTTTCCATGTAGCACTTCACTCCCAATCATAAAAGAATATGGTGCCAAACATCCCAACAGAAATCACCTTAAGGAAGTTCTCAACTAATATATTTTTACTATAGAAAATATAATAGAAATGCACTTAGGTCCCTTATTATCAATAGAGAAATTACTTTTGTGATTTTCTTTTTTTTTTTTTTTTTTTGCTGTATGTGGGCCTCTCACTGTTGTGGCCTCTCCCTTTGCGGAGCACAGGCTCCGGACGCGCAGGCTCAGTGGCCATGGCTCACGGGCCCAGCCGCTCCGCAGCATGTGGGATCCTCCCGGACTGGGACACGAACCCGTGTCCCCTGCATTGGCAGGCGGACTCTCAACCACTGCGCCACCAGGGAAGCCCTGTGATTTTCTTAAAAGCAGATATAAATATAATTCTAATATAAAATTCAGGAGGAAACTGGGGTACTCCAATAACAGCTCTAACCTGATTTTGGATAGTAGTTCTCCTCTATCTGCACAGTCCACACTGACTTGTCGAATAAGTTCATGAAATACTATATTATAAATGGTCTGTTCCTTCTTCAATATATGAAATAGTTTGTGCATCTGGCAAAAGATAAGTAAGATAATCAGTATTTATTACAGTCTTGCCAGTAAAAAACATCTTAGGAGGTAAGCACTCAATGTGAATAAGTTTTAGAAACACCTTGATTAATTTGTTCACTTACATTTTCCTTTATAAACATATATAAAAAATGATATATTAAAAAAAAAATCTATGTCTAATCATGCACCTTTTTATATGATGCACTGAGAAAGTCACAATATCACCACTATGTTATACCTGCCAAAAATACAAAACCTGAATTGAATAAGTACACATCAGACAAACCAAAATTAAGGAACATTCTATAGATATTGAGGTCAAGAAAAACAAAGAACGGTTTCAGATTATAGCTGTCTAAAGGAACATGACAACTAAAAGCACTGTGTGATCCTAGGATTCCAAAATGGAGGGGAAAATAGCTATAAAAGCCATTACAGGGACAATTAATAAAATTTGAAACTTGAATATGAACTATATTAGATAATACTATCATATCAATGTTAAATTTCCTGATTTTGATAACTATATTATGGATATATGAGATTGTCCTTATTTATAGGAAACATACCCTAAAATGTTTGGTGATAAAGAGGCATGATGTTGCCAGCTTACTCTAAAATGGTTCAGAAAAAAACCATACACATAGAGATACACAGAGAGGGAAAGAGAATGACAAAGCCAATAGGGCACAGTGTAAACAATTACCAAACCTGGGTAAAGGTTACAGGAGTGCCTTATATTGACCTTGTCTATAAGTTTCAAATTCTATAAAAATAAAAACTTATAAAACAAAAGAGAAATAGCCCCATAAAGAAAAACATCTGTATCTATGTAAGACTGAAAGAGCTCTTTCATTAGGTGCAAAATAAAAATTATAAGTGATAAGAAAGCATGGTTTAATTGGCAATGTTTTTAGTGGTACATAAAATAATAAGGGTCTTATAATCAGTGGTGCCTTATATTCAATTAAATACAATAATAATGACTAAAAATTAATTATACAATGTTTACCACATGCCAAGCACTGTCCTAAGCAATCTACATTCATTATGTCATTTAATCTCTACAACAACCCTATGAGGTAAATAATATTATTATCTGTAATTTACAGATGAGGAAATCAAGGTACAAATACATTAAATGACCTGCCCAAGGTCGTCAGCTAATAAACGGCAGGGTCAGGAGTCCAATCCAGGCATTCTACCTCCAGAGTGCATGCTCTTAACCACTGGTTTACATTGATCTTTGTAATTACCTTGGTTGGCCCTGTATATGCCTGATTTTCCACACCAGCCCTCTCTAGCATAGCATCCATCACATCATTCAGCTGGACCACTTCTACTCTTTTATTAGGTTTCCTAAAAGATTAAGATGGCAGACATATATAATTAATGCTACAATAGGTCATGCTCAGATGGCAAAAGGAACATAATATGTATAAAGAAAATGTACATACTATGGAATATTAATGGTATTTTAAAGCGTTATACCTATATGTACAATACTAATCTAGTGGGATATCAATAATACAGTAAAACAAAATACAAAAACAAAACAAAACAAAAACCAACAAAAATGCAAATAGTATGATCCTCTTTTTCATAAAAGAAAATAATGTTCCACCTCCCAAAAAAACTCTATACCCCTATTGTGTAAGATTGTAAGAACACAGAAAAATGTGGAGTAATAAACACCAAGCTGCTAAGATCCGCTACTTCACAATATAAAAGAAAAGGGACAAGGGATAGATAAGAAAAGAAGCCTAAAAAAAAAAAAAAAAAGAAAAAAAAAGAAAAGAAGCTTATAGCAAAATGGAGAAACACTAATGGTTATATTTAGAATATAAAAGTATTTAAAATATGATCCAGCAATCCCACTTGAAATCAGGATCTTGAAGAGAGGGACTTCCCCGGATATCCAGGGGTTAAGAATCCATGCTTCCACTGCAGGGGGCACGGATTTGATCCCTGCAGGGGACTATGATACTGCATGCCGCATGGTGTGGCCAAAAGAAAAAAAAAAAAAAAAAGGATCTTGAAGAGACATTAACACTCCCAAGTTCACTGAAGCACTATTCACAACAGCCAAGATGTGGAAACAACCCTTGATCCATTGATGAATGGATAAAGGAAATGTGGTGTGTGTGTATACACATATATATATGTATACACACACACACATACATACATACATACATACTGGAATATTGTTCAGCCTTAAAAAAAGAAGGAAATTCTGCAATATGCAACAACATGAATGTCCCTAGAGGACATTATGCTAAGTGAAATAAGCCAGTCACAGAAAAACAAATACTGTGTGATTCCACTTACATGGGGTATCTAAAATAGTCAAACTCATAGAATCAGAAAGTGGAATGGTGGTTTGCAGGGGCTGAGGGGAGAAGGAAATGGAAAGCTGCTCATCAATGGGCATAATATTTCAGTTATGCAAGGTTCTACAGTTCTGCTGTACAATACTGTGCCTATAATTACAATATTGTATTGCACACTTAAAATTTTATTAAGAGGATAGATCTCATGTTAAGTATTCTTACCACAATAAAATAAAATTTAAAAACAAACCCAAAAAAAACCATTTAAAATGGTAAAAAAAAAAGTGTTTTTAGCACTTTGATATTATTATAAATATGTAAAAAAACAATATGCAGGGCTTCCCTGGTGGCGCAGTGGTTGAGAGTCCACCTGCCGATGCAGGGGACGTGGGTTTGTGCCCCCGTCCAGGAAGATCCCACATGCTGCGGAGCAGCTGGGCCCGTGAGCCATGGTCACTGGGCCTGCGCGTCCGGAGCCTGTGCTCCACAACAGGAGAGGCCACAACAGTGAGAGGTCCGCGTACCACAAAAAAAAAAAAAAAAAAAAAATCAATATGCAGTTGGACAAATGAAAACACTGATCAAATGATAGAATTGTAGGCAATTATTGTCTTGGCTTTCTGCAGTAATTTTAATATTTTTGTGTAATAAAGTACCAATAAAAAGAAGAATATGTGTATATAGTTATTCCTTCTTAGAAACACTCTCAAAAATAAACAATACTTACATGGATGGGAAGAGCAATAGTCTATTTTCACTATCTGTGAGGAGAGTAGTATATTTGCTGCAATAAATAAGACAGGTAAATATTATTGTAAGAAAACTGTCTGGCCTATTTATCACATAACAAGACATGAAAAACTTAAGACCTCACAGAATTGAGAAGCTTGGAGACAATCAGAAAGGTCCATCGTTTTACACACAAGAGGATACTTAAATAGCCTTAGACATCTACAGACACAGATATAATGATACTTATCACATTTTAAAAAATTTTAAGTAAAAGAGCTTTAATCACATTCCTCAGTGTATCACAATACAAAAATTTCTTTGATTAAGAAAAATGACATTTCAAAGGTGGAAGAATGTTTTAAGACCACTGAAGTCAACAAAGTTAAGTGACTAAACAGGTTATAAAATTAATAAGCAGAGCTGAAACTAGAAGCCAAGCTTCCTGATGCCCAGCATATTTATCTGTCCTCTGGAAGTACTTGCTTATACCTAAATGGGTATCACAATGAGAATCTCATGGTAATTCTTCAAATTCATTATTATTTATATATCTTTTTTCTTCCCCTAGTTAAAAAACACTTCCTTTGGTCTGCCCCCTACTGGAACACAGTTGGTTAATAAGGTCCACTTTCAGAATTTAGATTAGTGAAAAATATTCAGGGAATATAAAGACTCAAAAACGTTTCAAAAATGAGTATGTGAGAGGGACTAGAAGCAATGATACCCCAGGAGCAATGAGTACATCTAGCACCCAGATCTTGGTTTCTAAGAACGCTTCTACACTAAAAGGCAAACAGTACTCCGTGGAGAAGTGACTCATAGCTCACTCCAAAGCTGGAGCTGGGAAATACAAGATGAACCTGAAAATCTTATTGAGCCAGAAAATAAGAGAACATTCAAAGAATGATGGGGACATGCCTAAAGAACACAAGAGCCAGCTCAAAGGATCTGGCATTAGCAAAATCAGGAAAAATTTGAACATCAATGATAGCAAAGAATTATAACTCACTGAAAAAAACAGAAATCTATGAGTCTATATTGTAAAATGGCAACTAATATATACAAGAATGATGGAGCTAAAAAAGTCATCAAAAAGATCTATAAATAGTGGGTTACAAGGAAATACACACTAAAGTATTTGGTGGCAAAGGGTCATGAGGGACTCCAACTTACTCTTGAATAGTTTAAGTGTGTGTGTGTGTGTGTGTGTGTGTGTGTGTGTATTAAAGCAAATAAGGCAAAATGTAAACACTCAGTGAGTCAGGATAGAGGGTATACAGGAGTTCCCTGTCCCATTTTTGTAGCTTTTTTATAATTTTGAAATTATATAAGAATTAAAATGAGTTCCGTTTAGTTCCCTTTGGCAAAATATTGTTCTGAAACCCACCATCATAAGGAAATGCCATTTAACATACGTATTGGATAAGGTAAAAAGAGTGACAGCTTCTGAGTATTTTACTATAAAACCTAATCCAAAGTTCTAGTTTTTTAAACTATGAAACATTCAAGTGTTGTTTCAGAAAATAAAAGCAAGATCCCATTTTCAATCCCATTAGCAGAAATCAAAGAAAACTTGAAATGACTAGTCTGAAGTCTGGAGCTAAGCCCTAGAGTGTGCATTATAGATTCCAACTTAGAGGGCTACTTTCCTTTGTCATTGCTCAAAACCATTCCCAAAGAGGCACAGCAAGCGTTCAGAACAAAGATCTATTTTTTTTTTAATTCAAAATTAAACAGTAGGAAAAGACAGAGAACGATTTAATCTAAACTAAAATCTCAAACTCTCTTTTTAAATTGAAATATAACTGATCTACAATATTATGTTAGTTTTAGGTATACAGCAAAATGATTCAGTTATATATTTTTTCAGATTTTTTTCCATTATAGGTTATTACAAGATATTCAATATCTTGTAATAGCACAGTTCCCTGTGCTATACAGTAAATTCTTGTTGCTTCAAACTCTTTTAAGTAAGACTTTTTTCATTAGTTTTTGATACCTTTCTTAAATTGTATTAGGATGTAAGCCAGATGTTTACTCACTTCAGTGTAGATATTGCTTGGGAACATGAGTGAACTGCTCAGGTTCCTCTATGTCTGGGAAGTAGGAAACAGTTCAACTTGTCAGATATTCAGTATATACCACAGTACTCACTCATCATAACACTCCAAACCTGAAACTCCTGTATTTGACACAATATGAAATTCTTCAGGAATCAAAGTATCTGTTAGTTTCTTTGGCTTAAAAAGAAAGAAAGAACAACAAGAATGAAAACAAGCAGATGAAAAAAATTGAGTTTCACAAATCCTAATTTCTATACCAAAGGGATACTATTTATTAAGAGATTTTGATCAGAGAAATAACAATATTAGTAATATGGGTCATGGCAAGGAGTAATAAACTTTTAGCAGAGCACAAATTAAAAAATTAGCCAAGGGGTTTCCCTTGTGGCTCAGTGGTTAAGAATCCGCCTGCCAATGCAGGGGACGTGGGTTCGACCCCTGGTCCAGGAAGATGTCACATGCCACCGAGCAGCTAAGCCCGTGCGCCACAACTACTGAGCCTGTGCTCTAGAGCCCACAAGCCACAAATACTGAGCCCATGTGCCATGAAGACTGAAGCCCGCGCACCTAGAGTCCGTGCTCCACAACAAGAGAAGCTACCGCAATAAGAAGCCCATGCACCACAACAAAGAGTGGCCCCTGCTCACTGCAACTAGAGAAAGCCCACGCACAGCAACGAAGACCCAACGCAGCCAAAAATAAATGTTAAAAATAAATAAAATTAAAAATTAGCCATGAATTAAAGAACAATCTTGGTTTTAGTATTAATTACACAAAAATCTATTGACTTTAAAATTCAATAGGAATGTAAAATTTACCTTAGCAACAAGCCAAAAATAAGAATTCTACAATTCTTTTTTCTGCCTTTTTTAAAATTGAAGTACAGTTGATTTACAATGTTGTGTTACTTTCAAGAATTCTACAACTTTAAACTGTTGGTTTCTTTTAAAAAAAATCTAGTCTCCTACACTGTATTATCCAGATTAAAGTAAATAACTGTAGTTTGGAAAATGGCTTAAAATAAGATATGTTTGATCATCTCCCACTAAATGCCCTTTTCTAGAAATAATTAGAAAGTGCTATGAAAACATAAACAATGCAGGTTGTTATAGTATGACATGGCTTTATATTTGGGGGAAATTTTTTTTTTAAGTAGAGAGAGGGAGAGAAAATTATTTGTCAAATACTTTATTTACCTTATGAGGCACAAGGACACCATCACGTGACTGTAATGAACGGTCCATTTGTGGGGGACAAACTGTGCTCTCCCTAGTCTCTCCTTTAACATATTTAACATCGTACAGAAAAGAAATATCCCTAAAAGATAAGAAAAATATATTTACAAAATAAATTTTGTCTGGCTACTGGATAAGAGTGGGTAAAGTCCACACACATCCTTCTAGTGGATACAAAGGGACACAAAACTGGTCTCCTTACCTCATACTTTACTAAGAAGGCTGAGGCATTAGGGTTTTCCCCCCCGCACTCTTCCTCTTCTCCAGGTCAAATTTCTCATTCGCCTTTCCTTCAGCCTCATGTTAAGATATATTCTCTTCCCCAGGATTATTTCCTCCACTTAAGTCCTTCATTTCATCTTTGCCCACATCCTTGGGGACCTCATTCCATCAATCCTAATTTCTGTGTATTTCCTTCTCTCTTGGAACATTCCCCCTGGTCTATAACTCAAGTCTTCTCCCCTTCTAAAAATCTTCCCTTGACCATACATTGTTGTCAAGTTACCTTGATCTATCTATCTCTCACTTTCTGCTAAACATCAGACTTCTTAAAATTTCCCTGCAGTTGGGAAATCATTCTCCAGAAAGCTGAGGATGACTTTCTACAGCTAAGTCATCAGTTCTCATCTTCCACTATTTTCCTGGAATATTTTCCAGGGTTGATCACCTCTCTTCTTAAAAACACTCTCCTCTCCTCTGTCCTCTGTATGACTGGACTCTCCTGGTTCTCTCATCCTACCTACCCCTTCTTGAACATCTCTGTGACCTCCTGCCTACCAAATGGAAATGCTCCACAACGTCCTGTCCTCATCCTTCTGTGCTCTCCCTATACTTTCTCCCTTGGCAATGCTATCAAATCTCACCTTATCATATTTGTTACCTCTAGATATGACTGAATAATTCTCCTTCATTCTCACTTTTCACCCTTCTATATTCACTAATTCTGTCAGTTAGCAGCACCACTCTACTCATCAAAAATCTCAGCATCCATAATTGATTCCATCCCATCCATTGTCCTCAATATCTGTCACTAACACTTATTAATTTTACAGTCACCCTCCTCTTGTCTCCTCTTGTCTCTTGCCAATGCCAAATCAAGGTAACTTTTGCCATGTAAGGTACCTTTTGCCATGTAAGGTACCACAGGTTCCAAAGACTGCAGTGAGGACATTTCAGGGAGGTCATTATCCTGTCTATCACACTACAGATCTTCACATTTTAAAAAGTTCCAACTCAGATGTCATTTGACATTAAAACTTTAATGTCAGTTTATTGCTGCATTCAGATATAGCTAATTGTTTTTTCAAAGTACTTCAAACATCTCATAACTACTAATTATTATATAGTAATAATTATAGCCATGGTCTGATGGCATAAAATAAAGTACCAATACTTATGACACCAAAGCCCCAGGACACAGGAATGAAGAGCCTAAATTTCTACCACTTTTTCTAGCACTGAGACATAGCTGAGTAATAACACCTTATATTTACATAGCAGTGTATAGTTTTACAAGTGCTCTTGCATTCATTATCTCATTTGTGCTTTCTATATCCCTGGAAGGTACACAAAATGGAGCAAGTCTATTATTCCCTTTTTACAAGTGAGAAAATGGAACTCAGAAAGACTAAATAACCTACCCAAGTATTAGTAACTGTAAACTTACTATTAAGTGATATTTCAGTAAGGAGCATGGAGGGAGTAAATTTTTTTTTGGAGGGAGTAAATTGATAAATTAACCATACACAGAAAATTAGCAGATTACAATCTTCACAGGGAAAATGTTGTAATTTTGGATATTTTTAGGAATGATATAAAAACAACAAATATAATTTGCTGATTTGATCTAAAACAGTGTAAAAGTTAAGGGTTCGCTTTGAGGAAAAGCAGGGATTAAGCACTTGTTTTTCAAGGTTTTGCAGGTCATGAAGCTATGTTACCTAGCTCTTCTCAGATGTGCAAATAAAAGAGGCCCTAAAGGTCTTCTGCCTGATATTTTCCCTTCTACTAGGGTACAACAAAGAATAGGAGAGTAAGGGGACAAGTACATGAAGGCATGCAAAAGCAAATTTAAAACAAGTGAGAAGTCAACAGAGCCAGCACGTATTGCCATCCTCTTGATAATCATCATACACAAAAAGGTAGACCCATGTCCTCTTCAGATTGTATTCTGGTTCATTAAAGATACTTCAAGCGGGCTTCCCTGGTGGCACAGTGGTTAAGAATCTGCTTGCCAAAGCAGAGGACACCAGTTCAAGCCCTGGTCTGGGAAGATCCCACATGCCGCGGAGCAACTAAGCCTGTGCGCCACAAGTACTGAGCCTGCGCTCTAGAGCCCACAAGCCACAACTACTGAGCCCGTGTGCCACAGCTACTGAAGCCCGTGCGCCTAGAGCCCACAACAAGAGAAGCCACCGCAATGAGAAGCCTACGTACCGCAACGAAGAGTAGCCCCCGCTCGCCACAACTAGAGAAAGCCCGCGCACAGCAACAGAGACCCAATGCAGCCAAAAATAAATAAATGTATTTTTCTAAAAAAAGATACTTCAAGCTTTGAAATCTTGATTCTATGATTTTATTCTCTGATTTAAAATCGATGATTCTATGATTTTACAATTTTTCCGATTCTGCTCCTCCCAAGGAAATCATACAAAATGAGATAATGATTCTATTCATCTGCATCTACCCAACTATCTTCCTTCTTTACCTTCCAGCTCCCGTTAGGGAAACGGGATGGTCAATCAGATATTTGAACTTATTTCTTCGAATAGGGTTATGCCAAACGTGGTCAACAGGGCGTGGAAGAGTACCCTGGGAAAAAGAAAAACATGAACACACAGCAGAGGGCGCTCTAGTCAAGTGAAATCTATTCTTAATCATTTTTGAGAATTTACATTAAAGGCATTTGAATATTCTATGGAAAAAGAGAGAGCAGAATTCTTATTTAATACCAAGGAGAAAGACTGAAACTAGGACAATTCAATAGTGAAAGAAAAATATCAAGACTAAGAGTAGTAATGATCATTTAGGTAAATCACATAAAAACAGGTTAATGGAAATACTCAAGTATTTCCTTGAAAATATGCAAAAGAGTTTAGTTTTCAATCTAGGAAATTAATTTTAAAATATTCTTAAGACAATCTGGATTACATAACATATGCTAAATAAATACTTAATGAACCGGATACCAAAAGATAAATGTTCCCAAGTACTTTATATATGTATATACACACCTTTGGGGTTTTAATTTTCTTAGGAGGCAGTAAGTTTTCAGGACAAGGACCAGCATTGGCTGTATAGGTCAGAGAAAGTAGAACTTCCTGAGGGATGAACTCATTCTGAAGGGAAGTAGGAAGGGGTTTCGACGGATCCACCAGACTTTTTTTCTCCCTTAGTTTAGGAAGTCCTAAGAAAATAATGGGAAAGAAAAGCTTACTGTAGTTTTTTTGAGAGTTAATTAGAGATTCCCAGGCTACCTCATCAATCCCATATATATGTTGCTAACAGAGAGAAACATTGCTTCCGGTTGCCAAGAATAGCAGCAATATTTAAAACACTGAAAGTCAACTGGTCAAGAAAAAGGAACTCATATTGTCTGCCCTACTCACACTTACATCAGACATGAGTTCAAAAACTCAGGTACAAAGATGAACCTCCATTGTTCCAAATTCAAAGTTGAAAATTAAACTCACTTCGCTTGATCAACTAACCGAAATAGCATGAAGATGATGGGAATGTCTATTTTCCCTTTGATGTGAAAATGACAAAAGAAATCTCCTCTCCTCAAAACTGTCAAATTATTTAGTAATTTTTTCTATATAAGTTCAAAGGTGAAAATTAAATTGGAATATTTATAGAGTGAAAGCTATGAGTTGGATTTAAATGTAGAATTGGGATCCTTAGAAATGAAGAGAGTAAAATAATCTGAGCAAATTAGTGCAGTAAAACTCAGTATAAAGAGTGTTCTACTCAGTTTGACTAGGGCAGAGGAGTTATAAAGGTAGGGGAGTAGGCCTAATATAGGAAAAGGTCTCCTATACAGTCAGCAAGGAGGGGTAGGTTGTCAATCTTCTTAAAGAACTCTCAACTAATCTATGCCCCTCACATAGAATGGTTTGTTAATTTCTGTAAGGATGTATCATGCTTTGATCACCATCAAAACCTCCGAAGTTCACATTACCAAAAGTCTATCTCTTGAAAGTTTGGGATGGAGTCAGAATATCGGAGGAAATAAGGAAAAAAAAAAGTTAGGTGGGACTTTAGCAGAATATCCCCTAAAAACAAGATGTAGGTGAGTTGGAGGAAGCTTTAACATAATGAGGGGTAGGAATGAGTCTAGCAGATTCTTTTTTTTTTTTTTTTGGCATGCAGGATCTTAGTTCCCAGACCAGGGATCGAACCCGAGCCCCCTGAAATGGAAGCGCGGAGTCTTAACCACTGGACCGCCAGGGAAGTGACTAGCAGATTCTTATTCCAGTACAGATCTGCATTTAGCTATATATGAATGAAAATCTTATACAAATAATTACTTTCATTCAGAATAATTACTAAAACCTGATACAAACACCCCAAAAAAGTACTGTTTCATACAACCATTGGTATTTAAAATAGGTTGAATTCAGAACAATATAAAACTCATTAGCATTTGAAAAAAATTACAAACACAGTCCTTACGCAGAGCAGTGAAAAATATTATAAAAGGAATGGCTTTTGATTTTATTGAAACAAATGTATTGGAAAAACGAAACTAATTAAAGTATCCTGAAATCTCAAATTAAGGAAAATAGTGAACGTATTGTGATTTCTGACTATGGCCATGATTATTTATGCCTTGAAGAACTTTACCTGTCTCTTCCTTGGATGCAGAGATTTTCACATTTTTGCCCTCAGGTGTTGACGTTGAGGGCGTTTTCGGGAGCGACATAGTAAGCAATGCCTCCTATCACTCTCTAGTAATTTGAAATACCCCTCCAGAAAGCTAACCTAGAAACAAATCAGCGGCATTACTGGGATTTGGCAGGGCTGCCACATTGACCTGCAGGAAAGAGAGAGAAAGAGAGAGAGAATGATAGAGAGAGACCCGTTAACTGTTTATGTTAAAATTGGAGTTTACAATTCATCTAGCATGGGTTTTCTCTGAGGAGACTTCCGGGCTCTAAAGTCCTCTGATGCGACTAAGAAGCCTGTGGGTGGATCAGAGTCTGGGCCCAGGTCGGGAAGTACACGCTCGGCCCACACCTCCGACCACCGGCACCACCTGAATGCGCCCCTCGCTCGAGGTCCCGGCCTCCCCACAGGCAGCGCCTGGCGCACGCAGCCCCACCGACTCGCGGTCGGGCAGAGTTCGCACCGTTTCTGCATCAGGAGTGATGGGAAACCGACACTTGCAGCCCATACCTGTAAACTGTGCTTCTCGCCAGACGTCTTGTAGCCGCACCTTTTCCCAAACGCCTGCCTGTCGTCATAGAAACCGAGGACCCCGGGCCTTAGCAACCCTCAATGGCGGCTGCCTTCGGCGGTGCCTGCGGAGGACTGAAACGGCTAAGAAACAGTCTCTCGGGGATCCCATGTGTTTTAAATCTCAACATAGATTCAACAGCAATGAAAAATAAAAATGTTTAATCGGGCCGTTCTCACGGAGTCAGAAAGTGTCTGGATCCAGGCGCTTCCGCGGCAGGCGGTCGCTCTCCCCCTGCCCCGGGAAGACTTCTTAGGCTTGTGACCAAAGGCGAGGTAGGACTTGAGCAAGTTTCTCGCATCACTCTGTCCCACTTTTTTGTTGTTTCCTCTGTTATCCTAAAAGCCACATTCAGGGGGAAATTGGGTAAACAAAAACTCTGTGTTCCCATCAGTTGAGGCATTATTGCAGAAGCTGCTCCTGTCCTTGGCATTTCCATCGAGTCTTCCTTGGATTATTAAGCACCGCCCGCGCCCCCCTCCCCATCATACTCTTAACTTTCCGTGAAGGGGGAAGGCATTCCTAGGTCTAGACTTTTTTTGGCTGGAGGCAGGTAAGGAGACTGCACTTCAGGCAGAGCCAACCCAAGTCAAATCGTTGGGTCTTACTGCTTAAAAACCTGTTCTCAGGAAGTAATGGGATAAACACATTAGAACGGAGGAGCTGAGAGCCCGCCTCTTACCACCACCAGGATTAGCCAACCAAACTTGGGTCTGCTCGCCCAAAGCATAGCCTGGTTGTGATGAAGGAAAATAGAGTTTATTGCAAGGTGCTAAGCAAGGAGTATAGGCTCAAAAGACCTGAACTCCCCAGTGGCTTTCAGGGAAGGGTTTTTAAAGGCAGGGTTTTTAAAGGGTTTTTAAAGGAGAGAGTCGCAGGTGCCTGATCAGCTTGTGGACATTTTTCTGATTGATTTCTGGTTGTTGGGGAGATAGCCAGGTGGTATTTCGGGAGGCAACATCATCAGCCTTATGGTTCCAAACGGTCTGGGGTCTATGTGCTTTTGTTAGCATGCAGTCAACTTCTTCCATTTGGTGGGGGAGTTAGTATATGTAAAAAACTCAAGGATATGGCTCAGAATATTATCTATAGCCTTTGGGTAGGAACTAAGGGCCATTGACTTTTGCTTTATAGCTAAACTATTATTTTACTTGACTGTTTTCCTTTCTTTCTGCATTTTCTCACTTCTCTGAATTTGCTCTTTGGAACTTGGGGAAGGCCTAGGAGGCTGAAGCTTTTCTGCAAACAAGAGGCAGGGGATGGGGGTGTGGGGCAGTGTCTTTCCCCCGGAAGGCTTCACAGGGTCCTACTGCTTGGTTTCAGGATCATTTTGTATTAGGATGAAACCTTAATGCCAAGTAATGCTGGTGGATTCCCAGCATCTAGATGCCTCTAGTCTGAAAAATAAATTTCAGGAGGGAAGAAAACTTCTCTTGTTCAGTCATCATATTCCTTAGTACCAAGCATAGTGCCTGGCACAAACACCTTCAATACATGATGTTTGAAAATCAGCTGGACAGTTCTAATGCTTCTGTGTTTATATGCTTAAGTCTCTGGGTTTTGGGAGACTCATAATAGCTCACAGAAATATGAGCAAAGTGTTGAAAACAAAAACAGTACAATCTCTATGCCCCTTTTAATTCTTCTAAACACCTTGGGTATCTAAACATTTTAGCCTTTAGCCCTATATCCCATCATCCTAGGTTTTTTCTAGATTTTCCAAGAATTAAAATACACATAGCACACACATATTTCACCTTAAGGACTGGCAACCATCAAAACAGGTGAGGGGGCAGAAGCAAGGCACAAGCAGGTGGAAGGTAATTTTCCTCCAAAGTTTGTCTTCCTCCCTCCTCACTGGTGTCCTGACTCTACATTAGAGTTTGGAACCATAACCAGGATACTGAACTTCAGAGGTCCCAAAACTCCAGCATCAGTTTATACATGGTTTATCAAGCTTTTACATATTAGAAGAACAAAGTAATTCATCTTTCACATTCTTAAGTTTTAAAAAATCTAAAGTAGGGCATTGATAAGATGGGGATAAGTGAACAGATTCAAGAGATACATAGAAAGTAAAATCTAGGGACTTCCCAGGTGGCGCAGTGCTTAGGAATCCACCTGCCAATGCAGGGGACACGGGTTCGAGCCCCGTCCGGGAAGATCCCACATGCCACCGAGCAACTGAGCCCGTGCGCCACAACTACTGAGCCTGTGCTCTAGAGCCTTTGTGCCACCACTACTGAGGCCCGCGCGCCTGAAGCCTGTGCTCCGCAACAAGAGAAGCCACCGCAATGAGAAGCCCTTGCACTGCAACAAACAGTAGCCCCCGCTCACTGCAACTAGAGAAAGCACGCATGTGGCAACGAAGCCCCAAACACAGCCAAAAAAGAAAGTAAAATCTATAGGATTTGGGAAGTGATTGGATCTATGATGTGAAGAAAAAGACATCAAATGTTACTTCTCATTTTCTATCCTGTGCAATGGTGTGGTGATTACACATACCAGTTCCTGACCAAAGGTCTGGGTTAAAGTTGTAGAAGTATATGAAATATAACTACAAGAAAAGATAACATAAGAACATTACAATAAGACCATAACTATTGAAGAATACAACTGCTACTCTTGGGAAACTCCTCTCATCATTGTGAATTATACACAATGATGAACGCTAAAATGTTGTTAAGATAAAGTATTACTGAGGTCTTTGATGGAAAATACCATAGCAAAATGCAAGCAGATAATAATTTTCCTAAATAGAAAATTTCAAGACATAGTAAAAGTGACACAGTTATAAACAGGGCTAACTGTGCTTCTTGATGTTGGCTGACTTCTGTGGCAGCTTTATACCACTCAGCAGTAGGGCCTTCCAGGGCTTCAGGTGGACAAAACAATATCTCGGAAGAGAGCCAGTCAGTGAAATCACCAAACATACCCTGAACTAGGACCAAACAAACACAGCGTGTGCTTATGCACCAATCTTTACCAACTCATTTCCTAAGTGTGAACAAGGGTGATACACACATCCATGTGTGCTTAAATACAGCACGCAAAGCTCCCTGGAGTCTGAGTGGGAAGTAGGCCAGTATCTGTATTTAACATAACAGAAAAATGAAGGTATCAATCACAAATGTTTGAAAGGAGACGGTGAGAAAGAAACCTGGACACTGCTCAGCAAACACTACCCAGGGGAAGAGTAGTATGGAAGAGTATTGCTTCCATAAAACAATGGCATCTGTAAAACTGAAATGATGCTTCAGTCTGTCTTAGTTTTTATGTCTTGCAATTCACCGAAGTACCCTCCTTCGGATTTCACCTTATAATAGAGAGACCATTAAGGCGGGAGGGTTAGACCCGCGATAGAGGTTCCTGCTCAGCCATTGGTCGGCGCCACAGGGGGCCCCCTTCAGCCATTGGTCGGTGCCACAGTGGGCCCCTCCCCCAAGCGAGCCAGCGTCAATGGGCGACCCTTAGAGGGGCTGCTAGAGTGGTGGTCGTCAGGTGGAGAGTAAGAGGCAGATTCCAGCCTTCTCCCTGGGGCCCTCCAGCTCCAGCTTCGGGCTCCACAGAGGCCTCACCAGGACCGCCCACTGGCCGGGCCCAGGCCCTGAGGCGGCAGTGAACCTCTCCCCCATCTGTGCCTCTGCAGCCTAATGGCAGCGGCCATCTGCATGGGACACAGCCTGGGGCATCTGGCCCCCACCGTTTGGGCAGCCTGAGGAGCCTGAGGGCCAGCTGGGTCCTGGGCGCCTGGCTCCCTCAGCCATGACAGCTGGGCAGTGTCTGGGGACCTGGCCCTGAGGGAGCCACCAACTGAGATCTGCCTCTTCAGCCAGGCCTGGGCACTGGGAGGACCCAGACTGGGTGCTAGACGAATGCTCCGGGGCACGGTAACCACCCACCCTCCCCGCGCCCCACCTCGCAGGGACTCCCTTCTCTTAGCCAGGCCTGGACCTCGGAGGGCGAAAGTTGAGCCTTGGAACCTTGCCCTTTCCTGTCAGAACAAAGGATAACGTTTATTTGTTATGTCCCTGTAAACCAGTCCCTGTTAAGTCCCACGATGTTACAGGAACATGGTGACCTGACCATGACCGGACCTCAAGAACAAAGGATCTGACACCAAGAAGTTTGCAACAACTAACTATGCCCCTCCCTCATCTTTCCTGTAAAAGGGCTTTGCTGAAAGACTTCAGGGAATTTGGGGTTTTTTTTAAGGCATGAGCCACCCATCTCCCTGCATGGCCCTGCAATAAACCTTTCTCTGTCCCAAACTCCAGCGTTTTGGTGGTGTTTGGCCTCACTGTGCGTCAGGAACACAGTTGCGTTTCGGTAACAACATGGCTGTGCCTTGAGGAAGAAATAGGCTTTTTGTCTGGTTCACAGCCTGTCTTCAGTGCGCATCACATGGTGTTGATGCCATCTAGGCAAAAAAAAATCATCTTTCTCATTGTACAGTAAGCTGGGCTTCTGCAAGAGAGTAAATTTAGTGACCATGGCCAACCTGAGTATGCCACCCCAAGTGCAGTTTCTCATGCTACATTTACAAACTGGTGTTCCAGTTCTATAAGTCAGATTCATGAATGCAGTTAACTTGGGTCCAAACACAAGCTCAGCCTAAAAGGACAAGATCCTAAACTTTAGTAAATTCATCAAGGAAAATTGCCACACTGTGGCTTCACCCCCAGTGGCAAAGAACAGTCACTTGGTCCAAGAATCAGGGGCACATCTAATTTCCGAAGGGACTTCCCCCTTCCCACTCCTCTGGCACTGCAGAGGCAGGTGGGTAGAGCCAGACCATGGAGGCTAACTCAGTACTTCTTGGCTGTTATACTATGACATATGCTTCTATGTATAGAATGTTGTGATGTCAAATCCTACTCATAGTAGTTTCCTATTATAAGGAGATTCTTCGGAGGGAAGGGAAGCAACGTATCTTGCTTCAAAATTAGTTTTCCCAAGTCTTGTTTGAAAAGGCACACTTCCCAGTCAACAGATTTTCTCTTTTCATTAGAAACCTAAATCCATTTCTACCCACTGGGGAGCGGGGTGGGCAGTACACTTTTAGAAATACCCATTCACAAGTTTTAAAAGGCCAACAGGAAAAGAAGTCAAGCAACAAATAATGACCACAGAAAGAAAGGAGGCTTAAGAACCAGGGTCACTGCTTTTCTTGATGCAAATACAAAATCACAACTGGGCCCCATTATTTCTTTGTAATCTGTAACGTGGCTCCCTCCATTATCCTGAAAAAGAAAATTCTAACAACATTGTAAATCAACTATACTCCAATAAAAATTATTGGCTATATTCAGCATATAAAGCTGTGTGCTATTAAGGTGAAAACCATTTATGAACATGAAACACATAGTTAATATAGGGTTAATATCAAACTTGAGTTACTTTTAAAATGAGACATGGTGTTTTTCCAAATTTACCACATTCTTCACATATGCAATTATTTTGCCCTTTTGTATGTATTCTTTTTAAAGTTTAAAAAATGTTAATGCTAATACAATGTGTGCTAAACAAAGTGATGATACCAGTGATTAGACAAAGATATAGGGGGTGGGGGAGGAGGAATTGTAATTCAGGAAAAGAGCAAACAAGAACGAATTAGAAAAAACATCGTTAATTACAGGATAACCCTTATAACAACTTCAGATTCCCGGGACTTTTCTGCAGCTCTTAAAACACTATGGGTTTAATGCACATGCTGGAAAGGTACCAACACATGAAGGAAGCTGCCTTACTGGCCCCAATGGCAGAGCCTTGGCTAGGGCTTCAGCTCTCTTCCCACCCAAGTGGCATGTTTGCACATGGGAATTCAAACTGTATCCCTAAGAGAAGAGAAATACACCTACCATCTCATTAAGACAAACTAAAAGAACACCACAAAGCATGGTGAAGTATCTGCTAGCATAAAGGCTAGAAGAAAGCATTTAGAAAAAGAGTACGGAGACAGTTTTAGATTTTTTAAAAAACTGCATAACTTCTGAAATTAAGCCTTTATTTTTCTCAAATCCAAATTAGCTATTTAAAAGTCTTTATACTTCACAAGAAAAGAAGGAAACTTTATTAAGGGTTTTACAGATTGTACAGCTTTCCTACTAACCTAAAGCTTATGAATTTTATCAGTATCTACCGATTTTCACACTGGACATTAAATTCAGGGTGGGGAAAAGCACGGGTGGACCAAGTAAGGACTCCTCTCCACTGCAACCAGAGTAGCTGTATTCTACCTCCTTCATAAACTGGCTTCCAACACTCTGTGACCTGATAGAGACTTTAGTGATGTTAGAAACTAATCAAATACTTACATAAGCTTCACTAACAATATTCATTTTATTCCTCAAAGCATTTACGTCCCAGTTCCCTCCATTTCTGAGCCATAATCATAAAGCCTAGAGATAAGATATGTGAAAGAATGTCCAAGGCAGGTCTTTCTTTGATAGTAAATATATATACACACACACATATATAACTATTATATAAATTACATGAAATTTTGCATCAGCAAGCAAGTCATTGAACTATCTTCCATTAAGAAATTCATTCTGCCTTCCAAGACTAGAAGCATCCTTACACTGGCAGAAGTAAGGCCTCATTAGCTTCCGTCCTCTCCATAATTTCTAAAACTTAAGTATAAAGTATACACACTAGTTCTAAACACGATTTAATACTTAGGTAAAAGCATTTCTTTTCAGAAGCTTGCCACTCTACCCTAATGCTAAACAGATAAATCTGAAAGTATCAATAATTTTGGAGAGCTGGAAACAAGAATGCTTTTAGCAATCCTGTTAAATTCTTACCAATTCTATTATGTGAGAGCCTGTATCTATCAAGGTGCAAAGCCAATTCACCATCAGCCTGAGAGTCTATTTAAAAGTATATATTCTTGGGAGTGTGCAGCATTTGAAACACCCTCCCGCCATCCCAGGTCTTTTTTTAAGGATTCCAATGAAATAATAGTAAGGATTTAGGTTTGGAATTTATGGAGAGTAAGAAAATAACGAGGCCCTATTTCTGCCTGGGCTAGTGGTTTGCAGCAACCGAATGAGGTAGTTATTAATCCCCATTTTACAGATGAGGAAAACTGTGGCTCTGATAAATTAAGCAACTTTGGGTGCCACTGCTAGTAAGTATGGGGCTATCTTAATCACAAGGCTGTGCATGGACTTTTTTCACCACACCAGTGGTTTTCAAACTGGGTATTTGGGGGTAAGAGGAAATGGATATAACCAAACAAGGGCTCCAGCCCTGCATCCCTGTCTCAACCAGAAGCAGCATGATTTACATGCTGGGCTTAAGCCTAACAATTTTTTTTTAAAGGTTTCGAAAGTAACATGTATAAATTACTATACCACACCAGGCCACCTGCTTACTACAGCTATGTTAGTTCATCTCCGTTATTTTCCTCCAAAGAAAACAATGAACTTTACTCAAAATTACTTATGACCGCACAAAACAAAAATATTTTTGCATAAAAGACTTCAACAATTCATGCTATGTAGCCCACATGACCAACTTCTAAAACATAAATGTTGTTAGGTTTCCTATAAAGACTTCAGGATTCAATTTTTCAGGTAAGTATAATTTTTAAACTATGATAAAAACTGCCTATATTAAATGAATTACTTCTACAACATAATCTGTGTATGCAAATATAGAATACTTACTTTACACACTTGTACTTTCTTAACCTGCAAATATCATCCACTTTCACCCTGTAACTATTGAAAATGGAAAAAACATTTCCACTACTCCTTTTGCTTCCAAACGTTGTGGTTACCGAGAGGGGTAAAAGCAGCCTCAATTTTCTAATTAAGCTCTAACATGAGGAAGCAACTTTACCTAGGCAATTGCAGTAATTAATCCACCAAAAACAAACAAAAAACCCCTCCATTTTTCCTCACTACCCAGAATTGAGAATAAGAGCTTCTAACAAATTTATGACAAAGTTAGAGATATTAGTTGTTCTCTTAGATAACACACCCAAACTAATGATTACTATCATTAATACTTTATAGGAAAGAAATTTTAAACTCATTACTTTTCTTTTTTTTAAAAAAATTATTTATTTATTATTTTATTTTGGGCTGCATTGGGTCTTTGTTGCCGTGTGCGGGCTTTCTCTAGTTGCGGCAAGCGGGGGCTCCTCTTGGTTGTGGTGTGCGGGCTTCTCACTGTGGTGGCTTTTCTTGTTGTGGAGCACAGGCTCTAGGTGTGCGTAGTTGTGGCACACGGGCTTCAGTAGTTGTGGCACGCGGACTCAGTAGTTGTGGCTCTGGGCTCTAGAGAGCAGGCTCAGTAGTTGTGGTGCATGGGCTTAGTTGCTCCGCAGCATGTGGGATCTTCCTGGACAAGGGCTCGAACCCGTGTCCCCTGCATTGGCAGGTGGAGTCTTAACCACTGCGCCACGAGGGAAGTCCTGGAATACCCTTTTAAAAATAACCTTCTTTGAGGTACACTTTTGTCTGTTGAGGTTGGATTTGCCCAAACTCAACTGGACCAAAGGTATGGGAAACTTAGCTGAGACCTTGCGGTATAAATTAAGTTGTGACTATTAAGAAACTTTACTTACCTTCTTGTGAGATTCAAACTAACTTTTTGAAAACAATTTGAAAAAGATTTCTCAAAACTTTCTGGATAGCAGTAGGGCTGCTAGAATACCAAGATAGTTTCTCAAGTTGGCTGCTTCTCAAATTTTGGGTAATTCATAAGCCTCCCTTCTTTGGGTTGAACCTACATGGTCTTCAAAAACCCTTCCAAAGCTCAGTCTTTACCAACATAATCATGTGTCATTCAAACAACCAAAATAATTCCTACACACCACACTGTATTAGCTATAGGCATCTGATAACATGGAACATCACACAATAAAGTACATTTTCTTGAAAATGATCACCTATTAATTTATTGCAACTAAAGTACACTACCATTAGAAGTATAATAATTGAAAAAAAAGTATAATAATTGAGCAAATGCAGAAGCCAGCTTCTGTATCTTTAATATTCCCTTTAATATTAATGGTGGTGATTAATACTTATGTAACAGACTTACTAGTCTGAAAAATAATTCATGTCAGTATTTATTAGATAAAATAACTGTACCAAAGGTTACTTCTAAATAACTTCAAAGAAGTTATTACCTGAAAGTTTAAACAACAAAAGTTATCTTCCACATAAGTTCCACAATAAAATAATTTAAACACATTATTGACTCTGCAAGTTCTTTTAAAAATTACTTTAGAAATTAAAAGAGGAAATATTTTTCTTTGTCCTGTGCCACTTCTTTTTCCCTTCCTACTTCTGTCCCCTTCGATATATAATATTATGGATGCAAACTCAAGAATTCAAGGTGAAAGGGATAATTTTGCTTCACAGATATCACGACCTACACTGTATAGCAAAAACAAGATAAAAATAGAACTGAACTTTAAAAAAAAAATACAAATTAGGATATATAACAAGATTATCTTTGGAAAAATAGATATTTTCTCTTTACTAGAAATAGCAAAACATTCCACATTATTTTCTTTCCCAATTGCATGGTTAATGAGCATACATTCCAACAATGCACATGAAAAAATTTCTAAGCCAGGGGTACTTAAATGATTTCTTCATCAATGTTTTGGCTAATTCAGTGGCCAAGAAAGCATGATGTTTAGTCTCAAATTAGATGCAATCAAGAAACAAAACAGAATTTCTGATGTTTAAGCTGATATGACCCAGCAAAAATCTGTCATTATATCAGCTACAAGTCTCCCTTCTCCCAAAAAGGAAAAAATTAAGAACTGCTTAAAAGTGTACAAGCTTCCAGGAAACTTCTAACAGCTCAGCTTCAGGTGACCTAGTAATGGAGTGAGCCATCTGTAAAGCCTGGAGTGGTCCAAATAACACAGATAACTTCAGTAACGGCTGGAAACAGATGCTGGCCCCAAATCAGGTAGAATACCCAATCTTCAGTCAAGGAAGGAAACAAAGTCCAAGCTTCTAAAACACATAACGACAAGTCCAGGAACGTGGCCGGATGTAATCCAGAAATGTGGGCTTTAAGGGGAAAAAAAAGAATGGAAGAGTAGTTTATTTGTGTGCACTGTATGTATGAGATATGGGGTAGATAGGGGGTGTTGATGTTACACATGGCACGTCTCTAAAATGCCTCCCAGCATTTCAGTAACCTTCAAGCTATAAGCAGCTCACTAATTCAAAAGATGTTCATCATTTTTATCTATAGCACAGATTTACTTGATTTAGAAGCTTTACATGAAGCTAAGTCCAGTAAACTCTACACAACTGCATGGACTCCTGACCAAATTCTAAAGAGGCACTACCTTTTTTCTGTATCTTGCATTTTGTTTTAGCACAGTCCTATTTTTAGTAGCCCTAAATCTAAATGGTGGTAGGTTAAGGATGATAATATACACAAATTACTATAATACAAAGCTTAAATTACTGAATTATCTAAACGAGGAACAGATGAAATACTATGAAAGTTCAGAAATAGAAAAGAGACTAGAGCAGGAATTTTAAAAAGCTTCACGGGGACTTCCCTGGTGGTGCAGTGGTTAAGACTCCATGCAGGGGGCCTGGGTTCGATCCCTGGTCAGGGAACTAGATCCCACATGCATGCCGCAACTAAGAGTTCGTATGCCACAAGCAAGGAGCCCATGTGCCACAACTAAGGAGCCGGCGAGCCGCAACTAAGACCCAGCGCAACCAACCAACCAACCAACCAAATAAATAAATCAATAAGCGTCATGGACGACACTGCATCCTAATCAGATCTTGATAAAATCTGACAGGTGAAATCTGAGTGCAAAGAGCAGAGTGACCAGAGACAGAGTCCAGAGTCCAGAGCAGTTAGTTCAAATGCACAAAGGGGACTCATAGGAAATAAGGAGGGGATGCGAGGGCAGCATAGCAATATCAGGGTGGACAGAAGCTTTGGAAGAGAAACTGATTAATTTGATTTTAAACATCTTCAGTTATAGGTATCCATGAGAAATACCCAAGCAGATGTATCAAGAAGCCCCCCACCCCAAATATTTGGGAGTTTTCTACAAGCAGCCGAAAACTAAAGCTCTAAGAATGAGACTCTTACAAAATTACAAACAAGAAAAATACAACAAAAAAAGGGAAATGGGCTCCTAGGCATATGAGTCTAGCTGGACATTTTTATAGAGTTTATTACTTCGGGAAGGAAGAGGTAAAAGATGCATATTTGGGGGTGGGGGTGGATACACATGCCACTGGGAAAACCTTGGAGAAGACCTACATTTTCAGGGCACAGGAAGAATATTAGAAGGAGCTAAACAAAAATCAGATAAAGAGGAAAAAAAAGAGAGAGAGAACCAAGAACTAGGAGAGTTCAATGGGAAGAAAACCAAAGAAAAGAAAAAGTTCAAGGACAGTGCAGTAAGATAAGTTACTGCTTTTACTCCACATTTCCCTCCCCTTAACATTAATTTATCACCATCTCCACTACTCCCTTCCCCTTAACACTGCCCACCAACCCTCACAATCAGGGGACAAATAGGTTACTTCACCACTCCAGCCTGATTGATGACTCACATTTTTCAAGGGGCAGTGTTGACGTGCATACCACTCTTGAGAATAAAAGCACAGGAGGACTCCATTGCCCGCGAAAAGGGAAGTCCACATCAGAACATTCCAAATTGGCCTTTTCCGACTATCATTGGCAATGAAGTTGAAAGCCACTGAAGTTAGGAAAACAACAAAAAATATATATAGTCATCAAAACAAAATCTACCAGGAGATGAGGGGCCTCAGATATCTGCTACAATCATTTAGTTATCATAAACAGCATCAACTGTGTATATACACGTTCTATGCTGGCCATTGGTCCCATAAGTACAAATGAAGCTTCACTGTTTAAATTTATTAATCAGTGATTATTTGGAAAGCAATCAGTATTCAGAACAGGTGAAAACATATTTCATGGACGCATTCCTATTCTAACTTGTCCCTCTCCACCCCACCCAAAAAAGGGTTAGTTTTTTTCAGAGTGAACACTGAACAAAGTTTAAGAATGACGAGGTTGTTTATAGTTTTTATGAGCTACCAAGTCAGTGTTATCAACAGTCTTCAAGAGCTTATTTAGTTCATTTCTCTACATCAAAGTGTAAGCATCCTGCAACAGAGTTGTACATAATTACTCAAAATTAATGTTCTTACTATCTGATAAACAAACATTGCCTTGAAATGGTATTACTATCTAGTTTTCTACTTTGATTTTATATTTTATTTTCTAAATTTCTTTTAGCATAATACTCAGTACTCAGGAGATGCCAAGATACTTACTTCCAAAGAACATGAAGAGCACGAAAAGCACTGGATAGAAAAAGTTCAAGCAAACAGCCAAGGCATATTCGTGCACTACAGCAGACACAGCAAAGACAGCTAACATGGCAGCTGACTTGAACTTCTTTGTGAAAAACTAGGGTAAAAGGAAAATATTAGAGGCAATTTTCAGAGAGTAAGTAATTAAACATGAAGTACATAAGACTTATAATTAACACACATTAAAGGCACCTATTATATTCATATTTGATTTTCTAAGTCTACTTGGAGTAATCCAATGTACTAAAATAATGACAAAAACAACTATGCTTAAAAATCCTTACTTTACTAAATGACATATTTTCAAAACCATTAATGTTGAAAGATCGAGCATATTTTCAAAAACATTAATAACTTATATTTGTAACTCACTATGGTTGACAAAACATAGTTTTCATTGCTAAACGGACACATCAAATCTAGAGTAGCATTGTACGGTAGATTGGGCAGGTACCATTTTTACAGGTAACAAAACTAAGATTTAGAAACAAGGGACTTGCCTCCATAAGTCAAATTACATTTATAAATGAAAGAACATTCGAATACTGTGCTATTTGCACCACAACACACTGTCATTTAACCAAATAGTGCCCTTATTTAACAATTCAAACCTGCAATCCAGAGATACCAACGTTAATCAACCATGAGACTCAAGACTATGTTTCTTCAGTCTAAATAAGTGATGCTCTAAAGAATGTCTCAAAGACATATATTAATAATCTATATCGGAGAGCTGTAAATCCGAACATAGGTGGTTTCTCCACTTCTAACAAAGGAAGAAAAACAAAAAAACAAATGGAAAAAGCTAGGGGAGATTATTTGCTGGCAATGAGACTCCAACAAAATGATCCATTACTGGTGGATCATTTCAACTTCTCCAAATGCCTGCACGCATTCTTACTTTGTAGTCATGTAAAATCAAAATCCAGAGCAAAAACATGGTCTTAGTCCTAGTAACTGTAGATACTGGTCTCTAAGCAGTGCTATTCAAAGCAGAAGGTTTAAGACATTAACGGCTCACAAGAGCATTGAAGACAACTAAGTATAACTTCCTCCAGCTGCACAATAGTAATACTTTCTGGAAAAGAATCTCCATTTCTTAAACAACATTAACTAAATCTCGCTGCTTACCCAGAGAAAGTCCTTGTAAGCATAGTAATATAGCCAGTCATGGACCACCACATTCCAGGTCCTGTAATAGTTAGAGTATGATGTGGAGTTCCACCAGTCCTAAGGAAAAAAGCAAAGGTATACATATACACAGAACCAAAGCAAAACCTACTCCCAGGGAATATACACACATAATATAACACCTAGAGTGTGTTA
This sequence comes from Orcinus orca, assembly GCF_937001465.1. Lineage (NCBI taxonomy): Eukaryota > Metazoa > Chordata > Mammalia > Artiodactyla > Delphinidae > Orcinus > Orcinus orca. The sequence goes on from NC_064559.1 coordinate 51,769,715, forward strand.
TGATAAATTGTTAGTCCATACACTGATGTCAGAAAAATCTTCAAAGGCATTTTGGTTATTAGTGTTCAATGTGACATTAATCCTAGTTCTATGGATGATTAAGTTCCCAGGTTCACTATCTCTTTATCACACAAGTTATGATGGAAGATACACAACATAATCATTAAATCTAATGTTCATCTAAATAACAATCAGTAAATCCCCCTTACCTTGCTAAAACACAATGAGAGAATTCTAAGGTCACACAGACTTAGATAGGGTGATAACCCTCAGAGCAGTTTGCTGGTATCATAGACAGCAAAATTTAAGTTGTACCACGAGTGAGATGGGGGCTACCTCCAACTCCTGGTGCTCCTTTATATATATCCTGTTTCTTACTCTAAGATCAGACCAATGGAATAAGACATAAAATTTGCAACACACACTCGCTGCTTCTTTGAGAAAGGAGGGGTAGGCTTGGAGTGTTGCCAAAACATGAACAGACAAAATTCTAGAGGGCTTCAGGTGGGATTACAGAACACTGTGAACCACTCTGCCTCTACTCTACAACTTAATTCCAACTTTGGAAGTGTAAGAATACTATCTGAAGCAGAATTAATGCCTTTCAAAATAAAGGAGGGAAAAGTTACTTCCTTCATGAACTGTTCAACAATCTTAAATAGAATAATTTGCTGAGATCACTCCTACAGCACCAGACAGCCGATTTCAAATGAATAAAAAGTCAGCAAAGTCTCAGAATGCCCTCTGGACACCTGCTTTCCCACTGTAATCACCAATACAGGATCCAGCAGGAACCAAATGCGGTACTAAGGGAGATTTAGAGGTAGAAGAAAAGACAAGACTACGTCACTTAAATCAGTAATAGAATTTCAGACTTAATATTGGTAAAACCTGTGGAAGAAAACGATTTCACAACATTTATGTTAAAAAGCTAGTAGCAAACAATGCTCAAATACTTAACAACGAGTACACAAATAAAATGTGAAAAGGAAGATGAGTCCAAGTACACATTACCTTATAAAACATCCTGTCACCAAAGCGTAACATCTCAGCAAAGGCATTGAGCCAGCAGTGCAAAAAGGCAAAAAAACTAAGGAACAGTATCAGCACAGCTAAAAATAAGATGAACAATATTAAGACTCTTTCCAAACAGCTCACATACCAATCAGTTAATTATATGTCGTCATTTGCTTAGCTGGAATTATTTTGTAAAATAAAAGCTATTATTCCAGCTTACCCATTCCAGAAATGATACAGTGTATTTTGAAAGTTAATTATTTTAACCTAATAAAGAAATAACTTTCTTCCAAGTGGGTTTTATAGACAAAAAAAATATTTTCCCAGCCTGTTTTTAATGGAAATGCCTAGATGTATGGCTTAACTTGGTGGTAAAAGCCCTTTAAAATCTGGCCGTGTATTCCTCTAAACCAGCTGTTTAAAACTGGGAGAGATTTTGCCCCCAGGAGATGGCTGGCAATTCTGGAGACATTTTTGGTTATCACAATTCAAGAAGCGGGCCTTGTGCTATGATATCCAGTTGTTAGAGGCCAGGATGTGGCTAATATCCTACAATGCACGTGACGGCCCCCCAAAGAAAGAATTATCCAGCCCAAAATGTCAATAGTGACAAGGTTAACTTATCTCTGCCTCTACTCCCAATGTAGCAAACATCATCCGCAACTGAACTTCTGCCATTCCAAAATACTCCATGCCTTTGAATCCACCCCACTACCTGGAAGCAACTTTCCACCACCCCTCTGCCCGGCAAATGCCTATTTATTTTTCAATACCCAATGTTAAATGTCATCTCCACTATGAGACAAAGTTCAACAGCACCTTAGTATATTATATATTACACTATATTTTAAAATACCCATTTACATGCCCATCCTTTTCATTCACTTGTTTTTTCAAAAAATATTAGCCTACTATGTATAAGACAATGTAGGAGAGACTATGACTGGCTATAAGATACAATGCTTAAGCTTATGGAATTTGCAGCTTAGTGAGGAAGACACACATATGTAACACATATCCCATCAGAGGGACAGATAAAATAATTTATTGGAGTAAATCTTGAGGGGCAATCAGGGAGGATTACTAGCAGATGTCTGGGAGAGAGGGAGAGGAAGAAAGAACGTGATGGCAGAAAACAATACCAACATATAATGGGTAGAAGAAAGAGAAAGAGTAAGTAAAGGAAACTGTAAATATAACTAAACTGCAAGCTTCCAGAGAATAAAGAGTATGTATGTCTGGTTCACTGCTATGTATGGTATGGCCAGAAAGACAGGAGCATAAGTGGCAAGACAGACTTCAAAATGTGGTCAACAGCACCCAATGTTTCATGGAGATCAAACAGAATAAGAGCTAAGCCAACTACTGGAGGAGATTAGAGATTTTAATAAAGGTCATTTCAATGGCCTGGTCAGATTAGGAGCAAGATTACAGTGAATAGTGAACGGGAAGATAAAGCATGAATACAGACTATCCACAGTCAGAGAAAGCAAAACTTGAGTGAAAGAAGACAAATGGAAAGACTGGCCAGGGACTGGAAGGATGCTTCGTCTGTCAGATAGATGGAAAGCGGTTAAAGATGGGTATAGATGCATAGATGAGTTTGTAGCGAAAAGCAGGTAAATCAAAGGTGCTCACACGCAATGGCTTTCTATTTTCCTTGCAATTTTATGAACAGCCAAATTAACCAGTACTCATGTTACCTGGCAAGATGGAGTTAAATATACATAAGACCAGAACACGAGCGCTGAAGGGCTCCTGTTTGATGTTCCGAAACAAGGGGGTGCAGAGCCTTTCAAAGACGTAGTACACATAAAAAAAGCAACCAAAAACCTGGAACACAACAAAGATAATTATAATAAAGACAGCTTGATCAGGAATGATAAAAAGTGATTTTTTTCCTTCAAAAGAACATATATACGTGACCTGTAAACTAACGTTTACACATATATTCCATTTAACACTAGTATATAAGATTGCTGAACTGTAATCCTTCAGAGATAGTACTCAAGCCTAATTTCTACCATACCTATTCCCAACCCTTTACCAGATGGCATTTTTAAAAGATCAGACTCTGGAATCTCTTTTTCCTGCTACATGAAACTCATAACAAAAGAACTTATTTCATAAATGGGTATTTGATTGACACAAGATTTTAAAATGGGATCTTCTGGGATTTATGATTCTGATAAGGGGTTGAGGGAGTGTCATACCACATCCACACAGATATACATCCAAAAATAAAACAAAAAACAGAACGGGAGGGGGAATTTAATGTAGATGCATACTGAAGTAACCAGATGGAATTATTTTACTTAAAAAAATTTTTTTTTAATTGTAGAAAATTAGTTTTGATGTATTGGCAAAGCAAACACCATTTACTGAACTGGGAATAGTTTAAAGACTTCAGTAAGAGTTCTAGGGCTTCCCTGGTGGTGCAGTGGTTGAGGATCTGCCTGTCAATGCAGGGGACACGGGTTCGAGCCCTGGTCTGGGAAGATCCCACATGCTGCGATCCCACTACATCCCTAGTAGCAATTAGGCCCATGAGCCACAACTACTGAGCCTGTGCGTCTGGAGCCTGTGCTCCGCAACAAGAGAGGCCGCGATAGTGAGACGCCCGCACATCGCGATGAAAAAGCGGCCCCCGCTCGCCGCAACTAGAGAAAGCCCTCGCACAGAAACGAAGACCCAACACAGCCAAAAATAAATAATAAATAAATTTTTTAAAAAAAGAGTTCTAGAGCTCCCAGGAGACATGAATTAAACAACACTTTAAATATATTAAATTATTATTATATTCAAATCCCCGTCTCCCACCAGCCAACAAACCTTAGGCACAAAAAAAAATTTACCTGTGCAAACTGCATAGCCACATAACCCCATCTTACAGTGGGAGTCCTAAAACGGAAGAAACAAAATTACTTTCTAAATAAAGTAAATAAATGAACTTTTAAAAAGGTCCTCACAGTATCTTCCCACACAGAATATCTTTTTTTTTTTTCTGTTATTTTTTTTGCGGTACGTGGGCCTCTCACTGCTGTGGCCTCTCCCGTTGGGGAGCACAGACTCCGGACGCGCAGGCTCAGCGGCCATGGCTCACGGGCCTAGCCGCCCCGCGGCATGTGGGATCTTTCCAGACCGGGGCACGAACCCATGTCCCCTGCATCAGCAGGTGGACTCTCAACCACTGCGCCACCAGGGAAGCCCCCAGAACATCATTTTTGACATAGGAAATACTTGTACAATTCTGTCAAGAATGACTGAAATAAAATCAGATTGCTAGAATCACGATTTGGGGTTTCCCATGCCAGCAAGAAAATTAAAACCCATTCCAACTGCTCTGTAGCCCTACATGAACTGGTCTACCTACCCCACCTCCTTCCTGGCACACTCCTGGTGCTACCCCATTTCTGCTTCATAACGCCATTACCTGGGATAGTTGTCACGGTAGATGAGGGTAGGAGCAAATAAGAAGTACAAGTACTGGTTGACTGTGGGTACTGGAACAGTGCCTGGAAAAGGAAAACTATGCTTAGACTGGAGGCTCTTCAATTTCTTTCAGCAAAACTGAAAGAGGAAAATAAGCACAGAATCGGGAAGACAAAAAGCTACCTCTCCTTAGCTCATGTTGTTTCTTCCTGCTCTCCCAAAATGATGACTTCTTATTCCTAAATTAATTGAATATTACCAATCCCTCTAAACTAAGTTACTCCTGTGACTTAGACATAACTTCTAGAGTTTGAAGCAGCAATTCAAGAAAAGTAAGCACACGGGGTGTAATGACTCTATTAACATTCTATACAAATAATGCAGAAGTTGCAAGAGTCTAATGATCAATGTTTTAAATTTGGGGAACCAAACGTAAAACAGGAACAATCAGGAAACAGTGAGAAGGTCTTTCAGATCACATATACATTTTTTTCCTCCCAACAGGTTTCTTTTATTTTTGGATCCTTGTATTTAAAATCAAACACAAATGTCTACAGAATGTAATATGCCATCCCAGTAAACACCAAAGGTTGAAATACCCTGTGAATAATCCTTTGACTTATGGAATTACATACTTGATTTCTCCTTGGCTGAATTGAGTACCCGAGGCACATTCTCTCTGACAAATGAGTGGGCCTTCATTATCAAACGAATCTACAAAGCAGGGGGGGAAAAAGATGAATTTTCTTTCACTGTCTTGTCTCTTATAAGCAACCACAGAACAGCACTAGATTATAAACACACAAAGAACTTAATTTTGTATATACCAACTCAAACTCACTTTTATGGACTAAAACAAATGAAAAACAAACTCTAAAGAGAGACATGTTATTACTCAAATTATTTTGCAACTAACAGCACCATCTGTTACAGGTATATTACAAATTAAGAAATTAAAAGCCTGTTCAAAGAAAGTCTCCTGAAAGGGTCCTTTCCATCAGTCAAACAGAGCATTACAGATAGCCAATAAAAGTCAGAAAATTCTGAAGGGCGTACAAACAAAATAAATCTTTTAGATGGCTATATGACAAAACAATGCATCTGACACTTCAAAAGTAGAGTTTTTAATTACAAAAATATTTTATACTTTAGATGGCTTCTACAAAAAGTGTTCAAGAACAAAATTTGAATTCATCCAGAACAGTTCAGTGTAATTTATTTCAATTATCAAGAATCAGAGAACACTGAAGGTAGAAGGAATTTTAAAAGACAAGGTGATGGAGCTTCCCTAGTGGCGCAGTGGTTGAGAGTCTGCCTGCCGATGCAGGGGACACAGGTTTGTGCCCCGGTCCGGGAGGATCCCACATGCCGCGGAGCGGCTAGGCCCGTGAGCCATGGCCGCTGAGCCTGCGCGTCCGGAGCCTGTGCTCCGCAACAGGAGAGGCCACAACAGTGAGAGGCCCGCATACCGCAAAAAAAAAAAAAAAAAAAGACAAGATGATGTAGTTTCACACTTTAATTTTATAGATAATAGCACAAAGAACCAGATATGAAAATTTATCCAACTAATACAACAAAAAATAACAATTATTATTATTATTAACTAAGCATAGCATTGTATTGAGCAACACTCAAAACCTTACCTGTTCGAGTATAACAATGAATCGGGAAGCTGGTGGTAGTGTATACACTAATACAACATAAAGTGGTCCCAAACCTAGAACTCCAATCTGGAAGACCACAAAAAGGAAGCAATGCAAGACAGAATGGACTACTGGATGAGAACTCCTGTGATAGCCTCTGGCCCAGCGTTGAAACAGGAAATAGGGAACTGTAAGTGTACATAAGAACATGGTGCACCACGTCCACATAGCAACAGTAAGTTTGCCAAAAGCGTAAGACATGAGATTGAACTCAAGCACTAGCCTGGGGGAAAAAAGCACAGAGAAAGAACACATAAGTGGATTTTTAATAAGCACTGATTTATAAAATTAAAAACTTTCAGACCCCAAACTTTCAACTTTAGGGGACACAACAACGCTAATACACAAAAGTCATGGATGTAACACATGTGCTCCTAAGCCTCAGCTTCACAACTTATTTATCTATTTTCTAAAAGCTCTAGGATAATATGGTCTTTGAACATAAGGTACCTAAACTACTAACCTAAGGTAACAAGACTCTGAATTTCTCAAAGATTAGATTCTCACATTAATACATTTTAAACTCTAAAATACGCTACGGCAAAGTAAATACTTAAAATATTTAAATAGCAATAATTTATGTACAAAAGATGATTTTGCAGAATGAAATAGTACAATTCGAAAATCTAATATACTATTATGATTATCTCAAATTTTAATTTACTAATAAAGCACATAATTCAATGTATGATTATCACACTGTCATTTTTAGTTATAATTTGATTTTTATATTAAAAACATCACGTTTTTCAAACGTTAAATTCCAATAACTACCTATTTTTAGAAACAACCTAAAATGCATACCATAGCAGAAAAATTGGTAAGTCATATATACAATATTCTCTCATTTAGGAAAACTACCTAGAAACTACTAAGATGGTCTATTAAAATGGACCATTTTAAAAATAAAAGTCATAAAACTTCTAATATTCTTTATAGTTGTACTTTTCAGGAGGGAGAACTCTCACCCTCAAATCAGCTGCTTTGGGATTTTCTGAAGCAATTTAACCAAATCATCTTTTTTCAAAATTTAAATATAGTGAAAACTCCCAACACCCCATGCATCAACTAAGCAAACAGATATACTATCTTACCTTCCTTCATCAATGTAATCTACTACAAGTGTGCTGAGAATGAAGAGAATGAGGAGGGCAATGAACATGTGATATATCGTTCTGATGTGGTCCACCTCAAACAGCTCACTGTAAATGTAGTCCCAATAAAATTAATCGATATTTAATTTTAAAACACCATATATTAAAGACTTTACTTCAAAGCAGTTCAGAAGATGCTTAATCCACACTCCAAAAACATCTCAAACAGTAATCACAGAACATTACTCATGAATATCAGTATTCTAATGAAGAAATCAATGATAAATAATCAACTCAGACAACATTTCAAAAGACACATTCATTACCTACTCAAAATGCACCTTTAATTTTCAATTCACAAATGAAGTTGCCACAATTAATTTACACTTCCTATTTTTTCCCCCATAAAATCTACACAATCGGGGTTCTAAAATAAGTAAATCTGAGAAAACTATCAAGTCTCAAAGTTGGCTAGCCAAAGAAGAAATGAAAAAAATTTTATGTATCAAGAAGACGGCACCACCGAAAACTCTCTTGAAGTTGGTTTACCTAATTAGAAAATTTCTGTTCTAGCAGCACAACTTCAAGGAATTTATCAGAGGACCAATAACCATTCTTACCTCCAACTCCTCCTTTGAAACTAGATACAGAACCAAAAGTTCAGAAAGGAGGAGCAAGAGATGGCAAATGTACAAGAAGAAGTATCAAAACCAATGTATTACATGAATACAGAACAAACCTATTAAACATTCATAGAGTACTCAGTGATTCTAACCATCAGAACAGTTTGATTTTTTTTAATGCAAATAATTAACAAAAGCAACTAAAAATACTCACTCTAAGAGAGATCGTCTTATAACAAAAATCTTTCCATGTTCTGGAGGTGCTCTCAGATCTCTGGGAAGAGCAAAAAATTAAAATATGAGTACTTCAAGTATTACAAGAAATTTAAACCCATGGATAAGAAAAGCAATATTACCAACTACAGCTTATAATATTAACTGCCTTCTCACTATGACCCAGGTACTGTGTTAGGGTTTTATGCACGTTTTGTCATTTGCTTCTTCTGAACAATGCTGTGAGGTAGGTGCAGACATATCTGATTAGGAAGGAAGAGATGTTAGACAAACCTAACTACAGCAGCACTCAAAAAGACCCCACAGCCCAGCCCCTATGGAGATGCATTCCTGGCATCACAGGCTGACAACCACTCTTCCTTCTCCTAAACACCCCTAAGGACAAGCCTCCAGCCATACTTTCCTCAGTTCACATACTATTTTGGTCTGTCCTCCAAAACTGCACTGATGTTTATGATACCCTCCCCTAAGGTCTTCCAACAATCCCTAACAGCCTCCTGATCTAAAAGGTTACCTCCAGTTACTAAAACCTCACATTTTAACATCTAACATTATCACCTTCTTTAGGGCTTCTTGCAGTACCATTAGCACTTCTGCTATGGTTAGCTATTCTGGTCAAAACAGGTCTCCAGAACAGGAGACTGACAGAGACCAAAGAGGCATAAAACCAAGGAAAGTACAAAATGGCAAATTAGCACACACTGGCCTTTGATAGCCTTCCCTCTACTGCTCTGGATGACTGACCAATTAAAATAACGTATACTAATTGCACTGTACTTTATTACAAGTACTGTATAGGGTACAATAGAGAGGCAGTATGAGACATAGTGAAGAGCACAGACACTGGGTTCAAATCCCCACTGTGTAATCTTGGACAACATTTAACTGCTTCGTGCTTCAGTTTCCTAACCTGTAATATGCAGTTATATTATGTGCCTCACAGGGTCATTGTCTGGTTTAAATGTAAAGCATTCAACAAGCGTTAGCTATGTTATTTTATAAGTCAGCATGGTCTTAAATGAGGTATGCATGTTTGTTATAATCCACGTATTAAGATGAAGAAACCCAGACTTCAACTGTTTAAAATAGCAATACATGGCTAATAAAAGGCAGTGCGGTGTGAATCCAGGCTTTTTTAGTGCAATCCACATTGAGACCACTGAGCTGTGCTAGAGTAGACTTGTGCATTAAAAGAAACTATTACTCATACTTACTTAGCTCTGTGGCTGTTCTCTCCTTCAAGAACAGAAAAGGATGTGAGGGTACAACCACCATTGTCTAATGATGCGGATTTTTCAATGAGATTGGTCACAAAATCATCAAAGTGACTGCCAACTTCCTTCATAAAAAAGGGCTTCAATTCCTAGAATTTTAAGACAAATAAAGGAAAGCATTAGGAGCTAACTAGCTTATGAGTTGTTGACATTTTTTAAAGGGTTCTCCTAAATAGAGCTGGATCAAAAGGAATCCATGATAAGTGAATTCACAGGAATAAAAACAGAAAAGTGATTTCTACAGCTGACCAGTAGTTTCAGAAACTGCTACTGAAAAAGCAACATGATGATTTGTCTTTTTAAGAATGTATACCCTTTGGACTTCCCTGGTGGCACAGTGGTTAAGAATCTGCCTGCCAATACAGGGGACACGGATTCGAACCCTGGTCCGGGAAGATCCCACGTGCCATGGAGCAACTAAGCCCGTGTGCCACAGCTGCTGAGCCTGCACTCTAGAGCCCACAAGCTACAACTACTGAAGCCCATGCACCTGAAGCCCATGCTCCGCAACAAGAGAAGCCACTATAATGAGAAGCCCACGCACCGCAACGAAGAGTAGCGCCCACTTGCCACAACTAGAGAAAGCCCACACGCAGCAACAAAGACCCAACGCAGCCACAAAAATTAAAATAAATAAAATAAAAATTTTAAAAAAGCATGTATACCCTTTTAGGCATAAATCAAAGTAATCACCTACTAAATGAACTCCTACGAATGATACACAAAAACAAAATAACAGAAATGCTACAAATGACAGTATTTTTCTCTCTTCAAATTTTTATATGGAAAACAAAAATCAATATTGTCACCATTATGTAATCTTAAGTCCCCTTTCTTCTCAAGCTACCCCTTCAGTGCCAAGTGTCCAGTGTTTATATTGAATATTTTAAGTCATGCCATTTCTCTGTGATACCAACATTTATACAATAATGTATACTCCTACCTCCACAGCTACATATTTATCTAACTATAACACACACTTTTATAACACAGATTATACATTTTAACACTTTAAAACTTAGTTTTTGAAAAGTATGAGGCAAAAAAAAAATTTTCTTCGAATTATAATGGGCCACCTACTGTGGATGCTCAAATTGTAAATTGTGGTATTTTAAAATTGGCAGGGGCTTCCCTGGTGGCGCAGTGGTTGAGAGTCCTCCTGCTGATGCAGGGGACACGGGTTCGTGCCCCGGTCCGGGAAGATCCCACATGCCGCAGAGCGGCTGGGCCGGTGAGCCAAGGCCGCTCCGCAACGGGAGAGGCCACAACAGTGAGAGGCCCGTGTACCGCAAAAAAAAAAAAAAAAAAAAAATTGGCAGGACTCATCTACACAAAGGAAAACAAAGTGTTACTTACTAATTTTTCAAGAAAAAAAAAGCTCTCTCCTCTAACTATATTATTTAGGTTGAACCTAAAATATCTGAAGTAGCCTTTTTTCTGGATTCTGTTTTTGTTTTTGTTTTTCTGGACTGTTTTAACAAGAGCTTGGCCAAGTCTTTTAAAAGTAAAGCCTGAAAATATTATTGTATCTAATGGAACTATATGAAGGCTTTTCCAACTACTTCCTTCCAGAGTTCCCAAACGTTTTTGGGGTCCCAGGCAGTGAGAACTGGGCACAAAAGGCTTTCTGTGTTCCCCATTTCTTGTTTGTAGGAAATAGGCTTCATTCAGCCTCCTTGACCTTCCCTGAGTTCCAAAGGGAAGGTTCAAACAGCTCCTTATCAGGGAAGGGAGGGGATGCAGAAACAAGGGCGGAGCAGTCAAGGAACAATAGTGCAAGCCTTGGGACAGGGTCCTGGCTCCTCCTCAAGGAATATACTATATCTTTGAGCTCTTCTGCAGAACAAAGGCCCCCACCCAGATGGAGGATGGCAACCTTAGGCTGAGTGCAAGATTCCTGGAGCACTGCCCTGTTACCTCACCACCAACCAATCAGAAGGAAGCCATACACCCTACAGCCCTCACCCCAAATTTTGCTTATAAAAACTTCTACCTCCAAACTGTAACAAGGAAGAGCCAATTCTGACTCCAAGTTGGATCTGTTTCTTTTACTTTAACCTTTGCGTTTCGTTGCTTCTGTTATAATCACAGTCTATAGCTGTAAGCATACATAATGGCCTGCCACAGGGAACCCTGTCCCTCTGTCTGTTAAACTAAAAGGCCTTCGTTCAGCTCACAGAGAGACATTCTGACCCTACCCACCTTCATTCTGAAATTTTTCAATAGGCATGATGCTGTTACCGAGTCCAAGCTCGCTCTGCTCGCCGCACAACAGGCCAATAAATCGGGAGATGAGGTGTTGAGGCAAAGAATATGACTATTCGGAAAGCCGGCAGACCGAGAAGATGGAGGACTGGGGTCTCCAAAGAACCATCTCATCGGGGTCTGGATGCCAGTTTCTTTTATAGAAGAGATGGGGAGGAGGTGAGGAAGTAAAGTAAAAAGGCCATTCATCTTGCAAAATATGAGGGGTTGTGTTAATTTCTTCTTTTCTGTAGCCATTCACAGGTGGGCAGGGTCAGATTGTCTCCCTATGAACTGAACAGAGGAACTTTAGTTTAACATTCAGGCAGAGGGGCAGGGTTCCCTGAGTCAGTCCATTATGTATAATAACAAAAGCAACGAAAAGCAAAAGTTAAAGTAAAAGAAACAGATCCAATGTGGAGTCAAAATTGTCTCTTCCCTGTTACAATGCTTCCCTAACCAAAAACAAAACAAACACCCAAAAAAGTGGCACTCGAAAAAAAAGGAGCGGGAGGTGGTGGTGGTGATTTTCTCATTAAGCTCTAGCACTGGACTGCTTAATAGATGAAGGTTTTTTTCAGGTACAAAAATGCTGTCTCACATAGAAATATACTAAAAGAGAAGAAGGGAAAGAATTTGTTCATTCCACTAAGTGCTAGGTGTAGTTCAGGGCACTGCTGCAGGCACTGGAAATACAACAATGAACAAAACCTAGTGCCTGTCCTCATGGAACTTAAAATTCCAGTCAGGCTAAACAGGACAGACAGTATGCCAGATGGTGTTAGGGAAAGAAATAAAGAGAAGGGTCTGGGGGAAAGAGGGTGCTATTTTTTATAGAGAGGTCAGAGAAAGCCTCAAAAATAAGATGACATTTGATAAGATGTGAAGAAAGTAAGAGGGCAAGTTAGTCGATAACTGTGGGAAAAGTACCAGAAGAAGCATAAGGGTAAAAAGCCCTGAGGCAGGAACACCCTTGACGTGTTTGAGTAATAGCAAGGAAATAGGACATTATAGTTGAAGCAAAAGAGTGATAAGAGTTGAGGTCAGAAAAGATGGGGGAGGGTGGCAGGAGAGGGGCTAAACCATGTAAGGTCTTAACACTTTACCCCCTGTTCACATTAGTCCACTGAAATTTTATTCAACACTAAAAAAGGAGCCTGGAATCTTTTAACTAGGATTCCTCATACTCTGGATCTAGCACTCTTCCCAATTAAGTATCGGGTCAAGTAGACCAGAAGCACGGGGAAAAAAAACAAGCCATAATGATTGTTATAAAAAAATCAGTAAAAGCTGATATTTATCTACCCAACTCAAATTAAAAATACTCAACTTCTCACGGCACAAGTTCTTGTGCCTTACTCACTACTCGCCCACAGATGAGCCGCTGCCATACATGCCCCAACACTTGCAATTTCCAAAGCCTACAGCAACCTCCTTATCCTCACCCTCCTCATCAATTGAACCATTCTCTTTTCCCCTTCTTTTTCTCCCCATATTCCAAAACTCCTACTGTAAGCAAAGAATGTTGCCCACCATTCCAGTTCTACAAGGATCAAGCCACTGCTACTGCAGTCACCCACCCTTGAGGGGAATTCAGGATGGAGAAAACAAGGAAGCATTCTGTGCTTTGGATATACTGACCCCTAGACAGTAAATTGCACACTAAGGAAAATTTTCAAATGGCCCCAGATTCTTGCATCTTCCTGTACATAGAAAAGCACTAAAATCATTAATTTGAGATGTCTATTCTTTGTGATTAGCAGTAATCCTTCTATGCTTGACTACATGTTTTTCCCAGGCAAAAATCTCATATATATCCTGGCTCCTCTCCTGCCTCTTTTAAACAGTCTCCTCAGAGCCACTAAGAGGCTATTTCTTGGGCTATGAGGTCCCTGAATAAGGTTCCTGAATAAAACTTAACTCACAACTTTTCCCTTTTGAGTTGTTCTTTCAGTGGACAGTGAAACTGAGCAGGAACCTGCGGGGCCCTCCCAGGTATAAAAGCCTTCGTGTTTCCTGTTTCTTGTTTGTAGGAAAAAAGCTTGAGCCTCCTAGACCTTCCCAGATTTCTAAAGGGCAGATTCATAGAGTTACTAATTAGGGAATGCAGAAACAAAGGAAAAGCAGTCAAGAAAGATGGTTCAACAATAAAACAGAGTCCTAGATCCTCCTCAAGGGATACACATGACAATCTGATACATATCTTCGAATTGTTCTAAAGGAACAATTCCAGGTGGAAGATGGTAACTGCAGGCTCAGACCCCAGACTGGTCTCAACCAGAAGGGTGATTTGAGATTCCTGGAACAGCACCCTGTTACCTCACCACCAACCAATCAGAAGAAAGTCATACACCCTACAGCCGCCACCCCAAATGTTGCCTTTCAAAACTCTTCCCTGAAAACCACCCGGAGTTCATGTCTTCTGAGCATGAGCCACCCATTCTCCTTGTGTAAGCAGATAGGGTAGGGGGTCCTTGGAGAAAGAAAACTAGGCATGGTTTTCTTGACATATGAGAAGCCATTTTTGGCCTGAGTAATATTGTGATCTAAGCCTGGTCACAATGCTTGGCCTTGAACAGATCTTATAATTCATGATCTTAAGGGAAGTAAGGGAATGCAGAACAAAGGAAAAGGAGTCAAGAAACAATAGTCCTAGTTCCTCCTCAAGGGATATACATAATATCTTAGAGTTCAGCAGAACTAAGGCCCTCACTCGGGTGGAGGATGGAATAATGACGTTGACCCTCATGACTTCAACTAAAGCTTAGACTCTGTGGACCTTTGGCCCAATTCTATGCTTCTCAGCTCAAGCCCCTTCATGAATATGCATGTACCCTTAGCTTAAAGCTTCCCCAATTTTGCTGTTGGGGAGACACTGCTTTGGGAAAGATCCCCAGTGTTCTCAAAGGAATAAATCCTTCTCCCGCTCTCTGCCTTGGTTGTGTCTTTTGGCTTGACACCCACCAAGCAGTGAACCCAGTTTTTCGCGTAACACTTGCTTGGTCCTTGCAATAAACTTTTCTCTGCTCCAAACTCTGATGTTTTGGTTGTTTGGTTTCACACTGCACCAGGCACACAAACTTGGGTTTGACGACAACAGCATGAAGGCACTTCTTAATGCTGATGATATAAAATTCACATTTTATGGCAAGACGAGAAAGATTTAAACATAATATTTTTCTTTGCCTGTTTGGACCTCCTCCCTCCCCTTTAGTGTCTATTGTGCATGTGCATTAACCAGACCTCCTTAGGAGATAACATTCCTTCTTAATCTCATCAAGGGTCACAACTCCTTAGGAGATAACCTTCCTTCTTAATCTTGTAAGGGGCCCCAAAGACCATGACCTACTACCTGCTTTTTACCTCTAGATCTGGATTGCGTAAACTGTCAATAATCTGTCATTTAAAGTACAGCCCTCTATCTCAAAAACTTAATATAACTGTCTATGACCTGTCACAGGCAGACAGTTCTTGGAGCTTTCTGAGAGGCTGTTCCCAGGTTATAATCCTCAATTTGGTGCGAATAAAATTTTCCACTTCTTTCTTAGAAGGACTTACTAATTTTTTTCATCAACGATGCCTTTGTCTTCTTTCTCTATTAGGAATTAAAGTTGATTGAAGCTGCTGCCACTGGGACGCAAGGAAGAACTCTATTGTGGACACTATTCAGTTTCCTTAGCCTCCTCCTTTCATGTATCCAAGTACTGATAGAAATAAAGAGTGACTGCTTATTACTGTCATTCCCTTTGTAAGAGGGAAACACAGTACAAGAAGTGCTCCACTTCTGCCTTCTAATGAGTTTTTCTATTGCATGAAACTCGTGTTAATTAGAACTTCAAAACGTGACAATAAATCTGTCTAAAAATTTCTATCAGTAACCTGAAAAGGAGACAAGCTTATAGGCTTTCTAATTTACTTATCTTCTCAATCTCATCTCTATTAACATTAATTTCATCCAGCCCATGGACTATATGATTGTCCCAGCACAACAGATAGACAGAAGGACAACAGAAGGAAGGAGGCAGGCAGTTAACTAGAAACTAGAAAAGCAAGGTGCTTAGATAATCTATCAAAGAACCTCATTTTTAAAACAAGCAGCTAAAGGAGACAACCTCTAAGATTCTAAGAATGGGGAACAACCACCAAGAAGCAAAGATTCTACGGGTGGAACGCAGTGAAGGCACCACGAGTGATCAGAGACGAGGCTGGAGAAGCAAACAGGGTCTACAGTTCATGCAGGTCTTTTAAGGTTTTTTTTTTTGTTTTTTTTTGCCATGTCACTCGGCTTGTGGGATCTTAGTTCCCCAATCGGGGATTGATTGATTAATTGATTGATTGATTTAGGCCACACCATGCCTTAGTTGCGGCACACGGGATCTTCAATTGCAGCATGCGGACTCCTTAGCTATGGCATGCATGTGGGATCTAGTTCCCCGACCAGGGATTGAACCCGGGACCCTGCATTGGGAGCATGGAGTCTTACCCATCTGACCACCAGGGAAGTTCCCCCAACCGGGGATTGAACCTGGGCCCTCGGCAGTGAAAGCAAGGAGGAGTCCTAACCACTGGACCGCCAGGGAATTCCCCCATTTTAAGAATTTTTCATTTTATCCTAAGGGCAACTGAAAACCAATAATGTTTTAAGCACAAGGTTTATAAACATATTCAGATTTGCACTTCAGAAAGAGAACACTTCTAAAAAGCCTTCCAAACAGAGGTTGCTTTGGACTGAGTCTTAAAATGTGAAAAGAGCAGGGTCGTTTATGGATAAAGTAACCCTTACAGAGGCATGAAAAAATTATAAAGTAGGCTGAGAGAAAGAAACACAAAATAAACATGTATACTCTGAGTAGAGTATAAAATATTATACTCTGGAACTTCCGGGTTGGTGAACCCATGGTGACGCAGGGAGAATGGCTCACTCAGAGAGCATGGAACCTCCGCACCCTTTCCCCATACTTGCCCTGTGCATCTCTTCCACCTGGCTGTTCCTGAGCTATTATATCCTTTTATAATAAACTGGTGATCTAGTAAGTAAAAAAAAATTAAAAAACAAAATATTATACTCTGGGCTTCCCTTGTGGCACAGTGGTTAAGGATCCGCCTGCCGGGACTTCCCTGGTGGTGCAGTGGTTGAGAGTCCACCTGCCAATGCAGGGGACACGGGTTCGTGCCCCGGTCTGGTAAGATCCCACATGCCGCGGAGCGGCTGGGCCCGTGAGCCATGGCTGCTGAGCCTGTGCGTCCAGAGCCTGTGCTCCGCAACAGGAGAGGCCACAACAGTGAGAGGCCCACGTACCGCAAAAAAAAAAAAAAAGAATCTGCCTGCCAATGCAGGGCGACACGGGTTTGAGCCCTGGTCTGGGAAGATCCCACATGCCGCGGAGCAACTAAGCCCGTAAGCCACAACTACTGAGCCCTCGAGCCACAACTACTGAAGCCCGCGTGCCTAGAGCCTGTGCTCCACAACAAGAGAAGCCACCGCAATGAGAAGCCCGAGCACTGCAACGAAGAGTAGCCCCCGCTTGCCGCAACTTGAGAAAGCCCACGTGCAGCAATGAAGACCCAACGCAGCCAAAAATAAATAAATAAAATAAATTTTAAAAATATATATATATTATACTCTGACTCCACAAGGTCATATCGCTAGTTCATGAATTACTTGTTTCTCTGATTTACCGTCTGGCTTTGCACAGAGAATCTTTTAACCTCACAGTGGCATGGAACCAGAAACCTGACCTTTCGGGCAAAGCAAGTAACACAGCAGAACAGGTAATACAGTGTTTAAATTGAATCCCCAAGAGAGGGCTCCCCTAACAATTCACTCTGACGTATACGGCATCTTATTCTTTTCCATCATTGTACTTAATACAATCTAAAATGCTTTATATTTCTATTTTTTGGTGTCTTAATGTCTATCTCCCCCACCTGACTTTAAAACCATGTCTATTTGTTAACCACTCTACAGTCACCTCTCAGCAAAACAACTGCCAAGACTGTAGGTGTTAAATATATTTCCAAACAGCTTTTGATATCAACTCCTGCCCCCGAAACCCCTACTCATACCACTGCTTGCTTTATTCAGTATCTATTATAGAGCAGAAAGTAGATATCTAAAACAAAACAAAACTACATAGCCCTGATTTCTCTGTGGAAAATATAAAGGGAAAGGGACTAAAAATCACTACTGTTCTTATTGTTGATAATGGCTGTTAATAATTGAATGACTGCTTTATGCTAGATACTCTCTTAGGGCCTTTTAAATATTATTTCTAGTCTTAAAACAGTCTTTGAAGTAGGCAATAGAATTCCTATTTTACATATGAGAGATCTAAGCGTGAACAAGTCAAGTGATGTGACTTACCCAAGGTCACCACTTGTAGGCTATAGAACTAGGATCAGAACTCCAGTCTATCTGACCTCAGAGTTTGCATTACATTATATTGCTTTCCACTGTACTTTATATAAAATAGTTTCTATATGATTAGCACCATAAGCCAAAAAAGTAAAACCTAAAAAGTCAATGATGTACATACATGTAGCCTGAAAATGGTAGGTAATCTAGTAAAAAGGTGTTGTTTGGCTTAGTTCTATTACAAACATTTCACTTGCAGGCATCAATGTAGAAGAGGTTTAAAGTCCTAAACAGTGCACTGTAATAAATTCCTCCTACATAGTCAAAAAAAGTCTTGAGTATAACTGTTACATAATCCTTAATACAAGAAGCCAAAGGTTCAAGATAAACCAGGAACTAATCAAATTAGAGCTCTGAATTTTAATCCCTTTTTATTTAAAATAAAATTCATCCTGGGCTATTTCCCAATTTAAGTTAGACTACAATATTCTTGATATCATATTGTTATCAGTCTAAACTGAGCTGAAACACATTTATTTACCTTAATCTACTTAGGTAGCTCCTGCAACTTAACTATCCAAATGGTATATATTACAGTTTCTCATCATCACTGCCTACCTCCTTCACTTCATTAGCCATTATTAAATGCTAGAAAACCAGAAAGGAGTAAAAATATTACATTCCCAGTAGTTACCATATGATACATCTGTACAAATGACTATCATGAAATAATTTTTTAAAAATCACATTTTCAAAGAATATTTTAACACAAAAAAAGCCACAAAATGATGTTAAGAAAAATGTACAACTGAATATATAAATGGATGCTGATTTTGCTAATGTATCTGACACACATGCCTGCATGTGTCTACTTGGATCTGTGCATACGATATAAGAAGGAAAACAAATTACGGGAGAAAATAAACCAAAATATTATCTCCAAGTGGTGGGCATATGGGTGGTGAGTGTTTTTTTATACTTTGTCTCATAAATTTTCTGCAATGAGCCTATATTACTCCTATAATCAGAAAAAAAAACTACATTAATTAAGAAAATATATTCCTCCTGTTCTTGAAACAATCCTCCTGTTGTGATATGGTATCATAACATTAAAATAAAATCTTTTAAACCTTGCACTTTTTTCCTAAAAGAAAGTACCTTATCTAAGATGCCACTGATCTTTGTTTGGCACTATGGAAAAAAAAAGCTGCTATGGAAAAAAAAAAAGCACTATGGAAAAAAAAAGCAAGCACAGTGTTTTCTTGTTTCCAGAGACATTACAAAACAGAGAGTAACCATCACCTGTAAGATCTCCAACAGAGCTCTAAAATCATGTAATTTCTTACCAAGAATACCAACTTACAGTGACATCACCTTATAGCTTTCAATGAACTTTTTAAAGGTATCTAACTCAATTGCTGTTCCTCTTGCTTATCCATTTTATACATAGTATTCTCGGCTAGCACGAGAACAGAAACGATGTCTTCAAAATCTCAGCACCTAATGTAGTGCCTGACAGACAAAGGAACCAAGTAAGTGTTGTTCGTGCAACTAAATTACTGAACGTTCCTAAGGGGCAATGCGGCAGGTACATTTCTTCATTTTGTAAATAAGTGATGAAATCAGAAAGAACAATGAACTGACTTTCCCAAGGTTCATCAAAGCAGACTAGAGACTAATACATTTATTTATGTATTTAAGTACAATGAGAAAAGGCAGAAAGGGAAATAGAAGAATGCAGTCACACTTACACAACCAAAAGAAGGTAAGATTTGACCAGAAGATCAGGGGTAGTAAACTACAATGGATAGTTATTATAGTGACTGTTAATTGTCAACCTATCATTTCTCACCCCCTTCCTTAGTACTAGAACCCCTAATTTTTACCTGGGCACCTAAATGCCCAGAATCAATAAATTTCCCAGTCTCCCTTTGCACCTAGATGTGGCCAGGTGACTAAGTTCTTGCCAATGAGGTACAAGCAGAATCGGTTTGACAAAACCTCCAGAAAAACTTCCTTAAAAGACAGCTGGGGGGCTTCCCTGGTGGCGCAGTGGTTGAGAGTCCGCCTGCCGATGCAGGGGCCATGGGTTCGTGCCCCAGTCCGGGAAGATCCCACATGCCGCGGAGCGGCTGGGCCCGTGAGCCATGGCCGCTGAGCCTGCGTGTCCGGAGCCTGTGCTCCGCCACGGGAGAGGCCATAACAGTGAGAGGCCTGCATACCGCAAAAAAAAAAAAAAGACAGCTGGTACCTGTTCCTTGCCCCCTTTCTTCCCCTACATCAATTCTGCTCTTTGAAACTCAGATGAAATGGCTGAAGCCACTTGGACAATGAGAAGACAAATCACAGCCTACAAATGGTGAGGCAGGGAGGTAGAAGGAGGAGTCGCTGAGGACCAGAGTCACCATACCAGCTGTGGCCCTCTCACCTCTGGATCATTTATACAAGAGGAAAATGCACTTCTATCTTGTTTAAGCCACAATTACTTGTGTTCATCTTGTGTTGCTATTATGGCACAAGCTAATCTCAACTTATACAAATGATCAAAGAATTTCTGGGCAGAAAACCCTTCGACTTGTCTTTCCAGCAGTCTGCCAACAAATCAAATAAGTTGGCACTATCCAAAAACTTCTTACTTTACTTGAACAAGTGATAAGCCATGAAGAGGAGGCCTCGTTTGCAGACATGCCATTTGAGTCGTACTCATTACAGATTGCTCATTTAATGGTCAGGCAGCTGCACTAGATACTAATATGAAAAACAACACTAGAAATGCTATATAAAAAGCAAGCGAAATATAAATACTTATTTTTAAGAAGAATAGAAAGTAATTTTTCATCCCTTCAATTTTCACACTAGACCTAACATTTCCTCTATAAAATTGTGTACATTAATAAAAGTTCTACAAACATCAATAGTAAAGATATCCTCTTTTCTCTTCTCAACATACTCACTTTCCTCTGGAAACTGTCCTCAAAGGTGAGGACAGGCACCCCATGTCCAGGTTGGGGCTGTACTATATGGCCCTGCCCTTCTGAACAAAATTCAATTCTCTCTCTCATAACCTGAAACTCTGAGCTTAGAAAACGTGACTGGAAACCTTATTAACTGAAAAATTCAGAAATAGCTGAACTCTTGCCATTAAAATAAATATCCTTTCCAAAGCCTGAGTGTGTTCGACTTCTCCTAGGATTCTGTGAGATACATTAATCTTTCAAATACACTTCCTTTTATGCTTAAATAAGGCAAAGTAGGTTTCTGTTATCTGCAACCAACAGAAAAAATATAAAACAATGTTAAACAAAGCTAATTTCTCTACTAATGTAGAGAATGTAGCTCTGATGTAGCTGGTTGGAACCTAATCATTTGAATCTCCCTTGGACTGTTCCAAGATCTTTAAAGGCTTGTTACAACACAATTCTAAGGATTTCAAAAGGTCATGATTCAGAGTTACACAGTGCTCTATGACCCCGCTAGCACCATATTTTTTTTTAATTAAGTACTTCAAAGTTTTTTTTATGACAGCATTTAGACCTAGAAGTGACCTTAAAAAATTCAATCAGTTCAACCCACTAATGTCATCACCTCTCTCATTTCTCTTCCCTTAGGACTAAAGAGCTTGCTCAGTACTTGACAACCTTCTTCACACCTTTCCTTAATAGGAGCTCCTCTATCTGTACATATAAATTTTCACTGAATTCTTTGTAAGTTGCCATATTTAGCAAATAAAAATATAGGAGACACCCCCCCAATATATATATTTAGGACAGTTGGTTAAATTTGAATTTGATAAACAACTAACTTTTTTAGTCCAGGTATGTCCCGAATATTGCATGATGACCAACAAACTATCTGTGGTTTGCCTGAAATTCAACTTTAACTAGGCATACTGTATTTTATCTAACAACTCTAGTGCCATGGAGCCGAAAGAGTTGCCCAGTAAGAGCTATAGGCTATCTATTCCCTTTACAACAGGAAGTAGAGAATTAGGAGCAAAAGTTTAAGTTAGCTACACAATGATGACACAGATTGTTAGAGCTGAAGGGGACCCCGGAGATAACTAGTCCAGTGTTCTTACTTTAAACATTAGGGTAAGAGTGGCCAGCTGGGTTGGAACATGACACCAAATTACAAATGACTAGAAAGATTGTTCATTTTCATTTGTCTCTAAAATTATTTCTAAAAACCCACAAGGGAAAAGAACAAGTAAATTTCATGGTTCTGAACAATATTCACATACCTGCCACCTCAATGGTCATTGCATATTAGTAAATGTTACTAACAAAGCAAAACAACTAAAGAATATAACCAGTTAGACATCACTGTTATGAATGGTAAATAAGATTACATACATAAAGCACCTACCTAATATAAGTAAATAAGATTAAGTAAGTAAATTTAAGTAAATAAGATTTAAGTAAATAAGATTTAAGTAAATAAGATTTATTTACTTTTAAGTAAATTAAAAGTTAATAAAGTAAATTTAAGTAAATTTAAGTAAATAAGTAAATAAGATTTAAGTAAATAAGATTACATACATAAAGCACCTACCTAATATAAGGCCTAGCCCATAACAGGACTTCTAAATGCAGTTCCCTTCTCCTCCCTGTCCCTATTTACTCAGTCTAGAATACTAAAATATTACAGTAGCTTCCAATCTGGTCTCAGTGTTTCCAAACTCTATAGAATATCTTCAACTTTGATATCAGTATAGCATTCCTAATGTATCTCCCTCAAAAACGCTGCAATTAATAATGGCAAGATGTTCAATCTCTTCAGATACCAAATTACCAATTAAAACACTCCTAAGTCAAATCGTCCATAAGTTCCCCAAAGGAATTTTGGTGATTCACTCAGAACAAGCAGTGTATAACAAATAGAGTATATGCTAAGACCTTAGAAGTATAAAAGGGAGGACATCATTTCAAGCTGGGGTATTTAGAAAACTTTAAAATTTTTTTAATTTAATTAATTAATTTATTAATTTATTTATAGCTGTGTTGGGTCTTTGTTTCTGTGCGAAGGCTTTCTCTAGTTGCGGCGAGCGGGGGCCACTCTTCATCCCGGTGCGCGGGCCTCTCACTATCATGGCCTCTCTTGTTGCGGAGCACAGGCTCCAGACGCGCAGCCTCAGTAGTTGTGGCCCACGGGCCCAGCCGCTCCGTGGCATGTGGGATCTTCCCAGACCAGGGCTCGAACCCGTGTCCCCTGCATTGGCAGGCAGATTCTCAACCACTGCGCCACCAGGGAAGCCCTAGAAAACTTTAGAAGCCGCAGCATTTGAGTGAGAATTTGAAGGATATACAGTATTTTGATTGGTGAAGGTAGGAAGTTAAAGGAAATTTCAAGTAGGAAGAGCTTCATGAACAAGGGCATGAAGATAGGAAAAAAAAGGCTTACAATTTAGCCCAAATTTTATTTTTCTTTCTGTCATGCTCCACCAGGGGCACAGATGCTAATCAAGTGTAATTTCCAAGACACAGTTTAAGTTTCTTTCCTCCATACCTCTGTTCAAGCCATGCCCTCCTTCAATGACCGGGAACAAGTCTTGCACAACACAGAGTAATAAATAATACTAGCTAAACCAACCTCTACCTTTCCCTCCGCTTCTATTCCCTTACTTCATCCATTTCTTTCTCTCTCCTTCAAATCTTTCCAACTGACCAAACTAAAGAATAATACTATTCACTGATTCATATATAAAGTAGAGAAGTAGAATATTCTCTTTAAAAACAAAGTTTCAACTTAAATCCTTGAAACATTCCCTCCATTCCCCCTCTCCCCTCCCCTTTTTCTTCTCACTCTACATTCCCTTTCCTCTTTGGGTTACTGATGCTATATTTTTTTAAAATTCCCCTCCCACCTCAGATTTTTTAAATAAATAGCAATGACAGCAGGGATGGACTGCGCTTTCACGAATGTGAAAATGTTCCCTCACAAGCAGAGCACAATAAGGGCTTTGTGTTCTTTCTGGGAAGGGGACAAGGAGCAGAAGAGGAACAGAAGGGGAATCTGAAAAGGAATGGAAGGTGTCCAGCCCGTCTAGAGGAATAAAGGTCAGGAATACTCTGGTAAGCCATAAAAACAAAATTTCTTCATTGTAATGACTAAATTTGCAAGAATGGGCCCTTCAAAATAGCACATATGCCTACAAACTAAAGAGTTTTCTTTTGTTAGCCAAAATTATAAATTAGCCCTCAGAGAAGTGCAAGTTACCAAATCATCAAGTCTTCAATCTCTTATAATGGGACAACAAATTTTTAACTGGAAAGACTCTCAGTTTCAAGTATAGTCAATATACCTTTTGAATACCACTTTATAAAGCAATGTAAAGTGCTTATATTGTAGAAAACACATATACACCTCCGGAATTGGCGGGGGGCAGGGAGATATCACAATGTTAAGCAAATAGGTACTTGTAGTAAAATGTCTAGTGAGAGCACCATCCCTGGACTCAAAAAGTGCTGGATCTCCAACAAACGAGATGACAGTGAAAATACCCCAGGACTGGAAATAACTGAAAAACTAGCTCTCACAATTACAAAGACACTAGTATCAAAGTGAATGCAAACAATCTTGCATATACTGTTTTATGAAACAGGATAAAAATATCTAAATTTTCAGTATTCTATATAAATGCATATATGCATGCATGCATACGTAACTAAATTAATAAAAACAGGGCTATTTCATCCACATCATTGGATGTTTATATATTCAAGTTGGCCAATAATTTTTTTTCTTTTGCTGAGCACTTATGTATTTTTGTACCATATAAGTCATTTGCTTTTCAGGTTTATTATTTATTGACTAATCTCCTGTGTTAGAATGTGAGCTTCCTGAAGAAAGGGCCCTTTATTTTGATTAGTTATGTATCCCAGGGCTAATAACAGAGCCTGACATGTAGAAGGTGTTCAAAACAGTGTCAGGGAATGAATAAACTGATAAGCAAATTGCCTAAGTTCACAAGGTAGGTTATAGAGGTGGGTCTGTCTGACTCCAAAACCCAAGCATTTCCACTAAGCCTATGTTAGTACAAGTTATTCACATGCTTGGAGGAAACCATTCACTGAAATAAATTTTTAAAAAGAATAACAGACATGTTGTATTTCAAAGGACTCTTAAAAACCTTAGAAATTTTGGAAGTGATCTTATTGGGAAAACGAGAGGCTGCCTTGGATTTGAAGTCAACTTACATTTGGTACACAGAGTATTAGATTGTTTTTATATAAAATTATTTATTTTTTAAATTTATTTTTGGCTGCATTGGGTTCTTGTCACTGCGTGCGGGCTCTCTCTAGTTGCGGCAAGTGGGGGTCACTCCTCACTGCAGTGTGTGGGCCTCTCACTGTGGTTGCCTCTCCCACTGCAGAGCACGGGCTCTAGGCGTGCAGGCTCAGTAGTTGTGGCTCGCGGGCTGTAGAGCGCAGGCTCAGTAGCTGAGGGGCACGGGCTTAGTTGCTCCATGGCATGTGGGATCTTCCAGATGAGGGCGCGAACACGTGTCCCCTGCATTGGCAGGAGGACTCCTAACCACTGTGCCACCAGGGAAGTCCCAGTTTTTTTTGCCGTTTTTTTTTTAAGTGTTCTTTGTCCTCCAGAATTTCCTGAGGTCACTGCTGAATTCTAACTTGTAGAACTGTTTGCCCTGCTTGAAACGTCTGTTATTTAGTTATTTTTTGGCTGTGCCACACAGCTTCCAGGATCTTAGTTTCCCAACCAGGGACTGGACTCGGGCCACCACAGTGAAAGCGTCAAGTCCTAACTGCTGGACAGCCAGGAATTCCCTGAAATGTCTTGATGTTGTTTGTGAGTTGATATTTCTATTTCTTCTATATCCATAACAGGGAATCTACTTCTAAATTCAGATTCAATGTTTATTGAAGGCCTATTATTTACTATGAAACATGATAGATACTTTCATAAAGCACCTACACAAGCACTTACACAAGCATTCAACTGTATCATGTTTGCTAAAATTGAGTTTTACTGGTAAAAGCCAGAAAATGAGAGTGACGGATGATAGTACAGAAAGAAAACAAAAAACAATCTGGTTCTTATGTAGGAAGATGAGATGGCAGACCTTATTTTCCTGTTTCATGTCGACTGCTAAGAAAGGTAAATAACTCTTTACACAGTTTAGCATTAAAAATTGTACTGAATAAAACTCTTTACCCTAAAACTCTACATTTTTGTTTCTGGAAGAGGGAGTTACTTACCTCTGCCTCTGCTGTCAACTGTATCTTCTTTGCTATCAGCTGTTTTAAATCAATCCGACCTAAGGAAAAAAATATATATAACTTTTAGGTTGATGGAGATAGTTACCTATCAGCATTATTTAAATCGTGAAGTTGAAAAACAAGCAAAAAATGATGACTATGTAAACTATGGTACAACCACAAAACATGACACAACTCTTAAAAATGAAGCATGGGCAATATAAATAGAAGGAAATTTATACATAAAAATGCTAAGTTAAAAAAAATAAAACTACTATATGTACACACAGTACTTACAACTATATTAATCACAGGATCCTGCAGTATAGGAAATTCTGACAGTAGAGGAAATTAGTTTCTGTGAATGGATCCTGCAACTATGAGTAGTAAAATGTACAAGCAACAATAGAAAAACTAAATAAATCGGACTTGGTCAAAAATTAAAAAAAAAAAAGTTTCTGCTCCAAAGAAGTAAAAAGACGCAAAACGGGGAAAAACACTTGCAAATCTGATCCGGAACCTGCATCCAGAATATGTAAAGAACTCCTACAACTCAATGGTAAAGACGAATAGTCCAACTTAAGCATCTGAAAAGACATGTCTCCAAAAAAGATATACAAATGGTCAATACCATCTGAAAAGATGCTCAATATCACTGGCCATCAGGGAAACGCAAATCAAAACCACAAAGAAATATCATTTCATACCCACTAGGATGGTTATAATCAAAACACATAAGTGTTGGCCATTGTACACCTTAAGCTACTACAATGTTATGTGTCAATTATCTCAATAAAGCTAGAAAAAGAGTTGTACAAGCAGGAAATTTTGAGAAGAGCATTATTTCAGGGATTGGATGTGATAGCTTTTCTGTAATACAATTAGAGAGTGTTAATAAACACTTGTAACAATGATGTTTATAAGCTTGGTACAAATAAAACAAAGTTTATTATTTACTATTTTTAAAATTTTGTTTGTGTTGGGTCTTCGTTGCTGTGTGTGGGCTTTCTCCAGTTGTGGTGAGTAGGAGGTACCCTTCGTTGTGGTGCACGGGCTTCTCATTGCGGTGGCTCCTCTTGCTGCGGAGCACAGGCTGTAGGTGCACGGGCTTCAGTAGTTGCGGCACGCGGGCCCTAGAGTGCGCAGGCTTCAGCAGTTGCAGCACATGGGCTCAGTAGTTGTGGCTCATAGGCTCTAGAGCACAGTCTCAGTAGTTGTGGCCTATGGGCTCAGTTGCTCCAGAGACCTGGAAGCAACTGAGAGTTGTGGGATCTTCCTGGACCAGGGATCGAACCCACATCCCCTGCATTGGCAGGAGGATTCTTAACCACTGTGCCACCAGGGAAGTCCCAAAACAGTTTTTTAAGTGAGGAGAAAAAAGCTTTGACCAGAACATGGAGAAATTAAAACCCTCCTACATTGCTGGTGAGAATGTAAAATGACACAATGCTTTTGAAAAAGTCTGGAAGTTCCTCAAAAGGTAAACACAGAGGTACCATTTAACCCAGAAATTCCACCCCTAGGTAAATACACAAGAGAAATGAAAACCCCCCTCCCATTTATAGAAAATTAAAAATCCAAGCCTCCAAAAAACGATCTAATAAGATCGCTCATTATCCTATGATATGCAAGCAACTAATTTTAACATTTTGGTAAATATTATTTGTCCTTTTACTTTGGCAAAAATTAAATAATAATATTAAATATAATATTATAAATATACATACTATAAAAACAGAGTCATTATGAATACTGTTTGGTAAACTGTTTTCATTTAACATATTGTTAGTATCTTTGCATATCATTATATATTCTTCCACATCATTTTTATTGGTCTACTATTCTATTTTTATGACTGAAATAGAATTTATTTAATCCTCTATTGGACATTTTGATTCTTTATATCGTTTCACAATATTCCACTTGGAAAAAAGGCATGGAGAAGGTCCAAAATGCACCTAATGAAAGCTCTATAAGGAGAGGAAAAATTTGAAGTAATAATGGCCGAGAACTTACTGGAAGTGTTAAAAAAGAGCCAATCATCAAAGGAAGATCAAAGAATCCCAAGCAGGGTAAAGAATCATCATAGTGAAACTGTGTAACACAGAGGTTTATTTAAAAACAAAACACAAAAGGACTCTTAAAAGCACCCAGGAAGAAAATATCACCTTCAAGAGAATTGCCATTATGCTGAGTGTCTGACTCATCAACACCAACAACAGAAGCCGGCAAACAGTGAAATAATATCTTCAACTGTTGATAATAGTGAAGTTTATGACTGGGAAGGAGGCTAGAGGTCATATCGCAGAGAGCCTGTGCGTATCGCAACAAGGGCTTTGAGGAAACTAAGAATTTTAAACAGAATAGTAACTGATCTGATATTGGAAAACCCCACTCTCTGGCAGGAGAGGAAGAAAGGACCACATAAGAGAAATGCAATAAATCCTGACAAGAAATGATGTCGCCATAAGCCAAAACAATAGCACTGAGAATGGACAGGAGAGGATAAATTTTGAAAATATTCCCAAATTGGTAACTTATTAGGTAAGAAATATGAAGGTAAAACAAATATCCATTTGATTTTTCCATCAACTGTAAAAATACTTTTATTTAGTTCTCTACCATCTATGACCAGACCATGGATTCATAAATAAGTTATTTACTTCATAAATAAATGAATACAGAAACTTCTTTCCTTCAACTAATTACCATAGGGGGATGGGGAAGAAGACGCCAAAGATTAATTCTCACTACCTGTGCATCATTCCCAAAAGTAATCTGTCTATCCATAAATAACCTAACCACCATTCAAACTGGCTTTGAGGAGTCAGGGTCTGGAAAGCAGGGAAAGAGTTTTTTCTCACTTAGACTAGAATCTCTAAAGGCCCCGCTCCAAGTGACAGTAAAGTTATATAAAGTCAAAGAAAAATATATTAAAAATCCAATTCAATTCATTTTCTTTCACCTTAAAACTAACCTCACACAATATTCAAAATTACTTTCTTGCTACCCACCCAAACTTAAATGTCATAAAAATCAAAAGAATAATACTCTAAAAGCTAACATCCAGTGATTTAAAGAACTATATACAGGGACTTCCCTGGTGGCACAATGGTTAAGAATCCACCTGCCAATGCAGGGGACGTGGGTTCTATCCCTGGTCTGGGAAGATCCCACAAGCCGCAGAGCAACTAAGCCCCTGCGCCACAACTACTGAGCCCACGTGCCACAAATACTGAAGCCCGTGCACCTAGAGCCCATGCTCCACAACAAGAGAAGCCACTGCAATGAGAAGCCCGTGCACCGCAACAAAGAGTAGCCCCCACTGGCCGCAACTAGAGAAAGCCCGCACACAGCAACAAAGACCCAACACAGCCATAAATAAATAAATAAATAAATGTTTAAAATATATAAAATTAAAATTAAAAAATAAAGAACTATGTACAGACACCCAACCACATAAGTCAACTCAAGGTTTCTAAATTTCTAAAACATTGGCCATGAAATAGGGATAAGCCAGGCCTGAGGGTCATGCAATTTCTGAAATACCTGCCTAGATCTATTAATATCACTAACTGATAACTGATCATTAACTGATAATACCTATTAGTAGACCCAAAGATAAATCCTTAAAGAAAGCTCCTCTAGATTTTGTTTTTTCCTAACCCTCTTATCTCTAAGAAGTCAGGCTTGCAACATTTATCTTCATGAACACTACCTCACCCTTGTAAAGTCTACAACATTGAATTGAGTATTTAAAAATTTACTCCTTGAAGTATCAAAAATCTAATTTGAACCAGTTTTGACAAAGACCTTCCTAAAATTATTACATGCTTTACCACCTTAAAAAAAAAAAGAGAGACTGTACATAATCTTTATGTTGAATAAAAGATCATTTATTGCACTGTGCTATTATAGTGACACCTTTAGTAGGACTGAAATGAGAGCAACGGAGCCCACACTAAACAGCTCCAGAAAGTTGTGCCTTTCTACTAGGGTTGCTTCTTCACGGCTCTTCACCAAATCTGATTCCTGTAACAATCCTGTACTTACGCTACTATGCCAAATTTACTGCCAATGTTACCCAGAAGGAAAAGATAAATAACCAAGCTTATTAAATTAGTAACGCATTTATTCATTCAATTATATACTCACTCACTAAATAAAAACCCTCTGAGAACCCAATACATACGAGGTACTAGGCATGTATTCCAAACCCCTCCTTTAGGATCGCAATAGAAGTATGCAAACATAGATAATTACAATACACAGAAGGGCTGTGGGATCATCAGGGTGGAGAGAGCTTTTGCAGAGCAAGTCAATATTTGAGCTGACTCAACTGATAAAGAAAAATCACAGTGCACAAGGTATTAGAAAGATTATTTCAGGCAATGGAAACAGCATGAAGACTTGTAAGGACTTGGGTTTTCTGGGACTTGACCCTGAGTCAAATGCCTCTAAGTACCAAGCTCTCTTTGCTTTACAATACTGTACTTAATATAGGCTTTTGCCTAAGGGCAGCTTTTAACTCCTTACCTTCTAGGTTACCAGTTACTTTCTAGATCAGTGCTGCCCAACAGAAACATAATGTGAACCACATTATGTAATTTAAAATTTCCTGGGAACCACATGAAAAACTAAAAACAGGTGCAAAGTGAGTCTTTGAAATGTGGTATGTATTTTACAACTTTGGTGTTATCTCAATTCAGACTAGTCACAGTTCAAGTGCTCAACCGGACCAGACTGAACAGTGTAGTTCTAAATCAGGGGTCAGCAATTTTTTTCTGTAATGGGCCAGAGAGTAAGTATTTCAGGCTTTGGGGGCCATATGGTCCAAAAGCACTATACAGCCATAAATGAATGAAAGTGGCTGTGTATGACAACTCCTGTTCTAGATGGCTGAATTTACCGTGAGTCTGGCTGACAAAACTGACAGGTATGCACAGTTATTTTTTATAATCTCACCTGACTGTGGTGAACAATGCTAGTTGCTTCCGCCACAAGGGCATGTGTTTCATTCCCCTTGCCAGAGACTGATTTAAGAATGGGCACGAGCACCAGTCAGATATGGCCCACTCAGGTTTAACTGAGAAGAGTGTAAAGGAACTATTGTATAAATGTGTGGGCAAATTTAAGAAAAGCAACAAAGGATGGTGTAGCATTCTAGGGCTAGTAACAAGCAACAGGAAAGCTGTTACTATCCTGAAAGGGCAAAGGAGGGAAATGGTTTAGGAAACCCAAAGAGAACTCCCTGGAGAGAACTATTAGATAGAAGAGATGGTTACTCAGCACAGAGGGAACCTATGTTATAAACACACACCTTACTCTCTGCCCTTGGACCTCCTATCAATGCCACCCACCCCAACCATGACCGAACCCTACCAGAAACCAGAGGGCATGGAAGCCATTTGATTGTGCCCGGGGAGGCTGATGCTCTGGACTCTAAGTAGGGTAGAAAAGAGTAAAGAGGTAAAGGAAGACAGCATAACTTGTAATCTAGTTCTGGCCAGTGAGACATGAGAAGTCTGTTGGGCAATTTCTAGGAAAGATTTCATTGCTCTAAAGAGAGGCACAGGGAAACGGGGTTCCTTCTGATGGAAATTATTCTTTTGCTTTCCCAGTTTTCTTACCCAGCCTACAGTCACTAACCCTCTGTCATTATTTCTATCCTTCCCTCATCAACGCCACTAATTTCTTGGACCC
The DNA here is from genome assembly GCF_937001465.1 of Orcinus orca. Classification (NCBI taxonomy): domain Eukaryota; kingdom Metazoa; phylum Chordata; class Mammalia; order Artiodactyla; family Delphinidae; genus Orcinus; species Orcinus orca. The sequence continues at coordinate 51,801,613 of NC_064559.1, forward strand.
ACCTAGCCACATCCCAATCCCAGATATTGCCTGCTATCTGCTTTCTCTGATTTCAAACTGCCATGCACTGCAGAAATATAATACAGAAAATGGGCCCACTATAAACTGTTGCTGTCTAGCGTTAACCAGGCCTGCAATAAAAATGAAATCTTTGTCTCTGCCTCTTGATGAATTTCTATAACATTCCTCCCAAGCGTAGTTCCAAACATTTTCCACCTTCAAGTCCCAGCCTTACAAAGCAAACTTCAGTTGATCATTTTGGGGACCAACTCCTGAAATGTCTTCTATCTTAATTTTCACTATCTTTAATCCTCTTCTCCACTATTCCTTTGTCAGAGGAAGGGGTAGCCCATCTCTTTTTCAAGACTACCCCTTTAAACTATATTGCCTTGATCCTTTATATGTCCTTTGAGAAACTGTTCAAATCATTCAACACACTGAGCCATTTATTTTGTCCACATTACATTCAGCACAAAAGTAGTCTTTAAAAATTTTCTGAAATTATGATATTGATGTCATAAGTGGTACTCAAAATTTATCTGTGAAGTATTACATATTTACTTAACGTTTTGGAAACAAATATGTAACTGAAACAAACTATCACTTCATAGAATTTACTGCTTAGGATGAAGATTCTTCTTTTTAGTGAAATTTTCTTTAAATTACATAATAATAAATATGGTACAGAGATAATGGCAAAATTATAAATAACTGAAATTTTGGAAACAATGTCCTTTGGAAACAAACAACAGCCCTTTCCCATGAACCTCTTATCTTTCAAGACCCAACTCATGCTGTCTTTTCCTTTTAATATAAAATGTCCTGGAAAAGTGGTTTGTACTTCCTATCTTCACTGTCTCACTAGCAATTCATCTCCAACATGTTTCTGCAACTCTTCCTTTTCTGGAGTCACTATGGCCTCCAAATTTCTAAATTCTCATCCTCATTAAACTTGCTGCAAGGAGTTCCCTTGGTGGCCTAGTGGTTAGGATTCCAGGCTTTCAATGACAGGCCCCCAGTTCAATCCCTGGTCAGGGAACTGAGATCCCGCAAGCTGTGTGGGATGATATCATATATCGCTTATATGTAGAATCTAAAATGTGATACAAATGAACTTATTTACAAAACAGAAACAGACTCACAGACATAGAGAACAAACTTCTGGTTACCAAAGGGAAAAGGGGGTTAGGGAGGGATAAATCAGGAGTTTGGGATTAGCAGATACAAACAATTATATATAAAATAGATAGGGAATTCCCTGGAGGTCCAGTGGTTAGGACTCGGGGCTTTCACTGGTGTAGGCCCAGGTTCGATCAGTGGTTGGGGAACTAAGATTCTGCAAGCTGTGCAGTGCAGTCAAGAATTTTTTAAAAATAAGAAAAAAAAAAAAAAGATAAACAAGGTCCTACTGTATACCAAAGGGAACTATATTCAATATCCTGTAATAAATCATAATAGAAAAGAATATGAAAAAGAATATACATATATATAACTGAACCACTTTGCTGTACACCAGAAACACAACATTGTAAATCAACTGTACTTCAATAAAAGATTTAAAAATTAATTAATTTATTAAATTTTAAAAATCAAGGCCTACTTATAGTGACTAAATTCCTAATGATGACTAAGGCCTACTAGGCAGTGATGAATCACCATTTTTCAAGTTCCACTTCTTTTAGTTTCACTTCTTTTAACTAGCATTTTCTTTGTCTCCTTGTGGTAAGTACAAAATTAGCTAATGTGTAGGCACTGACTAGCAGGTTTTTACTGCCTAGAGAAGTTCAAACTCATTTTAAAATCCTAATAATTTTCTAAAAAACTCTCATTGACCATGCCTTAGAAGATCTTCATCCCAGCTTCACCTTGCTCTCCATAGAGATATAAGTAATCCAAAAGAGTCATGTGAAAGCCATCTTTATGTCTAAGGATGGTTGGGTTTAGGAGTAGTCCTTGAAAGAACCAATCATTTATCAATCTTAGAAGCAAAAGGGGAGATACAAAAAAAAAAAGTATAATCCATCTATAGGGACTTCCCTAGGGGTGCAGTGGTTAAGAATCCACCTGCCGGGCTTCCCTGGTGGTGCAGTGGTTGAGAGTCCACCTGCTGATGCAGGGGACACGGGTTCGTGCCCCGGTCCGGGAAGATCCCACATGCCATGGAGCCGCTGGGCCCGTGAGCCATGGCTGCTGAGCCTGCGCGTCCGGAGCCTGTGCTCCGCAACGGGAGAGGCCGCAACAGAGAGAGGCCCGTGTACCGCAAAAAAAAAGAATCCGCCTGCCAATGCAGGGGACACAGGTTCGATCCCTGGTCCAGGAAGATCCCATGTGCCACTGAGCAACTAAGCCCATGCACTACTGAAGCCCGCACGCCTAGAGCTCATGCTCCGCAACAAGAGAAGCCACTGCAATGTGAAGCCTGTGCACAGCAACGAGTAGCCCCCGCTCGCCGCAACTAGAGGAAGCCCATGCACAGCAACGAAGACCTGACACAGTCAAAAATAAATTTTTTTAAAAAAGGTATAATACATCTAAATCATCCTCTATTGCTCCATCGACCTCAAAAACCTTTCAAAATTGTCTACTAATCACATGTCTACACTGCTACAGAGAAAGGAACCTGAACTAGAAATGAGGGTCAGTATATAAATATCATACAGAAAATGAGATTTAATAGATAATGTTGAAACAACTGGCTGGCCATTTTGAAAACCTGTCAAATTAGATCCCTAGCTCACTTATTATTCAAAATAAATTTCAGATGGATCAAATATTTGAATCTTAAAAAACCCAGGGCTTCCCTGGTGGCACAGTGGTTAAGAATCCACCTGCCAATGCAGGCGACATGGGTTCGATCCCTGGTCCAGGAAGATCTCACATGTCGCAGAGCAACTAAGCCCGTGCGCCACAACTACTGAGCCTGAGCTCTAGAGCCCATGTGCCACAACTACTCAAGCCCACAAGCCACAACTACTGAAGCCCACGCACCTAGATCCCATGCACCGCAACAAGAGAAGCCACTGCAATGAGAAGCATGTGCACTGCAAGGAAGAGTAGCTCCCGCTCGCCACAACTAGAGAAAGCCTGCATGCAGCAACAAGGACCCAACACAGCCAAAAATAAAATAAATAAAATAAAATAAATTAATTAAAAAAATTTTTTTAAGTTATCAAATTATCAGCTAGTAACTCCCATTTCTTTTAACTAATCTTCCTAAAATGAACCAAGATATCCAAACTCATTCTTTTGACCTTAAAAAGTACAAAAGGTACTAATTAATATTCAATAGCTTTACTGCTGCTTTTAACTATGTCTCATTGTACAAAACCTTTTTCAAGCAAAGTGGAATCTGTCATCTCTCAAAATGCCATAGAGTTTATTCAAAAGGTCACATCATCCATGACTGAAGAAGGTTGAAGAAACAGGCACTCTCATATGGCTACTGGGAGCGCAATATTTCCAGAGAGCAATTTGGCAATACCCACCCAATAAATCTTATGACCTAAAAACAATTTCTTGGAATGTAGCCAAGGAAAAATCATAAACACTTGAACATTTGCTTATCTGCACTTTCTAAAACAAATATGTTTTGCTTTTATTCTAAGGGGAAAAAAATGTGTTCTCAACCTACTCAGTTGATCAAAGCTCTATGTGGACTGGCCAGTTTTATGATTAGATGCATAAATTGGATGAAGGGGCTAAATTACAGAATAACAATGATATTAACTTTTTTTCATATATTTTTGCCAAGGGACTCTCAATCTTTAGAAAAGGCAGGTTGTTCTCTCTGTTCAAATACTTATGTACATATCTCAAAGAACACAGAAACTGAATAGAATTAGAAGTATATTAACCAAGTTAATATTTGTTAAACACTTAAAACAGTGCCTGGCACATGATAAACTGTTAGCGGTCATTATCATATTTACTCATTAATTAGCTATCAAATGAACAATGCAGCAAAATAAATGGTAGTCAAGAATAGGCATTACCTGTAAATTAAGAGAAAGGTAGAGAATGTCCCCAACCTGATAAAGGGCACCTACAAAAATCCACAGCTAACATAATTAACAGAAAAACTGAAAATTTTCTCCCTAAGATCAGAAACAACACAAGAATGCCTAATGTCCACTCTTGCCAATTCTGTTCAACATTTTACTGGAAATTCTAGCAAGGGCAATGAGGCAAGACAATGAAATAAAAGGCATGTTGATTGAAAATGAAGAAATAAAACGAATTCTTATGTGCAGATGGCATGATTTTGTATATAGAAAATACTACAAAACACACACACACAAAACTCTTAGAGCTAATAAATGAGCTCAGCAAGGTTGCAGGATACAATATCAATATACAAAAACCAGCTACATTTCTACACATTAGCAACAAATGATTGGAAAATGAAATTAAGAAAATTCCACTTACGACAGCAGCAAAAGGAACAAAATATTTAGAAATAAATTTAACAAAAAAAGTGTAAAACTTATCAACTTAAAACTATAAAACATTGTTGAAAGAAATCAAAGACCTAAATACAGGCATACCTCGTTTTATTGCACTTTGAAGATACTGCAGGATTTTTTGGTTTTTGTTTTTACAAATTGAAGGTTTGTAGCAACCGTGCACTGAGCAAGGCTATCGACACCATTTTTCAAACAGCATCTGCTCACTTCATGTCTCTGTCATATTTTGGTAATTCTCACAGTAGTTCAAACTTTTCATTAATATATTTGTTATGGTGATCTGTGATCAGTGATCTCTGATGTTACTATTGCAAAAAGATTACAACTTGAGGAAGACTCAGATGATGGTCAGCACTCTTTTAACAATAAAGTCTTTTTTAATTAAGGTATGTACACTGTCTTTTTTTAGACATAATGCACACTTAATAGTTTACAGTAGTAGCATAAACATAATTTTTATATGCACTGGGAGACCAAAAATTTCATGTGGACTCACTTTATCGTGATACTCATTTTATTGCGGTGGTCTCGAACCGAACCCACAATATCTCCGAGGTATGTCTGTAAATAGAAAGACATCCCATGTTCATGGGTTGAAAGACTTAATATTGTTAAGATAGTGTATTAGTTTCTTGCACCTGCTGTAACAAATTACCACGAACTTGGTGGATTAAAACAACCGAAATTCTCTCTCAGTTCTGGAGGCCAAGCTGAAATCAAGGTGTCACGGCAGGGCCCCACTCCCTTTGGAGGCTCTAGAATCCAGTCCTGGCTCTGCAGCTTGTGGTAGCTAGCAGCATTCCTTGGCTTTTGGCCATTGAACTTCAATCTTCAAAGCCAGCATCTACAAATCTCTCTCTGCTCCATCTTCAAATCACCTTCTCCTCTGTGTGTCATCAAATCTCCCTCTGCCTCCCACTTATAATATACAGGACTGCATTCAGGGCCCAGGAGGCTATTCAAGATAATCTCAAGATTCCCAACTTAATTATATCAAAGACCCCTCTGCCCCCTTTTCCTGCCAGATAAAGCAGCATTCACAGGTTCCAGGTTTTAGGACCTTTTGGGAGAGGGGGCGTTTTCCAGCCTACCACATATGGCAATACTCCCGAAACGGACGTGGATATCCACATGCCCAAGAAAGAAGTTGAACCCTTAACTTATACAATATAAAAAATAACTCGAAATGGATTATTGACCTAAATGTAAGACCCAAAACTCTAAAACTAGAAGAAAACATAGGAAAAAATCTTCATGACACTGGCCTTAGCAAAGATTCCTGGATATGATACCAGAAGCACAGGCAATAAACACAAAAATAGACAAATGGAATCATATCAAACTTAAAAACTTCTGTGCAAAGAACACAGTCAACAAAGTGAAAAAACAACCTATGGAACGGCAGAAAATATCTGCAAATCATATCTGATGAAGGGTTAATATTCAGAATATTATAATATTATAAAACTCCTACAACTCAACAACAAAAAAGCATATAACCCAACAAAACAAAATGGCCAAAGGATATGAATAGATATTTCTCCAAGGAAGATATACAAATGGCCAACAGGTATGTAAAAAAGTGCTCAACACCACTAATCATTAGGGAAACGCAAATCAAAACCACAGTGAGGTATCACCCTACACCCATTAGGATGGCTACTATTAAAAAGACAAACCAACCACCAACAACAAAAACAGAAAATAACAAGCACTGGTGAGGATGTGGTTAAATTGGAACCCTTGTGTGCCACTGGTGAAACTGTAAAATGGTGCAGCCGCAATCAAAAACATTATGTCAGTTCCTCAAAAAATTAAAAATAGAACTACCACAGAATCCAGCAATCCTACTTCTGGGTATAGATCCAGAAGAATGGAAAGCAGAGTCTTGAAGAGATATTTGAATACCTGTGTTCATAGCAGCAGCAGTATTCACAGTAGCCAAGAGCTGAAAGCCAAGGTACTCAGAAGTACGTGGGCCTCCAGCAGAGAAACAGTAAAACTGTGGGACTTCTCGGCCTCCATCTGAGCCAACCCTTCATAATAAATCTTTTTATATATCTATATATATATCCTATTGGTTCTGCTTCTCTGGAGAACTCTGACTAATACACATCCCAAATGAGAACTGTCACTCTAAGAGCTGTGTCTCAAACTTTAACCTGCATATGAATCCCCCAAGAACTTATTAAAATGAAATTTTTATTCAATTAAGTGTGAGGTGGGCCATTTCTAACAGGCCCCCAAGAGGTGCAGATGCCCCTGGGCCTGGCTGGTAGGCCACGATGACTGGCATGGCATGGTGTCCTTTAAGCCCTCACTACTCAAAGGTCACATTTTACCCATCTGCTTACTCCCCCAAAGTGAACCAATGTTAAAGTAAGTGGAGAAACACATGCAATTTTCAGATCAGCGTTAGTTACATTAAACCAAGGAGGAGGTCAGACTTCTTGTTTTAGGCTAAACAATTCAATTTTTATTATCTGCATTAAAACCTGGAATGATTAAAACTTAATGAACTGAGGCTATAAGGAGTACTGAAAACATGTGGAAATTAGAATAGTTTAAAAGCTTTTCTTTAAAAAATGGGACATAGTGAGAAAATCATACTGGTAACAGAAAGTTTCAATAAAAAGACAATGTGAATTAGCACCCAGTCCCTAAATCAAGGAAGGGGAAAGTTTCTACCCAATGTTGGCGTACCCTTTTGCACAAATTTCACATTTTATATCACACCGAAACTAGTCCATATGACAATATAAATATTTCATAAATAGCTAATTAAGAGTCCAACAATCAATAAACTACATTATGCAAACTTAAGCAGCAACATTTATATTCCTGGATCCAGCTGCTGTATATAATTTACAATTAAATTTAAGTAGGAAAAGCAAAAGCTCTTCTTTATGAAAGAAGTCTCAGGATGCCAAAGACAACCTGTCTCAGAAAGTTCCACACCTATTTGTTAACCAAACAAGCCTCAAATTTCAAATCCTCATTGAAATCAAACCTATACAAATGTCACCGCAAAAATAAATAGCCTGATTCAATAGATGACATCAGTTGAAGTTGTGTTTACAGGTCTATCAATCTTAAGCACAAACCTTGACCTTAACAAGTACTGTGTCATAGTCTTCTTTGTATTCATGTTAAGCAAACTTGGACATGAGGACTAACAAAACTCCCCCAAGATTTATAACCTAGTATTGAACTAACTAAGTTAGGTACCCTGCTAATGACTCTCATTAAGCTCATTACACCTATTAAAAGAGTAATTAGTAGCACTTATTTATAATAATCTAATTATGCTAACGGCAGGAGAGGGGTTCTCATTCACTTAACTTGGAGCTCCATGAGGGCAAACACATCTGTATCAATCACTGCTGTAGCCCCAACACCTAGCAGGACACCAATAATTATTGACAGGTTAGGTAGTTGAAGGAATGAATAAATGAATGAATGATGTCTAAAACATAGTAGATACCCCAAAAATGTTCAATGAGTTAATTTAAAAGGGCTTACTTTCTAGTTTCTTCGTTACCAGATATATAAAACTAAATTAAAGCATACATTGCAAACTCCACTTACATCAATAAAGCTCACCTCTATGAGAGGTGCAGCAATTTACACACCAGTGTCACCAGCAGTACCTAAAGCAGCTGTGACTGGCAACTAAACCAATGTGTTCCTTTCTATTCTTTCAATCAATTTATTTTTCTCCCCTGCACTTTACAGTGCCTACCAGCATATCCATTTATAAGAGAGCTAAAGAGATGGCAATCCTTGCTCTAGAACACTGAATTTGTTGCCTATTTCATCAATTCACCTCAGAAACAGTAAAAGCCTCACCGTTACTAGGTGTCTCTTGGCACTCCTCTGTACAGTCTCTCTGGCCTTCTTCCTTTTCCTCAGCATGTTTACTGGACTTCGACAGCCGTTTTCTTACAGACGTCTTCTCTTCGCCCAACATCGTGTTGTCTAGGAAAGAAGATATAAAAAGCTTTAAGTATCCGGCTTAGGCAAATTTCACAATATCACCATATTTTTAGGGGAGGCAACAAATGATATATTCTCTTCCTTTTGTTTTACTTTAATCACATTTAAGCATTTTCCGAGTACCAGATACTATAACAAATACGAAGAAATTGGTCTTTATAAAGTAATTGGCTGGTTTCAAAACACAGCCCCCATTCTTAAAGAAAATTTAGTTGAAGAAACAAGGCGTAAGTACATGAAAAATTAAGAATTAAATAAAAGTTAAGTACAAAGATGCCACAAGGTAGAGCACAATCAATAGTCAAGTCAATGGTAAAAACAATACATACCTGAAGTGCAGAGACAGAAGAGATCATTAAGAGGTGCAAAGGTTTCACAGAACAGAAGGTATGTGACCTGAGTCTTGAAGGACGAGAATGGAGCACTTTATGGGTGAGAAAGGATGAAAACAAGGTCCTTGTAAGCCCTGTTCAGGGGACCATGACTGATCAGACTACTTCACTAGAGGACAAGAAACAAGCTTTCGTCGAGTAATTACTAACTACCAGGACTCTGCTAGGTGCTTTAAGTTTTCTCATCTAATCTTCAAAACTCTGCAGAAAACTTGTTATTACTCCTGGTTCCTATATGAGGAAAAATAAGGTTCCAGGTAGTTACTGCCAATGCCTTCCACCCACACACCAGGAGCATACCAATGGCTGAACAAGCTGAGTTTGAACAAGCACATCATGGGAAACTGTGGGGCATCTTGGTAAGAGAATATTAGAAAGGACTTATTTAGGATTTGGATTTGACTACGTGATTTTGGGGGAGAGCCCAAAGAAGCGGGGGTTCACTCTGGCTTGAGTGCTGGCCGAAAGCGAGGACAATGTGATGATTGGGTATACCATCAAATCTCTGTAGGGAGGCAGACCAGAGGGAGCCTAAAGCTGTAATTGGTAAAGCATCAACAATCATTCCCAGTAACCTGGAGAGGGGAATGTTGGATATTTTGTGACTTGGGCAACATGCATGTCTTTACCTGTGTTAAGACATGATTATAACATGGTCTTCTGCTTGTCTTGACCCATCATATTCAAAGAATGGCTTTGTGTGATGCTGATGTTCAGTGAAACCGTTTGTGTTCAACAGAACACCCAGAAGGCCTAGCTCTCAAGATCCAGGCTAGGTCACAGCAACACCACGGCCTAGCTGACTGCACCAGGGCAGCTCCAGGACACCAAAGGCTGTTTGCTTCTTCTCATTACAGTAACTTGCCCAAGTCCACAAAGCTAATGGCAGGGTCATATTTGAACCTGGGTCAGATCCAAACTACAAACACCACCCACTATTTGGATTTTTTTTTTTTTTTTAAGTTGGTAACAGAAAAGTGGTGAGGGAAAAAGACTTGAAAAAAAGAACTGGGGTCAAACTGTAAAGGCCTAAAAATTAGGACTTTTTTTCAGTTAGGCAGTAGTGAGACATTTTAAAGCCCTGAAAAATATGATCAAAATCAAATTTTAGGCAGATCAATATTGGGACAGTACAAGGTTTACTCCAAAGCAGTGTTTTACTATGTAGAAGTTTTCAGCCGTCTGAAAGCAAAACACACTGAAGTACTCACTACATTACTTTTAAAATTCTAAGATTATGGTCTTTTTAAATGGTTATGTTTAAATGTCCTCTTCTGTAGGCAATGGAGTACATGGTAAGCTTGATTGTTTTCTTAAATATCACTGCTTGGCAAATTAAAAATCTGACAAATCTAGATCAGTTTCCTTCTATTTTTTTCCGAACTCAAATGAAACAGAATTATGGAAGAGTAAATGAATATATCAAGTAGAAATTTTAGGAGACCAATAAGATCCAGTTAAAAAGAGGAACCTAGGAAAGAGGTCAGGGCAACTGGTAAATTTTAAAATCATTTGTGTAACAGTGACAGAGGAAGCCAGAAGAACATCTAATTCTCCAACAGAAAAGATTAGAGAAGTGAGAACTGACAACTAAACTCTGAGGGATGCCCTCAAGTAAGACAAAAAGAAGTAGACATCAGGGACAAAAACAGAAAAATAAAAGATGCAAAAAGAGCAAAGATGTTTCAAAAAGGAGTTATACAGGAGTTAATAGTGTGGAATTAAAAATAGGGACTCTACTTCTGAGCGCTTATGTGCTTTACATGTATGATTATTTTAATCTCTACATAATCTTTAAAGTAGGTACTACTACTTTATTCCCCCAATATTGTCTTTGGTCACCATGTCTTCCCATGTCTTTCCTGTCTCTAGAAAGCTGTTTCTCCTCTGCCCTTTCTAGCTAATCTTACTCACCATTCAAAGTAACAGTCCCAGCAGCAGCAGTAACAACAACAGTTTTGACTTAATGAGCAGCTGTTTTGTCCCTACCAGGCACTGTGCTGCTAAATCCTTTAAATTTTCTTATTCAACCTTTACAATTTCAGAGGTAGGCATTAGCTCATTTTACAAGTGAGAAAAATATAGGTTAGGGAGGTGATTTAATTTGCTCCAAATCATATAATTCTCCAACTGCAGAACAGGGATTCAAAACCAGAACTACTGGATTCCACAGCCTACACTGTAATCGCCAGATGGCCTTGACTCACCTCATCTGCTAAGGTTTCTTTGACCACCATCTCTCATCTCACCTGTGGTCCAACTGCACCCAGTACATCCTGTCACACTAAGATACTCAGTGAGCAATACTATCTGCCTCTTACACTCAGCATAAGCTTCTTAAAGACAGGGACTAAATGGTATCTTCTCTTTGAATTCCCAAAATCTAGTGGGGCGTATCTGGAATATGATAGGTATGTATTAGTACAGAAAGTGATGTACCAGTTAATACCACAACCAATTATTCTGAGTAATAAGTTCTCTAAACTCAGAGGAAAATGTATGCTGGCAGAATGCCAATGAGCATCATCTTCACTGTTAACAGCTTTATACCTTCTACTCAACAATAAGACCTACAACAATCGTTCTTAATTGGGGGTGCGGGGGCCCCCTAGACTAAGGGTATGCAAAACCTACTTTGAATATTTCAGTAACTGAAATAAACAATTATACATTTATCACATAAAGCAAGCAATACAGGCTAACTAAAATAATGTTACTTTGCTTTTGGCTGAGACTGTATCAACTCAGTGAGAAATCAGTTCTCTCTTGCTGATCAGAAGGTGAAAAAAGGGCTTCCCTGGTGGCGCAGTGGTTGAGAGTCCGCCTGCCAATGCAGGGGACACGGGTTCATGCCCCGGTCCGGGAAGATCCCACATGCCGTGGAGCCGCTGGGCCCATGAGCCATGGCCACTGAGCCTGCGCGTCCGGAGCCTGTGCTCCGCAACGGGAGAGGCCACAACAGTGAGAGGCCCGCGTACCTCAAAAAAAAAAAAAAAAAGCTAAAGCACAGGTACTGAGTTTGCACAATTACACTGCCATAGATCCATCGACATTTTAGAAGTGAGCCAAAGAAGAAAACACTAACTCTTCATAAAAAGCTTTATGTCATAGTCTATGGTATTTGGCCTCAATTTCCTCCATTAGCAGGAAGAGAGAACCATAACACAGTGGCGAAAGCACAAGATTTGGTATCACAACACCAAGAGGTAAGTTAACATCTCTGCTCCATCATGTTGCATCCTCAGGTAAATCCTCCAACCTCTCAATCTGTTTCTTCATCTAGAAAGTTTAAAATACTACTGCACACACACACACACAAAGATAATACACACTAGAGTGCCAATATTCTATTAACAACCTAGCTTAAAAAATTAAGTGAATCTGATCCCTACATATCTATGCCCTGTACGCTAAATGACACAGTCATATCATCCCTCAAATTCTACTTGTGTTTGCTCTTAATATGTGCTAGATGAGGGTAAATAAAGTTCCATAATTATACACTTCCTCAAATGCAGCTCAAACACCACGTGGCTTCCAAGAAAGCATTAACAAATTTTGTTATTGTCACACATACAGATGTTAGGAAGGATAACTATTACTTACGCCTCACCTCAATTTTAACCAAATCCTCGTATCATGTAAATCATAAGATTATGAGATGGTGTCTGAATTGAGCTCCTCCTGCCATGCATGTCAGTAACAGTACATGGCTGTTGTGGCAGAAAATGGAGGGAAATTACAGTAATGCTCAGTTCAACTGTTCCTTCTCTACACAAATGGATCACTTTGGCCTCTGTGTGGAGAGCAGACCACAAGGAGGGCAAGAGTGTAAAAAAGGGACACCCTGGCAGTCATCCAGGTGAGATGAAGGAGAGCTGAACGTTCTGACCACTCATTCAGGACTGTGAATCCACCCCCTTACCAATCTAGACACTAGCTAGCCAGACTATTTTAGCTGTTGCAAAGTCAAAAATTCAAACTGTAATTAATTCTAAGTGGTTTCTAGGTGCTGACATGGATCACTGCCCTTATATGTGAGGTGTACCATAGTTTTTTCTTGCCCTCCTATTAACACAGGAGCGGAGTTATCCTCCTCGTTTCCTCTTACTTCCAGGTCGCCGTTCCTCGTTCCCTTCCTTAAATACCTCAGCCGGATTATTACACCTGATACTTCTCTTTGTTGTATGTTCTGTCTTCTTGATCACTCCCCTCCTTTACTGAGGATGTGAACACCTCACTCACTCCCCTTTCTCCCTTCCACCAATTCTTCCACACTTCTTTCACTTCAACATTTATGTACTAGATCCAAGCTCCTGCCCTCCAAGCTCCTTGACTTCTTCCTTTCTCCAAAAAGCTGTTCTTATGTCCCAGTCACATCTTCCCCTAGAACTTACTGTTACCAACAACTGCACCATGTCCATAATTTTCATTTCTAGCGTCTAACGCTCTGATCACCACCAGTTAACTTACTGTGATACCCTCCTTTCCTCAGCAGGTCCAGACCTCCCTGAGCTCCAGACTCCTATTCAAAGGCCCACTGGACACCTTCATGTAGGTAGATGTCTTACAGGCATCTCAAACTTTAACATGACCAAAACTGAACTACTGATGTTCCCTCCAATTCCATTCTTCTGTCTTTCCTAATTCCGTTAATGGAACTAGCAGTCAGTCTTTCCCCAGATTAAAAACAAAAAACCCAAAGTTATCCTTGATTCTTTACTTTCCCTTAATGAATCCAACAGCAAGTCCATTTTACTCTGTCTTCAAAATATAAATCACATTCTAAACTTTTCACCACATCCATCACCTTCACCACAGTCTAAGCCACCGCTACCTCTCACTGTAGTAGCCTAACTGGTCTCTCCTCATCTTCTCCCTTCTGGTCACACAGGGCCCAGAGTACCCTTTTTTTTTTTTTTTTTTTTTTTGCGGTACGCAGGCCTCTCACTGTTGTGGTCTCTCCCATTGCGGAGCACGGGCTCCGTACGCGCAGGCTCAGCGGCCATGGCTCACGGGCCCAGCCGCTCCGCGGCATGTGGGATCCCCCCGGACTGGGGCACGAACCCGCGTCCCCTGCATCGGCAGGCGGACTCTCAACCACTGCGCCACCAGGGCAGCCCCAGAGTACCCTTTTAAAAGGTAAATCTGAGCAGGTCATTCCCCTGGCTCAAAATCCTTCAGGCACTGAATTCTGTTCCAAGCCCTCACCATTGTCTAGTAACTCCTCCATGATCTGCCATTCACCTCCCACTTCCGACTACAATTCTCATTGCGCATTCTCATTACTTTGGCCTTCTGCCGTTTCTTGGTCAAGCCACGTTCACTCCCACTTAAAGGTGTCCGCTATTTCCTCTATCTGGATTATCTCCCCCAGACACCCTCCCTCAAGGATTTCCCCCTCACTTCATTCAAGTTCTCAAATGTCCCCTCCCCAGGGACTCCCCTATCTACCCCAACTAAAATAAACACTCTCACACCCTGTTAGTCTTATCCCTTACCCTGCTTTATTTTTCTTCAGTGCACTTATTTCCCAATACATTATAGTTTTAATTGTCTACCCCACAAGACTAATCCCCATGAAAAGCAGAATTTTGACTTGTTCACCATTTTATCCAACTATCTAGAACTTTGCCTGGAAGAGTCTGTACTTAATACATGCATGAATGGTTATCAAGCATTTTCATACACAGTAAGGAAATAAAACAACTTCCCTTCACATGTTCATGCAACAATCATCAAGAGGATAGTATGAGAGTTGGAACTCATGTTCATTTCTTACTTTACCTGTTAACACTAAAAGATAAACATAGACCCCAGTTTGGGGTTTAAGTTGTATGGATGTACATAAAAATGATCCGCTCTAGAGCTTAAGACTTTTCATCAGCATCTGCCATTCTGGACCCAATTATAAACTCACGCTGTCTAACAGACTTTGAAAAACAGTTTGCTAACAAATGCCATGACTTTTACTTCCCTGGAAAATCTCTCAAACTTGAGAGGTTTTTCTCCTGAAACAATTCAAATAATTAGAACAAACATTATTAGAATTGCTGGTAAGTTCCTTTTAATGTGTACTTACCACTGGCTACAATTTCTGATAAGATCTTTGTATACATTACCTCCTTTAAACTTAACAATAACCCTGTGAGGTAGGTAATCCTGTCCCCAATTCACACAGAAAAAAGTAGTGACAACCAGAAGCATAATTATAGACAACCGTAAAGAAAGAAAACTTTAAAAGTAGGAATCAACTTTAAAAAAGAGAAAGCAACCATAGGTCTTTTCACGTAGGGTTAAAGGGCTTATGTTTCTTATGAGTCCCCCAACACATTATTGTATCAAAGCAGACCTGCAGGGACTTCCTTGGTGGTCCAGTGGTTAAGAATCTGACCCCCAATGCAGGGGACATGGGTTCGATCCATGGTTGGGGAACTAAGATTCCACATGCTGTACGGCAACTAAACCCACGCCTCCACAACTAGAGAGCCCATGCGCTCTGGAGCCCATGGGCCACAACTAAAGATAAGCCCGAGCACGGCAATGAAAGAGCCCCCATGCTGCAACTAAGACCCGACGCAGCCAAAAAGAAAAAAAAAAAAAAAAAAAAAAAGCAGACCTGCTGAATTCATGCTGTTTTTTTTGTTTTTCGGTTTTCGGTTTTTTGGGCCGTGCCACGTGGCTTGCAGGATCTTAGTTCCCCTACCAGGGACTGAACCTGGGCCAAGCAGTGAAAGCCTGGAATCCTAACCACTAGACTACCATGGAACTCCCCTGAAGTTCATGCTTTAATGACCCTGGCACATCTTGTAAAACGCTACGGTACTTTAAACATAGAAGGCAAGGACAAAAATTTTAATTTGCCTTGAAAAACAATTTTTTTAAGTTTTGACACTTAAAAGGTACGTGTCAATTATCTGAAAATCCATGTATTTTAAGCACCTCTTTCTACAATGATGTTAGATGTATTGTAAATAATACAGAGGTCTACCCCATTAACTGTTCTCACACACTTACGCACACACGGTGTCAAGAGAAGGCACAACCAACCACTTAGAGAAGTTGCATAAGTCCTCATGGAGGTGACATTAGAGCCAGAGTTCAAAGAAGACATAGAGGTTTGCCAGGCATCAAAACAGAACCAGATGAAGAGCACTCTGAAAACATGAACATGTACAGACCTTGGTGACAGAGCCATTATTTCAAACATTTTATTGACATCTACTACATGCCAGGCCCTGGGATACAAAGATGATTAAACAGTCTAAGCCCTCAAGGAATGAAAAACTACTAAGAGAAAGATATAAAAACATAATTATAGGAGTATTACAGAACAGTAATTTAGATGTATGTACATGAAGGGAATACAGGCCTGATGCCCAATAGAGCTTAGGGGCAATTAGGAAAGGTTTCGAGAAGTAGGTAAAATCTAGGTTAAATCTTAAAGGAAGAGAAGGAAAAGGCTGGAGCACAGGGTAAATGGAAGGGCAAGGACAAAAGGTCAAGGGTCCTTAGGGGCAATTCTAAGGAGTTTGGAACTTAACACACAAAACAAGGAGCTGATAGAGGCTTTTAAACAGAGGGTGACTTATATCTGTCTGACTTGATATTTGTCTTTTAGTAAGAACTCAGGCAGCAATGTGGAGGATGTGCTATTGGCAGTGATGGGGCCCAGGGCGGGCTGCCCCAAAATATGCCTCAGTGGCATACTGACTATTTTGAAGAAAGAGCGGTTGCAAGGGGGAGACTGTGACCCTCCTCTCTGTCTCCCTGAAAACAGGAAATAAATCTCCCACATAAAAGGTGCCCTTCCTGTAATGGAAGGTAGAAAGACACCCTTATCACCAGAGATGGGGAGTTCAGGGCCCAGAGACCTGTATAAGGAAACACCTGCCACTTCTTTGCTAATTTACTAACCAAGCCCAAACTTTGCTTAAGTTCCTTACTAATTAAGCACCCAAACCTAAGCTTCTTTGTCCTGTCAATTCCTCTCTAATTTATTGTTGGTCTAAAACATATAAAAGCTGCCTACTTTGGCCACTTCTTAGGTCTTGTTTCTATGAGACCTCCACGCACACGAATCAAAGATTCTTTTTTCTCCTGTTAATCTACCTCCTGTCAAGAATTCAAGAGGGGTTAAATCAACTATACTCCAGTATAAAATAAAATTGTTTTTAAAAAGGTTAATTTTATGATATGTATATTTTATCAGAATAAAAAAGCAAATACTGGGGGGGAAAAAAGAGAACTCAAGAGGGGTAAAGGGGGAAATTTTGCCCTCCTGGATAACAGGGAGAACAATGAGCTCTCGCAATTGATAAGGGCCTAAAGTAACGCTCAAATGACATGTATTTCTTAAATGGACAAATGATTTCATGAAGAAGAGATAAGAGAGATCGGATAAATTTACAAACATTAAGCTGAGGCATCTATGAGATATCCAGGTGCCTACATCCAGAAGGCAGTTGGAAATACAGATCCCAAGTGAGTTTCCTAACTAAGCCTACGGGTGTGCCATTAAGCTAAGTAACTACAGGAGAAGAGAAATGAGTAGATAAGTTCGATATGATATACCGGTGAGTCAGCCAAGTGATTATCGCCAACAGGCAAATGAATATACAAATCTGGACTAAAGAGAGAGATGTGGGATTCATTGGTGTATAGGCAGCAGCTAAGGCCAAGCACAGGAAGGAAGTCTCAGGGAGAGGCCATAAGTCAAGAAAAGAGATTACTTAGGAAATAACAAAGCTAACATTTGCCTAGTACTTACTTTGGCTCATTTAATCCTCACAACAATCTATGTGGCAGATACTATTAACCCTTTTTTCTTTTGGCCATGCCACATGGCTTGAGGGATCTTAGTTCCCTGACCAGGGATTGAACCCAGGCCACAGCAGTGAAAGAGTCCTAACCACTGAACCGCCAGGGAATTCCCACTATTATCTCATTTTAGAAGTGGTTAACATTTTCCAATATTACAAGGCAATTAAAGAACTGTAAAAAAAAAAAAAAACAAGGCCTAGGAAAGATTAGAGGAGAACCAGGAGCAAGCAATGTTCCAAATCAAGTTAGAAGATACAAGAGGTAACCTACGGTCAATACCATGGAAAATTCAGGTAGGACCAAAAAAATACAGGAAGAAAAAAAAAAGAGCATGGGGCACTGAATATTTCACAATCTGGGGACATTAGTAGCTACAATTTACATGCATAATTAGTTTCAGGAAGAAGGAAGTTTCAGGAAGAGAGAGAAAGAAACATATTGAATTGGGTTGCAAAATGAGTTGAGGAAGTGAAAATCATGATCATAAGACTAGTCTCACAAGAGGTGCAGCAATAAAGGAAATAGGCACTCATGTTTATCATGTCAGTAACATTTAAAGTGCTGGGTGCCAGGGTCAGTGCATCACATACCTCACTTAAAATTTCCATTTTAAAAGGTTCAAAAGATTCGGAAACACTACTAAACTCAGTCACATGACAGTAAGTGGCAGCAGAAACATTTACACCCAAAGTGGCATAAAGTTGACTAGCTATTTTAAAAATACAACACACTGAACAATTATTTCTTAAGAATCCAACCAGTTCACTGGTTTTGGAATGTTCAGTGTGGTAGTATCTAACTTGCCTTAAGAAAGCGAAACAAAAAGAATTGGATTGAACCACTAAAATGAATCACGTTGGAAAGAAGTGTTCACGTTAGCCTGCCTGCAGTGTTCCTTATTAATAAAGCTTTCAAAAGCACATTTAAATCTATTTTAAAAAAAAAGAAACATTGAACAGGAACACCTACTCTAGGTGAAGACTTTGTTACATCACTCCCAGGTTCCGTAGGGGTAAAGAGAAACACTTTACAGATACAATTCAAAACAAAAGAATTCAAAACAGATACAATTCAAATTCAAAAGAAGAAAGGTTCCCTTTCTTCTTTCCAAATAAAGGTTTGCCCTAGTACAACCCTATATTTACATATCAAAGAACTGGCTTATCAATTAGCAAAACTAAAGAACACAAATTCTCATTTACACCTGTATGGTCACTATAATCATTTATCCTATGTGATAAATTCCATAAATAAATTTTGTTAACTGGCCTTTGTTAAAAACTTTTTCCTTTTCCTTCCCAAAGGAAACAGGTAATCTCTAGTTAATATTTTTCATTCAAAAGTTCCCTCCTTGAGACTTCCCTGGTGGTGCAGTGGTTAAGAATCCGCCTGCCAATGCAGGAGACACAGGTTCGATCCCTGGTTCGGGAAGATCCCACATGCCGAGGAGCAACTAAGCCCGTGCGCCACAACTACTGAGCCTGCGTGCCACAACTACTGAAGCTCGCGTGCGTAAACCCCATGCTCCGCAACGAGAAGCCACCGCAATGAGAAGCCCGCGCACCGCAACGAAGAGTAGCCCCCGCTCGACGCAACTAGGGAAAGCCCACGCACAGCAACGAAGAGCCAATGCAGCCAAAAATAAAATAAATAAAAGCAATCATTAAAAAAAAAAAAAGAAGTTCCCTCCTCTGTCCTCCAACTCATTCATTCTCATTGCGCCAGGTGCTGGGCCAGCCTGCGAACTAAGACCTAAATAAGATGGACTAGCCCAGCCTTCATGAAATTTACATGCTAGTAGAAGAAACAAAGCATCTAAGTAACTAACGCAGCTCATTACAATTGATGATTAACTGCAGCTAAGAAAAATAGAGCGCTAGGAGGGTTTAACCCCCCACAGGATGGATTTCCTGAAAAAGTGATATTAGGGCTGATATTAGAGGAAATGAGCCAATTAGAGGTGAAGGAAACCCCTAAAGACCAGGAGATAGTAAAGAGAAAGAGGCTTTCTTAGAAGAACAAAAATAAAACCGGTGTGGCTGGAGCCCAGATAGCTCAAACTGAACTGGAGATAAGAGTGGCAGCAGTGTTTTGATCTTTATCCTAAGAATGTGAAATCTTGAGAGTTAGCAGCACATGATGCAATGAGACACGTGCATTTTTAAAGGAATAGTCTTGAATGCATCAGAGCTCCTTTCAAAATCCATCCTTATGCCTAAACAACACACAACTTCCCTAACATCAATACCGCCCAACTTAAAGCAAGGGGAAAAAAAGAAGAATGCTTCGAGTTGAATTCTACTCGAATTCAAGGGACTCTGGAAAAAAATTAGTTTAAACAGCACCCACCTGAGAGCTTATAGGTGTTTCTCGCTTACAAATAACTTCTAAACATACATATCATTTAAACTGCATGGCTATTAACATTTAAGAATGACAGAAACTTAATCACATCCTAATACTTCAAAATAAAATGAGTTGATTAAAGGTTTTGGTATCCAGATTTCGATGTCTTGAAGTACCACCTATCCCTTCACACTTTTTTCCCCTAAAATCAGTCAGAAGCTGACACTCTGAGTGCGTTTTTGGTTTCGCTTTTTAAGGAATAAAATGTATTCTAATTCATAACTTTCTTTACTACTGGCTTGAGAGATATCACAGGATTTGGGGGGACACCAAACAAACCTCCAAGGTTTAAAAGGCTGCCAGCCATACCGGCGCCCGAAGGTAACTTTCCCGCCCGCCCCATCCCCCAAACTGCCCAGGACTCGCGGAGCCTCCCCCTCCCCTCAGCCCAGGACAAGGCCAGGCCCCCGGGCCAGAGTTGCAGCCGCCACTTCTCTCCCCTTCTTCTCCGGCAGAGGCGGGTGGACCCTGGCAGGAAGTGAGGAGGGGACTGGGGAGCATGGGCATTACCTGGGGCCGGAGCCTGGCAGCGGGGACCTCAGCAAGGAAGGCAAAGCCGAGAAGCCGTCACAGCGCGGCTGGCAAGAAGGTCGGCTCCTAGCCGCTCGCTTCCCGGCTGCCCCAGGCCGCCAACGCCACCAGCCCAACAGCAAACGAATATAACGCGCCCAACTCCCCAGCCCCTCCGCCCCCAGCCTCGCAGCCCGCTACGCAGCGTCATGCGCACGGCCAGCGCCGGCTGAGGCTTTCATTGGTGCTCCTGCCCGCCGTCAGGCTCCGCCCACCGCCCACGGCCGCCCCGCCCCTCCCCAAGTGCGCGGGGTTCCCAGGGCTAGAGACCCACGCTGGCCTTGGCCCACTAAGCGGGAAGCTTTGCGCGAGTAGTCCTTGATTCCCGCGACAGTAGCTTGCTTTCCATTTCTACCCCAGCGATTCAATGTTCTGCAGAAATGGGACCGAGGCAACTTGCTGCCTGTCCGAAAAGGAGCCCTGCATGGTAGCGCAGAACTGACGAGTCTAGTGCCTCTTCCAGAGACTCGCAGAATCCGCCTATAGAACTGTGGAATATTGCAGTTTGAACTGACCCCCTAGGACAACTAGAAGCGCTAGCCAGAAGCGTTTGTCATGGGATGCTTTAATGCTTCGAAAATTGTTCTCAACTGTGTCCTTCAGCGAACTAGATAAAGAGACAGTAAGGTAAGTGAAATACCGGGGCAATGAAGTAATTTAAAAGGGGACTTCACAATTAAAGAGAAAATAATGATGCAGAGAGATTAGGACATTAGATACAATTAGATTGTATCTGTTTAGATCGCTTAGATTTTATGAAGGCCAATACGTAGGTAAAGGTAGGTGAAAAGGGAATGATGTGGGCAACAGCCTGCAAACCAGTACGAGCTAACCTAGCCTGTCTAGTCAATCCAACCCTACACTATCAGGTTGAGATGGCCACCCATGACCCGGTCAGGCTGCCCTGAACAAATGGATCAAGGTTACCTAAACTGACTACTCTCGGTGGACCTTTTAACAAAGAGATTTGTATAAGTTCCCCTGGCCGCCCAGAGCACCCAGCATTGTTCACCCCGAAGCAGAACCTGGCTTCAGCGTTCAGTCAATTCAGGACTGGCAGTCATTGGCAGGCACACCCAGTTTACCTCTTCTACAGTTGTGATTGCTAATTCTGCCACCTGGATGACAATAGGATCTGATACATCACCTCTCCCCTCCTACCAGTTTAAGAGCAGTAGGAACACAGGGACTCCTTTCTTTAAGACTGCTCACCACTATATACACATACTAAAAAGGCTCGTTTTTTTCCCTTGTTTCGTTTATTCATTCAAAAAATATTGTGTTTTGTTCTTGGTGCTAGGGATACAGGAGTGAATATAACAGAAGCCCAGCACTTAGATGCTTATATTTCTAGTGGCAAAGATAACTTTTTAAAAAAAGTAAATAAAATAATAGCAGGTAGTGATGTGTTAAGAAGAAAACAAAACAGAATGGTCAAGAAAGGACTTTTTGAGGAGATGATCTGAACTAAGCCTTAAATGAGGAGGAGCCAGCTATGCCAATTATGGGGAAGAAGAGCATTCTAGACCGAGGACATGGGTGCGGAAGTGCTAATGCTGAACAACGTTGGCTTGTTTGAGGAACAGAAGGCCGGGAGGCCTGAAACACCTTGTGTGGAGGGTATGAGACTGAGGTTGGCAAGTTAAGCAGAAGGCTAATCCTGTTGTTTGGATTTTTTGTTTGTTAAGTTATGTCTTGTCTTGTTTTTTAAGTCAACGTATTTTGTAGAGAATGACTTGCAGGGGGTTAGAAGTGGAACAGGGAGAAGCCAGAGAATGATAGAGAGCTATTGGACAAGTCCATGCAATATATGATGGTGACCTGGATTAGGGTGGTTGCTATAGAAACAGAAGTTGAAGGATCTCAGGATATTTTCCTGAGGTACAGGTGTGAAGAAAGGTGGTAAACAAGGTGACTCCCAGGTGGTTTTCTTAAGCAAGTAGGAGGATGCCATTTAGTTCAAGGGGAAAGATCATTTAATATTACTGGAGGGACCCTGAATGCCTCTGCCCAAACTCCAAGCCTCTCCCACCACTGACCTGAAAATCTCACATCATTCACTCCTTGGGATCAAGGCTTGGTTAAATATGAATGTTGGCTTTATCACATTCCAAAAACCACACGTACGGAACTTGTATTAGTTGCTAGGAATCTAAAGATGAATAAAAACAACTGTCTATTGGGGAGATTGACAATAAGTTAGCCATTTCAAGACAAGTAGGACAAGTATTATAATAAGAAGGGATAATAAAAGTGCCTACCTTGGTGGCAGGGGTTGGGGGGGTGGGGAAAGGAAGCTGGGACAAAGTGAGAGAATGGCATGGGCATATATACACTACCAAATGTAAAATAGATAGCTAGTGGGAAGCAGCCACATAGCACAGGGAGATCAGCTCAGTGCTTTGTGACCACCTAGAGGGGTGGGATAGGGAGGGGGGGGGAGATGCAAGAGGGAGGGGCTATGAGGATATATGTGTACATATAGCTGATTCACTTTGTTATACAGCAGAAACTAACACACCATTGTAAAGCAATTATACTCTAGTAAAGACATAAAAAAATTAAAATAAAAAAAAAAATTTTTTAAGTGCCTACCTTACAGGGTCACTGTAAGGATGAAATGAGTCGATGCCTACAGAGCTCCAAGTACAGACGCTGGCATATAGAAGTAGTCAATAAATATCAACAGTTATTTTACACTTTTCTACACTGAGGTTTATCATTATTTTTGATGTTGTTATCTTCTGGATTCAGTAGGAGCAGATAGAATGATTATCACAGCCTGCTACTCTAGGAGAGGCAAGGTTGAATGGAGGAAGTCTACCTGACTCTAGCTTTCTGAACCAGTAGGAAGAAAGAGAAATTTAATTGGCAGGCAAGGGAGGAGGGACATTCTAAGCAAAAGAAAAACAAGGTCAAAGGCTAACAAGACAAAAGGGAGCCAGAACTAGAGCCAGAACTATGCAAGAGACTGGAAAGTAGTTGAGTATTGTTGAAGCGTAGGTTACTTACCAAGAAGTGGCAAGAGATAAAGTTGGTGTCAGGGCTTAAGAAATGGGAAAAGAATTTGAAAAAGAATAGATACATGTATAGGGATAACTGAATCACCTTGTTGTACACCTGAAACCAACACAACATTGTTAATCAACTATACTCCAATATAAAATAAAAACTTAAAAAAAAAAAGAAATATGTAGACCATGCTGAGACATTCTGACTCAGACTCCCATAGACAGTGGGGAGCCAGTAAAGGATGTTAAGTAGGGAAGAGTCATGATTTAGGAGACTGTACTGTACTAGAGGAAATGAAACTGAAGGTGGAGAGACCAGTTAGAAGGGCATTATAGTACTATGGATGAGAGATGATAAGTGCCTAAACTAGGGCAGTAGCAAGTGGGGTGGGCATATTTGACAGAGATTTAAACAGACAATTAACAGAATTAGAGAGTGTTTGGATGTGGTGGTTCAGGATGTATCCAGGATTTTCAGCATAGCAGGCTGGGTGGCTGGAGTTAATGCTGACTGAAGTAAGAAAATGCTTCCTGGAGAAGGACGAAGAATAAGCTTTACTCGGGTTAATATTTAAGCTGCACTAGTCCATCTCCAACTGAGACCTAAAGAAACTGAACAAGAAGCAATCAAGATTTGTTTAATTTTACAATAAAAATAGCTCTAACTTTTTTTGCTGGTTGTGTCAATAATGCATACTTACTGCAGAAAATAAAATCAGGTACAGAAAAGCACAAAGATAAAAGCCATCTAAAGTCCTACCACCCAGGGATGCAGCTAAACTTTGATGTGGGGAAGGAGGAGAACAGTGGCCTCAACCTGGGGACTGAGCCATATCACAAGAAGACACTGGAGTCTACAGGGAGCCAGAACGGGAAGCTGAACAGGAACCAAATCGGGTTTTAAAATACAAACATCTCAATTCTTTTTTTTTTTTTAAGAAAGGTTGTTTTTTTTAAATTTAATTAATTTTATTTTTGGCTGCACTGGGTCTTTGTTGCTGCCTGCTGGCTTTCTCTAGTTGTGGCCAGTGGGGACTACTCTTCATTGTGGTGTGCAAGCTTCTCATTGCAGTGGCTTCTCTTGTTGCGGAGCACGGGCTCTAGGCACGCGGGCTTCAGTAGTTGTGGCTTGCAGGCTCTAGAGCGCAGGCTCAGTAGTTGTAGCACACGGGCTTAGTTGCTCCGTGGCACGTGGGATCTTCCCGGACCAGAGATCGAACCAGTGCCCCCTGCATTGGCAGGTGAATTCTTAACCACTGTTCAGCCAGTGAAGTCCACATCTCAGTTCTTCAAAGAGTCACATCTCCCTTAATGATACCAAACAAGCAACAAATCTTTATCCCATTTCAAATATGTGTAATTTCTCCATTGGCACTCAGGCGTAGTGAAAACATAGATTCATCCGGAGTTAAGGTTTTGTGACTAAGTTAGTACGAGGCAAGAGTGTAAATCAGGACAACCTTGATTGGTATGTCCCTGAAAACTCTTGGAGAGTTGGACTCCTCTCTTTTTTATGTATTCTGGAAGCATCCAGCAAAATATGTAAGAGCCACCTGAAAAATATATTGAATGAGTTAATGAAGCCAACTGAAATATAAGATTGTGGGCAAACTAATGAGAGGTCAGACACAACTTCATTCCTTGTCTTAGTGATTCAGTCATCTTGCATGCTGTCATCACTTGTTTTTCTACAAACAGATTTCTTTATATACAGGGAAGAGTGCCACCTATCCCTGTTAAGTAGACTGCAGCTTGACTCGATAGACTGCCTCTAGCTCTAAATAGCAAAGTATTACATTTTAGGCACTGCCATAGATGTAATAATAGTTCAGGTAATATACACACGTAAGAAAACACCCTCAAGATTTCCTGAGTCACCAGATGATTTTTTTTATCTTACTGGAACTAAGTTGGTATAAATCTAAAGAAGATTCTGGTCGGTTAAGACGATATGGTAAGACCTAGAGAAACCACTAAGAAAATAACTCCAAAAAATATAGGGAAAAAATCATTAAAGAAATTTAAATGTTACGCTAAGGAATATTCAATTAAAGAAAAAAAGAGTAAAGTAGGAAGAGATGAACAAAAAAGACGTGAGACACAGAAAACAAAAATTATAATGGCAGACATAAATTCAACTATATCGATAATAATAACATTGTGTGAATGAATTGAACAGAATACATTAATAAACAAAATCCATCTATATGCTACCTATAGGAGCAGTTTAGATTCAAAGATACACAGAGGTTGAAATTAAAAGAATGGAAAAACATGAATCATTCAAAAAGCAATCATAAGAAAGCTGGAGTGGCTATATTAATATCGGATAAAATAGACTTTACAGTAAAAATATTTAAGTGGTGCAATCACTTTGCAAAACAGCCTAACAGTTCAGCATATAATTGCCATACGACCCAGTAATTCCACTCCTAGGTATATATCCAAGAGAAACATTTGTCCACACAAAAACTTGTGCAAAGTATTCATAGCAGCATTATTCATAATAACCAAAAAGTGGAAACAAACTAAATGCTTATCAACTAATGAATGAATAAATAAAACATAGTATATCCATATAATTGAATATGAGTCATCCATAAACAGAAATGAAGTACTGACATATGTTTCAACGTGGATAAAACTTGAAAATATTATGCTAAGGGGAAATAAGACTGTCATAGAAGACCACATATTATATGATTCCATCAATATGGAACGTCCAGGATAGGTAAATCTGTAGAGACAGAAAGAACATTGGTAATTACCCAGAGCTGGGAGAATTGAGTGGAAATTGGGAGTGACTGCTAAGAGATACAGTTTCTTTTGGGGGTGATGGAAGTGTTCTAAGATTGATTGTCGTGATGGTTGTGCAACTCTGTGACTACACTAAAAACTATTGAATTGTACACTTTAAATGGGTGAATTTTATGGTATGTGAATTATATCTAAATAAAGTAATTTTTAAATACAGAAAAAAACTAATATAGAGGTCTGATCGGTGGTTACCTTTTGCCAAGTTATCAGTTAAGAGAAGGCATGAGGGAGCCTGCTGCTGTGTTAGAAATATTCAGTGTCTTGATCTGGGTGGTGATTACATGGGTGTTCACAAATGTAAAAGTTCTTCTAACTATATACTTAAGTCTGTGTACTTCACTACATGTAATACATCAGACAAAAAGAAAAACATTTTTAAATGCCAGTTTTATTTAAATAATATGACTTAAAATATTGATATTCATTAATTATATTTTGTTTTTCATTTTATATTTTTATATATAAATTATATATATAATTTATATTTTATAATATTTTATAAATGAAATAACTTTTAAAACATATATTAAAATAATTTTTATTTTACATTTTACATGTACTTTCCTAATGAAAATATATTCAACACATTCAATTTTTGTACACTTTAAATTCTACTACATTTTGTATACTAATACTTTGAATCATTACTGTAGATAGTGCACAAAAAATGAAAATCTTAATGATAATAACATAATTAATGATTTTGTTGATGATGGCAAGATAAAAGTTATGAAATAAATACATGATAATATATGAATTACATATGTTTTAATTTTATTCCCCATCCAGATATCATTGGATCATCAGCCCAAAATCTAGACACATGCAATAATATTTAAATTGTAATATTTGACATTTTACTTCTCTTTCAGTCATACAAAAGTTATAGCTTTAGATATGTTTTCCCATTTGATTTTTATAAAGGTTTGTTTGTTGATATAAGAAGATATATTTTCTTTGATAGTCCTGTGTGAACTTGATTTATAACTTTTAAAGACTTAAACATAAGGCACGTGGGCCTCAATTTATTCTTTGGTTCTCAATCCCACAAATGTTATTGGTGGGCCTACAAATAGCATGTGTGACCTGCCTTATTTACAGTTATCTATATACTTTTTAACCACTTACTTCAACTTCCTGTATACACACACAAACACAAACATACACACATACAAAATTCTCTGTTGTTCCTGAAGAACAGAGATGGTCTTACCCATTCTTGATTCCCCTGTGTAGTGTGTAACACAGTAAGTATAGGAAACAATTAATAGATTTTGAATTTAACTGAATCACATACATAGGAAGTGGGAGGTACACCTCAAGAGATTTCTTGAGAAATCATGGATTTAAGAAATCCAAAAATAGACAGGAGTGATAGGTGTGAAGAGTCAAGACTTTTGCCTTCAAGACATCAAAAGCATACGCAATAGAGAGCAAGTTTACCCAGTTTGCTTCACTAATGTACATCCTTTGGCACGATGAACAATCTATGGAGGTGAGAGGTTCACTGACTTGGAGTCAGGCTGGGCAATGTGTGGTAATGAGACATGTCTTTTGGTATATTGTTTTAGAAGAAGACGTAGGAGCACATTAAACTTCATACTCAGGGATGAAAAGCCACTCTGGAACTATATAATATCCTCTATGCAATGTTCTAACAGTCCACCTTTAATTTCCACTGGAATCTAACTCTGCAGAAATTACCAGTAAAAGTTCAAGAAATAATTGTGGTGGTTTTAGCAATATAGTAAATAGCCATCTGTTAGAAATTTGACTAAGATTCCCTAATAGGTTGTCAGGGCTGAATGAATTTTAAATAACAAAAATAATGTCAAGCAACAATTAATTTCACCAAACTGCTATCAGCTGGAAACAATCGCCCTTATTGGCTGAGTTTGTACAGTTGCAGCGTCAGTATGAAACAATGGATCCAGGTCTTCAAATTTTAGGTCATAAGGCAGACTTGCACAAATGTTAGAGGATTGTTTCCCTTCTGTAGGAACACAGAATGTAGATCAAATCGTCCTGGTTCTGGACAAGAACAAGTTGGCTTTTTACCTCCTCTATTTTACCAAGTAAATTTTGTGACTTGAAAGGTTTGGCAGGAGCCAAAGCACGAAGTCAGAAGATACAGGATGTGTTCAGGAAATAATGAGTAATCAAGTTGGCCAGGAGACTCAGAGCTTCTCAAAACTTTTCTGCCAAAATATCTCCTTACAGAGAAAGAATAAACTCAAATGTCCCATTCATCAAGAAATTTAAGCGTTTGTCCCCATATCCCCACTCAATGTCTTTGAAATCTCATGTTTTAGCTTTAAAATCAATGCAAACTTTGCATACCAGTCTATCATATCAATGGTGCTATGTAAATATAATGTTTCAGATGTCTATTATCAGAGGAGAAAACAAGTTTCCTACTTCTAAACTTGGCTAATATACTTTCTTGGGAAAGGAGGTTCATTATACATGTGGCAAAGCCCTTTATATAAATACATATTTTTTGAATTTTGTGAGAATTGTCACGAATATATACATTTATTTTAAATATTATTATTAAACTGTTCTGTTTTCAAACCTAATTCAAATTCAAAACCTAATAAACAGTTTATTATTAAACTGAACAGTAAGTAACTACCACTCAGTTTAAGAAATACAACAGCCCAGAACCTTAAAGCTCCCAGTATACCCCTCCCAGACTATTCTCCTTCTGCTTGTTTTCCCCCCAGGAAACCACTATCCTGAATTTTATGTTACTCATTCCTTTGCTTTTCTCTATAATTTACTAGTTTACCACAAATATAGATACTCCTAAACAATATAACATAAAGTAGCATAAATAGCTTTACTTATTTGTGACCTTGATATAAATGATATATATATTCTACAATTTGCCTTTTCAGTTCCACATTGTTTTTGTGATTCTTTCATATCAATATGTGTGGTTAGAGTTCATTCACTTTCACTTATGAAGAATATTGCTGTATATTTATCCATTCCAGTGTTGCTGAACATGTTGTTTTCAGTTTTTTGTAATTACAAAGTGTTGTGTCTCCAGATGCATATGGGAAGGAATTTCTGTAAGGTAAATATCCAGGAGTGAAGTAAATTTTAGTAAATAGTGCCTATGGCATATAATATTTTCTAAAGATAGCAGCAAAAATATCTTCCATCCAAATGCTCTTTTTACAATGTGACTTTGACATGTCTCCCATCAAGACATGGAGTCTATGTCCCCTTTCTTTGATAGTGGGTGAGCTTTTGTAACTTTAAATCAATAGAGAATGGTGGAAGTTACTCTGTGTGACTTTCAAAGCTAGTTTATAAAGGGCCATACACCTTCTATTTTGTTAGCTCAAATACTTGCTCCTAAAAGATTTTAGCTTCCTTATAAGGACTCTGACCAACCAGAGGCCGGAGGCCACCATGCTATGAGCTCAATCTAGCTGCCCAAGTGGAGAGGTCCCAAGGAGGGATGCTGAGACAATATGAAGAATGATTCCAGCCAGTTCCTAGTGGCCCCAACTCCCAGATGACCCACTGGAACTGAATGAATGATTCCAGAGCTGCCCAGCCAAGCCCCTTCCAATTTGTGACCCACAGAAACTGTGGAATGTTATTTTAAGCCACTAAATTTGGGGTGGCTTGTATGCAGCAATAGAACACCAGAAAAATACCAAATTGTCTTCCAAAATGGTTGTACCAACTTTCGCTGGTAGTAAATGCGAGTACCTGTTGTTCTACATCTTCATCACCCTTTTTATGTTTTGCCTGTACGGTACACATGATATGAAATATGATTATAGTTTTAGATTGAATTTCTCTGATTACTAGGGACTTTGAGCATTTTCATATATTTAGTGGCCATTTGTGTTTTTTCTTTCATAACATCAAGGCTTTTGCTTGTATTTCCATTAGATTTTCTCTGTAGAATTTAAAAATATTATGAGTACTAATACTTTGTCAGTTATATACATTACAAGTCTCTTCTAGGTTGTTTATTGCATTTTCCACTCTTTTTATAGTGTATTTTGATGGACAGAAAGTAGCAATATTTTCTTTTATGGTTTCACCCTTTTCTGTCTTAAATTCTTTCACCATGGGATCACAAAGAAGGTTTTCTGTAATTTATTTTAGAAGTTTTACAAGTTTTGTTTTTCATATTTGAGTCTTTAATCATCCACTTGGAATTTATTTTTGTTTGATACAAGGAAAAAACTTTAAATAGGTCCAATTAAGCATCTTTTCTCAACTGAAAACTCTATTGTATGTCAAGTTCCCAAAGCACGGTCTGTTTCTGTGCTTTCTTGTCAGTTCCATAGACTTATTAATCTTTTTGTCAATACCACATTGTTTCAATAATTACAACTGAATGTTAAGATTTTTTTCAATCTAGTAGGGCATGACTCTCTTGCCTGATTTTTCTTATTCAAGAATAGGCTATATCTCACTATTTATTTAGCCTTCCTTAATGTCTTTCAATAAGCTTTTATAAATTTCTCCACTAAGATCTTATACGTTTTTTCCAGATTATTTAACAGTTTTTGTTGCTACAGTAAGGCTATCATTTTTAAATAAATGTTCTTTTTTGCTGCTGGTATAATCATATCTAGAAGTTTTACTAACTGCTCTCATTAACTGTTCATAGATTCTTTCTCAGTTTTTCATGTAGGAATCATATCATCACCAAAGAATTACAGGGTCATGTCTTCCTTTCATGTTCTTTTCTTGTCTTGCCTTATTACACTGGCTAAGGCCTGTAATACAATGGTGAGTAGAGTGGGGAAAGTGGGCATTTCTGTCTTTGTCCTGGTTTGAAAGAGAATGTTTTTAATGTTTTGCCAGTAAACATGATGATTAGGGTAAGTATTTTGAAACTAGCCTTTATTAGATTTAGAAGTCTGATTGTATTACTAAATTACAAAAAGCATATTTTTTATACATCCAGATAATAATTACATGGTTACTGTTATGTTGTACCTTGCCTCCAAGATGTCCCCAAAGGATTCTCACCTCCTGGTACTCAGAGTCTTACGTAATTCCTCTTGTATTGTACCAGAGTAGATCTGTGTAATCCACAGAACATGGCAGAGTGATAAAATATCATTAGATTAGGTTTTAAAAGATATTATGGCATAAGGTTACAAAGGATCATAAGAAACTATGAACAATTATATGCCAATAAAATGGACAGTCTAGAAGAAATGGACAAATCCGTAGAAATGTACAATCTCCCAAGACTTAACCAGGAAGAAATAGAAAATATGAACAGATCGATCACAAGTACTGACATTGAAACTGTGATTTTAAAACTCCCAACAAACAGAAGTCCAGGACCAGATGGCTTCACAGGCGAATTCTATTAAACATTTAGAGAAGAGTTAACATTTGTCCTTCTCAAACTATTCCAGAAAAATTGCAGAGGAAGGAACACTTCCAAACTCATTCTACAAGGCCACCCTGATAGCAAAACCAGACAAAGATATCACACACACAAAAATTACAGGCCCGGGCTTCCCTGGTGGCACAGTGGTTGAGAGTCTGCCTGCCGATGCAGGGGACATGGGTTTGTGCCCCGGTCCGGGAAGATCCCACATGCCGTGGAGCGGCTAGGCCCGTGAGCCATGGCCGCTGAGCCTGTGCATCCGGAGCCTGTGCTCCACAACGGGAGAGGCCACAACAGTGAGAGGCCCGCGTACCGCAAAAAAAAAAAAAAAAAAAAAATTACAGGCCAATATTACTGATGAACATAGATGCAAAAATCCTCAACAAAATATTAGCAAACTGAATCCAACAATACATTAAAGGGATCATACACCAGGATCAAGGGGGATTTATCCTAGGGGTGCAAGGATGGTTCAGTATCCACAAATCAGTGTGATACACCATATTAAAAACTTGAAGAATAAAAACCATATGATCATCTCAATAGATAAAGAAAAAGCTTTTGAGAAAATTCAACATCAGTTTATGATAAAAACTCTCATCAAAGTGGTTATAGAGGGAACATACCTCAACATAATAAAGACTATGTATGATAAGCCCACAGTTAACATACTCAATGGTGAAAAGCTAAAAGCATTTCCCCCAAGATCATCCTTGTTCCACAAGACCAGGTTGCCCACTCTCGCCACTTTTATTCAATACAGTATTGGAAGTCCTAACCACAGTAATCATACAAAAAAAAAAAGAAAAGAAAATGAATCAAAATTGAAAAAGAGGAATAAAAATGTTATTGTTTGAAATGATATGATACTACACGTAGAACATCCTAATGACCCCACCAAAATACTACTAGAACTCTTTAATGAATTTGGTGAAGTTGTAGGACACAAAATTAATATACAGAAATCTGTTGCTTTTCTATACACAAAGAACTAACTAATGGAAATTGAGAAAACAATCCCATTTACCATAGCATCAAAAAGAATAAAATACCTAGGAATAAACCTACCCAAGGAGGCAAAAGGCCTGTATTCAGAAAACTATAAGACACTGATGAAAGAAATAGAAGACGACACAAGCAGAAAGAAAGATACACTGGGTTCACAGACTGGAAGATTTAATATTGTTAAAATGATCGTACTACCCAAGGCAATATACAGATTCAATGCAATCTCTATCAAAATACCAAAGGCATTTTAAATTATTTATTTATTTATGGCTGCGTTGGGTCTTCGTTGTTGTGCATGGGCTTTCTCTAGTTGCGTTGAGCGAGGGCTACTCTTTGTTGTGGTGCGTGGGCTTCTCAATGCGGTGGCTTCTCTTGTTGCGGAGCACAGGCTCTAAGCTTGTGGGCTTCAGTAGTTGTGGCATGTGGGCTCAGTAGTTGTGGAGCATGGGCTCAAGAGTGCAGGCTCAGTAGTTTTGGCACACAGGCTTAGTTGCTCCATGGCATGTGGGATCTTCTGGGACCAGGGATAGAACCCACGTACCCTGCATTGGTAGGCGGATTCTTACCTTTTTTTTTTTTTTTTTTTTTGCGGTACGCAGGCCTCTCACTCTGTGGCCTCTCCCGTTGCTCCGGACGCACAGGCTCAGTGGCCATGGCTCACGGGCCCAGCCACTCCGCGGCATGTGGGATCTTCCCAGACCAGGGCATGAAGCCGCATCCCCTGCATCAGCAGGCGGACTCTCAACAACTGCGCCACCAGGGAAGCCCGGTAGGCAGATTCTTAACCACTGTGCCAAAGACATTTTTAACAGAACTAAACAAATAATTTTAAAGTTCGTGTGGAGACACAAAAGACCCCAAATAGCAAAAACAATCTTGAGAAAGAAGAACAGAGCTGGAGAAATCACGTTCCCTGACTTGAAATTATGCTACAAAACTATAGTAATCCAAACAGTATGGGGGAGGTGGGGGTGGCAGGATGAATTGGGAGATTGGGATTGACATATATACACTAATATGTATAAAATAGATAACTAATAAGAACCTGCTGTATAAAAAGTAAATAAATAAAGTAAAATTCAAAGAAAAACAGTATGGCAGGACTTCCCTGGTGGCACAGAGGTTAAGAATCCACCTGCCAGTGCAGGGGACACAGGTTCGATACCTGGTCCAGGAAGACCTCTCATGCTGCAGAGCAACTAAGCCCGTGTGCCACAACTACAGAGCCTGCGCTCTAGGGCCTGCGTGCCTCAACTACTGAGCCCACGTGCTGCAACTACTGAAGACCACGCACCTAGAGCCCTTGCTCCACAACAAGAGAAGCCACCACAACGTGAGGCCCATGCACCTCAATGAAGAGTAGACCCCACTCGCTGCAACTAGAGAAAGCCCACGCACGGCAATGAAGAAGCAACGCAGCAAAAAAAAAAACCAAAACCAAACAAACAAACAAAAAAACCAACCATTATGGCACTGGCACAAAAACAGACACATAAATCAATGGAACAGAATAGAGGGCCAGAAATAAATTCACACACTATGGTCAATTAATCTATGACAAAAGAGGCAAGAATATACAATGGGGAAAAGATGTCTAATCTCTCCAATAAGTGGTTCTGGGAAAACTGGACAGCTACATGTAAACGAATGAAATTAGAACATTTTCTCATACCATATACAAAAATAAACTCAAAATGGATTAAAGACCTAAATGCAAGACCTGAAGCCATAAAACTCCTAGAAGAGAACATAGGCAGAATATTCTTTGATGTAAATTGTAGCCATATTTTTTTGGATTTGCCTCCTAAGACAAAGGAAACTAAAGCAAAAATAAACAAACGGAATCTAATTAAGCTTAAAAGCTTTTGCACAGCAAAGGAAACCACTGACAAAATTAAAAAAGGATCTACTGAATGGGAGAAAATATTTGCAAATGATATGACCAATAAGGGGTTAATATCATATATATATGTATACATATATACACACACATAGACACACAGACACAGCTCATACAACACAATAACAAAAAATGAACAACCTGATTAAAAAATGGCCAGAAGACTTAAATAGACATTTTTCAAAGAAGACATACAGATGGCCAACAGGCACGTGAAAAGATGCCCAACATCACTAATCATCAGAAAAATGCAAATCAAAACCACAATGAGATATCATTTCACACCTGTCAGAATGGCTATCATCAAAAAGACCATAGGCAGCTCCCTATTGCTGGAGGAGAAAAGTGCCCCGGATCCTTTCAGGACTCTTGGTCTTTTGGAAGCGACCCAAATAGAGTGAGGGAAGAGGGAGGAAAATCCCCTAGATCCCTGCAGGGTTAATTTATTCAAAAATGAAATAAGAGAAAAATACTCAACACGCAAAAGTCTTGCGAAGAAAATGAAGGAAAAGCACCGAACATGCCAAAGGCTGAGGAAGACCGCCCTATGGAAGCTGTACCACAGGAGGCAGAAAGAAATCCTCAACCTTCTGAAGAAGGTGTAAGCCAGGAAGCAGAAGGAAACCTTAGAGGAGGGCTGACTCAGCCTGGTCAGGGATATAAAGAGGACACTCCGGGTAGGCATTTGGACCCAGAAGAAATGATAAGAGGAGTAGATGAGTTGGAAAGGCTTAGGGAAGAGACAAGAAGAGTAAGAAACACGTTTGTGATGATGCATTGGGAACAAAGACACTCACGCAGCCGTCCTCATCCTGTGTGCTTTAGGCCTTGAATTTTTTTTTTTATTTTTTGTCTGATATTAAAATCTGGTGCCTGCTTTCTTTCTGTTAGCATTTTCTGATGTATCTTTGACTTTTGTTTTATTTTTAATCATCTGGTGGAGTTTTGCTTTAGGTAGTGTCCTTATTACCAGCATCTGGATTTTGTATTTTGACACATTCTCCAGGTCTGTTTTTCAATTGGGAAGTTTCACACATATGCATGAAAATATGTTCATTCCATATTGTAAAGTAAAACATAACAGGTTACAAAGTAGCATATTTAGTATCAGCTCACATATGTAGGAGAAAATCTCAAATTGCGTGTGTGTGCGTGTGTGTGTGTATATATAGATACATATATCAAAAATTTAACTGTGCTTGTTTCTGTGTGGTGTGAGTTTTTTTCTTTTTGCTCATATGTATTTTTTAATGAACACATCACACATACAAAAAGAATTAAAGTTTTTTTTTATAATTAAGAGTCAATCAAATAATTTGCAACCAGCTTATAAGGGCAATGGGGGCACCTAAATTCTTGAAGAAAGAACTATTAAAAAAAAATGTAAACCTCAAATTACCTCTGGATCTCTTAGCCAGGGGAATAAAACTGGCAGTTATCACAGAAAAAAAAAAAAAAAAGACCACAAATGACAAATGTTGGTGAGCACGGGGAGAAAAGGGAACACTTGTACACTGCTGGTGGGAATGTAAGTTGGTGCATCCACCAGGGAAAATAATATGGAGGTTCCTCAAAAAACTAAAAACAGAACTACTTTATGATCCAGTAATTCCACTCCTGGGTATATATCCAAAGAGAATGAAAACATTAACTTGAAAAGATACATGTACCCCAGTGTCATAGCAGCATTATTTGCAATAGCCAAGGTTTGGGAGCAACCTAAGTGTCCATCAACAGAAAATGGAGAAAGGAGATGTGATATATATGCTCAATGGAATACTCTTCAGCCATAAAAAAGAATGAAAATTTGCCATTTGCAACGATATGTCTGGACTTGGAGGGTATTATGCTTAGTAAAATAAGTCAGAGAGAGAAAGATAAATACTGTATCTTAATCTAAGAAATAAATGAATGAATATAACAAAAATAAGCAGACACAGATATAGAGAACAAAGTAGTGGTTACCAGTGGGGAGAGGGAAGGGTGTAGAGATAAGATACGGGTAGTGGATTAAGAGGTACAGACTACTATGTATAAAATAAATAAGCTACAAGGATATATTATACAGCACAAGGAATATAGCCAATATTTTGTAATAACTATAGGTAGAGTATAATTATAAAATTGTGAATCACTCTGTTGTACACCTGAGGTTAATAATATTGTAAATCAACTGTTCCTCAATAAAAAAAAACCAGAAAACCATATTATGGTATAAATTTAGACATATAGATCAATGGAATAGAAGTGAGAGTCCAGAAGAAAAAACAAACCCTACATTTATGGTAAATTGGTTTTGAGAAGGGTGGCAAGTCACTTAAATGGGGAAAGAATAGTCTTTTCAACAAATGATGCTGAGTCAACTGGACAGCCAGATGGAAAAGAATGAAGTTAAACATCTATCTCAGATCATGTACAAAAAAGAAAAAAAACCTCAAAATAGAGCTAAAACTATAAAACTCTTAGAAATACAACATAGGCCTAAATCTCTGTGACTTTACATTAGGCAATGATTTCTAAGGTATGACACCCAAAGTACAAGCAACAGTAGAAAAATTAGACAAATTATACTTTATCGAAAGTACTTGTATTGAAAATATATAAAGAACTCTTAATTCAACAATAAAAAGATAAAAACCCCAATTTTAAAATGGGCTAAGAAATTGAATAGACATTTCTCCAAAGACCTAATAGCCAATAGCACATGAAAAGATGCTCAATGTCATCAGTCATTATGGAAATGCTAATCAAAACCACAATGAGAGGGACTTCCCTGGTGGCGCAGTGATAAAGAATCTGCCTGAGAAGACCTCAGACCTCCCAAAAGGCAAGGAACCCCCCACGTACCTGGTTAGGGCAAAAGAAAAAACTAAACAGAGACAAAAGGATAGGGACGGGTCCTGCACCAGCGGGAGAGAGCTGTGAAGGAGGAAAAGTGTCCACACACTAGGGAGCCCCTTCGCGGGTGGAGACTTCGGGAGGCGGAGTGGGGGAGCTTGGGAGCCGCGGAGGAGAGCACAGCAACAGGGGTGCGGAGGGCAAAGCGGACAGATTCCAGCGCAGAGGATCGGGCCGACCGGAACTCACCAGCCGAGAGGCTTTTCTGCTCGCCCGCCGGGGCGGGCGGGACTGGGAGCTGAGGCTCCGGCTTTTGTCGGAGCGCCGGGAGAGGACTGAGGTTGGCGGCGTGAACACAGCCTGCAGGGCGTTAGTGCACCGCGGCTAGCCGGGAGAGAGTCCGGGGAAAAGTCTGGACCTGCCGAAGAGGCAAGAGACTTTTACGTCCCTCTTTGTTTCCTGGTGCACGAGGAGAGGGGATTAAGAACGCTGCTTGAGAGAGCTCCAGGGACGGGCG
The DNA here is from genome assembly GCF_937001465.1 of Orcinus orca. Lineage (NCBI taxonomy): Eukaryota > Metazoa > Chordata > Mammalia > Artiodactyla > Delphinidae > Orcinus > Orcinus orca. Next base: position 51,839,737 of record NC_064559.1, read on the forward strand.
CGAGCCGCGGCTAAAAGTGCGGAGCCCAGAGACAGACATGAGACGCTAAGGCCGCTGCTGCCGCCACCAGGAGGCCTGTGTGCGAACACAGGTCACTAGCCACACGCCCTTCCGGGGAGCCTGTGCAGCCCGCCACTGCCAGGGTCCCGGGATCCAGGGACAACTCGCCCGGGAGATCGCACGGCGCGCCTCAGGCTGCAACGTCACGCCGGCCTCTGCCGCTGCAGGCCCGCCCCACACTCCGTGACCCTCCCTATCCCCCGGCCTGAGTGAGCCAGAGCCTCCGAATCAGCGGCTCCTTTAACCCCGTCCTGTCTGAGCAAAGAACAGACGCCCTCCGGCGACCTACACGCACAGGTGGGGCCAAATCCAAAGCTGAGCCCCTGGGAGCTGTGAGAACAAAGAAGAGAAAGGGAAATCTCTCCCAGCAGCCTCAGAAGCAGCGGATTAAAGCTCCACAATCAACTTGATATACCCTGCATCTGTGGAATACCTGAATAGTCAACGAATCATCCCAAATTAAGGAGCCCTGTGGATGAAAGGCTCTTGGTGCTGCAGCCAGGAGTCAGTGCTGTGCCTCTGAGGTGGGAGAGCCAACTTCAGGACACTGGTCCACAAGAGGCCTCCCAGCTGCACATAATATCAAACAGCAAAAATCTCCGAGAGATCTCCATCTCAACGCCAGCACCCAGCTTCACTCAACGACCAGCAAGCTACAGTGCTGGACATCCTATGCCAAACAACTAGCAAGACAGGAACACAACCCCACCCATTAGCAGAGAGGCTGCCCAAAATCATAATAAGTCTACAGACACCCCAAAACACACCACCAGACGTGGACCTGCCCACCAGAAAGACAAGATCCAGCCTCATCCACCAGAACACAGGCACTAGTACCCTCCACCAGGAAGCCGACACAACCCACTGAACCAACCTTAGCCACTGGGGACAGACACAAAAAACAACAGGAACTACGAACCTTCAGCCTGCAAAAAAGGAGACCACAAACACAGTAAGATAAGCAAAATGAAAAGACAGAAAAACACACAGCAGATGAAGGAGCAAGATAAAAACCCACCAGACCTAACAAATGAAGAGGAAATAGGCAGTCTACCGGAAAAAGAATTCAGAATAATGATAGTAAGGTTGATCCGAAATCTTGGAGATAGAATGGAAAATAGAATGGACAAAATGCAAGAATCAGTTAACAAGGACCTAGAAGAACTAAAGATGAAACAAGCAACGATGAACAACACAATAAATGAAATTAAAAGTACTCTAGATGGGATCAATAGCAGAATAACTGAGGCAGAAGAACGGATAAGTGACCTGGAAGATAAAATAGTGGAAATAACTACTGCAGAGCAGAATAAAGAAAAAAGAATGAAAAGAACTGAGGACAGTCTCAGAGACCTCTGGGACAACATTAAACGCACCAACATTCGAATTATAGGGGTTCCAGAAGAAGAAGAGAAAAAGAAAGGGACTGAGAAAATATTTGAAGAGATTATAGTTGAAAACTTCCCTAATATGGGAAAGGAAATAGTTAATCAAGTCCAGGAAGCACAGAGAGTCCCATACAGGATAAATCCAAGGAGAAATACGCCAAGACACATATTAATCAAACTGTCAAAAATTAAATACAAAGAAAACATATTAAAAGCAGCAAGGGAAAAACAACAAATAACACACAAGGGAATCCCCATAAGGTTAACAGCTGATCTTTCAGCAGAAACTCTGCAAGCCAGAAGGGACTGGCAGGACATATTGAAAGTGTTGAAGGAGAAAAACCTGCAACCAAGATTACTCTACCCAGCAAGGATCTCATTCAGATTTGATGGAGAAATTAAAACCTTTACAGACAAGCAAAAGCTGAGAGAGTTCAGCACCACCAAACCAGCTCTACAACAACTGCTAAAGGAACTTCTCTAGGCAAGAAACACAAAAGAAGGAAAAGACCTACAATAACAAACCCCAAACAATTAAGAAAATGGGAATGGGAACACACATATCGATAATTACCTTAAATGTAAATGGACTAAATGCTCCCACCAAAAGACACAGATTGGCTGAATGGATACAAAAACAAGACCCATATATTTGCTGTCTACAAGAGACCCACTTCAGACCTAGAGACACATACAGACTGAAAGTAAGGGGATGGAAAAAGGTATTTCATGCAAATGGAAACCAAAAGAAAGCTGGAGTAGCAATTCTCATATAAGTTATATATATATATATATATATATATATATATATGTAGTTTGCTTGAGTGCAGTGTTTTTTGTTTTCTGTACTGAATTCATTAGCATGGGTCGGTATAAAATTTAGCATAGGTCAATATGTAATTTGTAAACTAATAAGGTCTTAAAAGTGAGGAATTAAGTCTTTTAAATTTAATTATTTATTGTAAAGAGCAGAATAGCATACATAAACAGGTGCCTAAGGAAAACTTGTATTCTAATATGGAACTCTCATGAACACCTTTTTTTTTTTTTCTTCTAACGGGATGATAGTAGGCCATTTGATTATTTTTATGGCTTTAACTTTACAACAATGAAATATTCGTGAATTTTAAAAAGTATTTTTCTTTATTTGATGCGGGTGGGATACTGGAGAAATGAAAGGTCAAACATCTATTGAGGAATCCATACTTGTCTATATATTGTGTACTTTTATTTCAAGAACTGATTTAAAATTCCTAAAAGGATGCTATAATAAGTTATTATGCCATTTTACAGACTGAATTAAGTAAATTTCAGGGAGGTATGAAACTTGCCTAAGGCTATCCAGCTACCAAGCGGTAGAAGTGAGAATTAAATCCAGGTATACCTATAAAAAAAAAAAAAAAAAAAAAAAAAAGGAAGGCGAGGGCAGCACCAGGGTATGGGGTTGTTAGTTTTATAGGGGTGAGTAATTTCATACGCTGATGAGTGGGAGGAGTATTCCAGCTATTTTGGGGAAGGGGTGGGGATTTCTAGGAATTGAGCCACCGCCCACTTTTTGACCTTTATGGTCGTCCTTGGAACTGTCGTGGCACCTGTGGGTGTGTCGCTTAGCTTGCTGATGTGTTACAATGAGTGTATACTGAGGCTCAAGGTCTAGTGGAAGTAGACTCGTCCGCCATCTATACCTATTTTGTTCTAATCAGTTTATGTTGTGTCCTCGGGCTATGTAATTCTTTTAAAGGTTGTGCCCTGCCCCCTTTCCTCCTGTTTCATATTGAATATATAATATTTACCAGAGTATGTTTTAATAATTAATACATGATATATTGTATAATTAATTTATATATCATATATATAATGATATCTATAGGTATTTGTTCCAATAAGTCATTAAAAATAAATGAATATTCTTTTTCTTTCATAAAAAAAAAAAAAAAAAGAATCTGCCTGACAATTCAGGGGACATGGGTTCAAGTCCTGGTCCAGGAAGATTCCACATGCCACAGAGCAACTAAGCCTGTGCGCAGCAACTACTGAGCAAGCGCTCTAGAGCCCGTGAGTCACAACTACTGAGCCTGTGTGCCACAACTACTGAAGCCAGCACACCTAGAGCCTGTGCTCTGCAACAAGAGAAGCGACCTCAATGAGAAGCCCACGCACTGCAATGAAGAGTAGCCCCTGCTCACCACAACTAGAGAAAGCCCGTGTGCAGCAACGAAGACTCAATGCAGCCAAAAATAAATAAAATAAAATAAATTAATTAAAAAGAAACAAAAAACCACAGTGAGATACTATTTCATACCCACTAGGGCAGCTATAATAAAAAAGACAAATAGTAACAAGTGTTGGCCAGGATGCAGAGAAATTAGAACCCTCCTATATTGTTGGTAGGGAGGTAAAATGGTGTAGCCCCCTTGGAAAACAGTTCAGCGGTTTCTCAAAAAGTTAAACAGAGTTACCATACGCATGCTCATATTCCTTGGGGTGTCTCTGAGGCCTAGGTTTAAAGTGCATTTTCCCAGAGAGTATTTGAATTTGCTCTGCAAGGTTCTTCTGCCAGGTGGAGAAGTAGCCATCCAAGCCCACTTTAAACTACATTTTTAGTTGGAATCTTTTGTTTGTTTTTTGCATAGTTCAGAAATTTTGCCAAAGTCATGTTTTTCCTCCAACAAAACTTAAGTTGAGACAGACAAGAGTCAATGATAAATCCTTCTGTGTGGTATTTTCTTCCTTGTTTATAAGCTGAAGTAAAGTACTATATCTCCTTGGGGTTCTCAGATCCATGTAGGGATTTCCATCCAATCTTCCACCATAAGGGGACAAGCCTTTAGTTTTCTCTCCTGCTCACTGCACCTGTTAGAACTCAAGCTTTAGGCCATCCATGTAGACAGATGCCTCCAGAGCAAACACCAACATTTGATTATATATATATATGTATATATATACATTTTTAGGTGTCCTATACCAGGAGAGTTTCTCTAGACACCTAATCCTCCATAATGCCCGCAATGAAAAATCTGACAAAGCATATTTGTGCAGAAGTTCACATTCCCCATCCACCCCCATCTCTAAGAAAAAGTCTTTAAGTAAACACTAGTCTCTGGGAAAATGTACCTTGTTCATTCTGTGACTTTTTACCCTCTGGACATTCTCACATCAACTATGGTTTCAGAACACAGTGTAGGAGGGAAAGATTAGATTGAAAAGTTAAGTTGCAGTCACATTAAAAGTCTTAAATGCAAAGATAGGAATATTTGGATTTCCAAATTATCACTTTTTGATTCAATAGGTTGAAATTCCATGACAGACATACTTCCAACTAACAATATATATATATTTTTCAAATAGGTTCTTTCATTCAAACTATTGATGGAAGAAATTTTTACATACTAAGGTATGGGGAAATAATTCTAGCTTATACACAAATTAACTTGAATTTTATGCTAACTAAAACAGCCTGTTTGTGGCCTATCAAACATACGTTGTACATCTGCTTTAATTATTAAAGAAAAGGGTGCATTGACCATAAGTAAAGAATGCACATGTTAAAAATAAAGATTAAATGCCTCCCTTCCTGGGACACCAATACTGGTATTCTTTCAATGATAAAGACTCCCTTCCTAGGTACCAAGGCCACACTGACTCACTGTGTACATGGTGATCTGGTTTTTTGAAGATTTGAAAGAATGTATCCCTTGTTTGACGTTCTTTGTTCTTATAAGATATAATACTGCTGAAAACCATGCTTCTCTGGAACAATTCCTCAGAGTTATCTGAGAGGCTGTCTCCTTGGCTATAGTCCTCAGTTTGGCTCAAATAAAACTCTTTTCTATTCTTATTACAGATTGTTTATTGATTATTTCCATCAATATTGCTTGGCATAGTTGGCAGGATATCAGAAAAACCCATCTGAGGTTACCTGAAGTCTATACTGGACCAGCGCCTTGGTACCAAGCACAGCCCCTTGAGCCCCCCGGCTTCACAGAACCCTTCAGGTGCGTTGGTGAGTTTTTCCTGATATCTAGATCTCCTTGTATTAAGTGACAGTCTATGACTTTTATTCGAGCTGTTATCTTAAGACTTGGAGTCTTAAAGGGGTACTGTTACATTTCCTAGGTGAAGAGAACCTAGGGAAAGATCCTAGGCAGAGGGTCTAGGAGTATAAACTTTAAAAATTGTGAATCACTATACTGTACACCCATAACATATAATGTTTTATATCAACTATACTTCAATTTCAAAAAAATAATGATTATATTTTATGGCCTGTCTACCTAAAAATAGTTTCTCCAATTTTTGGTAACTTGAAACTTCAGAGTTTTGCTAAGTTAAATTGAATGATGAGAATTCATTGAATATCCAGATCATTTCTCATTAAGATAAAATACTGAAACATTAATTGCTAAGCAAGTCTAAGTTTACCTACTTTTCTTACTAAAGAAAAACTAAAGATATTTGGATTTATTAGACCTATGTCTTATACCACATTGAGGGAAGAATATTATAAGAAAATGTACGTTTCTAGAGGTTATAAAATGTGTTCACAGATTTACCAATCAGAAAGTGCTGATATGACAGTTTACAATAGCCTGCTTCTCAAGAGATTAAGGTTTTTTAAGGGTTAAAAATTATAACATAGGTGTAATTAAAGCTACTAGAAGTAATAAGGGAAGCATTTCAGTATACAAGGAAAATAAGATGTGTGTTTTCAGTAAAAGGAGATAAGAAGAATGGAAATGCATTTTGTTAAGGGAAAAGAAAGTGATTTTGTCCTGAAGCACCTCAAAGAGAGATATTAAACTAATTAGGCTTATTTTGTATATTAAATTACATGGGAAGCATTGTCAAATAAAAGGTAACATTAAGCCTTCTTTATGTTGTGTTTATATATAAGTATTTGAGAAATTATATGAAATTCATATAAATCTTATATGTCCTAACATAAAATGTTATTTGTCATCAAAATTTAGGCTCACATGAAAGGGACTGAACCTGAGTATTAGGGAAATACCCTAGGTGACTTTCATACAAAAACAACAACGACAGGGACTTCCCTCGTGGTCCAGTGGTTAAGATTCCACGCTCCCAATGCAGGGGGCCTGGGTCAGGGAACTAGATCCCACATGCTGCAACGAAGATCCCACAGGCAGAAATGAAGATACTGCATGCCACAGCTAAGCCCTGGTGCAGCCAAATAAATAAATAAATATTTAAAAAAAACAAAGACAACACCAACAGAATCTGTAAAGATTATGGCACATGTAGATAAAGTCCATTCTGTTTTTGCAAAAATTTACCCCTCATTGTCAGACTTTTGCCATCCTGATGTCCTGGTAACACGGCAAGAGTCTGCTCCTAGATCAGAGAAATTAAGATGGGTAAACAATAGCTGTGAATTATAAACAGTCAGGGCTATGGGAAACCCAGAACAGCTTGGCACTTCTTGGCTCCCTGGCCAACCCCATCTTTTTGTTTGAAGGTTAAAGCCTCCCCTTGCTGCAAGCTGATGCCCTCACCATGAAAAAGAAACTTAGAAAATGTGTTTTCCACTTGGGGTATAGTTCTACAGTCTCCAGTGATCAAGGCAGCCACTTACTGGGCAAATCAACAAAAACCTCACAAACTTCTTGAAATTATCACTGTCAATACTATCACCCTCAATCATCAGGCAGTGTGGACAGAACTAATGGAAAAAACTAGACTCAAGTAGAACAAAAATTAATTACATGGCTTTGAATGAACTGATAAATATGATTATAATTTTACAACTTTTTGTCTGAAATATTACTAGCTTTTAATCTTTGTTGTCCAGATGCAAGGGAAATTTTCACCTTAAGCTAATTATGACTTACAGCAATTTAGTAAATTATACCCTTGTTAAGAGAATTGAAGCATTTACCTTTTATCTCTACCTGATCCCTCCAGAATTTGGAAACTCTTAGGTTCCCAGCAGGAGCTTTCCAGGAAGGAAGGAAGGCCACTTCCTGGCAGGTGCAGTAACCTCAAGATATTTTGGACCTCAAGAAGAGAGATATCCACCTAAATCTGTAGCTATTGCAGATGGGATCTGATGACAAGTCCTTGGCATGGCTCTCCTGGCCTTGAGAGGTCTTTTAAAAGTTCAGTTTGAGATTCCTTATGAAAAGTTCCAGCAAAGCAAAATTTAAAACAGCCTATACGATCAATTATACTTATGTAAATAATCAGGCCAAATTTACTGAAACCAGACTTATTTAGCAAACAAACTGGTTTTAATTTAACTATATTTGATAGAAATAGGATAAGTTTAAAGATAAAAAATTATGTTTCAACAATATACCTTTATGGATATTAAGTTTTAGTGTTACTGTCTTTGAGGTTTGGTATTTTCTGCCTTCTACTCCCTAGTTGGCTTCTTGTTACTATGTTACATTATAATAAAATTTAATTGAATTATTAAAAGGATATCCTAAGCTTGTTTCTGAAGCTGATCACAGTAATGTATCTTTGGATGAAGATCAGTTGCCCCATGACCCACAACCAGGGGATTATACATACTGGAGAAAGACATCAATTAAAGGACTCTCTCTCCAACCTAGATGAAAGTGCCCTTATCAGGTATAGTAGCATATGCACAATAAAACCGAAGGGCATTGACTCTTTAATTTATATTTTCTACTCAAGAAGGGCCTCTGCACTGGACTGGTCTATGGAAAGAACTGCTGACCTCCAACAACACTCACACCAGGATAAGAAAAAGATGACAACAGTAGTAAACAGCTTACCCAAGAACCCAGACCAGGACTGTGAGACCCATTCTACTAGTTCAGTTGAAAGCTTACCAAATGTTTGTCCCCCTATCAAAATCTAAAGTTATTGTTTTACTTCTAGCTATACTTTTGACCCTGTATTCAGGATGGCAAAAAAAATTCTTAGTAAATTTATCACAAAGTATACTTCTGGGGCAATGTAACCAATTGTTGGATCTATCATCAAATTCCTCAGTCAACATAAGACCAATATAGGCCCCTCTTAATACCTATCACTGACTTTCAGATGAACTTAATATTGCCATCCCTCTAGACCAATCCCCCTCTGGCCTAACCTTTCACGTTCAAATTCTTCAACATACTAGATGGACACATTAGTGTGTCCATCTAGTATCCTCAGATACTATCCTCAGTCCTCAGAGACTGAGCACAACTTACCCCTGGATCCCTTCACTCTGTCTCTTACTCTATTGAAAAATGTCTTAAAGAGAAAAATGCAAATAAATTATGCCAGCAACTCCCATATGTTAAATACCATGCAGATGACTTTTGGAAAGCCTACAAGAGAAATGACCCATAGTTTAATATTGTGTTGACAAAACTTCCAGTTAATAAGGCTATCAATGAGAGCACTCTGGGAGGGATCACTTGTGCTCACCCAGGTTTTGTCTTCATATGTGGTACTGGAACTGATCCACTTTCCCAAGGATGGGCATAGAAACGTCTTAATAACTGGTAAATAGAAGATTTATATTTATAAGGACATTATGGTACCCCATTTTCTGTACATAAGGAAACAGATGAACTTCCTTCCTTTCTTCATTACAGAGTCAAAAGATTCATGTTAGCAAGAAACCAAGATACCTGGTGGCAAAATCTTTTGGGAATCCTGGTTCCTAATGCAAGAGTATATGCAAACAAATAGATGATCAGAAATCTATCAGCCACTATTGGTCAAATAGCCAAAAGACTGTAAAAAGCATTTTAGCACAATAGACACCCCTAAATTCCTTAGCCCAAGTAATATTAGATAACAGGGTAGCCTTAGATTTTCTTTCTTTTTTTTCTAAATTAATTAATTTATTTTTGGCTGTGTTGGGTCTTCGTTGTTGCATGTGGGCTTTTTCTAGCTGCGGCGAGTGGGGGCTACTCCTCGTAGCCGTGCGTGGACTTCTCATTGTTGTGGAGCACAGGCTCTAAGCGTGCGGGCTTCAGTAGTTGTGGTGTGCGGGCTCAGTAGTTGTGGCACACAGACGTAGTTGCTCCGCAGCCTGTGAGATCTTCCTGGACCAGGGCTGAACCCATGTCCCCTGCATTGGCAGGTAGATTCTTAACCACTGCGCCACCAGGGAAGTCCCTGCCTTAGATTTTCTACGGGCTAAACAAGGAGGTATTTGTGCTATTACTCATACTACTTGTTACACATATCAATGCCTCTGGAGAAGTTGACACACCCAGAAAAAATTTCCCCAAAAGCAAAATGGTTACAAGATGTAAGAAAAACTAACCCTTTAAATGATCTGTTCAGTAGACTCCCCTCAGGAATAGACAATTTTTTTCTGTTTTGCTTTACAGACGATTATCATTGTCACAGTATGTATTAGTATTCTTTTCCTAGCTATCATGACATGTATCACTGCTTGCTTTAAGCCTACTGCTAAAAGCATGTGTACAATGTTTGTGTGACCATTCAATGCAATTGCTGAAGTGTACAGTCTCTAAAATATTTTCCCATTCGCATACCTGTGTGCTTGTTCACTATATCTGATTAGTTTACCCTCAATGTGGATAACTAGCAAATCTCTATACACATATAAACAAACAAAAAAAAAGAGGCCTAGCCCTGAGGGACATGATGGACCCAGGGCAAGCAGCAATCACTCTGGCATCAAGGGACAAATATTTTGATCATCAATGCTTTCTGTTGAAAGATTTACAATCTAAAGGGGGAAGTGATGAAAGAAATTTTCACATACCGAGGTATGGGGAAGTCATTCTGGCTTAAATGTGAGTTAACCTGAATTTTGTACTAACTAAAACAGCCTGGTTTTAGCTTACCAAACATACATTATACATCTGCTTTATTTTATTTTATTTTTTTATTGAAGTGTAGTTGATTTACAATGTTGTGTTAATATATCTGCTTAAATTATTAAAGAAAAGTATGCACTGACCAGAAGTAAAGAATGTCCATGTTAAAAATAAAGATTAGGGAATTCCCTGGTGGTCCAGTGGTTAGTACTCCACGCTTTCACTGCTGAGGGCCTGGGTTCAATCCCTGACCGGGAAACTAAGATCCCACAAGACACGTGGCATGGCCATAAAGTAAAATAAAATAAAATAAAATAAGATTAAATGGCTCCCCTCCTTGAATGCCAATGCTGGTATTCCTTCAATGGTAAGACTCCCTTCCCAGACACCAAGGTGATACCAACTCATTGTGAACAGGGTGATCTCTTTTTTTTGAAACGTTGCAGGAATGTATCCCTGACTTGTTTGATGTTCTTTGTTCCAATAATATATAAAACTGTGTGAAAACCATGCTTCTCCAAAGCAGTTGCTCACAGTTATCTGAGAAGCTGTCTCTGGGGCTATAGTCTTCAATTTGGCTCAAATAAAACTCTTTTCTATTCCTACTATAGATTGTTTATTGATTATTTCCATCAACACAGCTAACTGGTTCATGTGTGCCTGACACTGGTTTCACGCTGTATGGAGTAAAAGAAATCATTAAAGACAAGTTCTGTCCTTAAGTAGTTTATAAGGAAACGTTTATCTGGGAAACACTTCTTGTATGCAAATAATTACCACATAAAGCAAAAGAAGTGCTAAATTAATGGTGAGAGTTCAGACAGCTAAACAGGTTCAAAGTAGGGAGTAGTACTTCCAACGTGGACTGGGGGGAGGGTGACCAATGATCCTGGTTTGCTGGGGACTGAAGGGCTTCCTGGGACACAGAACCTTCAGAGAGAAATGCAAGATAGTCCTGGGCAAATAGGCCAGCTGGTTACCTTAATAAAGGCAGTGTTATAGGTGGAGGCAGAGAAGGCCTTGTGGAGGACAGGAGATGGAAATCGAAAAGAACCCTGTAGAATTAGTTGGATTGGATTGGCTACCTTCATTAATACCTTTTACATATATACAAACTAACCCCCTTCACCACTCTTACCAATAGCAGTCCTAACAATTGTGCAGTGATTCCATTTTCGTGAGTACTTTCTTTTGATTGTCATGTGGGTTGAAATCTTTTATCAAACATTGGCTTCTACCTTCACTATTGTACCTGTGTATCCTACATAGTTTTCTAATTTCCAGTTGCTCTACTTCCCTTCAATACTGTGTTAAATGAGAGCTTTTTGTAATGCCTCCTCCTCTCCAAATGTATTAAATTACAATGGAGTCTGTATGGGTGGGTCAAAAATTAGAAAGAAGGCTGCTTAGAAGCAAAAATGGGTCTTCATTTGAATACAGATTCTCATAAGCAAGAGTTAGCTGACCTTAAACCAGAGAGGGGAAGTGTCCACCTATGTGAAATACTGTAAACGAAAGCTTATCAAACTTTAATGTGTAAAGAAACTACCACCTCCTCCTCCTATCCTGTAAAAATTGCAGATTTTGACTAGTAAGGCTGGGAGGGCCTAGGATTCTGAATTTCTAATAAGCCCCCAGGTGATTCCATTGCTGCTGGTCCTAGTACCATACCTGGGGTAACAAGGCTGTAAAGCAGAAAGGCCCTTTCTGGCACCTGTACTTGCCCAAATTTCCCTCCACTCCCTAAAATTCTTTTACTTTGCTGCTGAGTATGAAAGTCCACCAATTATACTTTCTGAAACAAGGTGCAGATATATTCACTACTTAACATTAACTTGTTTAATCAGATAGTTTTCCTCATTATACCTACTGAGTTAGGAACTTTAAGAATGGACATTGATTATTGTGGGTAAGTCATAAAGAATTTAGTAATGAGTCACTGTATTAAAGGGTGAGCATAAAGGTGGAACATGAAGAGTTTAGGAAGAAAGGTGGGTATTGGGCACCTGCAGAGTTGTGTGAAAGCAGGGTCACTTGGGGTTCTGCCAAAGGCCATATTAGCAAATAGGAGGAAGTGAAGAGGCGAGAGTCTATTTATAATGAACCTCATAGCTTCATAGCTTTGCCTTGGGCCAGTCTGAGGAAACCTGATCCTAATAAAAATAGCAAGTCTAGTCCTTATTTTTTTTTTTTTTTTTTTTAGTCCTTATTTTTTATAGAAAGATAATATGACGCCTGTATATATCAGTAAAGATTCACTGTTTTTTCTCAATTTGCTTATGCAGTTGCGAAATTCAAGAAGTTAGTTTGGTAAATGCACATGCTAGTTGAAACTGTAGGAAATGTCTTCTAATAAATATGTAAGATTTCAAGATAGGATTTAGAGCTAAAATTATGACCAGTGACTGACAATACAGAATAATAGTGCTTAAATGAGTCAGAGATCACCGAGCCTTTTTATCCTATGGATGCAGAAACTGAAAACAAGCAGGTTTAAATGGATTTCTCAACTTCGTTCAGGTAGTTAATATAATAGTGTGGACTTGACTACCATGACTGTTGACTTTTAACCAAGGGCTTTCTATAATACTATGTATAAGTTAAAAAACCCAGGTTAACATTTCCCAAAAGGTTTCACATTTTAATGTAAGTTTTTTTTTTAATGTATATAAGTGTTTTTTTTTGTTTTTTTTTTAGGCCACACAGCATGTGGGAATCTTAGTTCCCCAAGCAGGGATCGAACCTATGCCCCCTGCATTGGGAGCGCAGAGTCTTAACCACTAGACCATCAGGGAGGTCCTATATAGAAGCATTTTTGTGCTTAATGATCTTGTACTTAATGGTTCAATTACTTTTGACAAATTTCCAATTTTTTGAAACTTTTCTTTTCTTTCTTTCTTTCATTCTTTCTTTCTTATAAATCCTTGTGTCACGAGCTCCATTTTAAAAAAATTCCTAGGAGATCTATGCAATTTATTATAAATGAGATCAACACCAAGATAAACCCATTTATTTTCTGAACATATTCCAGGTGTCACCAAGAGCCCTCCTTTTTTTTTTTAACATCTTTATTGGAGTATAATTGCTTTACAATGGTGTGTTAGTTTCTGCTTTATAACAAAGTGAATCAGCTGTATGTATACATATATCCCCATATCCCTTCCCTCCTGCACCTCCCTCCCACCCTCCCTATCCCACCCCTCTAGGTGGTCACAAAGCACTGAGTTGATCTCCCTGTGCTATGCAGCTGCTTCCCACTAACTACCTATTTTACATTTGGTAGTGTATATATGTCAATGCTACTCTCTCACTTCGTCCCAGCTTACCCTTCCGACTCCCCGTGTCAAGAGCCCTCCTTTTGATAAAACAGTAAAATCTCCTCTCTTATCCTGAAAGGAAGCCTGGTTTTCTTCTGAAATTCCTCCACCTACTATACACATATTTCCATGTCTGAATTTGGATAGCTAAAGGCAGATGCGAAGTAGAAGTTAGAGTCAAATGAGATATACATGTGGGTTCTGACCTCTGATGTTACCCCACCTGTCAGCTTAGCCTACTTGGTTAGGACACACCTTAAAGCCGTTGGAAGGTAAATATTAAACAAATAAAGGTTGGTATGTACTACTTCACAATGGAGATTGTAAAGCAGTGAAATTTCTCACCAGGAAAGTCACAGACTAATATGTTACTTTCCCAGGCTCCACCTTCCCCCTTGTCAAAAATGTATTGTGATATCAGACTTTCATACTCTAATGTGAGTTTTTTTGTTATGTTTTTTATTTTTTTTGCGGTACGTGGGCCTCTCACTGTTGTGGCCTCTCCCGTTGTGGAGCACAGGCTCTGGACGTGCAGGCTCAATGGCCATGGCTCACGGGCCCAGCCGCTCTGCGGCATGTGGGATCTTCCTGGACCGGGGCACGAACTCGTGTCCCCTGCATTGGCAGGCGGACTCTCAACCACTGCGCCACCAGGGAAGCCCTCTAATGTGAGTTTTAACTCAACTTATTGCATTTTCTAAAACAATTTGGATCTTATACCTCTGTGCTACTCTACGCAAGAGTGACAAAAATGTGAGGTCTCCAATCTTATCTGTTACTGACATTGGTAGAGGACAAGAAAGCATTGTTTTAGTGGAGAAGGTTTTCAGAACCCCTGAAATCCCTGAGAACAGACTATTCTGGCATTATGGTTCTGGTGCCCGCAGGTTAATTCATTAGGTAATAAAGCACAGAGTTCACTATAGTTAGCCTAAAAGGTGAATGCAAAATTTTGGATTCAATGTCTCTGAAAACCTTTTTAGAGGAGTTCTTCAAATACAAGAGAACTGAATTTATGTTATGCCAGCAGGACTTTCTTTTTAGTGCCCCATTCAGTGGAATTTTATTTGGAATACTTCTGGATGTTAATTTATAATGTCTTCAGGACTTATGTTTAAACAACATGTTTTTAAATAGATTACTTTAGAGGCTGATGAATCAGAATAATAAAAATAAGAAATATGTACATTCATTTCTCAGAGGAAAGACATTAGATAAACCCAGAGTAATATTGGTATTTATTGTCTTAAGATTGCTCTTTCTTTTCCTAGTTCAAGAAAATGTACTTAATAATTTTCTGAATGTCTCTAAAAGTCCGGATATCATTTCTCTATGTTGAAATTTTGTCTGTTTTAATGAGATTTAATTTATATACAGCAAAACTCACCTGTCAGAGATATTTAATTGTCCTGTAAATCGAGCCAATGAACTAATCACTGCTAATGTTTTAACAGGTATGGACTTATCAATGTGTTCTCTAATAGAATTACACTCTGGGAACTTTTTGAAATAGAGTCTTAACCAAAGTCAAGATTCTTCTGGAATGATTCCAAGGATGCTTGCAAATCTGTGGTCAGAGTATTTTGGAACAGACAGTTCTCAAAACAATCTTACCACATAGACCCTTAACTAGCAGCCCAATCCTTTATAACAGTATGGCTGGACTGCCTCTATAAAACTTTTCCCTATAATTACAGAGCTAAATGAGAATTCCCCTTTCTGATGTGTAGAACCTTTTTACAGGTCAAGAATGAGATAGTATAAAGTAAATCCCTTCAGTGTGAGAGACAGAACACAGCATGTAGAAATCTGTGCTTTCCTTTTTTAAAAAAATAAATAAATAACTAGCACACATCCCTCTAATACCTTTTTTACCAGAATACCTTTAAACACAATCATTTGGCAAATGAATAAATATTTACTGAGCACCTACTATGTGTCAGACACTATGCTGTGTGGTTTTAAACGTACACATTTCATTATTCTTACTATACCCATTCTTCCCTTTTATAAAGCCAATCCAGTGTTTACAATGCTTACAATCAAGCCTCTAAATTTCACATATGTAAATATAAATAAAATGGTTATATGATTTATATGTCCATTAGACCATATTACTTGAGGTAAAAGACTACCTGTTCACTTTTCTACCTCTGAGCCTGAGCCTAGTCCAATGCCTGCCACTTAGTATGTAGGATCTCATTAAATCTTTTTTGAATAATTCTTTTTTTTGGGGGGGCTGGTCCTGTGGCTTGCTGGGTCTTATTTCCCTGACCAGGGATCGAACCCAGGCCATAGCAGTGAAAGGGCCAAGTCCTAACCACTGGACAGCCAGGGAATTCCCTGGAATAATTCTTAAAGAAATTGTGGAATGGTTTGTTGGACAGATCATTGTGATTAGTTCTTCATAAGTGTATTACTGATATAAATGGTGTTTCAAGTTACTAGGTAAAGGGGAGTAATATGTGAACTTGACCTTCCTCAACAGTGCTTTGTACGTAATGGGTACTCAATAAAGATTTAATTAAATGGGGAATTTTAAAAAGCATTGTGAGGGGTACAAAGCTCTATATGACATGGTTTTATAAAAATATATGTAATCAGAGACTCCACTTCCCTAGTCCCCAGGCTTGGGGTTTACTCATGCCCTAGTTTTTCCTCAGAGTGTGAATACTGGATCCTTGTAGTCTAGGACGCTTGGGGAATCCAGGGTAACCAGTGCACAGAATTTCTTGCTGCTATCATGAAATGGAATGGTGATAGCAAATGGCAACTGGCCTCTACAGAATGCTGGCTGGTCCTCTGTTCTGGCTTCTGCCAAGGCACTGGCAGGATACTTGTTCATAACAATATCCTCTATCCACATGCACTGCTGCCTTATGGGCCATAATCTGATTCTGGACCCAGAATCAGGATGTGCTCAAGTATTTGCTACTTTATGGACCCAAGGCTCTGGCTAATTTTTCTCTTTTCCTCTTTGGAAGCAGGGCAAATTACTGTTAAATTTAGCTCCAAACGGAAAGATACATTGTTTTTCTAGCCTGAAGTTCCAGCCAAGCCTTCATCCTCAGAGTTATGACCATCTTCTAAGTCCCTGGGCCCCACAGAAGAGAAGAAATAGCTCTTTATTTGTATTTATGGGCCCTCCTTCCTGTACTTTCCTTGGTTCCTGCCATGGGATTCAAAGAATGGACAGTAACTACCTTTTAGGCAGCCAAGTGGGCGATGGTCTTGCTTGGACGTGGCCAGCCCCCATACTGCCTATTTTCTGTTGTTTTGTGGGTATTCCAGCCTCTTTTCTCCATCTTGGATCCTTTGCTACCTATGAAAGGAGAAAGAGCTTCTATCAGCCTTGGGATCCTCTTTTCTCTGGGTTCACCTTTGTTTCTTGAAAACTCCAAAACATTCCTTAGCTTTTATGGTTCTCCTTTGTGCAGCCTTCTATAAATACCCATCTTTTCCCGAGCAAATAAAAGCAAGGACATAGCTGGGCAGTTCCTTCTGGGCTTAAGAGTCTTTGATGATTACTCCCAAACAAAGCTCAGAGCTGCTAACATTCCCAATTGACTGTAGGGACCTTAGAGTGGGTCTTGATGGCTCTTTGAAAAGGATTAAGTCTTCTTTTCCTCTTTCAGAATTAACCTCCTTAATTCTAGAAATCTTGGAGGCAGTTTCACAGCTTTAGCCTATGTCTCTGCCCTTCATTAAAAGCAATGTCTCGGGCTTCCCTGGTGGCGCAGTGGTTGAGAGTCCGCCTGCCGATGCAGGGGACGCGGGTTCGTGCCCCGGTCCGGGAGGATCCCACATGCCGCGGAGCGGCTGGGCCTGTGAGCCATGGCCTCTGGGTCTGCGCGTCCGGAGCCTGTGTTCCGCGGCGGGAGGGGCCACAGCCGTGAGAGGCCCACGTACCGTAAAAGCAATGTCTCTGATAACTTGATTTCTCTATGGCATCCATTGGAGATAAGTTTTTGGAGCAAAGCCCCTAAATGTGTATGATGTCTTAATGGTTTTGAATTTGGAGCTTCCCCTTTCTCTGAGTCTAGTCTTAAAACTTTTGACCAGAGAGATCTGACGATTCTCTATATTCTCAAAAAAATTTTTGTTTAAGTCTTAAGGTCCTAAATCCTAATACATGCAACAACATGGATGGATCTCAAAAGCATTATCCTAAGTGAAACAAGACAGACTCACAAAGTTACATAGTATATGATTCCATTTATATGATATTCTAGAAAAGGCAGAGGTCATAGGGACAGAAAACACATCAGTGGATGCCAGGGACTGGCAGGGGCTGGGGGAGGGGTTGATTACAAAGAGGGCAGTTTTTTAGGAGATAGAAGAACTGTTCCATATCTTGATTTTGGTGGTAGTTAAATGACTCAAAACTCACAGAAATGTACTAGTGTACAGTGTTAGTAAAGAGTGAGTTTTAACATATATAATCATAATTTTTAAAAATGGAAAAAACTGTTTCACCTAGATACTTTTTTTTTTTGGTTTTATTTTTGGCAGAGCTGGGTCTTCGTTGCTGCTTGAGGGCTTCTCGTTGCAGTGGCTTCTCTTGTTGTGGAGCACGGGCTCTAGGCGCATGGGCTTCAGTAGTTGCAGCACGTGGGCTCAGTAGTTGTGGCACACAGCCTTCAGTAGTTGTGGCGCACGGGCTTAGTTGCTCCGTGGCATGTGAGATCTTCCCGGACCAGGGCTCGAACCCGCGTGCCCTTGCATTGGCAGGCGGATTTTTAACCACTGCGCCACCAGGGAAGTCCCCCGGATACTTTTAAGAACCTACAAACACTTGGGGGTGGGGTGGGTGATGGTGGTGGGATGACTTGGGAGATTGGGATTGACATATATACACTAATACATATAAAATAGATAACTAATAACCTGCTGTATAAAATAAAATAAAATTCAAAAAAAAAAAAAAAAGAACCTACAAACACTTCACCACATTTATAAAGATATTTTCTACACGGGGTCATCAATAACTTTTAGGGCACCATCATTGAAACACTATATTGATATCTAGTCCCCTTCTAATATCTGCTGCTTTTGTAGGACTTAAGCAATTTGTCCTAAAATTTTATTTCTTTCTTTCCCGGGGGTGGAAAGGTCATTCCAGATAATACCCTCAGGTCATTCCAGATAATGATTCTGGAAATCATTACTTCTATCACAGGCTGAATGCCCTTTCCCACAGACTATTGCAACATAACGCGTTAGGCATGTCTCTGATGGCTTATCCAGGCTTGGGGTAATTTGCGTTTTCTTGAACACCAAGACGCCACAGTCCTTGCTTCAAGAAGAGTGCTGTAATCTTTTAGAAAGTTTTGGAGTCTGAGTTAGAAACTTAATAAACTACCTTCTATATGTCTGCATTACACAAAACTCTCCAGGGATGGGGATCACAAAGAAGAAATATCATCATGTCCTCTCTCCTGCATATTCTGCCAACCACTCTATATCTGCCTGGTTTTGAAGCATAGTTTAGAATCCTTTCAAGCTCAGACTCACCACAGACTCTAGTCTCTATCTACCACATTAGCAGGGACTTTAAGTATCTCATCCATCCATGTGCCCTAGCCTGTCTGTAGCATCATAGCCATTGTCTAAAAAATATTCAATACTTCCTACTTTGGGAGTTTCAATTAGTCCATACTATAAGTATGTGCTAGAAGGGAATTCATAGATATCCTGGATAAGGCCCCTGGTAATGTAACATTGTCTCCATGAACACATGATACAAATACTGTCCCACCTTTTCATCTTCCCAAATAAATTGCACTAGTCCCAAATCCACTTATCAGGAAGTCTAGAATTGCTGTCTCTTCAGGTTCCTTTCCTCCCCCTGAATTTTCAATTAACTCAAGGCCTTAAGCAGTTCAAAAGTTCAGTCTGACATCCTGCCTGTGACAAAGACTGTCAGCTGATCACCAAAGCTAGGATTGTTAGATTTAGCATGTAAACATACAAGATGCCCAAATATTATATGGAACATAACTTATACTAAAAAAATTGTTTGTTGTTTATCTGAAATTTAAATTTAACTAGGTGTCCTATATTTTATCTGGCAATCCTACACCAACCATTTCTTCTCTCTGGACATACAGCTCTACTATATTTCCCAGCTTCTCTTGCAGTTAGGTGGGGTCATGTCACTGAGTTCTAGCCATTAAAACCTCTCAAGCACAATCCTCCTTTCTCTTTTTCTTTCTAGCTGGATGGGGAATCCATCTGGTAAAGATGATGGGGCCACAAGATGGAGGGATTCTGGGTACCTACATCATCACTGGAGTGGGAGATGCCCAGGAGAATCACCCAGGACAGTCATGTGCCATGACCCATGAACACTGCATTAAATGTTATTTTTATTGTTAAGCCACTGAGATTGAGCATTAATTTATTATAGCAGATAGTTTTACCTTAACCAATACAGGACATTTGTATCTTGAAATGGATGGAGTGCTGTTATCTTAGTCTGTTCAGCTGCTGTAACAGAATACCATACACCGAGTGGCTTATAAACAACAGAAATTTATTTCTCACAGCTCTGGAGGCTGGGAAGTCCAAGATCAAGGTGCTGGCAGATTCTGTGCCTGGTGAGGCCCTGCTTCCTTGTGCATAGATGGCCATCTTTTTGCTGTGTCTTCACATAGCAGAAAGGAGAATGGTTTTCTCTGGGGTCTCTTTTAAAATGGCAAAATCTCATTCATAGAGCTCTGCAGCTAACGTATACAAAACCCTAAAATCTGTGACATTAGCATAGTGGATCAGCAGTGGGAAGTAAGGAAACAGATATCCAAACTTAGAAAAATGGAGACGCGTATTATGTGCTAAAAAAAGATTTGATAAGACGTCACTTGAAATAACTTAGAAGGATGACTGTGTGCCTAAATGCATTTGTAATTCTAGGGCAGAGAGGTTAATCTTTTCATCTCTTCTCTTTCTTTTTTCCCTTCCTTCCTTCCTTTCCTTTTTTCGTTTTGGTACCATGTACCCCTATGGCAGTTTGGTGAAGCTGACAGACCCCATTTCAAAGTAATATTTTTAAATTTATGAAATAAAATGCGTACCAGAAAACCAACTGTACTGACAAATGCTTAGGAAAATACTTTTAAAAAGCAAAGATGTTGGGGCTTCCCTGGTGGCGCTGTGGTTGAGAGTCTGCCTGCCGATGCAGGGGACACGGGTTCGTGCCCCGGTCCAGGAGGATCCCACATGCTGCGGAGCGGCTGGGCCCATGAGCCATGGCCGCTGGGCCTGCGCGTCCGGAGCCTGTGCTCCGCAACGGAAGAGGCCACAGCAGTGAGAGGCCCGCGTACCGCAAAAAAAAAAAAAAAAAAAAAGCAAAGATGTGATACAGTAACATATATGCATCTTTATTAATCCATTAAATAACAAGATCTAGGGATGTGTGATAGTTAATTTTATGTGTTAACTCGACTGGGCACTAGGTGCCCAAGTATTTGGTCAAACATTCCTGGTGTGTCTGTGAGTGTGTTTCTGGATGAGATTAGTATTTGAATTAGTAGACAAGCAAAGCAGATTGCCCTCCCCAATGTAGGTGGGCCTCATCCAATCCATTGCAGGCCTGAATAGAATAAAAATGCTGAGTAACGGAGAATTCATTCGCTCTCTGCCTGACTGTCTTCAAGCTGGGACACTGGTATTCTGTCTTGAGGCTCAGACTTGGACTAAAACTTACATCATTGGCTCTCTTGGGTCTCAGGCCTCCAGACTCAGACTAGAACTATACCATCAGCTCTCCTGGGTCTCCAGCCTGCCAACTGCAAATCTTGGGACTATCATAATTTCAAAGTAGTAATGATTATATGAGTGTAAACAGTATCTTGAGGTATGTTACAACATGTATACAACAACTATAATATTATATGAATATACCTGGGACATAATTCACAGGAGCTGCTAATACTACTGTGATTTGTTGCCTACATTCATAACTAAATAAAGGAAATATTAACTTTCAGTTGGGGTTAGTGAAAATAAAGACGTAATTTGTTTCGCATGTTGGTTGGAGAACACTGTTGGTTCTCTGCCTGAGCTCCTCAGATCCTTTGTAGGGGTTCCATCTGCTAATCCCACAGTTTCTATTACCTTTGCTTTACCAGCTTTCACCTGAGACATTTCAGAGCACTGTCCTTGGGCTATGGGAGCCCTTTGTCTACAGATGTAGAAATTTGGAAATGCATGGGTGTTTAAGTCCAGAGGGCAGCCATGGCCAGTAAGTGACTGGTGAGGATGTATGACAACCCAGCTTCTTTGCTTTGAGGTATAACATATGCTCCAGAGTTCCCCTGTTGGATCAAGCTGAGGTTGGAACTTTGCCTAAAATTGCATCCTATCATTATTGTTTTTCCCTCATTCCTGGTTAATCCTTAATAAGTCACTTGCACATGAATCCTCATTTCAGTGTCTGCTTCCAGACAACTTGACTTAATACACCATCCAAGTTACAAATCCTTAGGTCAAGAATCCCTGCTCTAGGGAAGTGGTTGAGAAGAGTTTGAATACTAGTGTATTTGAGTTTTAACTTTCTGCTCTCAGCAAGTTATTCTTGAAAGAGATGAGTGTAAGCTAGAATTGAGCTGGACTCAATTCAGGCAGAGATCAAAGAGGATGAGGAAAACCCAGAGATCATGAGCTTTATAGGGCTGGGAAATCCTATGGCTTCTGGATTCCAAATATTAAGGGATAAGATAAAAAAAAAAGCCTTGAGAGAAAAAGGCTCAGCAAGACTACTAAGTAAACAAAATGACAGCTGTGCGGCAATTAGGCAATTTCGGATGTTTTGTTCTCTGCCAGCCCTTAAGGTAACCACTTTTTAGGTGAAAGAGCAAATCATGAGGTAAAGAAGCAAAGAATTAAGATGACCCTGAGAAATGGATCTAGATGTAGCAAATAAAAATACAGGATACCCAATATTTTATCTGGCAACCCTAGGTCTAGTAAATAACTTTGGGAGTAGTTACTGACACCTGAGTCTCAAAGCAAATAGATCAGAAGAGCCAAGTTCTGGAACTTGGAATTGTATTGATAAAGAACCCACAAGCCTAGTCTATAAAGCTTTTGCCTATCCAGGAAATTTTAAAACAGCTCTCAAGCCTCCACATCTGCGTGGGCAGGGAGCACACTGTGAAAGCCCCCAAAGATGATGCACTCTCTGACATTGGCTTCAGATGTGGCCATGAAGGATAATGGAAAAGGAAGAGCCTCTTAGAAGAGGGAGCCAGGGACTGCAGAGAAAATTGGGAACAGAAATTCTTCCCAAAGAGCAGGACCATGGTCTAATCAAGGAAATTCTTCCACCCCAAGACAGAGGTCTTCACAGTGCCTGCACAGCTGGTTTTCACAATTGCAAAGGACTGGCAACTGTGTGTTACCTCCTGTTCTTCTTGTTCCTGAATGGGGGTTGGTTTGTTTGTTTGTTTTACTGTGGATAGTATGTCCTAGCTCTGTCATTGAATGTAGGGGATGGGAGAGGACAATTTACAAAAAACTTGTTCTCCTAATTCTAAAGTCATCAGACCATGAGGAGCTATACCCAGACCTAGTGGAAAATACTGTGTCACCCAGAGATCCTGGATTTTGAGCTTGATGTAATGACTGGAAGAGACTTTGAGTTGTTTCCCTTGGTGCAGAAAGAGGATTGTGTTCTGTATATGGTAAAAAGGGATGAAATGGATATTTGATGGCCAGGAGAGAAGACTGTGGCAGAGACCAAACCCATGTTCTCTTCTTCCTGGGCGCATAGTTTGACAACAGTTCCTAGTCTTTCTTGCAGTTAGGTGTGCCCATTTGTCTGAAAAATATAGTAACTTCTAGGCCTGGTCCATAAAAACTTCCCAGGATTGGGGAATTCCCTGGCGGTCCAGTGGCTAGAGCTCGGTGCTTTCACTGCCAGGGCCCAGGTTCAATCCCTGGTCGGGGAACTAAGATCCCGCCAGCCATGCAGCATGGCCAAAAACAAACAAAAAACAAACAAACAAAAAGCTTCCCAGGAGTGATCCTTCATGCTTGTCCCCTATACCCGACTTCTGATCACTGGAAGGTAATGATCCCCAGAGCAACCTTGGGAACACAATATTGAAGGTGGCAGAACCACACGGAGGAACTTGGGTACTTGAGTCACCATTCAGAGGAGAGCTGCCTAAGAGAACCACCTAAACAGAAACACACACTTTGGACTGTTGGGTGAATGAAGATTATGCTAAACTACTGAGATTTTGCTGACTCACCTAATATTAAGGTTAAGCGGCTCTCAAAATACGGCCCCAGACCAGCAGCGTCAGCATCACCTGGCAACTTGTTAGAAATCCAAATTTTCAGTCTCTTACCCAGATCAGAACTCCGGAGATGGGGCCCAGCCAGCCTCCAGTTGATCCTGATGCACACTGAAGTTTGAGAACGACTGACTAAGGAAACAGCTGGTGTTAACTAATACAATATCCAAGTGGGCAGTCCCTAAAGTGGACCAGTTTACTGTTTTCCTATTGTTTCACAGTGATGCTACTGACCACTGGTCTAACTCTACTGACAGAAGATACTGGTACCCTTCTGACCCTGATCTCAGCACAGGCCATGATAGAACCTTGAGGGAGGATGGTCCTTTTCATTCAGTGATAAGCTCATCTAAGGTTGATTTTCAAAGGGGTTTCATTGGTGCTCGTTTTTCTCAGACCCATTACCTCATAGACCAGGCACCACAAGAGCACTGTGTCAGTTAGGATGATCGACTTGTCCTGGTTTGCCTGGGACTTTCCTGGTTTTAACAATGAAAGTTTCTTGTTCTAGGAAACGATCCCCTGTCTCAGACCATCTGGGACCGTAATAGGGAAGAACCTTCATATTCTATTACAAGTTAATCACTAAAGGGATGCTGCCTATAAGCTTAAATTATACAAAACGGCCCATCTCTGGGAACCCTGCCTTCCAGGTAATAAGCATTAAGCTAAAATACCTTTGTTTAGCTCACAGGAATCATCCTGACCAGGCCCACCTGTGAATGACTGCAAGCAGGAAGAAATGAACACATCCCCTCTGGAGGCTGACCAGAACCAGAAAATGTTTGACTTTACTCCCTTCCCTTTTAGTATAAAAGAACCCTGAATTCTGACTCAGGCAAGATGGTTCTTTGGAACACGAGTCCACCATCTTCTCGGTCTGCCAGCTTTCCAAATAAAGTCGCTAATCCTTGCTCCAATGACTCGTCTCTTGATCTGTGGGCCTGTCACACAGCAAGCAGTATGAGCTTGGACTTGGTAACAGGATGTTTGGCCACCTTAGTCAATGTGGGTTGAAATGTTCACCATTTGTGACCCAGAGCCTTTTCTCTCACAAGGGTGATCCATAACTCAACAAGTCAGGAAACTTTTTATTTTCAACTCCCAAACACAGAAGTCCTAATTACACTATCTTTCCAAGATAATTGACCTACTCATCTTTGAAGCTAGTTACCCTGTCTTATAGTTCTCTGCACACCTGCTTTTGTGGATGTGTGATTGCCGGGGTAGGGGTGGGGGATCTCTTTCATGGTCAATAGATAAAGATGACCAAGGTAACTTTCAAGTGCTTATCTCACTAAAGGGAGGGAGGAAGGGTGGGTACATTGATGTGTACCCCAACTTTATTTTTTATTAAAATTTTTTTTTGCATTTTATTTTATTTTATTTTTTATTGAGGTATAGTTGATTTACAATATTATGTAAGTTTCAGGTGTACAACATAGTTAAAATTTTTAATGTTATTAAAAATTTATAGTTATTAAAAACTATTGGCTATATTTCCTTTGCTGTACAATACATACTGTAGCTTATTTATTTTATACTGTATCCCAACTTTATAATGCAAGGTAGAATGTTAACTTTGCTGTGAATAATACACAAGATAAGGATTTCTTGGGACTTCCCTGGTGGTGCAGTGGTTAAGAATCCGCCTGCCAATGCAAGGGACACGGGTTCAATCCCTGGCCCAGGAAGACCCCACATGCTGCGGAGTAACTAAGCCCGTGCTCTAGAGCCCACAAGCCACAACTACTGAGCCTGCATGCCACAACTACTGAAGCCTGCACTCCTAGAGCCCGTGCTCCGCAACAAGAGAAGCCTCTGCAGTGAGAAGACCGTGCACTGCATTGAAGAGTAGCCTCCACTCGCCACAACTAGAGAAAGCCTACACACAGCAATGAAGACCCAACCCAGCCAAAAATAAAAATAAAGAAATGCACATCCTCTATTAAAAAAAAAAAGATAAGCATTTCTTCTTTCCTTAATTTCTTTAGGACTCATTCAGAGCACTGGTTTTCAATGGTGGGTGTGGGGTACATATCTAAGTTAAGTGGGGGAGATTTTTTTTTTTTTTGCAGTATGCAGGCCTCTCACTGTTGCGGAGCACAGGCTCCGGACGCGCAGGCTCAGCGGCCATGGCTCACGGGCCCAGCGGCTCCGCGGCACGTGGGATCTTCCCGGACTGGGGCACGAACCCGTGTCCCCTGCATCGGCAGGCGGACTCTCAACCACTGCGTCACCAGGGAAGCCCTGGGGAGATATTTTTTGAAGTACAAATCCTCCAGTGATGTGGAGTGCTGACTGGCCCTTAAATCCTGCCTGCTTCAAACTCATTAAAAACCTGGGGTTGGTTCCAGGACCATCTTCGGATTTGGGGTCCAATTCCATTTTAAATAAGAACCTTAATGTTCAGGCTTATGTACAATTACATGAAGTTTTAGCAACTTAGGGAGGGAAATTCTAAAATGCATTCAAATGGTTTGGGTTGATCCAGCACATGAAGATTAAGTGACCTCTCACACTGTTTTAATCCTACATTATGACCTTGTAGCAGTAACTATCTGTGAAGGAAAAGAATGATGACAAATGAAGATGAACTCATTATTTTATAATGGCTTGATAACATCATCATTACAGGAAGAAGTCCATGGACTTTGGAGCCAAACTACCTAAGTTTGAATTGTAGCTCTGCTACTTACTAGATATGTGACCTTTGGGCAAGTAATTTCATCTCTGCCTCAATGTCCTCATCTGCCCATTTAACCGAGCAGTTATAACAAAGGCACAATATTGAGCAATAAAAAAATCCTTTTAAAAAGGGATGGAAATGGGGGAAACAAGTCTGAATACTTACGCTGGTTTATTTGTGCCCTGTGACTTTATTTATTATTCTCACATCTCCCAGTTTGCAACCTAGTTCACGTGTGCCAAATGTTTGTAGAATCATATAAATTGAGCTTATTTATGTTCTGTTTAGAATTCTGAGGCATGATTAGACTCTTTGATCTATGTTGACCAAAGAAAAATGTATGTCTTCAAATAATGACTGCTCTGGAAAAGTCCTCGGTAGCAAATAGCGACAGATTTCTTCTATCCAAAGAGGACACCTAGAGGTTACTTTTGTAACGTGGTTGCCTATCCTGAAATGCTTTCCAAATTCTGTTCTTCACAGATCCAATCATAAATCATTCATCACAGATCCAGTAAGTCCAAGTAGAATAAATGTTAATGTGTAGCTAATCTTTAAGGAGAGGAAATAGACCAAAAGAGGTTACATTTGTTTTCCAGGCACAGTAGAAGTACATTACAAGGTACAGAAGAGCTTTCAAATGTGATAGGTGGAGGGAACAGTTATGAAGGAATGTTTGGGGGACATTTGGGGAAATCTGAGTATTGACTGAATGTTGGGTGACGTTATTGAGTTCATGATGATATTTTAGGTATAGTTAGGGCATTGTGCTCCTGTAGGAGAATGTTTCTGTTCTAGGAGATGCAGGCTGACATATTCAAGGGTAATGTACAGTTGTCTGAAACCTAGTTTCAGATGTTTTGGCAAAAGGGAAGTGTCCACATATGGAGAGAGATGAAGCAGGTGTAGCAAGATGTCAACAGTTGGTGAATCTAGGTGGGGAGGAATATGAAGCTTCATTATACTGTTCTTCCAGCTTTTCTGCACACTCAATTTTTTTCTAAAAGTTTCAAATTATAATGAAGCATTGAGCTAAATCACTTAAAATGTTAACTGAATTTGTATCTTAACTTGTGACATCTCTTGTGCTGTTTTGTTCCTGTGTTGATATTTAACTTTTTAAGTCTTATATTCCCACTGTATTGTAATCACTCACATGATTATCCACTGCTCTTTGTATCTCTCATAGGAGACACAGCAAACACTCACAAATATTTGCTGCTGCTTGAAAAAAACCTGATAGAAAACTTCATAGCTCCCCACTTGTGCCCTGCTCTCACTGACCTTATTTAGGGCCCGGAGGATGTTTCTTTCTGCCCTTTCTCCAACCCCCAGCTTCCCCTGGCTGACTCACGTTCATCTTCCAGATTCCCATTCTAGTGGAAGCCTTCCTTGCCCCGCCTCTGTGCTCTTAGGTCATTTCCTGTCTCTTAGCACTTCATTATATTATAGTGTCTGTTATCTCAGCTGAATACCCCATTAGACTATAGTTTTCTTGAGAAGGGATTTTTTTTTTTTTTTTTTTTTGCCTTTTTACAGCTGTAACCTTAGCCCTGACACAGTATCTGGCACATAGTAAGAACTTAATAAATATTTAGTGACTGAATGGCCAATGCTAGAGTGGCCAACTTTTTAGAGAGCCAAACTGGAATACTGCCCTACCAGATGGCCCCCCTCCCCAAATATATGTGTGTGTGTGTAAACTATACACATATGTGTTATTAATTTCATATAAAACATTTTAAAATAAGTGTTTATTTTGTATCAAAGTTTTAGGAAAAGATACAATAATGCGTGTTAATCCATGTTAACTTGTTTGGTATGGCCTAACTAATTCAGTTCAGTCTATTTTAGACTGAGTATTGACGTCTTTGGGGGAGAGGAGAAAACTTATGATTGATGTAGAAGTACTTGCCTTTCTCACTCTGGATTTGTGAGATTCTCAGAGTCAGAGCTTTCACTTCCCCTTCACAATGTTCAATTCCAAATTCTTTTCTGCAGATTGTGTAGTATGCTCTGCTTTGGTTATTTACTTTCTTAATTGTGCTGCATGGCTCCTTCCATCTACCTCTCATTAAAATAAAA
Source organism: Orcinus orca (assembly GCF_937001465.1). Classification (NCBI taxonomy): domain Eukaryota; kingdom Metazoa; phylum Chordata; class Mammalia; order Artiodactyla; family Delphinidae; genus Orcinus; species Orcinus orca. Next base: position 51,868,357 of record NC_064559.1, read on the forward strand.
CAGTTGTCTAACTTTCTTTTTCATGTTTAGATCATGCCGGTGTAGGTGTTGTAATTGTTATTTTTCATTACCTGAATTCTTAGAAAATTCACAGTATTCACAGTGTTAAAAGTTGAACTAGTACTATCTTGATACAAAGCATAATAGTTAATCCACAGGCAAAGCCAAAAATGGATTGTTACCAGGCATTTAAATTGCCCACTTAAATTGTATCACTCCTAGCAAGGCAACAATGGACGATTCATTATTGTGAACTGGTAATTAAGGTTGCCAACATCAGCTTCAGGAGTAAAAACGGCAACCAGTGACTACACAGGTGGGGTAGTTTGTGTTGGGAGCCATTTGACTCTAAAAACAGTGTTGCTTTCAGACTGTATTTTTGTGGGCTGCCACAAGGCTTTTGCAGGTTTCCCCCAACCTGTTGCACCAGTGTGGAAACTTTGTGTCCTGGGGAGGGGTTTCCCATTAAGTGGGCCTTTTCAGTGCTACAACCCTGGCAAACTAGGACCATTGATCACCCTAGTACTGGCAGCAATCCCTAAAATATCAGAAAGACATAAGCAAAGAGAACGTCAATAATCAATTTTCAGAAATATGTTCCTTTGAGACTGTAAAATCAATTCTTAACCAAAAGCTAATTAATAGGTAACTTGTCAGCATATATCAAAAAAAGCAGTAACCACTGAAGACAGCCATGGTTCATTAAAAACAATTCTAATGTACTGTTGTTCATTTTAAAGTACCCTTGTTTCAGGACATACTGTGTAGCACAGGGAACTCTACTCAATATTCTGTGATAACCTATATGAGAGGAGAATCTAAAAAAGAATGAATATATGTGTATGTATAACTGAATCACTTTGCTGTACACCTGAAACTAACACAACATTGTAAACCAACTATACTGCAATAAAATTAAAATATGAAAAAAATAAAATACCATTGTTTCTTTTCTCGATAAGTTTATTAGATTAGTCAATGAGGGTAACTTCATAGACCCATATATGTTGATTTTTTTTTTTTTTTGGTAAGGCGTTTAAACTGTCAACTGAAAAAAAATGCACAACCCAAAAGTTGAGAATTATGTTTATGCAAGGACATTACTGAGGACTATAGCCCGGGAGGAAGCCTCTCAGACAGCTCTGACGACTGTTCCAAAGAGGTAAGGGAGGAGCCAGGATACATAGAAATTTTTGCTGAAAAAAAACCGTAGTCGAACATCAAAAGATTACTGCTAATCACACACGAAAAACAAATGTCTCAAGTTAATGATTTTAGTGTTTTTCTATGTATGGGAAGATGCAAGAGTCTGGGCTTGTTAAATTTATTCCCTTGATATGCATCTTAACTATCTAGGGCCAGTATCCTGTTTTTCTCCATCCCAGATTCCCCTCAGGGTGCACCGTTGGGGGTGGCTGCAGCAGTGGCTGATGGCTTTATGGCCACAATATGCTTTGTTTACTGAAGAGGCAGGTGACATTCCTTGTCTACAGAACTATTTGAGAGTACCTTGCTGATGAGATGTGCCATTATTCCTTAGTACATTAGTGTGTATTTCCTATAAGCATTCTCTTGTATAATCACAATACAACTATCAGAATCAGAAAATTAACATGCATACATAGGTACCTTGTACTTCAGACCCTATTCAAGTTTTGCGAAATGTTTCTTAGAATAAACAGACCAATCCAGGATGATGTTGTCTTTAGATTGTGGTGCCTCTTTAGTCTCTCTCATTCTGAAATAGTTCCCCAGTCTTCCCTTGACTTTCATGATGCACTTTTGCAGATTACAGAATGTAGAATATCTCTCATTTTGGGGTTTCAGTGTTTCCTGATGATTAGATCCAGACTCATTTTTGGTAGGAATATCCATGTTCTCTCCTTGCAACCTATCAGCGGGACCATGATTTTGATTAGTCATGGTGACGTTATTTATTTATTTTGATCATTTAATTAAGATGGTATCTGCCAGTCTTCTCCATCGTAGTGTCTCTTGATTAATAATTACTTATGAATAAGTATTTTTTAGGGAGGTTCTTGAAACATGTACATAACTCGTGACTTATCAAACTTTCAAATTATTTATATATTCATTTATATAAATATGGACTCATGGCTTCCTATTTTATTCAATAGTTTTCTCCCTTTCCATATCTCTAACCTCATTCTCAAATAGTGAGAAACCTGGATTCCATTATCCTGACTATATTTACTTTTTTCCTAATTATTTATTTTGATGCTTGTATTTTCCAGATTTGTAAATGAGAGCCCGTTTAAGCTAGCCTTTGCGTTCTTTTGACATGCCCCACCTTCTCTGAGCATTGCCTTCTGGCATAGCTCTAGAGTCAGCTATTTTCCTGCCCCAGACCTGTTTCAGACCATTTCTCTAAGAAGTTCTGGTTCCTTTTAGTAGAGAATTGTATTTAGAAGCCAAGATCTAGGCACTAGATGTGCTATTGCTATTGGGGTGTTTCTGATCTCAAATCTTTTCATGGATAGAGTAGCGAATATTATATATTTTAAATTACATATCATATTTCATAATTAGTAATAAAAACAGATGTACATTTCCATCTATGTACATGAATACACCCAGGGCTGGCATCGTGGGCGTGAGACCTGTGTGGTTGCACAGGGCCCCTCACTTAGAAAGACAGCTGCACTTGGTTTAATGCTCTGCTCTCACCATCTTGAAATTCTTAATTTTGAACAATGGACCCCACATTTCCATTTTGCACAGAGCTCTACAAATTAAGTAGTCAGTTCTGAATACACCATAGGGTTCCTTTTAGTTTTTTCTCTTTCTATTTCTGTAACTCCTTTCTCTGATAGTAAGAAACCTGGCTGAAATTATGAATAAATTTACTTATTTGATTATGCCCCTTCTAGGTAACGAATTTCCCACAACTACTGCTTCCTCCCTGATGTGGATACTCTCCTCATGGCATCTAGGCTATGACACCCCATGCTGAGCCACCACTTCCACATGGTTGCACTTCCCACAATATTCAGGTTCTGACAGTTCATGCAAGACTGCTTCTCCATGGAGATGCCCTGCTCACCCCACTTGGACTCTGACACTCTCTTTCCCCACTGGCTGGCTATCCTCCCCACACAAATTCTCCTTTACCTTGCTGGGCCTCTGACAACCCATTCCAAGCTGCCCCTCTGTAGGTACAGTGTTTATACAAATGAAGAAACAAATGGATATAGACTAGCCTAGAATAGAGAATATGAGTATATCACAAGAGTAAGCACTGTTTCCTGAAACTTTTTAAAGTTCAGTCATATATCAATGTATGTGTGTGTATGTGTGTGAACATACATGCATATATGTGTGTGTATAACTGAATTGTATTGTAAAATATACTTTTTACTATGGAGCAGGGTAAAATAAAATTCAAAAACCACTGGTACATACAGTATGATCCCAATTTTGCTTGAAAAAAGCAGACCCCGCCTCTATACACAAAGTAACAATATGAGGTGATGGATGTGTTAACTAACCTTATTGTGGTAATCATTTCACCTTGTATACCTTAACCTTATACAGTGCTATATGTCGATTATAACTCAATAAAGCTGGAGAAAAAAAGTGAACCAACTTTTAACAACTGAGGGGAGGCTTAAAGGACAACTTTCATTTCTTAATCTATGTTCTGTATTACTTTAATTCTTAGGACAGAGGAAGTTGTGTATTATTTATTTTAAAGATAAAATAAAAAATGTGTGTGTGTGTATATATATATATATATACACACAAACAAAAGAAAAAACTGAAAGGAAAAATACCAAAAATATTTATATCTGAATGGTGGTATTATAGACAACATTTGCATTCTTCTTTATAATTTTATACATTTTCTAAGTCTCCTGAAATGAGAATTTATTACTCTGGTAGTTTTCCATTTACATTTTCAAAAGAAATATATTTGACAAATTATTTGTAGAAATGATAGAAAGTAGAGATTTCTAATGTTCTATTAATAAATACTTAATGGCCACTTTGTGTATACCAGGCACTGTACTAAGTTGTTGGGAATACGCTGGTAAATGAGATCAACCCACTTCCTGCCCTCATGGACTTAGAATCTAATGAGGAAGACAGCTATTAAACAAGTAATTACAATAACGTGGGATAAGTGTTGGTAGCAGGTAGTGAATTTCTTTGAAAGTGCGTAACAGCATGAAGGTGAGGTAATCTAACCTAGACTAGGGTTTGGGAAGTCTTCCTAGGGGAAGACTTAGGCTAAGAGCTAAGAGCTAAGTAGGAGTTAGCCAGGCAACCTGAAAAAAGGACTGCATTTTAGGCAGAGGGAATATTGAGAAGTAAGTTCAGCTTGCTTCTTTTGCTGAAAGCAGACTCACAAGAGATGTAGTTGTGGAGCTGGAGAGGAAACAAGGAAGCTGAGGAAGGTCTGGCAAACCCTCTTAAGGGAAACATGCGAAAATGTCTTTGCAGCTTCTTCCATCTGCACTTGCAGCTTTTCTAGATAGCTCAATGGAAAATATAGTAGTTCTTGAAGCCACTAAACTAGTCACTTATTCACTAAAGGAAGACACTTGTGTGTACAATAAAGGACGGCACTTCTATGAGATTTTCAGCTTCTTTTTTTTTTTTCAGGTCTTCATTTATTGCTAAAGGTTTCTCTTCAATTGTGAGAAAGTTTATTACTGATCACTTCAAAACATTAACATGCTGGGAAAGATCCTAATGGAGTAGCACAACTTACGTGCTCTACAGACATCATTCTCCAATTTGCCATTTATGGATGAGTAATATGCATTAAATAAACATGGTATTTTATGGCATTTGTATTGACTGTATTGGTTGTATTGATTAGGATTATAACAGAAAAACAGCTCAAACTAGCTTAAGAAAAAAAATGGATTACAAATATAAATGCTTGTTTTTTCTCCCTGCATATCAATTCCCTCCTCTTCTCTGCTCCAAATGAGGGGAAACATGGCTGCCAAAATATCTTGCACTTTACATCTCACAGTCCAAGTTCTCAAAGAGGGGCTGGCCTCTCTCAATTCCAATTCCAAAATGTCCAGGGGAGGATTGTAATTGGCCAAGCTTGGGTCAGCTAACCATCCCTAGACCAATCACTATGGCTGGGGGTTTGAGAGTGAGGCAATTTTGTGTTGTTCTGAGAGCTTCACATACATTAACTCCTCATACAACCCTTGAAGGTATACATTATTATTAACCTCATATTATAGGTAAGCAAATTCAGAGAGGAGTTTTCAGAAGGAAGGCATAAACATTGTAGCAAATGCTGAAGTTTGCCCAAACAAAATGGTAGCACTTCTGGTATTCCCCTTCCCGCCTTTTCCGGTATTCCCCTTCCCCCCTTTTCTGGTAACTCTTCCCCATTACCCCATCCAGAGAAGTTTTCATGTTCTTCTGTGACTTGCTGTTTTATTTTTCAGTAAACTTTGGAGATATTTTTAAGCCCTATATACCTATTTCATTCTTTTTTTTCAACCAGTGCTTAGTATTACATTAACTATTCCTATGTTGATGAACAGTTACTTTGGGTTAAATTTTTCACTATTAGAAACAATACTGTGGGATGAATTGGGAGATTGGGATTGACAGATATATACTAATATGTATAAAATAGATAACTAATAAGAACCTGCTGTATAAAAATATAAATAAAATAAAATTCAAAAAACAAAAGTAGAATTAGGAATAAAAAAAAAGAAACAGTACTGTGTGGAACTTCCCTGGTGGTCCAGTGGTAAGGAATCCACCTTACAATGCAGGGGACGCGGGTTAGATCCCTGGTCAGGGAACTAGGATCCCACATGCTGCGGGGCAATTAAGCCCGTACACCACAACTATTGAGCTGGTATGCCTCAACTAGAGAGCCCGTGTGCTGCAAAGTACAGAGCCCACCCGCCCTGGAGCCTGTGCACCACAACTAGAGAAGAGAAAACCTGCACGCTGCAACTAGAGAGAAGCCCGCGTGCTGCAACAAAACATCGCACATACCTCAGCAAAGATCCTGCATGCCGCAACTAAGACCTGACGCAGCCAAAAATAAATAAAATAAATAAATAATAAATAAGTCTTAAAAAACAAACAAACAAAACAATACTGTGGGAATTCCCTGGCGGTCCAGTGGCTAGGACTCCAGGCTTCCACTGTAGGGGGCCATGGGTTAGATCCCTGGTCGGGGAACTAAGATCCTACAAGCCATGTGGCGCAGCCAAAACAAAACAAAAAACAAAACAAAACAAACAAAACCAATACTGTGACCATACTTGAACATGTATCTTTGTGTAAATGTAAAAGTAATTTTTAGGAATTGCTAGGTAAAAGAATATATGAATTGTACACATAGCATGTATATTGTGTTTACAAACTGAGTATATGTATTGATAGATACTGCTACAAAGACTGGTTTCAATTTACACATGGGCCAGTTTGTCCTTCATACTAACCTCAACAACTCTAAACAGGTAACTTCTAAAGCCTGGGGCATAGATAAGGGTTAATGTGGGCCCAGAGAAGGGACATCTAATCCAGCATGTCAGTTAAGCCTTCTTGGAGGAGGTGACTCCTAAGCTGAGTCTTAAAAAGACAAATAGGAGTTAGACAGTAAAAGAAGTGTGAAATGGATTTAAAAGTTAAAGGATGGAAAATATCTAGTGTTAGTGAGGATTTAGAGCAACCAAAACTCTCCTACATTACTTGTGAGAGTAAAATTGGTGAAGCCACTTTGGAAAACCATTAGATAGTATCTACTAAAGCTAAACATCACGTATCCTTTGTTCCAGAAAAATACCTAACAAAATGCATATCTATGGTCACCAGAAGACATGTACTAGGATATTCATATGAAAACCATGCTCATCAGCAATAGAATGGATAAGTAAAGTATACTATAATCTCATATAATGAAACACTATACAGCAATGAAAAATAAATGATCTGCAAGTATAAATGAAAATATGAATGAATCTCAAACACATAATATTGGGTGAAAGAAGTCAGACACAATGATTACATACTGTCTGATTCCATTATATAAAGTACAAAAATATGCAAAAATCAATGTATGCTATTAAAGTCAGTATAGTGTTACCTTTGTGGAGTTGGGAGGAAATGCGTAGAGACTGAAAGGGAGCATGGAGAAGGCTTCTGAGGTACTGGTAATGTTCTGCTGTTGGACCGAGATGCCGATGACATGGGTGCCTTTTAGTTTGTGAAATTCATCAAGCAGTACACACACACATGCTTTTCTATATGAACATTATGCTTCAATAAAAAGATGGAAATAAAAGAAGGGGGTATTTGCTTTCAAGACAGAGGAAACAGCGTAAGTACAGACACAGAGGCTTGGTGAGTTCACCTAGGAGCAGCCCTTAGAATGGAAAGAGAAGGAGACCTCGGGAGTGGGAAGGAGACAGAGGAAATTTACTCAGTAGTGGGAATAAGATTGGCCTGGGTCCCTTCTGATTCTAAGAATCTATGCTTTTATGATTAGCCCAAGGCCATATAGCTAGTTAATTGTCAAAAAATTATAAGACCCTATGGAAGACTGAAAACATGACCATAATATTTTGCTGGTCCTCTTATTAAGAGGTGGAGCCTATTTCTCCATCTTTTAAAACTGGGCAGGCCTGTGACTTACCTTCATTAATAGAAGGTGGTGGGAGTGATGTTGTGAGAGCCTTGGAGACTAAGACTCAAGAGATGATACAGCTTCCGCTCTTGCTCTCTTAGAATACTGAGCCACCGTGCTTTAAGGAAGCTCAGTGTTATGGCTTGAATTTTTTCCCCAAAATTCATATGTTGAAATCTTAACTCTTTTTTTTTTAACATATTTATGAGTATAGTTGCTTTACAATGAAATCTTAACTCTTAGTACCTCACCATATGACATTAAGAAATAGGGTCTTTACAGTACACACACACACACACACACACACACACACACACACACACACACACACACACACACACAGAGAATGCCATGTGAAGATGAAGCCAGGGATGGGGTGATGCTATGCACCAAGGAACACCAAAGATTACCAGGAAACCACCCGAAGCCAGGAGGGAAGCAGAGAACAGATTCTCCATCACGGTCCTCAGAACGAACCAACCCTGCTGACACCTTGATCTCAGACTTACAGTCTCCAGAACTATGAGAAAATAAATTTCTGTTGTTTAAGTCACCCTGTGGTACTTTGTTACAGCAGCCCTAGCAAGCTAATATACCTCTTGTTCTCCAATAGTTTAGACTGTTTACATTAGCTTGCTAGGGCTGCCATAACAAAGTACCACAGATTGGGTGAGTTAACAGAAATTTATTTTCTCAATGTTCTGGAGACTGTAAGTTTGAGATCAAGGTGGTGTCAGCAGGGTTGGTTTCTTCTGAGACCTCTCCTTCGTTTGTAGATGGCTGTCTTCTCCCTCTGTCTTCACATGGTCATCCCTCTGTGTGTCTGTGTCCAAACTTCCTCTTCTTATAAGGACATCAGTCATACTGGATTAGGACCCTCCCTTAGGGCCTCATTTTAACTTATTTACCTCTTTAAAGACCCTATCCTCAAATACAGTCACTTTGTGAGGTACTGGAGGTTAGGGCTTTAACATATGAATAGGGAGGGGGGTATAATTCAGCCCACAAGAGGCCAGTGGAGGAGAACCGAGACAGCAGCACCAAATGCCAGATATGTGAATTGCCAACCTTTCATCTCAGCTGAGCCTCCAGCTGAATGCTGTTACATGAGTGAGCCTAGGTGAAATCAGCAGAAGAACTATTCAGACAATCCACACAATTGCAAGAAGTGATAAATCGCTATTGTTTTAAGCCACTAGGTTTTGGGATTGTTTCTTATTCAGCAATAGATAACTGAAAGAGAAACCCATTTCACATAAATTCTAAGCCAGTCTCAGTTCCACTACACTAGTTAGTGGTAGGCTACATGTTAAATGGATTGTTTAGTCAGCTATTTCATTATTACCATAGAAAAGGAGTGGTACTAATTTACTTTTTTTAATTAAAAACATTTTTTTTTTGTGGTATGCGGGCCTCTCACTTTTGTGGCCTCTCCCGTTGCGGAGCACAGGCTCTGGACATGCAGGCCCAGTGGCCATGGCTCACGGGCCCAGCCGCTCCGTGGCATGTGGGATCTTCCTGGACCGGGGCACGAACCCGCGTCCCCTGCATCGGCAGGCGGACTCTCAACCACTGTGCCACCAGGGAAGCCCTGGTACTAATTTATTAATTTAAAATGAATAGATATTATTGCTACTAGTAACATTTATATAGCACTTTGCCAATTGTTTGAAATAGTCTCTTAATAATTTATAAAGTTTTTTAATCCAAGAAGTATTGAATCATAGACCCTTGGGGCTAAAAGGAACAAGAGGTCATTTAATCCATCTCCTTATCTTCAAAGAGAATGACTTATTCTATGCCAGCCAGGTAAGAATCCTCCTTCTCACTGTCATCCAAAAAAACTTTAAAAATATCGATCTGTAAATGGAACTGTATTTGGCCCTCTATAGGCCTTTAAAGATTTAATACAACAACAGTTCAAAGACAAACCATACATAAAACCCAAAGTACTGCATGTGCAAACAGCTTAAAAAGAATGGCTAAAAAGGATATGGTATGTACAGGCAATACTCGGACATACTATGGCTTCATTTCCATACCATTGCAATAAAGCAAATATTACAATAAAGTGAGCCAAACAAATTTTTTGGTTTCCCAGTCTATGTGAAAAGTTATGTTTATACTCTACTGGAGTCTATTAACTGTGCAATAGCATTGTGTCTAAAAAAACGCCACAATATACAGACTTCAATTAAAAAATACTTTATTACTAAAAATGCTAATCATCATCTAAGCTTTCAGCGAGTCAGAGAAGTAACATCAAAGATCACTAACCACAGTGGCTCAGTGGTTAAGAATCCACCTGCAGGGGACACAGGTTCAAGCCCTGGTCAGGAAAGATCCCACATGCCGCGGAGCAACTAGGCCCGAGCGCCACAACTACTGAGCCCACGTGCCACAACTCATGAAGACTGTGCATCTAGAGCCTGTGCTCTACAACAAGAGAAGCCACAACAGAGAAGCCCGTGCACTACAATGAAGAGTAGCCCCCGCTCGCCGCAACTAGAGAAAGCCTGCATGCAGCAGCGAAGACCAAAAGCAGCCAAAAATAATAAAATAGATAAAATAAATAAATTTATTAAAAAAAAGATCACTAACTGGAGATCACCATAACAAATATAATAATAATGAAAATAATAGTGAAAAAGATTGAAATGTTGCCAGAATTACCAAAATGTGCTACAGAGACACAAAGTGAGCAAACACTGTTGGAAAAATGGTGCCAACTGACTTGTGTGATGTAGGGTTGCCACAAACCTTCAATTTGTTAAAAAATGCAAAATCTGTGAAGCTCAATAAAGCAAAGTGCAATAAAATGCGGTTTGCCTGTATATACAACAGAATTTTATTCGTGAAAAAGAAGGGAATCTTGCCATTTGTAACAACATTTGTGTTAAGTGAAATAAATCAGACAGAGAAAGAAGACTACTTGTATGATTTCGTTTATATGTGGAATCTTAAAAAGCCGAACTCATAAAAACGTAGACTAGAAAGATGGTTAGTAGGGGCTGAGGGGGAGGAGGATTGGTATTGGTCAAATGATACAAACTTCCAGTTACAAGATGAATAAATTCTGGGGCTCTAATGTACAGCATAGTGATTATAGTTAATAATACTGTATTACATACTTGAAAGCTGCTAAGAGAATAGATCTTAAATGTTCTTACCATAAAAAGAAATGGTAATTATGCGCCTGCTAGAGGTATTCGCTAACTCTATGGCAGTAATAATTTTGCAGTATATAAGTGTATCAAATCAAGGCACTGTACACCTTAAACAATGTTATATGTCAGTTAAATCTCAATAAAACTAAAAAAAGGGTTGGTTGGCCTGGGGTGACCCAGCACTGGAGCCTACAGGCCCTTTGGTGGGGTTGATGGCAGACTCTGGGAGGGCTCACGCCAGGGAGTGCCTCCCAGGGTTTCTGCAGCCAGTGTCCTTGTCCCCGCGGTGAGCCACGGCCACCCCGCTTCTGCGGGAGACCCTCCAACACTAGCAGAATAGCACACATGATTGCAAAATGTGGTAAGCTTCATGACATTGGTCTTGGCAACGATTTCATGGATATGACACCAAAAGCACAGGCAACAAGAACAAAAATAAACAAGTGCAACTACATCAAACTAAAAAGCTTCCGCACAGCAAAGGAAACAATCATCACAGTGAAAAGGGAATGAGTGTCGCTATACTGGGACCCACATTTCAAGATTTGGCAACAAATGTGAATCGCAGTATCAGCAGTCTTCCTCTGATTTTTGTGGGCCGTGACTCTGGATATTTGGGTGGCTCTGTGATTGGTGGAGTTCTTTATGACAATATGAATCATTTTCTTCTTTTGGGGGTGTCAATGTTCGCTACCACAATTGGTCTTTATCTTGTTCCATTTTGTAAGACTGCGGTGTTACTGATTGTCATGATGTCCATCTTTGGTGTTTCAATTGGCATTCTGGATACAGGTAATCCTATTGCTGGGAATAAACCTAACAAGGAGAAGACAAGCATACAAAGCCCAGGGACATTACTGGATATGTGCTGGCCCATAAAATGGTATAAGTTTTGTGAAAACTGTGAAACCACAAAGCAGTCTCAATAACTGATGACTAGTTTAAAAGTTTCTCTGTTTTATATAAATATATAAAATAGAAAGGATAATAAGAACAAAATAAAGATTAACAGGTATAGAATTCAATGCATTCCTCCCTCAGTAAAAAATTTCTGGGGCTTCCCTGGTGGCGTAGTTGTTGAGACTCTGCCTGCCGATGCAGGGGATGCGGGTTCGTGCCCCGGTCCGGGAGGATCCCACATGCCACGGAGCGGCTGGGCCTGTGAGCCATGGCTGCTGAGCCTGCGCGTGCGGACCCTGTGCTCCACAACGGGAGAGGCCACAGCGGTGAGAGGCCCGCGTACTGCAAAAAATTCTGTACTTGTACCATAGAATAAAACGTTGAGTTAAAAAAATAAATAAATAAAAATAAATAAAGCTAAAAAAAGAAGAAAAATGCTACATATGAAATTACATTTTTCTTCCAATTTATCTACACAAATATTTTGAGCCCATGTAGGTAATATAGACAGAGATTAACATAACTATACAAACATATGCATTATATAGGTAAAAGAAAAGATTTTGAGAAACATGACAGCTCCCAAATATTTGAAGGGCTGTTGTGTAGAAGAAAAGTGAAATTTATTCTGTGTAGCTACTGGGTGGAACTAGGACCAGGGGTGAAACAGATGGAAGTTTCAGGGTGGCATGTGTCAGTTTACCTTTAAGAAGAACTTTCTGACAATTAGAACTCTTCAAAATAAATGGGCTCCCTCACTGGAGTTATTGTACAGGGAATTCCAGAAGATTATCCTAGATGACCTCTAAGGTTCTTTCTAACCCTATGACATTGAGCCGTATGTCAAAATTAAACACATTTGGGGGATGTAGAGGGAGGTAATTGACTTTTATAGGCAAATAATTGTTAACCAGCTGTGGTTATTTTAGGTAGGGGCCAAGTAGAGTACAGGGAAACTATTATGTCTATATGGATAAGTCTGAGATTTTCCTAAGAGGGAGGCAGGATCTGAGTAGAACCCTGAATACTGTAAAGGGAGTCATTTGGGCACCATATTGGGGAGAATCTGAGTATTGCAAAAGTCAGAGTTAAAAGGAAGACATCCTAGAAATAGGCCTATTGGATAAAACATATATGCCTGCTATAGAAGGGGTGGGTATTTGAGGAACAGGAGCTGATGAACATTAGGCAATTATAATCCAGTGTATCCTGGAAAATAATTTTGAAACATCAGGTGAAAAATTTAGACATTGTACATGATGAAGGGGAGGGGAAGCACAGTCAAAGCAATGAGAGGAAGAAGTATTTTTCTTTTAGTGAATTGCTTGGTGAGGAACCTAGAAAGAAAAGGGTAGCAGCAGGAGAATCCAGCAGAGAGATGATCTGAGTCTAAATGAACACTGTATCCATATAGACAGAGAGAAAGAAATATTGACTAATATGGGAGAAAATGTAAGGATGTGGCAATAGCCTGGAAATCCAGATGGGTAAAGACAGGGACCAGTGAAGCATTGCTTACCAGTTCCCTGCTTCTGGAAATAGTGGTATTACTCCGATTATAGGGAAGGTAAAGATGATGAGCATCTATGTCTTCATTGTGCCTTGTTGGTGTTGACGATGGGTTTGATTTTTGGGGCCGTCCCCTGGCCACTGCTCGGGTGAGGCTGTCCCTGTGCTACTGTGTACCATCCCTGCTCCTGTTTTTCATCTGGTTTCTGCACCTGCCTGGAGTTCACAGCTGCCCTCATTTCAGCTTGAGCTAATACTACTTGGGATTGTTTTAAATGTTTTAATCGTTTTAAATGTTTAATTGTAATTCTCAGGTGAGTCACTTGGGCTTGGTTACATTGAGATGAAATAGTGTCCTGCACCTAAGTAAGTAGGTTTCTCCCTGGTCTTTCAACACCCCCACCCCCAATTCTGAAAATTCCCATTTCACTTTGAAAAACATCTCCACTTACAAGATATTTGCTTCAGTCTAGGCAGGATCTTAAGACTCTCTGGTAGAGGAATATTCATATGCTAAACAAAGGTAATATTTCACATGCAATAGTTCACATGTGCAGGTAACTGGTGATGACCAGGTAGGAATGACTAATAAAGTGATATATGATTCCACCTGTTTTTATTGGTTGATTGGTGTTTTTGTTTTTAGTTAAATAAAGGTGGCAGGTGGTGGATAGGGGCTCACATGAATAAATACTGTAGACTTTGTTTTATTATCTAAGCATATACCACTTGAAAAAAATTAGGCCTGGAAAAGTTGATGGATTTCTGAAAACATTACATTTTTTGTACTAATAGTAAGTGCTTGTATGACACTTTTTATATGCCAAATACTGTTTTTTTTTTTTTTTTTTTTTTTTTTTTGCGGTACGCAAGCATGTGGGATCTTCCTGGACCGGGGCACGAACCCGTGTCCCCTGCATCGGCAGGCGGACTCTCAATCACTGTGCCACCAGGGAAGCCCCCAAATACTGTTTTAAGTGCTTTATGTATATTAACCAATTTAATTCTCACAACAGCCCTGTGAGGTAGGTACTGTTGCTATCATCATCACTTCACAGATGAAGAACTGATGCACAAAGAGGTTAAATATTTGTCTAAGAGCAAACGAATATTGAGCCCAGTTTTGACCTCAAGCACTTAAGTGCCTCCCTTAACCACCGCACTATACTACACTTACCCATTACATACTATGAAAGAATTAGAGAAGCCAGACCATTATCCCCCAAATTAAATTCTCTCAGATAATAAAAATCAAACAACAAACCAAATCATGGCTCTATGACCACCCTTATCCCTTGTCAATGATTTTTTTTTTCAGTAGTTGCAACACTTCAGGAATTAAAAGGAAAAGGCAAAGTATTTAAACACAGGAAAACTTTGACCAAATGGAAAATTCATATTGTATCCAGTGCTAAAGCATAGTGTTTCTGTTCCCATCTGGTGGGCAATTTCAGTTATTTCTGGTCATACCCTGGATGGCAACGGAATAATTTCAGAGGACTTTTATAGTAGTGAGTATTAATGGTTCATCTAAGGTCAGCCCGGTTCTATGAAAGACATGTAAAGGAGAGCTGTATCCACCTTTTTCCCTGAAATTTATCTTCCCAATGGTTGTTTCGTTGCTTCTTTGCAGTGGCTCCCACATCCTCTGCTTTAAAGCAGATTTTCAGTGTGGTACCTCCAATAGTTGATGCTTTTTCTAAAGGAAATAGGGAAGCTAAATGAATAGCTAAAGAATAATTATCAAGTTCTTTGAGAATGTAAAAAACTGGATCAATATTAACATGCAAGAATGCTCAGTAGGGGGGAGATGATAAGTGAATATTTATACATGTATATGTATGTGTGCGCGCATTAAAAACATTTCTGCCTGAGTCACTGTCTTTAGACAACTTAAGTTAAAGTTCTCATTCAGAAACAGGGTCAAAGGTAGTTTTATTTTTCTGCTTTGTCATCAAAGGAGACCTGACCACGTGCACTATATATAAAGCATGCCGGTAGGAAGATTAGCTTTACTGTCAAGCAATATAAGGGTAACAGAAACACACGTGGTTACACGGTAAAGGAGTTCAAGAGGAATTCATAGTAATACGATAGGAGGAACCGGGTCATAACTGCTTCTCCAATGAGACTGTAGAGTGCAGACAACCGAGGGGAGTGCAACTTAACATTATGAAATAGTTTCAAAAAATTACAATGAAATAATGTACCTTTTTATTATCTTCATGTAAATTTTATATCATTTACTTTTGACTGTAGGTCGGCTTGGTGACGAGGGTATTTAAAGGAATTCTCCCGGGCATTTTAGGGAGCCTCACCTGGATGGCAAGCACCAAACGCCTTGTGCTTTTCTGTCCCAACTGTGCCTGCTAAAGAGCGAGCTGTGCACCTGGGGCGCTCAGCGCGACTGATTGATTTGACAGGTGGAGGTGGGACAGGGAAGGCTCTAGACTGACCAACCCTAAAAAAGGCGGTAGCATGTAGAAACGAACGTGGGAGGAGGTGGCTAAGGCGGATTCGGATGTGGGAGGCCGAGGTGCCGCGAACGAACCGAAGGGCCGAAAGACCTGAAGCAGCGGTAGGCGTGCCAGTGAGGTAGGTACGGGGGCTGCGGGGGACGGGGGCGAACCCACCCTCCAAGGAGAAGGGATCGCGCGGACTAGCCGGGGCCGGGGCGGGGCGGGCCGGGGCGGGGCGGGGCCGCCGGGAAGCCCTCCCTCCGAGTAGCGGAGGTGACTGGTCGGGTGGGGGGCGGGAGACGCTCTGTCCCACGCTCTCCTAGTGCTCGGTGGTTTAAAGATGGCGGCGGCGGCAGCGTTGAGGGCGCGGAGCCGCGGAATGGGGAGGGAAAAGGAGAATCTGTGAGGCGTCGAGAGGCAGCGCGGCGGCTGCTGTGAGGAGTCGGGTGGGGAGACGCCGGTGGCCGGACCGCTCAGGGCCGGGGCCTCGACTGGGAAGGAGAGGCCGGAGCAAGCGCCTGGAGCCCGAGGCCGGAGCCGAGGAGGAATGTGACCACGGGTCGGCGGGGGCGCGGGAGTACGCAAGTGCAGGGATGGGGCAGCAGGTGGGCCGCGTCGGGGAGGCTCCGGGGCTTCAGCAGTCGCAACCCCGCGGGATCCGGGGCAGCAGCGCAGCCAGGCCCTCCAGCCGCAGGCGGGACCTGGCGGGGCGCACCGCAGAGGCCGGCTTCAATATTTTCACCCAGCACGGTGAGTGTGTCCGGGAGCCGGCGTGAGGGCGTGGGGAAGGCCGGAGGTGGGGTTGAGGCGGGGTGGGAGGCAGACAGGCAGCTCTAGGGGGTCGAGGGGTGCCCAAGAGTGGGGGCGGAATCTGCTGCCATCTGGGCCAGTCACGGGAGGCGAGTCACACCCCTCCCCCCCTCCCGTCTCCAGCCTGGCTGGCAGCTCCCGGGGGCGGAGGAGGAAAGAGAAGTGGTCTTAGGGACCTTGGATGGACTGTCTTCTGCCCTGGGACGCGACTGTGGGGCTCGGGGAAGACGGTGGATAGTGTCCTCAGGGGAGAGAAGGATGAAGGGAGGTGTGAGCTCAGTCCAGGTGTTAGTAGAAATCGGTCGTTAGCGAAGGGAGCATGAGTTGTGCCTCGAGGGATTGGGAAATAGGAACTGAATCTCAGCAGGTAGTGGCCTTTGAAGTATATACGTATAAATCAGGCAATGAGCAGTGTCAGGATAGTGAAGTGTCCTGAAATACCCTTCTACGGGAAAGATAAGGGTAGTATCTTAGCTCTTTGAATTTCTTTTTTTTTTTTTTTCCAAACTGGAAATGAAGGGCTTTGCCAAACCATCCTCTGTTCTGCTCTTTTGAGTAGGACACATTTCTGAGATGGCTGGCAGGGGTTAGAGGTTGGTGGGCATCGTTAGGACTTTGGATACAAACAAGAGTTTTTCTTCCTACCAGGTGTGCATATATATATATATATATATATACACACACACACATACATATTTACATCCTCTATATGGTCTGGAACCTATTACTTTGTCCTCATTATCAAGGTATTTTTAAAACAGTTGTCTCCAGACTTGTGATCACGTACTCCAAGAATTTATGTATCTTTATTACTGTACTAATGGGTAACTTAGAAATGTACACAGAAACAGAATTTAAGAAAGGATGAGATGAAAAAATAAATATAACAAGAGTTCTAATAAATTTTTTCCAGCAGCCCAGTGGATCCTTTTGCACTTCCTCTGAGCTGCACCCACACCACTTTTGAGGCCACTTGTCTAGAGGAAGGAAGAATGGAGAAGGGGGAAAAAAAACCAAAATTAACCTTCATGGAGTTGAGATACCCTAAGACCTGAGAGAGGCTGAAGAGATAGATGTGACTTCTGTATAAAGGACTGGCTAGTTGAGGTTGGATGAGAGGTAGCAAACTGGACTTTCACTGAAGAGGCATATGGAAAATAATAAAAGATAAAAGAGGGTATTCTATACTGTGTAGTGTAGGGAAGACGAGGAAGGAAAAGAAGTGTGAACTATTCCTCGGAAATGGAGTTTTGGAGGAAGTTAAGACAAATGATAGTATACAGAGAAAGAGATGAACCTTAGAAGCTGTGGCTGCTAGGTGAGTTGTATCAGAGTTCTGGGTTTGGACTTTGTGAACAACCTGAGTTTCCTAATGGAAGAGGTATAGGTGATTTGGGCCATTCAGGAGTTACGTGTCTACTCTAAAAGATGTGAGTGAGCTTCTCTTCCAGGTATATAAACATTTTATGAAGGTGCCATATAAGTTAGTCTGTATCGAAATCACTTCCAGAAACATAGCAAAGAATGGGTGAATAGTTTTCAGGGAAGAAATGATCCAAGTAGCTTTGCTTTGTGGGATGTGTTAGTTATGTATTAAACTTGGCCCAGTAATGGTGATCCTCTTCCTCTAGCATCTATTCAGGATGTAAGATTTTCTGAGAAGGAGGAGGTCATGAAGAATGGAATAGGAGGAGATTTTGAAGGATGAATAGGATTTGGATCTATGGAGCAAGAAAAAGAGGGCAGGCTGTGCAGGAGAAACAAGTGTGAACAATTGAAATGAATGTAATTTGTTGATGGACTAGTGAGGAGACACATCTGTCATGAGTTAAGCAAATCCTCTAGGAGTGAATCCTAGAGCAGAAATTGCAAGAATCAAGTTCTGGTCTTGGCTCCACCTGGCTGGGTGATTTAGTCACTTAACATGTTTGGGTTTCTTTATCTGTTAAATGTTGGATTGGATGATCTCTAAGGTACCATCTGACTCTTAAGATGTTATGATTCTACTGATAATTGAGAAGCAGTGGGAAGAAAACTTTGAATACGTTGGGTTATGGGCTGGGTTATTGAAAATGTGGCAGAGGAGTTTATATCCATTTACCTGATTGGTTAGTTTATAGGCTATGTAAAGAAAGCCAAGTGTGAGGTGCTGAAAGCCTTGGCCTTGAGTGGAGGCAATGGAAACAGGTGGGGTGAGTTTGAGGGATATTTCATGCATTCAACAAAGAAAAGTTTTTTGAGCACCTATTATGTACTGGGCCCTGGGGATGTTACTGTGAGTATAACAAGGTCCCTGTCCTTGTGGAACTTAAGGATTTTATGATTTGGTTTAGAGGATGAAAGAAGAAAGGACGACTTTGGAATACTTAGGCATTCTGCCTGGATTTGAAACCTGGCTTGACTGCTTATTATCTTTGTGACCCTGGACAAGTTATTTAACCTTTTTGTGCCTTGGATTCTTCATTTGTAAAATGGGGATAATAAGAATACCCGGTAATAATAGTACCTAGATTAATGAGTTAATATGTACAAGGCACTTAGGATAGTGCCTGGCATGTAGTAAGGGCTAAATATGTGTTGGCCCCGGCCATTACTACTACAACAACTACTACAATTAAAAATAGGGATGAGTCAAAGATAATAAGTTTTGAAATTGGCTGTATTGACAAGTTTGGAAGTTAGAAGCTGATTGAAAGGATGGGAATAGGGTAAGTTTGTTGCCAAAGACTAGTATGTAAAGAATAGAATTGGCAAATAATATAGGAAACAAAGGTTAAGTGAGTACTGTTTTTAGACAGATGGGTGTTTATAAACTTCTATAGCTCAGAGTTTCTCAACCTTGGCAGTTATTGCCATTTTGGGGTGGGTCGTTCTTTGTTGTGGGGGTCTGTCCTATACTTTGTAAGATGTTTAGCAGCATCCTTGGCCTCTGCTCACTAGATGCCAGTAGCACCCCTTTCTGGCAAACTACCTCACCGCCCCCCCCCGCCCAGTTGTAACAACCATAAATGTTTTCAGACATTGCTAGATTGCCCCTAGATGAGAACCACTGCTTAGAAACACATGATAAATTCTGGTTTGAATGAATAAATTCAATTAGATTCAAAAGCTTCTCAGTGGACCTGTTGTTTGACATTTACACAAAAAACCTGGCAACTAGTGTACTGTCTTGAGTTTCAGTATTGAGTTTCAGTATTGAGGTATTAGCACATAATTTCATATACGAAAGTTAGGTTTGACTGTTGAGTTTACATGTAGGTTTAAATATAGATTAAATATTGTATGTAGTCAGTAAAAATGTATGTACGTTACAGAAATGGGTTTATCAGAGTCCGTGATTTTTCTTCTGTAGATAAAAGAAATGGTGTTTTCTCATTGAAAATGGGAATGATATTTTTTTATTAATATGTAAGTTGTTATAATAATTTGCTTTGCCAAAAATGCCTTTTGTGAATGTAATTTAGAAGGAATAAAAATAATTGGGCTGTTTTTTGGTATGAAAGAGGTGAGTGCTGTGTGATTTTTCTGAAATCTGCTATTGAACCTTTTTGGTGAGCTGATGTTTTGTGACTAGTAATCTAGGGTTGAATACCTCCTTGTCTTTTTAATATCTGACATACATTACAACAGTTGAGTGATTTCACTTCAACTTTACTTCTTTCTCTCACTCATTTGCTGTAAATGCTATTAAAAATTAACCTTAAATTGTGACGTTTTGAGTAATAAAACTTTTCCCTTAAACTCATCAGTTTAAGTGGTCTGATTTCTTTATTTAGGATTTGTAGTTCATGTTTTAGTCTTTGCAGAATGAAAGATGTCGGCACCACAGGTTGAAAATGATACTGTAGAAAAGAACAGGAAGGCCGTTGCAAGGGAATTTTAATTATGGTGACCTAGTATAGTGGCTACTGATTCTTATGAGAACCAGACTTTTAAAAAGAAATCAGCTGTTAGGTTTTTGCTAACCTCCAAATCTGTGTAAGTTACAGGTATCTGGGTGTGTCTGTATTTTTAGAAAAGTGACAAAATAATTTGTGGTACAGATTCTTTTATCACAGCCCAATTGACAGTAAGGTCCCAGGTAAATTTTGAAGTCTGAAGTTTCTCCTTAAGGGTCTTCAACTTGCTTTAAAAAGAAAAACCAGCATCTTTTCCCCTTGCAATTACTATACTATATCATTTTTTTTCTCTTTACTCTCTCTGTCAAAATCAGTAATGATGACATTTGTGTAGGTTTTTTTTTGAGTTTATGAACACCTTTTATGTCCTTTATCTTATTTGATCTTTACAATTACAGTTGGCCCTTGAACAACATGGGTTTGAACTTTCAGGGTCCACTTACAGGCAGATTTTTTTCAATAAATATGTACTATAGTTTTATCGCAGTTGGTTGAATCCAGGGATGCCAAACCTGGATATGGAGGACCACCTGTAAAGTTATAAGAGGATTTTCGACTTCGTGGAGCGTCGGTGCCCCAACCTCCTAGTTGTTCAAGGGCCAGCTGTACTCTGAAATAGGTGGGGACAGATACTAATCTTCCCATCTTATAGATGAAGAGTTAAGAGAATTAAGTGACTTCCCAAGGGCATACAGCTGTTAAGTTATGGGCCTGAAAACTCAAGCCTTTGTCTCCAAATCTTGCCATAGTGTAGAGATTTAGAGAACATGGGTTTTATTTTATTTTTAAAAATGCATTAAAAATATTTTTATTTGGTTGCATTGGGTCTTAGTTGCGGCAGGCAGGCTCCTTAGTTGTGGTATGTGAACTCTCAGTTGTGGCATGCATGTGGGATCTAGTTCCCTGACCAAGGAGCGAACCCAGGGCTCCTGCACTGGGAGCGTGGAGTCTTAACCACTGTGCCACCAGGGAAGTCACAAGAAGATGGGTTTTAAAATTAGATAGAATTGGGTTCAGATCCTGCCTTGTGTCTGACATTAATAAGTGGTTTACAACTCCAACCTCAGCAGGTTGTTGAATTAAATGATAAAATTTTGTAAGGCTCTAAGTGCTCAGTAAATGTAGTTTTGTTGTTGTCATTGTTATTTACCTCAAGATGGTTGTCAAGATTACATGAGTCTAATGTGAAAATGTTTTGTAAACTAACTCAGACACTGCTATTGTCATCACGATAATATGCTAAAGTGTAGAATTGTCTTAGTATTTTTATATATATATATATATATAAAATTAATTAATTTATTTTTGGCTGCGTTGGGTCTTCCTTTCTGTGCATGGGCTTTCTCTAGTTGCGGTGAGCGGGGGCTACTCTTCATTGCGGTGTGCAGGCTTTTCACTGCGGTGGCTTCTCTTGTTGTGGAGCACAGGCTCTAGGCGCGTGGGCTTCAGTAGTTGTGGCACACGGGTTCAGTAGTTGTGGCTCGTGGGCTCTCGAGCACAGGCTCAGTAGTTGTGGCACACGGGCTTAGTTGCTCCGCGGCATGTGGGATCTTCCTGGATCAGGGATCACACCCGTGTTCACTGCATCGGCAGGCAGATTCTTAACCCCTGCGCCACCCGGGAAGTCCAGCATTTATATTTTAAGTCTCTGTTTTGTCTAAGTCTCTATTTTTCTCTCGAGTGACTCTTGATTATTAAAGGACTTTCAGAAAGCAGCAAAAAGGTAGGGAAATTTTGGGGATCTGAAATCACCTTAGACCTGCCTTCCTTGAGGGTAAATGTTATCTTCTTAGGATTATTTTTCTTATGGGTCTTTCTTACTCTTTTCATACTGTTGTTTTTCTTCCTTCACAGAAGTTGAACTAGAAACACAGGCCAAGGCATATGTAAAGTTTAGGTTGAGACCTCATTCTAAGCTGGCACATTTGTTTGCTAGTTAATATTTAATGATTTTTTATATTGTAATCTCCTTCATCTGACATCCTTTAAGAACTTTTTGTGCCTCCTTGTATTATTTTTACCTCTGGTTATAAAGTTTCTTGTTAAAAGCATTTTTTTTTTTTTTCGCGGTACGCGGGCCTCTCACTGTTGCGGCCTCTCCCGTTGCGGAGCACAGGCTCAGCGGCCATGGCTCACGGGCCCAGCCGCTCTGCGGCATGTGGGATCTTCCTGGACTGGGGCACGAACCCATGTCCCCTGCATCGGCAGGCGGACTCAACCACTGTGCCACCAGGGAAGCTAAAAGCATGTTTTAGTAGAACTTTTATATTCTTAATTTTGTGAGTCAATTTGGGCTTTTTCTCATATACTATGTGTGTAAGATTTAAAAATACGTAATGTTAACCTCATCAATCTTAACAGATTTCTTCTGGAATAGATAAATTTGGAGTGTCACTGTTGATACTTCACCAGATCATATAGAACGATTCTCAAATTTTAGTGTGGAGACCCAGATTGTTGGGTCCCATCCCCAGAGTTTATTATTTAGGTCTGAGGTGGGATCTGAGAATTTGCATTTTTGATAAGTTTTCAGGTGTTGCTGAAGGCTGCTGGTTGGGGCCGCACTTTGAGAACTGTTGGTAATGTGAGATTAAGAAGAGTGGTGGATCGGAAGTAATTCAAAGATTGTCAGTTGTCAGAAACATAATGTATTAACTCTTCTACTTAAAACTGGTTCAGAAGTCCATTTGTTGCAAGTCTAGTGTCCACATGCAGGTGTCCACTGTCTTATGCCAGTTTTTTTGCGGCAGGAAGAGATGCTTTGGCCTCAACTTTTTTTTCTTAAATCTCTAAAAGTTCATATGTAGAAGGTCTGTTGAGAGGTGCACTTTTGAAAGAATCTTGTGTCAGGAAAAGGGAGTTAAGACACACAGAGTTCTGCTGACAGACTTAGAGTGGGCCTTAGTCCCTGGAAGAAGCTGTGAAGAAATAATTGCCACTTATTGAGTGCTGTGTGCCAGGCATGTTCTGAGTACTTAATTGCAGGGTTTTTTTCACTTAAACCCCATAAAACCTTGCTTGCTCAAATTGAAAAAGATAAGAGACCAAAGAAATTGGGATACCTATTTGTGATTCTGTAGTTATGTGTGATGATGCCTAGTTTCCTTTTGGAGTTTGTGTATATGTACATATGTATATGTACGTGTGTATATAGGAAGATTTTTAGTCGTTTTTTTTACCCTATCTCTCTTGAGACCAATGATGATGGTTTCAGAATGGTAGACCAGGGTTAGATCTATATACTTACTCTGTGGCTATGGATTGAGACTTAGATATTATGGCCTAACAAATGGAGCAGTAGGGCTCACAGTGCAATTTGAAATCTCATGGTAATGTTGAACTATTGGCTTAACCTCTAGACTTAGTATTACTAATGTTTCTTATTTAAAGACTTTATATCCCCCACTCCCTCTTGATAGATTACAACTCTCCTTTTCTCCTTGTATTGGAATCTATGTAGCCACTTAAAGTGATCTATTTAGTTTATTAATATGCAGCTTATAAAGACATTTCTTTTTCCTTTTTAGGTAGTATGATAGAATTAAAAAAAAACTAGTTTAACACTCTGGAGTATTTTCTATGTTTCTTTATTCAGTTATTTTACAGTAATTGCCTGTGTTAATATCTCAGAATTTTTAGGTATAATTTAGAATTGCTGTCCAAAAGAATGATGTTGCTTAAGTAGATATTGATGAACACTCTCATGAAACAGTTAATAAACTAGTCTTGTGTGTCGGTGAGTGGGGAAGTGTGATATTTTGTATAATAACTGTTGGTTACTAATCTCTGCCTTTTTGGGTTGAGGGCATAATTTCAGTATGTAAATTTGTGATCATTGTACTAATTAGAATGATTTCTCAGTTCTTTTATTTTTTTTAAATAAATAAATTTATCTATCTATTTATTTTTGGCTGCATTGCGTCTTCGTTGCTGTGCACGGGCTTTCTCTCATTGCAGCGAGCGGGGGTTACTCTTCGTTGCTGTGCGCGGGCTTCTCATTGCGGTGGCTTCTCTTGTTGTGGAGCACGGGCTGTAGCGCATGAGCTTCGGTAGTTGTGGCTCGCGGGCTGTAGGGCACAGGCTCAGTAGTTGTGGTGCACGGGCTTAGTTGCTCCGCGGCATGTGGGATCTTCCCGGACCAGGGATCAAACTGTGTCCCCTGTACTGGCAGGCGGATTCTTAACCACTGTGCCACCAGGGAAGTCCCAGGTCAATTATTTTCAATTGAACTCTCACTCAAATAAATGCACAGATAAATGCACATTAACTATAATACTGTGACAAATTTTATTTTGGTTGCTTAAAAAAATGAGACCTATATTGAGCTTCTTCTCTGTCTTTGCTTTGTTCTGTAAATGTGCTGAGTCTATGGTGGTGGTACTGCGGGCTCCTCTGTAGTGAACTCTGCCAGTATTGGCTTTTGATCCAGCAGAACACAAAGCTCAGCAGGCCCAGGCAATTTATATTCCCTGGTTTGCTTTTCCAAGGAGAGGGAGGATTTAGAAAAACTTTCACTTGATGTGGTCAAGGTCAAAGAAAATTTTCTGTGGCTTAATATAATATACAATATGTACATATACAGTTTTGTTAACATGTTCCTTTCTATATGCTAATTCCAGCAAGTTAAAATAACAATTCTGAGTTAGTACTAAAGATTGCCACTTAGCATTTTGTGGTTCCAGATAATTATTAAGAAAACTTGGTAATTTTCTTAGGGAAACTTAAAAATTTTCCTAAGACTAGCAGTACTAACAGGCATAATTCATATCACCGATCTTTTTCTTATAGGAAAGAAGCGTTGACACTTGAAGGTTTTTGTTATAGTAGCTTTCTTTTATTAATGTTGAAATTTGCATTTTTTAATTGTGTGAAAATATATAAAGGTATCTCAATGTAAAAAAAAATAAATCAGTACAGAAGCATGTAGATTAGACATGAAAGTCCTCTTTGATGTTCCGACCCATGATCCATATTCTCTTGTTAGAGGAAACTACTGTTCATGGTTTGATATGTTATTTTCCCAGAACTTTTTATGTATTTATATTTATGTGAGTGCACATATTAATACTTCTCTTGCCATTTCATAAATGCAAGTAAATGCATTATACAGTATGAATTTTTTTCTCTCAGATTTGTTTTTTGCATTTAATATGTCTGGAAGACCTTTCTATGCCAGGATGTGTACATTTCTCATTCTTTTCAATAGCTTTATAGTGTTCTGTGCTCTCGATATATATTTTAACCATTTTGTTTAGATGTTAACCATTTTCTTATTGACGAATATTTGTTTACAAGATTGTTAAAGATCTGTTTTCCTCATATTTTTCTTATTAGCAGCTTGAACCTTTCTGAAATTTATATATACATATTTGAGGTTGGAACCAACTTAATGTTTTTCCATTGTACTAATAATTGAATAGTTCATCAATTTCCACTGCTTTGAAGAGCTGTATTTCTTATATATTTAATTCTCAAATGTCCACATATCTTTTTAAAACTCTTTCCATTGTTCCATTCATCTTTATTTCTTCCTGCACATTGTTAACATATTTTAATTATGGTAACTATATTATAAGCTTAAAATATATATGTTTACCTGGGTAGCTCCCTGTTATTGTGTTACTTTTCAGAGTTTATTTGGATGTTATTGCATATTATATCTTCCAAAGATTCTTAGGACCAGATTGTTAAGATTCAGAAATCTTGATGGGATTTTGATAGTGATTGTACTGAATTATAGGTTAATTTGGGGGTGAATTGACATTGCTGCATTATTGTGTCCTTACATCTAAGAATATGGTGTCCCTTTGCCAGTCTAGGTCATCTTTGTGTCCTTAAGTAAAAGATTTTTCCATTGGTTTCCCATTGTTTTTGGACATTTCTTGTTAAGCTTATTGGTGGGCTTCTTAAAATTTTTGTTGTGATCATAAGTGTAATTCTTCTGCATTACATTTCCTAATTGCTAGTATATGACTAGTGATTTTTGTTTGTCAGTCTTGGGTCTGGTCGCCTTACTGTATTCATATTGCATCTAATCATTTTCCCTTTAATTCTCTTTCTAGGAAGGCAACCAGATTTTCTGTAGTAGTAACTTTCTACCAACACTTTTATTTTCTTAAAACTGATATTCCTAGAGGCCTTTTTTTAAAAATAAGGAAGAGTTTTAAGCTGTTATTACTATTCATTCTTTATCACACTTCTGTACTGTAAGGCGTTTGGTTGGAGGAGGCATGGTGGAAGTAGGAGTGGGTTGCAGGGAGAGAGACCGTCTATCCTTTTTCTTAATGAATTCTGGTTACTATTATTGGTGGTAACAATACATGTTTCGTCCATTTATTTTCTACAAAATAGCTAAGGTATATATAGTACATATATCTAAAGTATATATATAATAAATGTATATATACACATAAATATCATATATATATTATTAAGTGTACCTTCAGAGAAATTGCCTGGTGTTTGTGTATATATATATATATATATATATATATATATATATATATTTTTTTTTTTTTTCCTTTTTTTTTTTTTCGGTACGCGGGCCTCTCACTGTTGTGGCCTCTCCTGTTGTGGAGCACAGGCTCCGGACGCGCAGGCTCAGCGGCCATGGCTCACGGGCCCAGCCACTCTGCGGCATGTGGGATCCTCCCAGACCGGGGCACGAACCCACATCCCCTGCATCGGCAGGCGGACTCTCAACCACTGCGCCACCAGGGAAGCCCTGCCTGGTATATTTTAATACGGCAACTAGAAAAATTGTTTCTCTACATTTTGCATTAAGAAGTGTCATTATTGGTGACTAGCGTCTAGACTAAAGCATACAGTTTTATGTTTTTGCACCGAGGGGAATATTAAGTTTGGTAAATACATTCCTAATGTTGACAATTCATAGTCACAGTGCTACATCAGTAGTTGAGACCTCTGAACATTGATTTTTGGTAAACGTAAACCTTTTAGCTATGAAAAAGATGTATTCTGTGGATACTATAGAGGAGTTCCGGATTCTCTCCAGATAGCATCTGGACTTGTGTTTAGCTTCTGAATCAATATATATATTTTTAACTATGCCGATAATCCATTAGCTAACTCGAAGACCAGATTCAGTGTGGAATGATTAATTCTGTGAAACTGAGAATTAACTTTAAGGAGGTATGAAGAAAGAATATTTTCTTTTATAAAAATGTATATTTATCAAAAGTTAAGTATCTGATCCCAGTAAACTCTTGTCTATTCTTCAGAAATAGAAATAAAATGTGAAGAAAGCATTTTTTTAAAAAAGTATTTCAAACATACAGAAAAGTAGAGCACATAACAGAATGTCCAGGTACCCGCCACCCAGATTTAACAAATGTTAATATTATGTCACATTTTTTTTTTTTAATAAATTTATTTATTTATTTATTTTTGGCTGTGTTGGGTCTTCGTTTCTGTGTGAGGGCTTTCTCTAGTTGCGGAGAGCGGGGGCCATTCTTCATCGCCATGCGCAGGCCTCTTACTGTCGTGGCCTCTCTTGTTGCAGACCACAGGCTCCAGACGCGCAGGCTCAGTAGTTGTGGCTCACGGGCCTAGTTGCTCCGCGGCATGTGGGATCTTCCCAGACCAGGCTCGAACCCGTGTCCCCTGCATTAGCAGGCGGATTCTCAACCACTGCGCCACCAGGGAAGCCCGTGTGTCACATTTTTTAAAAAAGAAAAGATTATAGAGACAGTTGAATACCCTTTGCAGACCTTCTCAAACCCATTCTTCTCCCTTCTATCCTGAGTTTTATACTACCCTGATGGTGTTTATCCTTCCCTTCTACATAGTTGCATTTTATATTCCACTTGTAATTATCTGTAGAGGGTGTGTGTGGGGCAGGCGCCAGTTTGTAGCTTTGTATGTTTGAAAGATTTACATAAATTCTATGCCAGATGTATCATCTTGCAACTTTCTGTTTCTATCCTGTGTGTTTCTGAGATATATCCATTTGAAATATTATAGTTCAGTATTCCACTGTGTAACTATACCACAGTTTATTCAGAATTTTTCATATTGATGGTGGGTTGTTTCCAGTTTTGCATAAAATAGGTGCTTGGAGTTGCTATTTGCTCTGACCAGAAAACTCTTTATAGTTATTTTTATCAGAGATATATGTGGAGAGTTTATAAATAGTCAAAGAATATGACAAGATTTGAAATGGAAAAAAAAGAAAGCAGGGCTTCCCTGGTGGCGCAGTGGTTGAGAGTCCGCCTGCCGATGCAGGGAACACGGGTTCGTGCCCCGGTCCGGGAAGATCCCACATGCCGCGGAGCGGCTGGGCCCGTGAGCCATGGCCACTGAGCCTGCGCGTCCGGAGCCTGTGCTCTGCACTGGGAGAGGCCACAACAGTGAGAGGCCTGCGTACAGCAAAAAAAAAAAAAAAAAAAAAAAAGAAAGCAGCCCCGTCCCTCTTCCTAGGTTGGCACTGTCCAGTATAGTAGCTAAAATGTCCTTTGTCCTCATTGAGAAGAGCTGTATTAAAATACACACTACATTTCAAAAAGTCAGTATGAAAAAAGTGTAAAATATCACATTAATGTTTTTATGTTGATTACATGTTGACACGATAATGTTTTAGATATGTCAGATTAAATAGATTAAAAAAATAATAAATGTATTTATTTTTGGCTGCGTTGGGTCTTTGCTGCGCACGGGCTTTATCTAGTTGCAGCGAGCAGGGGCTACTCTTTGTTGCTGTGCACGGGCTTCTCATTGCGGTGGCTTCTCTTGTTGCGGAGTACGGGCTCTAGACGTGCGGGCTTCAGTAGTTGTGGCTCCCGGGCTCTAGAGCGCACGCTCAGTAGTTGTGGCGCATGGGGTTAATTGCCCCATGGCATGTGGGATCTTCCCGGACCAGGGATCGAACCCATGTCCTTTGTACTGGCAGGCAATTCTTAACCACTGCGCCACGAGGAACTCCCTAGAATAGATTGTTAAAATTAATTTTACAGATTAAAAAATTTAACCTAGCATCCAGAATATGTAAAATGACATATTTTTGCTCACATTTGTGGCTTGCATTTCTGTTGGACAGTTCTGCTTTAAATGGTAAGCTCTATGAGAGCAGGAACTTGATCTTGTTCACCACTGGAGTCCCTGTACCTTTAACAGTGATAGGCACAAAGTTGACCCTCAATAAATTTAAATGAATTGATACATTTAACAAGAGAAGTTATTTTTTGCATTGTTCACTTAGGAATATTATACCTGGCATGTTACAGTGCAGAGTTTATTCCATAGAGGTGCTTTGAGTTTTCTTTGCAGTTACTGATTGGAAAAAAGTTACTTTAAATTTGGCTTTATTATCCGGTGTGTGTTTTTCCTTTTACTACCGTATTTTTAGCTTAACTGCACTTTTAAGTCTTAGGATTTCATAATGTTTTCATTCTGTCTTTATCATTATATTTTTCATTTTCTATTTTATTCTGTTATTAATCCTGCTGTTTGGGAAAATTCTAATGGATTTGTAAGTTCTTTGATCTAATTATTTCAAGTTATTTGTTCCTTGAAATTACTAGCTGTCTTCAAAGAGAAAAGTCATCTTGGCCATGGGCTGTATCAGGATGGCTTTAGCTCTGGCAAATTTTCTACCACGCTGTTACTTTTTCAAGTCTGAGGTCATGCTTATCCTTTTATGTTTATCTGTTTATTCTTTTTTCTTGGCAACATATAAAATCTTTTTATTTTAAAAATTCTTCCTCTTTTTTTTCTTCCAGTTTATTGGGATATAATTAACATATAACCTTATCTAAGTTTAAGGTATACAGCTGTTGATTTGATACATTTATGAATTGCAGTGTGATTACCATCATAGCAATTAACTGACACTTGCATCAAATCACATAATTGCCATTTCTTTTTTGTGGTAAAAACATGTAATATCTACTCTTTCAGCAACTTTCAAATATATAGTATTGGTATTATTAGGTATAATCACCATGCACTATATTAGATCTTCAAAACTTGTTAATCTTATAACTGGAAGTTTGTACCCTTTGACCAGTGTCTCCCCATTTCCCCTGCTTCTTAGGCCCTGTTAACCACCACTCTCCTCTCTTGCTTCTCTGAGTTTAGCTTTTTTAAATTCCACATATAAGTGATATACAGTATTTGCCTTTTTTCTGTCAGACTTACTTCACTTAGCATAATGCTCTCAAGGTCCATCCAAGTTGTTGCAAATGGCAGGGTTTCTTCTTTCTCATGGCTGAATAATATTCCATTTTGTGTGTGTGTGTGTGTGTGTGTGTATATGTATCTCCCATCTTCTTTATCCATTCATCTCTTGATGGACACTTAGGTTGTGTCTTATCTTGGCTGTTGTGAATAATGCTTAGTGAACGTGGGAATGCAGATATTCCTTCAAGATGCTGTTTTCATTTCCTTTGAGTATAAACCCAGAAGTCGGATCACTGTTCATATGGTAGTTCTATTTGTAGGTTTTTTTATTATTATTTTTTTGTGGTACGCGGGCCTCTCACTGCTGTGGCCTCTCCTGTTGCGGAGCACAGGCTCTGGACGCGCAGACTCAGCGGCCATGGCTCACGGGCCCAGCCGCTCCGCGGCATGTGGGATCTTCCCGGACCGGGGCATGAACCCGTGTCCCCTGCATCGGCAGGCGGACTCTCAACCACTGCGCCACCAGGGAAGCCCTATTTTTAGTTTTTTGAAGAACGTCCATACTGTTTTTTGTGGTGGCTGCACCAATTTACATTCCCACCTACAGTGCAGAAGGGCTCCCTTTTCTCCACACCCTTGCCTGCCAACCCTATCTTTTTTTTTTTTTTAAATGATAGTCATTATAACCAGCATGGGGTGATACCTCTTTGTAGTTTTGATTTGCATTTCCCTTGTGGTTAGTGATGTTGAGCACCTTTTCATGTACCTGTTGGTCATTTGTATGTCTTCTTTGGAAGAATGTCTATTCAGATTCTCTGCCCATTTTAAACTTATTTTTCTTTGTGTCTTTCTTTAATTTTTGGCCACACCGCGCGGCTTGCGGGATCTTAGTTCCCTGACCAGGGATTGAACTGGCACCCTCAGCGGTGAAAGCACGAAGTTCTAACCAGTGGACTGCCAGGGAATTCCCTGCCCATGTTTTATTTATTTATTTATTTTTTTGCGGTACGCGGGTCTCTCACTGTTGTGCCCTCTCCCGCTGCGGAGCACAGGCTCCGGACGCACAGGCTCAGCGGCCATGGCTCACGGGCCCAGCTGCTCCGCGGCATGTGGGATCTTCCCGGACCGGGGCACGAACCCGTGTCTCCTGCAGCGGCAGGCGGACTCTCAACCACTGCGCCACCAGGGAAGCCCCCTGCCCATGTTTTAACTGAATTGTTTTTGTGTTATTGAGTTGTATAAAATTCTTCCTCTTAAAGCTTAAGAGCTTGGTAGGTAGATGTTTGAGGAGTCTGTCTTAAATGATTATTTCTCAGTCTTTATATCATATACCAACTGTCTTTGGTTGTCCTTCTAGTTCAGGAAATTTTGACTCTTTCCCTGGTTTCCACATTATTTACCTTTTCTATTTCCTCTGTTGTCCTTATATTTATAGATTAGTTCTCATTGATCTTTTTTCTATACCTCACCATTGGTTTCTTACTATTATAAAGTTTCATCAAATTTATTTTTGATTTACTTGTGTTGAACTATTACTCTGCTGTAGTCGATTCTTCTATCTTAGCAGTTTTCTGTGGGTAATGTGTGTGAGTAGGACTCTTAGTTACAAGTAGGAGAGACCGACTCCATATTATGTAATACCTAGAAAATTTATATGGAGATAGTGGAGGCTCAAGAACAGGAATGCAGCTAGGCTGGCCCAGAAACAGGACGTGGAAGGCTGCTAAAAACTCAGGAAATATTTATTTTCTGTCTCTTGTTTTGACTTCTGTTTGCTCACTTTATTCTCTCTTAGACATTCAATTCATACCATACTTGCCTTCTTTTTTTTTTGTTTTGTTAATCTCTTCTCTGACCAAAAGGATGGTCTATATTAAACTTTAATTTCTTAGTCTCGGTTCCAGATTCCCAGGAGAGTAGCTGTGATTGGTGGTCAGATCACCTCCATAATATTGACATTTTGGGTTGAATGGTTCTTTGTGTGGGTTATCCTGTACATTGTAGGGTGTTTAGCAGGATTGTTGGCCCCTGTCAACTAAATGCCAGTAGTGCTCACCTTCTAAGTGTAACAACCAAAAAATGTCTCTAGATATTGCCAAAATCCCCTTGGAGATAAAATCACCCCTGGTTGAGGACCACTGATCTAGAATGTATTTAGCTGCTCTGGGCCTACCACTGTGTGAGATTGATGTTTCAGGAGAGTCTTTGCGAGCTAGGCAGGTACTCAAAATGCTGTAATTATTTTCTGTTTTTTGTAGCAACTATAAATTAGCACTGTTTTTCATTATTTTTAGGTATTCCTTTTAAAAATAATTTTTTCTTATTTAAAGTATTTGACATTAACATGTTTCTTATTAAAATATTCAACTAGAGGGACTTCCCTGGTGGCACAGTGGTTAAGAATCTGCCTGCCAGTGCAGGGGACATGGGTTTGATGCCTGGTCCGGGACGATCCCACATGCCGCGGAGCAACTAAGCCCATGCGCCACAACTACTGAGCCTGCGCTCTAGAGCCCGAGAGCCACAACTACTGAGCCCATGCTCCACAACTACTGAAGCCCGTGCACCTAGAGCCCATGCTCTGCAGCAAGAGAAGCCACTGCAATGAGAAGCCCATGCACCACAATGAATATTAGCCCCCGCTCGACGCAACTAGAGAAAGCCCGCGCGCAGCAATGAAGACCCAATGCAGCCAAAAATAAATAAATAAAAAAATAAAATCTTCAACTGGAGTTGTAGTGCTTACCATTTTTGGCCATTTCCCTGAATCTCTAAATTTTTCAATCTGCTACAGGTTTATATTTTTTTTCCTTGAGGGTGAGTGTATGTATATATGACGGTGTTGGTTGTTTTAAGATAAAATTTATGACTTTGGTAGCCAGCCAGACAGAGGTATAAAAATTTAGAACTGGAGTAGACCTTAGAAATTATGTATTCTGGGACTTCACTGGTGGGCCACTGGTTAAGACTTCACCTTCCAATGCAGGGGGTGCTGGTTGCATCCCTGGTCGGGGAGCTGAGATCCCACATGCCTCGTGGCCAAAAAACCAAAACATGAAACAGAACCAATATCATAACAAATTCAATAAAGACTTTAAAAATGGTCCACATCAAAAAAGAAATTATGTATTCTGATACACTTTTTTTCTGGCTGTGCTGCGCAGCTTGCTGGATCTTAGTTCCCTGACCAGGGACTGAACCCCAGGTGCTTGGCAGTGAAAGCGCAGAGTCCTAAGCACTGGACTGCCAGGGAATTCCCAGTATTCTGGTACCCTTGATTTACAGATGAATAAACTAATGCTTAGGCAGATGAAACAAGTTGATCATGGACCCATATAGTAGTAGAGCACAGAAAGATTAGAGTCTAACTAACTTTTATTATTTTTCTAGGTTTAGTTTCTAGTTACCTTTGGCGCCCATTTTTTGTTTTTGGTAGTATTACTTATGTAGTAATACTTATTCAGCATTTATATGTTAGTCTACTTCAGGTGTTATCTCATTTAGTCCTTGGCAGATAAATGATGAAAGCAGTCTCACAATAAGACATGTCTAACTCTAAATGTTTTGCTCTTAACCATTGTGCTTTAGCAGTATAATAGCATTGGGAAAGGATTGGTTGCTGTGTCCTGGACACTTTATTCTACCCTATCACTTAATCCTCAACACAACCCCAGAAGCTATATATATTTCCTGGTTTTACAGATGAAGATGTTTAGCTAAGAGAGAATAAGTCTCCTACCTTAAGGCCACATAACTAGTAGGAAGCAGAGCTTGACTCAAGTTTTGTGGTTTTCCCAAGTTTGTGCTGCACCTAGGGGAAGATGTTCTGCACTGATGCTCCACTGTCTTCCCAAAGCTTTCATGGTAATAAAATAGAAGGAAAAATACAATATAACATATACAATTCACTTTATTAAGGATTAATAAATATTACCATTTTATTTTGAGACTAGCCTTCATGTACTTGTTTTGTGCCTTCTTAGATATTTTTTATTTTATTTATTCTTTTTGCCACACCGTGCGGCATGTGGGATCTTAGTTCCCTGACCGGGGATCAAACCCCCACCCCCTGCATTGGGAGTATGGGGGTCTTAGTCACTGGACCACCAGGGAAATCCCCTTAGATATTTTTTAGAATTGAATTTAAAAGAAATACTAATAAAAGATAGCTAGATAATTACTATTAACAGGAAAATATTTCCTTAAAAAACTATATTTAAGAGATTACTGATCTACCAAGAATGACTTTGTGTTTGTTACCTAATCTTGATGTAAACAGATTTTTCACACTTGCAGTTCTTGAAGCTTTTGGGTTTTCTAGTTGAGTGCTTTCAATTATAACATCAGTCCGTGCCATTTATAAGCATGCTGTTAATAGCTGTGGACTCTGGTGTTAGACTATGTGGGTTTAGATCCTGGATTAGATTTATGATTTAGCATACCAATATCTTGACATAGGTAGAAAATAAATAACTTGCATGGGAATACATAATTTCGAAGGTCTCTTAGGGTTCTGAATTTTTTATATGTCTCTGTTTCCTCATCTGTAAAATAGTCATGCTAATAGTACCTGCCTCATACAGCTGTGAGAATTAAATAAATATTACATGTAAAATTCCCAGAGGGTGCGTGCTGAATGGTAAGTACTCAAAAAGTGATAGCTA
This sequence comes from Orcinus orca, assembly GCF_937001465.1. NCBI lineage: Eukaryota > Metazoa > Chordata > Mammalia > Artiodactyla > Delphinidae > Orcinus > Orcinus orca. The sequence continues at coordinate 51,903,544 of NC_064559.1, forward strand.
TTAACGTTTTTTTAAAGTTGCCTTTCTAACATGTTTATTGGTTAATGTACTTAACAATTACGGTAGCATTAAGGCTGAGATAATCTTGAGACCTTAATACAAGATAGTATGTTGTATTTAGGCTTCTGTCCCTTGGTTTAATTCCCAGATTTCAGTGCTTCTGGATATATAGTTAAGTATAATGTATAGTTTTATTTTGGTACAGTTATCAGCATTCTGATTGGATATTTCTAGCACTTCACTTAGGTAGATCACAGTCTTTCTCTATCATAAAGGGTACTTTTCTCTCTCACAAAGGTATCATCCTGAAATACCTTTCCATTCATATGAATAGAAAAGTTAATTGTAGGGGCCTTAAGAAAAAGGTGGGGAGGGGAATGGTGAACCAGTGGAGCTAACTCCAGTGGAAGCGTGTGTTGTATGTGTGTACACTGGAGATCATGACACTCCATCGGTAGGAGTCGTGGTATGTCTGGGCCTCATGGAGACTGGAGCTAGTAAGCCATTAGAAATTAAGACTGCATACTCCATCTTTCTCTTTTAGGGGCTGCAAGGTTTTGGCATCGTTTTTGCTCTCTGTATCTGTTCAGTTTTCCTTTCTTCCAGCTGTCTTTCTCTGTTTCAGCTTGTAGTACATGGAGTGTAATGGCTGCTCAGCTTCTTTATCATGATAACTCTCAATGTATTCTTTTGCCATTTATCCCTGCTGCTAAATGGCTCAGTCTTTCTCTCTTGTAAAATTTAAATCATTTATTTATTTATTGAATGCTCAGTACCTTTGCATAGTTCAAAAATCAAATGGTATAGGGACTTCCCTGGTGACACAGTGGTTAAGAATCCACCTGCCGATGCAGGGGACACAGGTTTGATCCCTGGTCCAGGAAGATCCTACATGCTGTGGAGCAGCAAAGCCCGTGCACCACAACTGCTGAGCCTGTGCTCTAGAGCCTGCAAGCCACAACTACTGAGCCTGCGTGCCACAACTACTGAATCCTGCACACCTAGAGCCCATGCTCTGCAACAAGAGAAGCCACCGCAACGAGAAGCCTGCGCACCACAACAAAGAGTAGCCCCCAATTGCCACAATTAGAGAAAGCCTGCGTGCAGCAACGAAGACCCAGTGCAGCCAAAAATAAATAAGTTAATTAAAAAAGAAAAATTTCTTAAAAAAAAAAATCATATGGTACAGAAGTGTTTCTGCCATCCCCTTTCCCTGGCCACTCAAATTTTGGCAATCCAAATCACCAGTTTCTTATGTATACTTCCAGATAGGGGTGTGTGTGTATATATACACACATATATATACATATATATATACACACATAACATATATATGCATGTGTATATGCATGTGTATCCCCCCAGGCTTTTTTTTTTTTTTGAGAACAATGGAAGCATATATACTGTTTTGCACCTCACTTTTTTTTTTCCCACTTAATTTATCTTGGAGATTCTTTCATGTTAATAAGTAAAGAACTTGCTTTTCTTTTTGTTAATGCATGACATTTCATTGTATGGATGAATTATATAATTTGGTTGTTTCAAACAGTGCTGTAGTGAAAAATCTTATGTATCATTTGAAACATGTGCTAGGTATAGCTGTAGAATAAATGCCTTGAATTGGAATTGCTGACAAAGGATATAGGGATTTCAAAATAGCCACTTATTGAATAAACTATGTTTATTCACCATTTTGTATAGTAAAATCCTATGTGCATTTGATTCTGTTTCTGGATTTTCTGTTCTTTCTGTTGATTTGCCTAATTATGTGCCAGTATCACACTGTTTTAGTGTATTTTTATATTGTGTGGTATAAATAAGAATATATAGACTTTTGTGCTAAAGAATGGTGGTTAAGAATATATAGACTTTTGTGCTAAACTGCCTTGCTTTAAATCTTCACCTCCTTAGCTGTGTGATCTTGGGCAAGTTACTTAACATCCCTATAATTCAGTGTCCTTATTTGTAAAATAGAGATGATAATACCTATCTAGTAAGGTTGTTATTAGGAGTAAATGAGTAAATTTATATAAAGTGCTTAGAAATAGTGTTTGACATGTAATTAGTGCTTTATAGGTATAAGCTCTTTGTTGTTGCTGCCATCCAGTAGGACTAGTTCATTTCTCTTTATTTTCAGAATATTCCTGGCTATGCCTGCTTGCTTATTTTTTTATATTAACTTTAGATTCAGTTGGTTTATCTAGTTAGATTAGGTTATAGGTTGGTAACAACAGCTCCCCACCCCAATCTCAGTGCATTAACACATCAAAAGTTTGTCACTCATACTACCTGTTCAGTGTAGATCAGTGTGTGTTGGAGGAGGGGGTCTTGGCAGAGGTGGGAGAGGGATTCTGCCTATCTTTTCTCACCCAGAAACCCAGGCTGTTAGTCTTACACTGTCATTCTATGCTGGCGGTTGCGTTGCAGAGGGAAAGAGAGAATGGTGAATCAAGTACTAGTGGAAACTTTAAAAACCAGAAGAGATGCTTGGCATCACATCATGTCAAGGGGATGGGGAAGGTGCCGTTTTGTTATGAGCCTGGGAGGGCAGCTAGAAATATTTGATGGAGAGCAGTAATGACTACCTTACGTTTGTTCTGCTGGTTGCTAAATATTGGGTCATTCTTTGTGTTGTATGCAACACACTAACCCCCTGCCTTAGAGAGAAGACCCAAATTTCTATCTAGTAACTATGTTGAGCTCAAACTCTAGAATCTCTGAGTCTGTCAGATTCAGAGGAGGTTCCTTTAGGCCCAGAGAGCTGTGAATGAAACAGATGTTATCAGCTGGACTATTAGAAGAGCATCCTATTAGTCTCAGGCTCCTTGGTGGTTGTGGGAGGAGAGATATGAAAGGAACTTCCACTTTCAACTCTACATATGTCTATATTATTTGAAAAACAATTTTTTTTTTTACAGTTAGCAGGTGTCGTGTAAAGAGAAATATCTTAAGACAACCTACCACAAAAGAATCCTCTTATCTCCTATTTACACTAAATTAAATAATGTATAATAAGTGGCACAGTCAGAGCTGGACTGTAATGTAAGACTTACTTCAGCCCACTGTGCTTTCCATTATACCAAGCTGCCTCTCTTAATGCATGAGCTTCTGTGTTATAGCTTTCTTTTTTTAAAGACTATTTTAATGTTTTATTTATTTATTTTCTTATATTTTTTGGCTGCATCGGGTCTTAGTTGCAGCATGCGGGATCTTCGTTTAGGCGTGTGGGATCATCCGTTGCGTGCGGGTTTCTCTCTAGTTGTGGCCTGCGGGTTTTCTCTCTTTAGTTGTGGTGCGTGGGCTCCAGGGCGTGTGGGCTCTGTAGTTTTGCGGCATGTGGGCTCTCTCGTTGAGGCGCAGGAGCTCAGTAGTTGTGGCGCGGCATGTGGGATCTTAGTTCCCCGACTAGGGATCGAACCCGTGTCCTCTGCATTGGAAGGCAGATTCTCAACCACTGCACCACCAGAGAAGTCCCTAGCTTTCTAACAATAATATAAATGTAGTTTTTTTTGTTATTTGCAATGAATATAGAAAGAGAAAAAGCAGTTTACTTTGAGGAGGATAATTTTGGGGAAAATAATGGAAGTGAAGAATGATCTAAGGTCTTAGGAGGACCTCAATGAGAGGACAGTCTGTACTAATAGGGAGGGTGATGGTGCATGTTAACTGACTTCTAACTTGAAGATCTTTCCTGGAGTATTTTGTTTTACTTATTTTTGATCACTGAGTTTTGAGGGGACAGCTTACAAAGCTAACAGAAGAATGGCCGGCCAAGTGTGAAATGTTTGTTTTTTGTATTATTTGTACAAGTATAAAATGTTTATTACACAGATCTTGCTTCATCTTTAGAAAAAGGGGGGAAAAAGCCATATATTTACTACTCGTTTCTTTCATTTCTTTAAGGGGAAAGGAAAAGAATTAATTTTTTCTTATTACAAAAGTGGTATATTTCATTATAAAAAAAAAGAACATAAGCAAAAAGTAAAACAAACCCCAAACCCATCTTCCTGTTTGGGGACAACAATCATTAAAGTTCTCGTGTGTAATCTTTTAAACCCTCTTTTCATAGTTTGTGTTGTTAATCAAAAAGTATATAAAACATACATGCAATTTTTGTTAACTGTCTTTTTTTCACTTCATATATTTTGAAACTTTGTAAATCTTAAAGGAGAAAGGGGTTTTTTCTTTTTGGTCCTCTTAGAACTTCTTTTGCATTTATTCTTCCTCACATTATTTAACACCCATACTTTTGTCTCACACTTTTGTTATTCCTGTTTCCTTAGTTAGATAAGTTCTTCATTGAAGGCTTCTGTATTCTTCATTCTTCTAAGCTCATTATTAAGTTTATTTAAGGACAGGATACATTAATGGGAGAGATTGTAGGGGAAAAAAGCAGAAGACATTTCAGCAATTATTTCACGGTACAGATCAGTCACTAATTCAGTCCAGCATTGTTTAATTTGCTGATATAACCCCAAAACTAAGAAAGTACGACCTTATATATATATATTTAAAAACCTTTCCTTTTTTTTTTTTTTTTTTTTTTTTTTGTGGTACGCGGGCCTTTCACTGTTGTGTCCTCTCCCGTTGCGGAGCACAGTCTCTGGACACGCAGGCTCAGCGGCCATGGCTCACGGGCCCAGCCGCTCTGCGGCATGTGGGATCTTCCTGGACCGGGGCACAAACCCGTGTCCCCTGCAGCGGCAGGCAGACTCTCAACCACTGCGCCACCAGGGAAGCCCAAAACCTTTCCTTTTTTTAAGTTGAAGTAAAATATTCCTATGATGTTAATTTTTTAACATGACCCTTTGAACAGAGCATACTTTGTCTGAGGCATTAACTCAGAAATGTGGAGGAGGACAGCAGGGTTGTGTTCTATTCCTTTTAAAATGTCATGAGTTGTTTAACTTCTTTCAAGAAGAAGGAAGTGTGGGTTAACTGTCTAGTTTTTTTTTTAAATAAATTTATTTATTTTTGGCTGCATTGGGTCTTCGTTGCTGTGCACAGGCTTTCTCTAGTTGTGGCAAGCAGGGCTTACTCTTCGTTGTGGTGCGTGGGCTTCTCATTGCAGTGGCCTCTCGTGTTGTGGAGCACGGGCTCTAGGTGCATGGACTTCTGTAGTTGTGGCAGGCGGGCTCAGTAGTTGTGGCTCACAGGCTGTAGAGCGCAGGCTCAGTAGTTGTGGCACACAGACTTAGTTGCTCCGCGGCATGTGGGATCTTCCTGGACCAGGGTTTGAACTCATGTCCCCTGCATTGGTAGGCGGATTCTTAACCACTGCGCCATCAGGGAAGTCCTACTGTCTAGTTTTTAGGTGGTGATTTATAAAAGGATAGCGCTCCAACAATGTTAACAGCTAATTTGTAAATGTACATATTAACTAGAAATGTGTAGAAATGTAATGGAAGTGAGGTCCCCTTTTTTCCTTTTCCTTAAAGAAGCATTATAGTTATTGAGTCTGTTGCAGTATAAATGATCAATAATATCTATTAAATTACATCAAATGATTTTATCCCAGTGTGCTAAGATTAATTTTTTACTGTCTTTAAATCTTAAAAGGATTTTTTTCTCACAGGTATTCTCCTTAAGGTTAGATACAGAATTTAATCATAACATTGTGTATCTAGTGTATTTGTGGCTTGTAAAAGAGTTTTAAAAGTTGGGCATAAGCAGCTGATAAGTTATAAAAAAACATATAAATCTCAGGAAAGGAAACTTTAGTTAAAATGACAGGAAATGGAGACACTTTTTTTTTTTTAATGTTTGGCCGTGTTGCGTCTTTGCTGCGCGCGGACTTTCTCTAATTGTGGCAAGCGTGGGCTACTCTTCGTTGCGGTGTATGGGTTTCTTATTGTGGTGGCTTCTCTTGTTGTGGAGCACGGGCTCTAGGTGCACGGGCTTCAGTAGTTGTGGCATGCGGGCTCAGTAGTTGTGGCTCTCTGGCTGTAGAGCGCAGGCTCAGTAGTTGTGGCGCACGGGCTTAGTTGCTCCGCGGCATGTGGGATCTTCCTGGACCAGGGCTTGAACCCGTGTCCCCTGCATTGGCAGGCGGATTCTTAACCACTGCGCCACCAGTGAAGTCCCTGGAGACACATTTTGGATAGAAAACAGGGATCACCAAAAACAAAACAGCAGCAGTATGTTGTTTCCAAAGAGAACATCTCAGCGGTGCAGAAAAGACTGAACGTAAGCAGGGTTGAGACCGATAATCCTTAGAACCCCCTGCTTACAAGGTTGGCCCTTGGCTGGTGTCTAGGAACTTTGATTTTGGGAGGGTTTCCACCATTCTCAGAACTGTGAAGAGTGGCTCACTGTTGTCTAAACTGTTAGTACAAACAATGTGGTTTATGCTCAGCACCTAATTTCCTTCTGGGAGTCTGGAATTTTGCTACGTGGTAGGTAGAGGTTGCCTACGTGACCAGCCCCTAAGAAAAACCTTGGGTACCGAACCTCTAAGGAGCTTACCCTGTAAACAGCATTTTACACATGTTGCTAAAACTCATTGCTGGAGGAGTTAAGTGTGTCTTTTGTGACTCCCCTGGGAGAAGTCTCTTGGAAGCTTGTACCTGATTTCCTGCAGACTTTTCCCTTTGCTGATTTTGCTTTGTATCTTTTAGCTTCAGTAAATCATTACTTAAGTACAACTGTGTGCTCAGTCGTCGTAGTGAATCATTGAACCTGGGAGTGATCTTGGGGAAGCCCCCCAACACAACAGTGGATCAGATAAAATTATAACTGGAATCTACCATGCTCATGGAAAAAGCCTCTACATGGAAGTATTCAATAGGTAGATGTCATTTTTTTGGTTTAAGTTATGTCTAAATAGGGTAGTAGATAGAATAAATGAAACTAAAAGTAGTTTTGGGGTCTATAGGAGAGGGAAGAAAGCTCTTAATCTGTGACTGAGAAACTTCTGTTCAAGGTTCTATTTTTGTGAAGCTGGATCTTGGTGTCAGGCTATCTGCTAAGGTTCTGTACTTTATAAAAATGTTATTCTAAAAGGAGAACTTGAGGCAACAAATGTGACTCAAAGCACTATGATGTAGAAAGTACAGGGGTTTTGGAGCTAGACAGATTTGGGTTAGAATTGTGGTTTATTAACTATGTGAATTGTTTGAACTTATTTCCTCATTATAAAATGAGGATAATACCTGCTGTATGGCTGGCTTGATTATTAAACAAGATAATGTATACAAAGCTTCTCCCACTGTCTTGCACAGAATTGTCTTAAAAATTGTTAGTATACTTTTTCTGCTCTTCAAGATATAGAGAGATTGGAGAAATTGAAAGGGGAAAAAGGAGAGAACGTGAAGCTTGTGTTTCTCTTCTCCTTATTGGTTTGATGTGAGGTTGGGTGTGAAGGTTAGTGAGGAGAGAAGAATCATTAAGTTTTAGAAAATGGAATTTTAAATTTATCTCCAAAATCACCCAAGGGAACTTTTCATAGTTTAAGAGCTAAGAATATCATTAAGTACAAAGGCAAGAAGGGGCTAGGGAAGGCATAGAAACTTGATGAATGTTTTTCTGTACCTTTATGGTGAGGTTGTCATGAATTAGTTGACACCTGTGTGTTACCAGGTTTCAGTAACTGATTAAATACATCCAACGTCTATTCTCCCATGATGAATACTCCCAGGTAATGGACAATTTGGACTAATTTATAGGCATGATTTCCTATTAGAATTTTTAGAATCAGTGTTTAGAAATAGTGGCATCTTAAAACAGAATTTTATAATTCTGATGTATGTATGTGTTTTTGTTCTTTTTATAACTTTATTTTTGAAATTTATTTTTATTTATTTATTTTTGGCTGTGTTGGGTCTTCGTTGCTGTGTGCGGGCTTTCTCTGGTTGTGGCGAGCAGGGGCTACTCTTAGTTGTGGTGCGCAGGCTTCTTATTGTGGTGGCTTCTCTTGTTGCGGAGCACGGGCTCTAGGCGCCCGGGCTTCAGTAGTTGTGGCACGTGGGCTCAGTAGTTGTGGCTCACGGGCTCTAGAGCGCAGGCTCAGTAGTTGTGGCGCACGGGCTTAGTTGCTCTGCGGCATGTGGGATCTTCCTGGACCAGGGCTCAAACCCTTGTCTCCTGTATTGGCAGGCGGATTCTTAACCACTGCGCCACCAGGGAAGCCCTATAACTTTATTTTGAAAGTTAACATTATAGAACAGTTGCAATAAAAAATTAAGAACTCTTTTACTCTTTGCCTTGTTTTCCCAATTGTTAACATTTTGTTTATTATGTTCCCTCCCTCTCTTTCTACCTTTTCCTCCTTTGCCTCCTCTGCTTAACCAGGAGTATGTATCAACATCACCTGTAGAATATTAAAAAGAAAAAAGTGTGTTCCTACTGAACCAAGCAGGTGCATTTACTAGGCTAAATCCCACAGCCTTGAAGTATATCTGCTTTAGTGTTCACTTTTCTCAGTATATTATTTTATTATCCCCTGGGTTCCATTATTGCTATTGAGAAGTTAGCTGTCATTATAATTATGCTTCCTGGAGACAGTCTATCATTTCTTTTTGGTGGTTTTGTAAATCTTTTTGTCTTTAGTATTTAGCATTTTCACTACACAGTAACTACTAGGTATAGATTTCTTATTATTTATCCTGCTGGTAATTCTTTGTGCTTTTTTTTTTTTTTTTGGCCTTGCTCCATAGGTTGAAGGATCTTAGTGCCCCAACCAGGGATTGAATCCTTGAGCCCTTGGCAGTCAAAGTGCCGAGTCCCAACCATTGGACAGCCAGGGAATTCCCTCTCTACTCTTTTCTTTTTCAACATTGTTTAGACATATGTTGGACCTTTTGTTCTATTCTCATGTTGCTTAACATCTGTTCTGTATTTTCAGTTGTTGTATCACTGTGCTACATTTTGTGTATTTCTTCAGAGTGCTCTTTACCTGATCTAATCAGCTATTTAATCCATCAAACTTCTAATTTCAGTGATTATATTTTCCATTTCTGCAAGTTCTATTTGATCCTCTTTAAATTGTCTTTTTAAAAACTGTGGTAAAATACACATAATATAAAATTTACCATTTTAACAGTTTAAGTGTACAGTTCAGTGGCATTAATTACATTCGCATTGTGTAACCATCGCCACTATCCATCTTCAGAGTTCTTTTCATCCTGCAAAACTGAAACTCTGTACCTATGAAACAATAACTCCTCATTTACCCTTCCTCCAGTCCCTGGCAACCACCATTCTACATTTTCTCTATGACTTTGGCTACTCTAAGTACTATAAGTAGAATCATACAATATTTGTCCTTTTGTGGTTAGCTTATTTCATTTAACATAATGTCCTTAAGGTTCATCCATGTTGTAGCATGTGTCAGATGATATTTCATTGTATGCATGTTCCACATTTTGTTTATCCGTTCATCTGTTAATGGACCACTTGGGTTGCCTCCACCTTTTGACTACTGTGAGTGCTACTGCTATGAACATCGGTGTACAAATACGTCTTCGAGACCCTGCTTTAATTTCTTGGGGGTATATATCCAGAAGTGGAATTGTTGGATTATATGGTAAATCTATATTTGAGGAAGTGCCATACTGTTTTCCATAGTGGCTGCATCACTTTATGTTCCCCCCAGTACTACACAGGGGTTCCAGTATTACCACATAGTCATCAACATTTATTATTATTATTGTTTTTTTTGGTGGTAACCATCCTAATGGGTATGAGGTGGTATATCATTGTGGTTTCAGTTTGCACCTACCTAGTGATTAGTTGAGCATCTAATTAGTTGAGCAAAGATGTTGAGCATCTTTGCATGTGCTTATTGGCCATTTATATATCTTCTTTGGAGAAATGTCTATTCAAGTCTTTTGCCCAAAAATAAATCAGGTTTATTTTGTTGTTGTTGAGTTGTTGGTCTTTTTTTTTTTTTTTTGCGGTACGCGGGCCTCTCACTGTTGTGGCCTCTCCCGTTGCGGAGCACAGGCTCCGGACGCGCAGACTCAGCGGCCATGGCTCACGGGCCTAGCTGCTCCGCGGCATGTGGGATCTTTCCGGACCGGGGCACGAACCCGTGTCCCCTGCATTGGCAGGTGGACTCTCAACCACTGCACCACCAGGGAAGCCTCTGTTGGTCTTTTTTGATAGTGTCTTTTGTTTCTTCATTTACTATCATCATCCTCTTTTTCTTTAAACATATACAGTACTTTATATATATTGCAGAGTAACCAGTTACTCCAGAGTTTAGCAGCTTAAAACTACCAATATTTATGATCTCACATAATTTCTCAGTGTCAGATATCCAGAAGTTTCTTAGCTCAGTGGTTCTGGCTCAGGGTGTCTTGTGAAGTTTCAGTCAAGCTGCCAGCTGGAGCTGCAATCATCTGAAGGCTTGTATGGGTCTGGAGGATCTGTTTCCAAGATGGCTTATGCATGTGGCTGCTGGTGGGAGGCTTCAGTTCCTTGCCCCATGGGCCCCTCTGCATGGCTGTCTGAATGTCCTCATAGTATGGCAGCTGGCTTTCCCCAGAGCAAGTAATCTTCGAACAGAATGTCATAATTCCTTTTATGACCTAGTCCCCAAGTCACACGACTTTACATCCATCTTACTCTATTTGTTAGAAGTGAGTCCCTAATTCTACTCCAAGGGTAGGGAATTAAGCTCTGCCTCTTGAGGAGAGGACTATCAGTTTGACAAGGAATAGATGAGAACAACTCTAGTACTGTGTTAATGCTAGTAATGAAGTAGTTTTTAACAACAAACTAAAACTCTAGAGAATAATCTTAGATGACAGAAGCAAAGTTTACCTCTTACAGGTTTAATGGGGCCAATACTAATAGTATTTACATGTGGCTGACATTGTTCTAGGTGGTTTACACATGTATTGCTTAATTTTCACAGCAACCTAATAATAGAACTAATGATAGAACTCTCTAAGTAACCTAATAAAATGAGCAGCCATTATTTAAATAAGTCAATAAAAGGTGAGATACATAGTGCTATGAGAAGCAATAATAGTGAAATTTTACCTAGTCAGGGAGGTTAGTGCTGATTTAGTTGAGATCTGAAGGATGGAGAGTTATTAAATATATTAGTAGATAGGAGTGGGGAAGAGTGTTTCAGATAGATGGAACAGAATGTGTAAAGACCATGTGGATGGAGAAAGCATGGTAGCATTATTTTCAATGTGTTAAGTATAATTGAAAAGGCTTTGTATACTTGTATTCATTAGATTTTGCTCGATTACTTGGCATAAATATGAAATAGTCTATTAGTTTTATGTATATAGAGTGTCTTAAAAATTTGTTTTTAAGTTATTCTTCTACATATTATCAGAAATTACGTGGTATGTAAAAACATTTTCAAGCCTTTGTCAGTAGTTTCTCAAGTTCATTTTTTGTAACCACTAGCTCTTTAAAAGTATTCTGCTTGATATTCATAATTCGATTGTTCACATTTAGATCAGTGAGGTAATTTGAGTAATTTTCTTTTAATATTCTCCCTTTATCTTTAAATTTTTGTCATTTTGATTATAGTGTGTCTTGATGTGTTCCTCTGCAGGTTAATCCTGTATGGGACTCTCTGTGCTTCCTGGACTTGTGACTGTTTCCTTTCCCAGGTTAGGGATGTTTTCAGCTATTATCTCTTCACGTATTTTCTCAGGCCCTTTCTCTCTCTCTCCTCCTTCTGGGACCCCTATAATGTGAATATTAGTGCACCTGATGTTATTGCAGAGGTCTCTTAAACTGTCCTCATTTCTTTTCATTCTTTTTTTTGCGGTGGTGATTTCAACTACTCTGTCTTCTAGTTCACTGATCCATCTTGGCTGCTCTCCTTTTTATGGTATTTTGAGTTACATTTGTCATATGTTGAAATGCCCCAGGAACACTTTGGCCATATCCTGGGTTATTCCCATGGAACCACTGCAATACCTCCAGACACAAAGCCTGAGGCTTCGGGCACCGTGGAGATTGCCACGGGCTTGGCAATCTCCTTCTTCCACGTAATTTTCCTAGTAAACTTCCTTTGCTTTAAATTATATTTTTAGGAAGCTGTTAAAGAAGATTGATTTTACATTTCTAAATTCATGCTCAGTTTATATAACAATTCTTGGAAGAGATTATATTTGAAACATTGGAAACAGTATTTTTTCAAGAAACAGATTTGGTTCTGTCTTGCAGGGCCCCTACTGACTTCAAAATTATGAAATTTTAAAAAAAATGTTAACATTGCTTTGACCTTGGAAAAAATCTGCTTTTCAGGTAAGAGTTTTAGTGAATTTGTCATGCTCAAATACTTAAAAGTTCAGTTTAATAACCAAAACGTTCCTCACTAGTCCACTAGGGGAGACTCCAGTACTTAGGAAGAAAATACAGTTGCTACTATAGTTTATCTCTTGCTTAATAAAATTATTACTTTTCTGCTTGCTTACATTAAAAAAAGTATACTTTTTAGGACTGGTTTGGGTTATTAATTTGACAATATTCATCTGTGGAAGAATTTACAGCATTTTTTTCAGCTTTATTAAGGTATAATTGACAAATGGTAATTGTGCATATTTAATTAAGGCATCAAGTTGTATGTTTGTTATGTTTTGATATATGTCGATGATACAACAGGCATGATGTTTTGATGTGTATACATTGTGAAATGAACACCACAGTCAAGTGAATTAACATATCCATCACCTCACAAAGTTATCATTTTCTTTTTTTTAACTGTCTCAGCAAATTTCAAGTATACAAATACATTATTATTATTATTTTTAGCTTTGAGGCATTTTATTATAAAAAGCTGGTACTCATATACATAAATGAGTAAGAACTTAAATGCTGCTTCCCGTTTTGTCATTTTGGGCTCAAACCCACCTCTGTAATAGCCACCACTGAAGGAGATTTTGGTAGACTTTGAAAAACTTGTTTTACTTGAGGCTCCATATGCTTCATCCTTGCAAAGCATAATGGCCTGCAAATCCTGCAGCAGCATATGGTTCCCGCTCGGCTCCTCTGCTTCCACTGGGAGCGTGGTTCCTCCCACCCCACCAACTCTATGCCTCTACCACAAAGCGATGCTGCCACCACCAGCATGTGCAAAACATTATTTTTAACTCCAGTCACCATGCTGTACATTAGACCTCCAGAATTTATTCACCTTGCATCACTGAAACTTTGTACCCTTTGACCAACATCTCCCAGATTCAAGAAAGCAATTTAGGCTCTTGTGCTTACTAGGAAAAGGTTATCACACTTAATGTTTCAGAAAATACTTCAGTTAGCCAAAAACATATTCTTTATTTATTTTTCCTAAGCCCTTTTTTGATTTTGTCTATGATATGATTGAATGAATTTTCTACATATCATGGATTTCATTCCTGTATGCCTTGAACATAGATTCGTAAAGTGACTTTGTCAGATTTAACTCATCAATTCATCTGATTTCTGCTATTTATAAGTACAACAGATGGGTGAAATCATGTGCCATGATGATAGCATGCTTTGAAAAATGTTTCCATTTTTCAGACAGTCTGGGATAAGAGCAAGTATATATATTTGTCCATTGAAAATAAAGGTGGTATAGGAATTACTGAGAGTTTGTTTTAATTTGAGCTTGGGTGATGATTTTATAGGATAGTATGGTGATAACAGTGTTGGGTAGAAGGGCTGTGTTTGACTTTCTCATATTGTGTTTTTTTTTTTTTTAATCTCTATCTCCCTAGCAAAATGGGGAAAGAGCTAGAGAGTGTTGGGATAATCAGGCCTTTTAGTTATGCATCTGGTTAGATTGACTAGCATGACCTAGATACCAGCTATGTATACCTATGGTAGAACGAGAGCCAGAGTATTCCTATGAACCGTTTTTCGTAACTAGTTCTGTAACTGCTGAGTATGGTTAAGTTCCCTGCTATGTACAATGATTAATCAATAAATGAAATGTGACTGGTTCATGTTTTGTTGTATTTTGACTAGAGGAAAGGCAAAATGTCACAGTGTCACTGTTAGACTCTCTTGCTTTTAATACTTTTTTGTTTGTTTGCAATGTGTTTTTTTTTAAAGTAAACAAAACAAAAGAAAGACCATTGATAGTGTTTTTGCTTAGGTCCAAACTTAATTTTTATATGACAGGTTCCAACTGATTGTCATTTTTTTCTCTGACTTCAATTGAGGGAGTAATTAATTCTTCTATCTTTCATATAACACTATATAAACTGTTTCTTGGTAGTTTTGGGAAAACTCTTGGGTTTTAAAAAAATTTTTATTAAGTAGAGATTACTTAAATGTTGTGGGAATATGTGTACATAGTTAAAATGGTTTCATACAGGAAGATTGTCGTATCACGTAACCCCTAATATTTTAATATACAGGAGTTGGAAAAGTATTCAGCATTATCTGAATTTGAAAATTAAGTGCAGTGGTCTCTTATGTTATAGCTGGCAGAAATCAGTGTTTATTCTTTCAAGTATGGTTTTATAATTCTGATCCTTTGTGATATAATACAAGTATAAAGTCCTGGGAAGGTCGTTAGGTCTAGTGTTGATCTGTGAAGGATTTCATTACTATCGTCATGCTGGGTTTTCTCTTCTGAAGATGACCTACTTCACATGGCCTTCATGTCAGTTGAGAGGAGCAATGTTTTCAGGAGAACTGGGAGTAACTTCCTGTCTAACTTGGGGATTAGCTGTGGTTAGCGTAGATAACAGGAAGTGACTGAACAGCTGCTTCCACTTTTCCCTTCCCAACCTTCTCACCAACCCCATTACCAGGGCTAGGACTTTAAATTCTGGCTATACTGAAGCATATCTTAGAATATTCTTTGTAATTGCTGTCTTTGGTGACAAAATTTCTGATAACAATGTCCTTGGCAAACAACCTCATAATTAGTTAGTAAAGGTATTACCACACTTGGCTATTTTACCCTACCTGAATGAACTAGTGCATGTAGCTAACAACTTGTTAGTGACTCTTACAAGAGTAAGAGAACTAGTTAATATGATTCAACAGTAAGGGAACATTTAAGAAGGGAACGTAAAAGTTCTTGTGCTCTGAGAAATTCCTGAAAAACCTTATTAAACTATCCCAGGACATGAATAATGTCATATTTTTACCAGTAGTGTTCCACATCTTGAAAATGCAGAATTGAACTGGGAAGTTTATGTAATTCCAGCATCAATATTACTATCAAATTTTAAAATGTTATTAAAATTAATAGAAAGTTAACACAATATAATTCAAGATTGAAGTTAGCACATTAATATAATAAATGAAAAGTTAACACACTAATATAGTGTTAACACATTAAATAGTTCAAGATTTAAGAGGTACGCATTTAATTATCCCGTATCTCTCTCCCTTTAGCCATCCGGTTCTCTTCTCCAGAGGCAATATTTCCAGTTTAAATATACTTTGAACATTTATTATTTAAAGGACTTCTTTGGTATGTGTGAATAATTAAAGTTGATAGCATGGATTTTAGAGTCAGATGTTTAAACTTTTAATTTACAGTTGTTCCTCAGTATCTGCAGGATATTGATTCTAGGGCCCTCTGCGGATGCCAAAATCTGATGATGTTCAAGTCTCCTTTAAAATGGTGTAATATTTGCATATAACCTACACATGTCCTCTGTATACTTTAAATCATCTTGTGATTACTTATAATGCCTAATACAATGTAGATGCTATGTAAATAGTTGTAAATACTGTGTACAGTATTTTCGCCCTAAGAATCTTTGCTGCAAAGAATTATGCTGGAAGCAGTTTCACTGCACAACTACTTGACCATAAGACAATTTTGCCTTAAAAGATAAAATAACAAAAGTAAAAGAGAGACTTTAAAAAGGACCTGATGAAACATGAAAAATTGAAAACAAAAATTTAAAAAGATCCTATTGTGAAAAATGAAAGTAAAAAACATACTTGAATATATTTAAAGTGTTTGGAGATTCATGGTTATAGTTGTATTCGGCTGTATTGGGAATAAAGCGATACTTCTTTCTCAAAGTCGAACATTGAGGATTCAGGATCTAATGCTGGATGTCAGTTCTTTACAGTATAAAAAAAATTGCTGTTAAGTGTCTTCAGCTCTCCCTAGAAGTAAAATGGAAAAGGGATGCTGCTATTTCTTATCAATATATGTAATGTATATAACTGGTAGTACACATCTCGACTACATTTAAGTGTTCCATCATGTGCCCAGTCCTTATATTTCATCATATCATCTAAGCCAGATTCAGTGCTAAATATCAAAATTCTGTCTACATCATGTTCTTCACTATTGAATAGCAAAATATGTTCACCATTTTCAAGAAACTTACACTCATCAAGAATCACGTGGATTTCCCTGGTGGTGCAGTGGTTAAGAATCTGCCTGCCAATGTGGGGGACACGGGTTCGATCCCTGGTCCAGGAAGATCCCACATGCCGCAGAGCAACTAAGCCCATGCGCCACAACTGCTGAGCTCACGTGCCACAACTACTGAAGCCTGAGCGCCTAGAGCCCTTGCTCCACAACAAGAGAGGCCACTGCAATGAGAAGCCTGCTCACCGCAACAAAGAGTAGCCCCTGCTCGCTGCAGCTAGAGAAAGCCCGCATGCAGCAACGAAGACCCAATGCAGCCAAAAAAAAAAAAAAAAAAAAAAAATCATGTAACCATTTCTTTTTGGGGGGATAGGAGGAGCTTGAGTCTTCTTTTGCCTCCAGCTTCTTATGTCGAGTGATAAAATTGGTAAAAGATGGCATTAGGGAACAAGCTGTTGTATCTGAATTAGCTAAAGAATCAATAATTAATGCTCTTGAAGGCTTGTGAATTATTAACTGCCTCTTTTGTGTTTGCTATAGCTTGGTAAACTTTTGGTTTTGTTGGGTGGGAAGGATGACTGTGCCCCCCAAAAGATTTGCAAAAACTGATAGGTTATAGGCTTCCCTGGTGACGCAGTGGTTGAGAGTCTGCCTGCCGATGCAGGGGACACGGGTTCGTGCCCTGGTCTGGGAGGATCCCACATGCCGCGGAGCGGCTGGGCCCGTGGGCCATGGCCGCTGAGCCTGCACTTCCGGAGCCTGTGCTCCGCAACGGGAGAGGGGAGAGGCCGCAGCAGTGAGAGGCCCGTGCACCGCAAAAACAAAACAGAACAAAGAAAAACTGATAGGTTATCATTTTCTAGTGTAATGAAACCTAAACTGTTGATCAGTTATTTTATCTTTTATGCAAAACGGTCTTATGGCCAATCCGTTGTTTGGCAAAACTGCTTGTGGCTAAGTGTCTCATGGTGAAAATACCTAGATCCTGTAAATACAGTATAAATGCTATGTAGATAGATGCTGGCATGCTGCTAATTGAAGTTTTGCTTTTTGGAACTGTCTGGGTTTTTTTTTCTTCCCCTGATTATTTTCCATCTGTGGTTGGTTGAATCTGCCAGTGTGGAACCCACGGATATGGTGGGCCAACTACATTTAATAGTTGCGCTTTCTTGGTACTGGGAATATGGCATTGAACAAATGAAACCACCTACCTTCATGGAGATTATTTTGTAGTGGGTAGAGACAGGCTCTTTTTTTAAAATTTACTGTATCTTGTGATGAGTTCTGAGAGTAATATAAAGCTGGTAAATTAGAGTGATAGGGGAAATGCTGTTTTGGATTGGGTGGTCAGAGAAAGCCTCTGGTAGGGTGACATTTCAGTTGAGAATTGAATGATCTGAAGGAGTGAGACTTAAGACTTTCAGGAGAAAAAAATATTCCAGGAAGAGGACCATCAAAGGCAAAATTCTGGAGAATATTTGTAAAGCAGAGGTTTTTATCCTTCCAGAATGGCAGAGGAGGCTGGACTGGATAGAGAGGACTGGCTCAGGAGGTGAGTGCTAGGAGATAATACATACAGGGAGAAAGAAGGTAAAAGTTGTGTGTAGGATGGGGATCTATTGGTGTAGGGGGGTTATATTTTAAAAGGTTCAGTCTGTCCACTTTGTGGAGAATAAACTCTTGGGGGCCAGAGGTGAAAGCAGAGAAACTAGTTATGAGTCTAAAATAGCCATAGGATATGCAACAGTGTACTGGATACAAAGAGCTTTATCAAAGTTAGTTTGGTGTCGGGCTTCCCTGGTGGCGCAGTGGTTGAGAGTCCGCCTGCCGATGCAGGGGACACGGGTTCGTGCCCCGGTCCGGGAAGATCCCACGTGCCGCAGAGCGGCTGGGCCCGTGAGCCATGGCCGCTGAGCCTGCGCGTCCGGAGCCTGTGCTCCGCAACAGGAGAGGCCACAACAGTGAGAGGTCCGCGTACCGCAAAAAAAAAAAAAAAAAAAAAGTGTCACCAGTCAGCTTGATTGTGTGTGTGTGTTTCTTCTCCATCCATATTGATTTTAGGAGTAGGAGAATAGAGAATTTAATTTAATCAAGCTTGTGATTTTGCAAAGTGAGTGTATCCAAGTGAGAGGGGAGCGAGTGATTATGTTTATGGATCATGGAACTTAAACTGGGTAAAGAGAGAAGAGGGGACTTCAAGGGTTGATGGACAATGAAAAAATAGTTGAGTCGGTAGGTTTGAGGTCCTGATGGGATCAAATTATGATAAGAGTTCATGTACTGGAAGGAATGAGTTAGTAAGATAGAATATATATTCAAAATGGGTTGCGTGAAATTTAGATTATTGAGAAGGGTGCATTGCAGTGTGTGGCTGAGGTAAGGTTAAATTTAGTTCTCTGATCTTCACAGCAACCCTATAATGTAGGTAGTGTAAGCATCATTGTTCATGTTTTATGGATAAACAGACTGTAGCTCAGAGAGGTTGGACAATTTCCCCAAGGTCACAAAGCTAGTAAGATGGCTACCTAGGACTCAAACTCCATTACTCTCTCAGTACTCACTCCTCTACTATACTGTATCAAGTTTCTGAAAGATGGTGACTTGTTATCTTCTCTTTGAACCTAAATGGCAGTCTCAAGTCAAGACTTTGAGAAATACACATGAAAAAAATTGTTTTCCTCTTCAGGAATCTTCAGAGACTAACATAGTGATGAGGGTGATGTTAGAGGGGTTCATTGCTACTGTTATTACCTAACTGATCTTACTTGAACACACACACGCCCACACACACACACACACACACACACACACACACACACACACACACATACATTAGATGCTTAAATAAGACAGTTTTTTGTTTAAACTTCCTTTTGTAAGGAGGCTTAGGGTGGGTGGGGGACAGGACAAGTAGGAATGTACTATTGTTTCAGCAGCATGCGTGGACAGACAGCTGTGCTGTTAGAATGTGTCTGCCCAAATTCATGTGCATTCTTTATGGTGGCAGTTTGCACCATGGCAAGTCTCTAGGAAAGGATAGTGGGCTACTGGATGGTGTCCATTTGGGATATGATTCTCCTCTCTCCCCCAGTAAGATAGTAATTATCATACTTTTTCTTTGTGGTTTTAAACATTTTGCTTTGTGATAGGAGGCAGACTTTGAAGAGTTCTTTAACTGTGAAGGAAGAATGAGTGAATTATAATTAAGTATAGTATGAACTAATGTGTTTACATTTTTGTAAAATGTTTGCCAGAGTAGAAAAAATAGGGTGCCTAAATTGCAGTTGTTTTTTCTTCTCTTTTTTTAAAATTGTTTTTAATTGTGGTAAAATACATACAACATAGAATTTACCATCTTATCAGGTAATGTTTTAATATGCTCTAGTTTTATTTTGTTAATATAATATTCTGTTTAAAATTAGTAGTTCCCTGTGGATGGCTGTTATGAATTTTGGTCAGAGGAATTCCTCTACATTACCACTCTTCTATCTTCTACCTGCTACTGGTATGGAAACTGTACCCCATTAGAGTGGAGTCTGGTGACAGAATAAGAGAAGTAGTAGACTTTAGCTGCTGATGTTCATACAGTATCTTTGAAACATGGGTCATATCAGCTCCTTCCTTCTTTTCCCTTTGAAGCCTTCATGCCAGCTCCTCAGAGAGATTGTATAGGAAAGCCTGAATCACAATGTATTGATCTTGATCAGAGTGTATCTGATCTTGTCATTTCCTTAATAGCTTTCATTGATTTCTTACCATCTTCAGGATGAGGTCTAAACTCCTTAGCAGATCATCCAAGGCTTTCATAATCTGGTGCCTGCCTAGTCTCAGACATGCTCTCTAGGCTTCAGCCATACTAAAATACATGTTGTTCTCTAAACATGGTCTGTGCCTGGCAAGTAGTAGGTAGTCTAGAAATATTTCTTGAAAGAATGAAAAAAAAAATACATATATGTATATATATGTATGTATCACAGTTGTACTTTTTTACATGCTAACATGCTGACTTTTATTCCACAGCTAACTCTTGGCTTTCCTTTAAGACTCAGGCCAAGAATCCTCTTTTAAGAGGCCTTCTCTGCTTTTGGCTATACTAGTTGGCACTCTTGCTCTATGATACCAAAACATTCAGGCCACATCTCTGTATGTAACCATGATAATTACTTTTTTATTTCTCCCACTAGTATGTGAGGTTCTTGAGGGCCAGGGATCATGTCTTATTTACCTCGGTACTCCCTAGCTCTTGGCCTATTCTTCAAAGATACTTTCTATTACAGAAAACTTTTAAGATAGCTGTTCCTCTTGTTTCCTAATATTTACATTATGTAGCATTATATATTGAATATTCCTGGCTTTTAAATTTCACTTCTTCGCCTTCCCAAAGTGAAAATTGCTTCGACACTTGACTTGTGAAATAATCAGTATTCCAGTGAGTATGTTTCATAAATCAAAATCAGTATAATATGATTGCTTATTATGGGATTGGGATGTTAGGTAGGAAGATTAGAATTGCAGACTTCATCTTCATGTGGAGGAATTATCTGAGCTCTTTAAATAATTGAACAAGATTATGTAAGTCTTACCCTTCTAGATCAGTACATCTGAGTTTGCACATTTTAAATTGGTGATTCATTAAATTGTTCCTACTTAAGATGTAACTATTGTTAATGCATTTGTGTTTCCTAATTTCCACTCTCTTTTTGTCAATCTTGCTTTCCTTCCTGTTCTTGACGTCAAAAGTTGTGTCATCTGGGTATTCCTTAGAATTAATGACCTAGTCAGTGGGTGATACATGTTCTTAAAGAAGGCTTTATGATAGATGTTCTTCCTTTTTAGAGTCCAGAATGTTAATCATTTTACTTTAAGTTTTTACTCTCTCTGTTACTAAATCTAGTTGTGAAATTATTAGGTGAAACAATATTCAAGGAGAGTATAAGCATACTAAAAATGTCTTGGATTTTTTGGCATGAATCTAGGTACCATAAATACTTATTATATAAACAGCAACTGTGTGAAAACCTGAATTTATTTAGATTTACTTAAATTTATTTATTTATTTTTGGCTGCATTGGGTCTTCGTTGCTGCACGCAGGTTTTCTCTAGTTGCGGTGAGCGGGGGCTAATCTTCGTTGTGATGCACAGGCTTCTCATTGTGGTGGCTTCTCTTGTTGTGCAGCATGGGCTCTAGGCGCACGGGCTTCAATAGTGGTTCGCGGGCTCAGTAGTTGTGGCTCACGGGCTCTAGAGCTCAGGCTTAGTAGTTGTGGTACACAGGCTTAGTTGCTCCATGGCATGTGGGATCTTCCCGGACCAGGGCTCAAACCCGTGTCCCCTACATTGGCAGGCAGATTTTTAACCACTGCGCCACCAAGGAAGTCCCTAGATTTATTTAAAATAATTTTAAAAAATTAAAGTGTGGGATTGAAGACATCTCTGTTGTGTTTTTTCCTGGGGTAGACCAGCTTTTCCGTGCCAGAACTACCTGACTCCAGCTCAGCTTTTATGGGATTTACTCTTAAAATTTTTTTGTAGTGCTATAAAATATATATAGCAAAGTTTGCCGTTATAACCACTTTGAGTGTACAGCTCAGTGGCATTTATTACATTCACAATGTTTTGCAGCTATCACCACTATTCCCAAACCTTTTCTAACAACCCAAGCAGAAAATATCACCAATAAGCAATAACTCCATTCTTCCCTCCTCACAGCCCCTAGTAACCTCTAATCTACATTCTGTCTCCATGAATTTGCCTAGTCTAGATATTTCATGTAAGTTGAATCATACAATATTTGTCTTTTTGATTCTAGTTTATTTCAATTAGCATAATGTTTTCAAAGTTCACTGTGTTTGTATCAGAACTTCATTCCTTTTTATGGCTGAATAATCTACTGTATGTATATACTACTTTTGTTTATCCATTCATTTTTTCTTTCTTTTTAAAATATTTATTTATTTATTTTGGCTCTGCTGGGTCTTAGTTGCGGCATGTGGATTCTTAGTTGCGGCATGTGGATTCTTAGTAGAGGCATGCATCCGGGATCTAGTTCCCCGACCAGGGATTGAACCTGGGTCCCCTGCATTGGGAACGGGGAGTCTTACCCACTGGACCACCAGGGAAGTCCCTCCATTCACTTCTTGTTAGGCACTTGGGTTTTTTCCTACCTTTTGACTATTGGGAATAATGCTGCAATGAACATTGGCGTGTTAAGTATCTGTTTGAATCCTTATTTTCAGTTTGTTTGAGTATATACCTGGGAGGGGAATTGCTGGGACATGTGATAATTCATGGGAGGGGAATTGCTGGGACATGTGATAATTCAATGTTAAGCTTTTTGAGGAGCAACCAAAATGTTTTCCGCGGAAGCTGACCATTTTACATCCTTACCTGCAATGTACTGGGATTCATTCTTAGGAGATAATTCTACGTATAAGGCCTTTAACTAGTTATATATTACCTTGGATGAGTCTGTTAATTTCTCTTTCTATTTCAGTTACTTCATCCTTAAAAATGGGGCTTGAATTAGATAATCTGTAAAGTTTCTCCTGTCTCTTAAATTCCATGGCTGACATTACGATGAATTTCCATGATGTTTACATTCCCAGTTCTTTTGTCCTCTCCTCCCCTTTTTAAAAAAAAAGAGCAGTTTGTACAGTGGGAGACAGAACCTCTATATGCCTGGTGGTACAAGTATATTCAAGTCTCCAAATACTTTCTAATTCTTATTTGTTAGATATGTTCATAGTTCAAAGTTAGTTTATTGAAGACTTTTCAAGCACATCTACATTGAAACATCATAAACTTTTATTAAGTTGTATTCTGTGGCTATGAAAATCATAACTTGGGCAGAACTTTACTTTTTGCACAATTTATGTCAGAAAAGGTTTTGATACACACCATTCTACATTAGTGATATATATATTGTATTTACATATTATATGTTGTATATATTGTATATTGAATCACATAGTAAAATACTTACCACTTATAAGAAAGTAGGTTACTTTTAAGAGTGTAGCACCATTTGCATATAGATAATTATCTCTAGATACTTAATGAAAACTTGAAATAAAGGGGAGAAAACCATCAAGGATAACTGCAAACTTAAAACACACACAAGTATATTTACATATAGCACTTCAATTACATACCAAAATGTATTACACATATAATGAGTAGAGAGACCAGAAGTCTTGGATCTTGTGTTATGGGCATTCTGTTAGAAGGCCATGACACTCCAATAGGCCATAATGTGTAAAGGTAAAGAAGTTTTAGTAAGAATTTTTTCCTTGGCTACTGATGACTGAACAGGGAGAACAGTATGAGTAGCTCTTATTCCCGGACCAAAAACTCACTTTTAAACTGGTTATGTAACTTGTTAATATACAGTTGACCTCAGCTTTGCAGGAAAAGGGCCATCTTTTATTCTTAAGTATTTAAAAAGTTGATTTTAGCACCTGTTGTTTTCCAGGTAGCCCCAGAAAACAAGATTTGTGAAAGAGGTAACAGTTTGTCTATTCTTGCTGTCCTCAATGAATTACATGAAGTAATTGCCATTCAATTAAATGAATTGGGAATTCCCTGGCGGTTCGGTGGTTAGGACTCCGCGCTTTCATTGCAGTGGGCATGGGTTCGATCCCTGGTCGGGGAACTCAGATCCTGCAAGCTGTGCAGTGTGGCCATAAAAGTAAATAAATACATAAAATTAAATGAATTAATTGCTATTAAATCCAAGGTTCCTTATTTTCTTATTTGGGTTTCAGTGGCTAAAGAAGGAAGCAGCGATAACAGCTCATTGACCTTCTGATAGTGCCTTTAGACCCAGGGCAAGATACTCCCAAAGACCGACAGTCTTCCTGAGGATGACTGTAGTTGGAAGGGGATGGTGTGTCATGACTATTCTTGGAACTTGACTTGGCTGTTTCTATGCTTCTTTGGCGGAAGCCAGAAGGGTTGGGTTGGATCTCAGGGCATCTTTGGAATAATCAAGATGCTTAGTGTAGCAGCCCAGCTTGCAACCAGTTTTTGTTTTATTTTGTTTTACAGTGTTTTTGTTTGTTTGTTTGTTTTTTAATCTCTTACAGTGTTTTTAATCCTTGTTCTTCTTGCCAGTAACAGACACCTGTGCCTCACTAGTCCCTCCCTTTCCCCTAGGCTAAGGTGTTAAGTTAAAGTTGATTTTTTTCTATTGATAAACTCCCTCCTAAGTTTGGCTCATCAAAGTCTAGAGTTTTACTTTGAAAAAATGATCAACTACTTGTATTTTTTTTACCATAGGAAAATGTAACAACATTAAAAACTAGTTGCTGTTACCGCATAGCACAGGGAGATCAGCTCAGTGCTTTGTGACCACCTAGAGGGGTGGGATAGGGAGGGTGGGAGGGAGACGCAAGAGAGAGGAGATATGGGGATATATGTATATGTATAGCTGTTTCACTTTGTTATAAAGCAGAAACTAACACACCATTGTAAAGCAATTATACTCCAATAAAGATGTTAAAAAAAAAAAAGGCTGACAGCACCAACAGTATATCAACTGAACGTGGAAAAATGGAACTCACAAATGTTGCTGATTGTAGGGCAAATGGTATAACCACTTTGAGAAACTGTTTAGCACTTATGCTTTTACTGTTAAGAATACACCTATCCCATGACCACCATTTCATTTCTAAGTATTTACTGAAAAGAAATGAAAGCGAGAATAAAAAAGCAAAAAAAAAGGATGTTCATAGCAGTTTTATTCTTTTTTTTTTTTTTTCTGGTATGCGGGCCTCTCACACTGTTGTGGCCTCTCCCGTTGCGGAGCACAGGCTCCGGACGCGCAGGCTCAGCGGCCGTGGCTCACGGGCCCAGCCGTTCCGTGGCATGTGGGATCCTCCCGGACCGGGGCACGAACCCGTGTCCCCTGCATCGGCAGGCGGACTCTCAACTACTGTGCCACCAGGGAAGCCCCCAGTTTTATTCTTAATAGTGAGAAACTGAAAACAGCAAAATTGCCAATCAGGTTAATGTATAAGCAATCTGTGGTATATTCATATAATGGAATATTAGTAACAATAAAAACATTTCTGATATACAAAAAAACCCCCAAAACTAGCTGCTGTTAATAACGGCCTAATAAGGCTTTTGTTTTCTTGAATAGCACTTGACTATCCCAGATATTTGCCTTCATCTCCCAAAGTGAGTGGCTTTTAGAACTTTCAGAACTCTTTTACGCGTCTAGTTAAAAAGGAGTGATAATTGATTTGTGTCAATTTCTTGCAACCTCTTTTGATTGTGGAGAGAGTGGTAAGAATTTTTCTAACCAGTAATCTCCTTTATTAATTTGCTTCATATTCCCTTTCATCAGCCTTAATGTCTTACTGGCTAGGGCATGAGCTCACATTCTCATTTATTAGACTTACAAGACAGCATGCCAGACAGTAGTAAAACTTCCTAGGATATTTGTCTGCTGAGAGATTAAAATTAAGAGCTAGATGTTTATTCCTTTTTAAAAAATAAATTTATTTAATTTTGGCTGCATTGGGTCTTTGTTGCTGTGTGCGGGCTTTTCTCTAGTTGCAGCGGGTGGGAGCTACTCTTCATTGCGGTGCGAGGGCTTCTCATTGCAGTGGCTTCTCTTGTTGAGGAGCACGGGCTCTGGGTGCATGGGCTTCAGTAGTTGTGGCACGCGGGCTCAGTAGTTGTGGCTCACGGGCTGTAGAGCGCAGGCTCAGTAGTTGTGGCGCACAGGCTTAGTCGCTCTGCGGCCTGTGGGATCTTCCCGGACCAGAGCTAAATCCTGTGTCCCCTGCACTGGCAGGCGGATTCTCAACCACTGCATCACGAGGGGAGCCCTAGATGATTATTCCTTAAGGACATCTATTTAAGGAGAGTAGCTTTCCCCTCCCATCCTACTCCTCAGATAGCTAATTTATTTCCTTTAGGTAGCTTCAGACTTGTCTGTTCTAATATTCTAAATACGCCACCAAATATTTGGTAAACTTTTACTATTGTGAAGTATTCTTGGCTGTGGAAGTCTAGTCTTTACCAGCTCCAAGTGACTGGTGGTGGCTTTTCTTTTTTGAGGGTGGCCAGGGAACAGAAGGCCAATTCAAGTGGTAAAGGGAATAGAGTAAAGGAGCTAGCTCAACATCCAATATCAGCCTGGTCTTAATATTCTGCCCCTCTTTATTTTCTTTCTGGTTTTGGCATCCCTAATTTCCTATTCCTTCTCTGCCCATGTACATTTTCCACCTTGCCTATTTGTGCCCAAACCCAAAAACAAACAAAAACCCCAAGAACCCCCTATCTTATATATTTTCTCCTGTTTTTGAAATAAAAAGTGCTCTGAGAAATTTCACAGGGAGTAGCAAAAGGTAAAGGCACTAAGAGGAGGTCAGGGGATAATCTCTCTTTTATCTTTCTCTACCTTCTCTTTTTTCGCTTAGAATCAATAGAAAAGTTGAGGGATATTAAAAAAAAGTTGTAGAAGGTTTTAAGACTATACTGTGGACTGAATAAAGTGTAATCATATATATTTCAAAATATTTCAAACTAATTCTCAGGTGTATATACTGGTAGAGGGGATTTCAGCAAAGAATATCAAAGAAGAATGAACTATAGTACTGGAACGGCTTTGGGTGTCTGCAAGTAGTAGGGATGGGGTAAGCTTCTTATTCCTTGATCCGAGGCGAGGAGGTAGGAGTAGGGGAGTAATATGTTCCCAGGGCATGCAGGGGAGGGGAGGGAAAGTCAGAGACAAAGGAAGAGAACATGTTATGAGTGAAGAGATGCTCCACAGCTGCTTTTAAGGCATATACATACATAGGTCAGAATACAAAAAAGTGGAATTTTTTTCTTCTTTACCTGAAATTTGATATGAATACACACATGCACACACACAAATAGTTAATAAGGGGAAACTGTAATAAAAATGGTGGTTTACCAATATATTTGAAGCTTTTTTTTTTCCCCTTGCAAGCATGAAGTGTCATGCTTCAGGGTTTTTTTGAGTGTTATTGTAATTTATTCTTTTAAAAAACATTTGTTTCGCTTCTGTATAGTCATATATCCACTTAGGTTCAAAAGTCATTCTCGGGCTTCCCTGGTGGCGCAGTGGTTGAGAGTCCGCCTGCCGATGCAGGGGACATGGGTTTGTGCCCCGGTCCGGGAAGATCCCACATGCCGCAGAGCGGCTGGGCCTGTGAGCCATGGCCGCTGAGCCTGCGCGTCCGGAGCCTGTGCTCCGCAACGGGAGAGGCCACGACAGTGAGAGGCCCGCGTACTGCAAAAAGAAAAAAAAAAAAAAAGGTCATTCTCTTCTGAATTAGTATCCAGATAAGACCTATTTATCACAATGACATTTTAAATAGCTGATATAACATTTGATATCATATCTAATGGAATTGATATGTATCTTAAATCTTCATCTTTAGGTTCTCTCCCTTCACTCTTTTTTTTTTTTTTTTTTAAATTTGGCTGCGTTGGGTCTTCGCTGCTGTGCGTTGGCTTTCTCTAGTTGCGGCGACTCTAGTTGCGGCGAGCGGGAGCTACTCTTCGTTGTGGTGTGCGGGTTTCTCATCACGGTGGCTTCTCTTGTTGTGGAGCACGGGCTCTAGGCGCGTGGGCTTCAGTATTTGTGGCTCGCGGGCTCTAGAGCTCAGGCTCAGAAGTTGTGGCGCACGGGCTTAGTTGCTCTGCGGCACGTGGGATCTTCCCAGATCAGGGCTTGAGAGAACCCACGTCCCCTGCATTGGCAGGTGGATTCTTAACCACTGAGCCACTAGGGAAGTCCTTCCCTTCACTCTTAATATTGTTTTGTGCAAAGGAAAAGGTTATTATTTCTAAAAAGACAGTGAAGGCCTTTGTAGCTTTAAAATTTGTTACTGTGTTACTCTAATTATATCAGCTATTTCCTAGAAAATGCTTCAAAATATATCTTGACGGTTTTGGAAGAATGTATGGAAGTTTTTTTTAACTAAAACTTTTCTTTATAATTTATGATTTTTTAAAAAGTTTATTTATTTATTTATTTGGTTGTGCTGGGTCTTAGCTGCAGCAGGCCGGCTCCTTAGTTGGGGCTTGCGGGCTCCTTTAGTTGTGGCTCGCGGGATCCTTTAGCTGCAGCTTGTGGGCTCCTTTAGTTGTGGCTCGTGGGCTCCTTAGTTGTGGCACCTGAACTCTTTGTGGCATGCATGTGGGATCTAGTTCCCTAACCAGGGATCGAACCCAGGCCCCCTGCATTGGGAGTGTGGAATGTTAACCACTGCACACCAGGGATACATCTTGAAGTCCCTAATTTATGATGTTTAATACAAGTTTCTAAATGTCCAAATAAGGTTTGTTATATACGTATTTTACAGTGCAGAGTTCCCCATAATATTCTGGGTAGACATTTGTCTGACCATTTTAATTTAGTATTTTCAGAAGAGATTTGCTTGCTTTTTGGCCAGGGTTAAAACAGAGCTAGTCCATGTGTATTTTTTAATAGGGATAGAAGAATAGGCTTTATGGCATGATTTTAGGAACACCAGCAGTATCTCTCTGTCTGCTAGTTAATGGCTAAAATTCTTTTTGGGGGGGAATTTCTTTCATTTTTCACTGTGTAACCTATTAAGATGTAGATATCATTATAGTTAGGGAGGTGGTGGGATTCAGTGCCATTATATGTGCATTAACATCTTAGTAGGGACTTCTGTGGCGGTCCAGTGGTTAAGGAGCTGTGCTTCCAATGTAGGGGGCACAGGTTCGAACCCTGGTCTGGGAACTAAAATGCCACATGGCCAAAAACAACAACAACGACAACAACGACAACAACAACAGAAATCTTAGTAGAAGTTACTTCTTATTATTATCCTTAAATTCTAAGGGTCTAAAGCACAGTTTTTCTGGAGACCTTGCCTGGAGGAATAACACCTTAGCTCTTGTGTAGTGAAAATAAATGGAGTCCATTCTCCTCCCCCTAATACCACTCTCCAATCAAAGATAAAATTACTTCAGTCTTTCAGATAGAAAAAGATTGACCTGGGACAGTGTGTATGTGCATTCATGTATGTGTGCATATAGAGGGTAGTAGGAGTATCGTGAGGGGTGAAAGTCCTTGGGAAGTAAGGAGACAAATTCATAAGAGAGGTCAGGAAAGGAGGGTACCTGTCCATCAAGGCCTACTTTATGATCTTCCTTAGAACAAGACCTGATTAAGGAGTTACTTTTTCTTTTTTTTTTTTTTTTTTCCGGTACGCGGGCCTCTCACTGTTGTGGCCTTTCCGTTGCGGAGCACAGGCTCCGGACGCACAGGCTCAGCGGCCATGGCTCACGGGCCCAGCCGCTCTGCGGCATGTGGGATCCTCCCGGACCGGGGCACGAACCCGTGTCCCCTGCATCGGCAGGCGGACTCTCAACCACTGCGCCACCAGGGAAGGCCCGAGGAGTTACTTTTTCTTGAAGTGCAGCATATACCAACTTTTAATTCTAGTGTTTGCTATTTGAAAATGCTGATAACCTCTTATTATTTTTAGGATGATTTAATTTTCTTTTTACTTTGCCATGAATTATTTTAAGCTCTTGCTTTGTGATCAGTTTTAGTGAGGAGAAAGGTAGTTATATGTGGTCTCTATTGGGATTTCCCCCACTGTGGGAGTGTCTCATAGCATCAGTAAGGAACATTTGTGACCAGTAGTTAGGTTTGATGATTTTATTGTTCTTTTTCTGGGTACATGAAAACTCATTCTGTGAAGTCTGACAGAGTTCCTTACAGAATTTTATGTCCATTTCCTTGTATTTAGGTGTAGCATTATTAAGTACATGTTGTACTTTTATTTCATAGCAGTGTAAAATGAACCTACTCTAACCAAATCTCTAACTTAGACGTTAAGCTCTGAGAGCAGTCTCTATATCTTTCATCTTTGTATCCCCCTTAGTATCTTGCTAACAGTAAAACCCTGCTGTAAGTGGGTTCACAACGTGGTGTGTTATGAAGAGGTTAGTAGAATTATCAACGAGCTTCTGCACAAATGGCCCATCACCAGTCATGTTATATCACCATTATAGTCCCTTGAACAGAGTAGTAGTTCAAAAATTTTTGAGTGAATGAGGATTTCTGTGTGTATTAATTAATGCTAACACAGATTACTGAAGCTTACACTTTCCATTTATTTCTTTTATTCTCAGATACAACTGTGTTGGGGATTTGTATTGTGTATTTTTTTTTAGAGAGAGGTATTATTTCATGTTTGGTCTTAATGACTAAAATAACCTACCCTGTTAGCAGGTTTTTCTAGAGTTGGATAGAATGAAAACAGTGTTCTTAATTCAGCAAGAGCTACTTTAGGTTATTTCCTGTATTTGACTCTCCCTGCTTATAGTTTATATAATTGTTTAAAGTCCCTTGATTTTGACTTTCAATGCTTCTCCTGGTATGCTTGGTGTTTTGAGAGACTGGTTAGATTCCTTTTGTGTGCAAAAGGGTTTATTCTTGTTTGTATTATACTTTGATGATTTTCATCTGGAATTGCTCTTTAGACGTGATATTTATCTAAATCTCAACTTTCTGAAAAATTAAGGCAAGCAGAAAATGGGAGGAAATTCTAACTCAGAGGTCTTTTAATACTTAATCAGTATAACCAAGCAAACCTGTTTTAAAGATAAGAATAGTTTCCAGATTAAGTTCATCTATATCATCCTCTGTGAGTATTGTGGAGAAACTTAAGTTTCGACTGTAATGAACTCTGAGTCAGTAAGTATATTAACCAACTCAGTTTTGACTGACTTGAATATATTATTTGGCCCCCAGAGTAAATTTTACCATTACTTATTGGATATTTTTGGCATTATTAATATTACTAAATGAACTAGAATTTGGCTGAAAATTTGAAGCCTCAGTAACTGGACAAGTAAGTCATGCTAGTTAGTGTCATACAGCAGTGTTTTTCATACTTTTTTGTTCACATATTTCCTAAAAGGACTTCTGGAAGATCTAGGTTAGAAGAGGATGTAACTGTAAAGGTGTAGCATGAGGGAGATGTACGTATCTATTTTGTATCTTGTACAAACAGGTGGTGATTACATGAATCTATACATGTATTAAATTCACAGGACTGTATACACCAAAAGAAAGAAAATAGATGTGTACTCTCTTGCACATGTTTTTGGTGACATCTAAAAACTTTTTATCATAAGTTTAAATAATTGCAAATTATGTAATTTTTTAAAAAAATATTTTTATTTATGTATTTATTTGGCTGCACCGGGTCTTAGCTGTGGCATGCGAACTCTTAGTTGCAGCATGTGGGATCTAGTTCCCTGACCAGGGATCGAACCCAGAGCCCCCTGCATTGGGAGCGTGGAGTCTTAGCCACTGGACCATCAGGGAAGTCCCAAATTATGTAATTTTTGATGTGTTATAAATAATGATATTTTAAAATAAAGCTCTTATATCATTTTAAAAGAAAAAGTATCCAGGAATCTAAATACCGCAGTGATTTATCACTTATCATTACCATTTAACAGCTGAAAGTTGTAAATTATTCTTGTTTTCTTCGGATTTGTATTTCTGCCCTACTTCCCTCATAGAATTTTATCCTAATGCTGCATTATAGTGACTCCCCAAATACCATATCATAGTTCTCTGCACCTAAGATAGGTAGATAAATTGAAATTGGATATTTTTTAGTTTCTCTGTGTTTAAAAATTTTATGATTGATTTAGGATTTAAACCTGTTAGTACATAATCAAAACAATATGAATATATTTTTGATAATTAAAAGTAAGATTTTATCGGAAATGCATTATATCAGCTATTGCTGCAAAAATGCTATGTAGTAAATAATCTGAAATTTGCAGTGGTTTAAAACAATGTTTTTTCCCTCTCATGAGTCTCTGGGTCAGCTGGGTTTTGGTTGATCTCAGCTGAGTTTGACTGGGTTCAGCTGGATTTGACTCCAAGCTCATAGGTCTGCTCTGCATGTCTCATAATCTTCCTGTGGAGAAAGTGGAAACACAAGAAGGGTGAGAAACAAACACACATGAAAGCTCTTAAGGCTCTAATTCAAAATTGGGGGACTTCCCTGGTGGTCCAGTGGGTAGTACTCTGCGTTCCCAATGAAGGGGGCCTGGGTTCGATCCCTGGTCGGGGAACTAGATCCTGCATGCATGCCACAACTAAGAGTTCACATGGCGCAACTAAGAAGTCTGCCTGCCACAAGATCCCGTATGCCACAACAAAGATCCTGTGTGCCACAACTAAGACCCGGCGCAACCAAAATAAATAAATAAATATTAAAAAACAAAACCAAACCAAAATTGGGCAGAGAAAGTCATATGACCACGCCCAACATCATTGAGGCCAGGAAACATACTTTCTCTATTCTAGTGGTAGGTAACTGCAGCGTCTTTTGGCCAAGGATTTGGATGTATAATTCTATAACAGGGAGGAACTGAAAAACTGGGAACAAGAGTCCAACCTATTTTGTGCATCTTTTAATGAGTTGCTTTCTCTCATGTCCATGGATATTATTTACTAGAATGAGATACCTAAATTGAGATCTGAAGCAGTAGGAGTTAGCCAGGAAAAATCTGGGTAGGGGCAGTGGGGCACAAAGTATTTGGGGGTGAGGGAACAGTATTTGCCAAAAAAAAAAGAGGGTTTGGGGAATTATTGAGTATGTGCAAAGCATAAGATGAGAGGCCAGGTGTTTACCAAAAGGAGAATGGGTAGGAGAGTAAGGCCAAGGTCCCTGCAAAAGAACGTTTTATGCCATGTGAGGGAGATTAGACTTTAACTTGAATGCAGTGGGGAAATCATTGGAAGGTTTTAAACAGAGTAGTGATGTAATCAGATTTTCCTGTGAGCTAGAAGAAAAAAATCATCTTTGGCTGTTTATGCATATTAGATTGATGTTAGATAAGACCAGAGGCTGAGAGACCAGTGAGGAGACCACTGCAAAAACCCAGGTGAAGAATGAAGGTGGCCTAAACTAAGGTTGTGGAATTAGGGCCAGAAAGAGGTTTTGTTGAGCCACAGAGAACTAATTTGATCTTTTCTTAGCCAGCGAGTACATTGGTCACATTCTCCCATTTATATGTAATTTGAATGTTAGAACAAGGGCAGTTTTTCAATTAACATATGTCCTCAATCTTTAATTTTATAAAATGGTGTGAATGTTAGCAATATCTGTTAAAAATGATTTTACTATTTATTTACTATTTGTAAATAGTAAAGTTTAATACAAATGTCAATTATTAATATTATGCAGGATGTTCTTCATTTGAATTCCTTGGGAAAATAGTTAAGTGAATATGTTGTTCTGTTGAGGCAAAGAGAAATACTATTTAACTATTAGCTCAGTGACGTAGTGTGTATTGTGTGTATTTTCTATTTCCTTGGTTTAACTATTTGTCCCTTCCTCCATAATCCAGAATATTCAAAATATGTATTTGAAAGAAAAACTCTTGAAATTTTTACTGCTATTAATGGCTTCTAATTGCCAACAAGATAAATCTGAAATTCTTGGTGTGGCATTCAAGGTTCTCCAAGATTTGGTCCTTGCTTACCTCTCCTACTTTAATTTTCTTAGCACTTCATTTCATGCACATACGTGCCTCCGCACAAAGAACAAACAGAAATCCTGGGGCCATACTAAGTTTTTTTCCGTTTCCATCATGTGCTATGCAGTTTGCTGTCATTGATCTCACTTTACTTCAGATGGTTGATATAAAAATGACTTGTATGTCTTTAAATTGGAGGTGATGGATGAGGGCCAGATTTCATCTTTCCAGTTTACAGATATATCCCAAGTGCTTGTTATAGTGTTTGGTACAAAGTGGATGTTAGATAGATATTTGAATAAGTAGTAAATTGATGAATTAATACTGAGAGTTAGGCATTTTAGAATTTCCTATGGATTGAGTTATATTGTTTCTTTATGTGGGCACAGACACATCATATACATTCCATGCAGAAATGTGTGTGTGAATGTGTATGTGAGTATATGTAAGCAGTTGTTGCATGCTTCCCTAGTCTCAGTGAAACAGCTGACTGCTTGGATTACAGAGGATTGTATTGTAGATCTTTAGGAATGATCTAGGTTTATTTGTGAGTCCGTCCCTAGGAATGTCAGCTCTGAGCTTGCATTGAGGTCATTGTACCAGGTGCTAGTTACATTGCCTTTGAGAATTCCATGAGGGAAAGAGGATTGGCACATTCCTTTCATCCCTTAGATATTTCATTATCTTTTGCCTAAACAACATAGGCAATGATGTGTTTCTGCCAAGATGCAAAGATCTTGGAATGCTGAATTCCACACATTTTATGTGTTTAGGAAGGCTATTACTTTCCTCTAAACTTTTGTCACAATTCTGAACAGAAGGGTATTTATATCTAAAATAAGTGTGGAAATTTTAGATTGTCAGGTGAAGCTGTAAATTCTCATCTGTAGGTATTACTAAAATTTAGTGTTCTGTGATATGATATTTACGGCATGACTTTTTATTATTTTCATGTAACTGATGTGAAAATGTGCTTCAGCCCCATTTTTTCCTTTTTTCTCTTTATTTTTAAAATTATCATACAGTAAAATTGATTTTTCTGTTTGTTTTACAGTTCTTTGGACTTTAACCCCTGCAGGTCTGTGTAATCCCATAATCAGAGCAGTTACATCATTCCAAAAAACTTTCATGTGCAATCCCTTTGTAGTCACATCTTTCTTCTACCCCTAACCCCTGGCAACCACTGGTCTGTTCTCTGTCACTACACAATTGACCCTTGAATAACGTGGGGGTTAGGGGTGTCAGCCCTGTGAGCAGTAGAAAATCTGGATATAACTTCACAGTTGGCCCTGGTGTCTGCGGTTCCACATTCATGGATTCAACCAACCACAGTTTGTTGTAGCACTGTAGTATGTATTTAGGGAAAACTTACGTATAAGTGAACTTGCACAGTTCAAACCCATGTTGTTCAAGGGTCAACTGTAGTTGTGTCTCTTTAAGAATGGCATATAAATAGAAGCGTACAATGTGCCTGTGAGACTGGCTTCTATTGTAAATTTAGCAAAATGCCTTTGAGATTCAAGTTGTTGTGTGTATCAATAGGTCATTCCTTTTTAATTGCTGAGTAGTATTCCATTGTATGGATGTACCACAATTTATTTGTAAATCTGTTGAAGGACATTTAGGTTATTTCCTGTTTGGGGCAGTTATGACCAGAGCTGCCATAAATGTTTCTGTATGGGTTTTTGTGAATACAAGTTTTCATTTCACTAGGATAAATACCTGTGAGTGGAATTGCTGAGTCATATGGTAAGTGTTTGTTTTACTTTATAAGAAACAGCCAGGCTGTTTTCGAGAGTGGTTGTATCACTTTGCATTCTCCCTAGCAGAGAGTTCCACTTGGTCAGCATCCTCAGCACTTGGTATTGTCAGTGTTTTTCATATTAGCCATTCTAATAGGCATGTAGTGGTATCATTGTGGTTTTAATTTGCATTTTCTTAGTGGCTGCTGATGTTCAACATCTTTTCATGTGCTTATTCACCATTTATATAACCTCTTTGGTGAAGTGTCTGTTCAAGTCATTTGCCTGTTTTTTTTAATGGGTTGTTTCCTTAGTGTCTTAACCCATTTTTGTTTGGCCTTTATATATCCTAAGTAATGTTTCTTGTTCTTATCAATTTTCTTATTAAAAGACAGTGTCACAGGACTTCAGAGAAAGACTAGCAGCCAGGTTTTAGAAGTGGGTTACTCTAGGGACTTCCCTTGTGGTCCAGTGGTTAAGAATCCGCCTTCCAATGCAGGGGACGTGGGTTCGAGCCCTGGTCAGGGAACTAAGATCCCACATGCAGCGGGGCAGCTAAGCCCATGCGCCATAACTAGAGAGCCCGCGTGCCACAACTACTGAGCCTGCACACTCTGGAGCCCATGTGCCACAACTAGAGAATTGCCTGTGTGCTGCAACGAAGAGCCCGCTTGCCACAACAAAAGATCCCGTGTGCCGCAACAAAGATCCTGCATGCTGAAACTAAGACCGGATGCAGCCAAATAAATAAATAA
The DNA here is from genome assembly GCF_937001465.1 of Orcinus orca. Lineage (NCBI taxonomy): Eukaryota > Metazoa > Chordata > Mammalia > Artiodactyla > Delphinidae > Orcinus > Orcinus orca. Next base: position 51,939,816 of record NC_064559.1, read on the forward strand.
ATAAATAAATTTAAAAAGAAGTGGGTTACTCTGTAAGTCATCCTGCGATTTTGGCTACATTATTTACCTGATAAGATTATTATAAAAATTAGATAATTTTAATTCATGTGTATGAAGTGCTTGACATAAAGGTGTGTTCAAACCTTTCTCATCCCTCTCAGTTCATATTTCAGAGTGCCTTCCCTGGAATACTAGTTGTTTGTTTGTTTGTTTTTTAATATCTTTATTGGAGTGTAATTGCTTTACAATGTTGTGTTACTTTCTGCTGTACAACAGAATACTAGTTTTTTGAGATGCTTAAAAATAGCAGACTGAGGGCTTCCCTGGTGGCGCAGTGGTTGAGAGTACGCCTGCTGATGCAGGGGACACGGGTTCGTGCCCCGGTCTGGGAGGATCCCATGTGCCATGGAGCGGCTAGGCCCGTGAGCCATGGCTGCTGAGCCTGCGCATCCAGAGCCTGTGCTCCACAACGGGAGAGGCCACAACAGTGAGAGGCCCGCGTACCACAAAAAAAAAAAAAAAATTGCAGACTGAGAAAAGAAATCTGAGATATGCTACGTGCTGTAGCTGCCTTTTGGATGGCTGCTATAAACATGAGTATATTAATGACTCTAATAAGTTAGATATTTCTTTGTTGTAAGACTTGTTTTATTCAGTATTGTGTGACATCTACTCAATCTACTTTCATGGAACATACTTTGGGAAATACTGACTTATTAGTATGTTACCCCAAATAGTGTGGCACATGATAAACACTCATTATTTGTTAAATATATAGATACATGATTTCATTTAGTTTTAAGTCTTGAAACAAGCATTTAAAAAATCATATGCTTTTAAAAAGAAATCTCTTTTTATGACTCATTTATTCCATTTCTAAGGCAGTTCTAGGCAGTAGTTTGAACATTTGATTCCTATACCAGTACCATCAATTTCACCTCTGGGTTATAGTAGAAATGCAGATTCTCAGGTCCCACCCTAGGCCAACTGAATCAGAAACTCAAGAGTGTTTTCTCAGAGGAAAACCTGTGTTTTCCAACAGGTTCTTCAGGTAATTCTTGTGTGCACTAAGGCTGAAGAACCGACTCTGGGGAATCACTCAGTTTGGGGTTTTGTTAGCAGAGGAGCAACAACTGAGAAGAGAAGATTCAGATCATCTAGGTCTGACTAGGATTAACCAGAATATCTTTTTGTACTATCTACTGATGTTGAAAAACTTTATAAAACACATTAGAAAACTCATACAACAGATTGACTCGTTTTATTGCCTTAGACAGTAGTTTTCCAATTATGGTTTGTGAAATCAGTCCAGTGGGGAGCCACCCTAGCAGTTGAGATGGTAGAGAGGAAAAGAAAAGGGAACATAAGAATGCGTCACATGTAGTAAAAATGTTTTATGACCGTTTCATTTGTACATGTTTGTAAGCAAGGTCACACTATCACATATTTTCCTTGGATTACGGGTTGGGAGCATATAAGGTAGAGCAGAAGTGCTGTAGAGGGAGGAGCACTAGATTCAAAGTCTGAAAATGGGCTTGAGTACCACTCAGGATTTTTGTCAAAGCCCTATATATTGTAGGATTGTTGTAAAGATTAACAGTGGGGCAATTTGCCATCCAAGGGACATTTGACAACCTTTTGAGGCATTTTTGGTTTTCACAGCTGGGGATGGGGTGCTATTGGCATTTAGTGGGTAGAAGCTAGGGATGCTGCTAAACATCCTACAATGCACAGGACACCTCCCCAAAACAAAGAATTATCTGGCCCAAATGTCAGAAGTGTCATGGCTGAGAAACTCTCAATTAGATGATTCCATTAAAAAAATTGTGAATTGTCATAAAAGGTACGTACTATTTTATTAAAAATTTAAGTATTTTAGGAACACTTACGTTTCAGTATTATCTTTCAAAGGTGAACTTTTATTATAAAGTATAACATGTAAGGAAGATGAAGGAAATTGGAGCAAATCTGTATGATCTTGGATAAGTTATTTACCTGACAGGATTATTATGAAAATTAGATAGTTAGATGTGCACTAATTAGATACATACTAATATGATAATTATATATATATTTATACATGTTTCAAAAGGTTGGTATTCAATTTAAATAGTGTTTTTTAAGTTGAATTTTGTTTTATTTTTTTGTGTCTAGAAAGACAGTAAACAAAGCAATATTTCATTTTTAAACCATACGACCTCTTTATTTTATTTTAAAAAATACATTTATTTATTTATTTTGGCTGTGCCGGGTCTTAGTTGCAGCACGTGGGATCTTTAGTTGCCGTATGTGGACTTCTTAGTTGTGGCATGTGGGCTTTTAATTGCAGCATGCATGCAGGATCTAGTTCCCTGACTAGGGATCAAACCCTGGCCCCCTGCATTGGGAATGTGGAGTCTTACCCACTGGACCACCAGGGATATCCCTTAAACAGTGTTTTTTTAAAAATTTTTTAAAACTTCTTTATTAGAGTATAATTGCTTTACAATGGTGTGTTAGTTTCTGCTTTATAACAAGTGAATCAGCTATACATATACATATATCCCCACATCTCCTCCCTCTTGAGTCTCCCTCCCACCCTCCCTATCCCACCCCTCTAGGTGGTCACACAGCACCGAGTTGATCTCCCTGTGCTATGCGGCTGCTTCCCACTAGCTATCTATTTTGGTAGTATATATAAGTCCATGCCACTCTCTCATTTCGGCCCAGTTTACCCTTCCCCCTCCCTGTGTCCTCAAATCTATTCTCTACATCTGCATCTTTATTCCTGTCCTGCTTCTAGGTTCTTCAGAACCATTTTTTTCTTTAGATTCCATATATATGTGTTAGCATACGGTATTTGTTTTTCTCTTTCTGACTTACTTCACTCTGTATGACAGTCTTTAGGTCCATCCACCTCACTACAAATAAGTCAATTTCATTTCTTTTTATGGCTGAGTAATATTCCACTGTATATATGTGCCACATCTTCTTTATCCATTCATCTGTCAGTGGACACTTAGGTTGCTTCCATGTCCTAGCTATTGTAAATAGAGCTGCAGTGAACATTGTGGTACATGACTCTTTTTGAATTATGGCTTTCTCAGGGTATATGCCCAGTAGTGGGATTGCTGGGTCGAATGGTAGTTCTATTTTTAGTTTTTTAAGGAACCTCTATACTGTTCTACATAGTGGCTGTATTAATTTACATTCCCACCAACAGTGCAAGAGGGTTCCCTTTTCTCCACACCCTCTCCAGCATTTATTGTTTATAGATTTTTTGATGATGGCCATTCTGACTGGTGTGAGGTGATACCTCATTGTAGTTGTGATTTGCATTTCTCTAATGATTAATGATGTTGAGCATTCTTTCATGTGTTTGTTGGCAATCTGTATATCTTCTTAGGAGAAATGTCTATTTAGGTCTTCTGCCCATTTTTGGATTGGGTTGTTTGTTTTTTGGATACTGAGCTGAATGAGCGGCTTGTAAATTTTGGAGATTGGTCCTTTGTCAGTTGCTTCATTTGCGAATATTTTCTCCCATTCTGAGGGTTGTCTTTTCATCTTGTTTATGGTTTCCTTTGCTGTGCAAAAGCTTTTAAGTTTCATTAGGTCCCATTTGTTTATTTTTGTTTTTATTTCCATTTCTCCAGGAGGTGGGTCAAAAAGGATCTTGCTGTGATTTGTGTCATAGAGTGTTCTGCCTATGTTTTTCTCTAAGAGTTTTATAGTGTCCAGTCTTACATTTAGGTCTTTAATCCATTTGGAGTTTATTTATTTATTTTTAAATTAAATTTTTTTTTTTTGCAGTACGCAGGCCTCTCACTGTTGTGGCCTCTCCCGTTGGGGAGCACAGGCTCCAGACGCACAGGCTCAGCGGCCATGGCTCACGGGCCTAGCTGCTCCGGGGCATGTGGGATCTTCCCGGACCGGGGCACGAACCTGTGTTCCGTGCATCGGCAGGCGGACTCTCAACCACTGCGCCACCAGGGAAGCCCTGGAGTTTATTTTTATGTATGGTGTTAGGGAGTGTTCTAATTTCATTCTTTTATCTGTAGCTGTCCAGTTTTCCCAGCACCATTGAAGAGGCTGTCTTTTCTCCAGTGTATATTCTTGCCTCCTTTATCAAAAATAAGGTGACCATAGGTGCGTGGGTTTCTCTCTGGGCTTTCCATCCTGTACTGTTGATCTATATTTCTGTTTTTGTGCCAGTACCATACTGTCTTGATTACTGTAGCTTTGTAGTATAGTCCGAAGTCAGGGAGCCTGATATCTCCAGCTCTGTTAAACAGTGTTTTGATAGGTAGGAATGGTGCAGAAAATAGAGTAGTTGTATAAAAAAATGATTCTGTATCAATACAAGCAGCTTCAGAGAAGCTTATATTTAAACACATTACATCAATCCAGTTCAGGTTATTTGAGAGATTAATATAATCCTATGTTAGCCAAGTATAAGAAAGTGTAGCTACCCATGGCTTTTAATCAGAATTCCAGGAAGGCTGCAAGGTAATGATATTCAGCAAAACAACCCAAAATGGCAAATTTTGAAGGGATAGGCAGAGGTTCCACCATATTCTCTAGCCTCTTTCTTTTTTATTGAAGTATAGTTGATTTACAATGTTGTGTTAATTTCTGGTGTACGTCAAAGTGATTCTGTTTTTTGTATATATATGTACAGACACATGTGTGTGTGTATATATATATATATATATTCGTATATATTCTTTTCAGATTCTTTTCCATTATAGGTTATTACAAGATACTGAATATAGTTTCGTATGCTATACAGTAGAACTTTGTTGTTTATCTGTTTTATATTATAGTATTGTGTATCTGTTAATCCCATGCTCATAATGTATCTTCCCCTGCTTTCCCTGTTGGTAACTATAACTTAGTTTTCTAAATCTTTTTCTATTTTGTAAATAAGTTCATGTGTATCATTTTTTTAGATTCCACATGTGATATCATACGGTATTTGTTTTTCTCTGTCTGATTTCACTTAGTATGATAATCTCTAGGTCCATCCATATTGCTGCAAATGGCATTATTTCACTGTTTTTTATGGCTAATATTCCATTATGTGTATATATATATATATATATATATATATATATATATATATATATATATATATACCACATCTTCTTTATCCATTCATCTGTTGATGGACAGTTAGGTTGCTTCCATGTCTTGGCAGTTGTAAATATTGCTGCTGTGAACATTGGGGTGCCTGCATCTTTTGGAATTAGAGTTTTCTTCAGATATATGCCCAGGAGTGGCATTGCTAGGTCATATGTTAGCTCAATTTTTAGTTTTTTAAGGAACCTCCATACTGTTCTCCATAGTGGCTACACCACTTTACATTCCCACCACCATTGTAGGGGGGTTCCTTTTTCTCCACACCCTCGCCAGCATTTATTATTTGTAGACTTTTAATGATGGCCATTCTGACTGGTGTGAGTTGATAACTCATTGTAGTTTTCATTTGCATTTCTCTAGTAATTAGCAATGTTGAGCATCTTTTTATGTGCCTGTTGGCCATCAGGTATGTCTTCTTTGGAGAAATATCTATTTAGATCTTTTGCCCATCTTTTGATTTTTTTTTTTAATATTTATTTATTCTTTTAACTTATTTGGCTGCATTGGGTCTTAGTTGTGGCATGTGGGATCCCTCGTTGTGCCAGGCGGGCTCTTTGTTGAGGTGCGTGGGCTTCTTCTTAGTTGTGACGCATGGGCCCCAGAGTGCACAGGCTCAGTAGTTGTGGCACATGGGCTCTCTTGTTGTGGCACGCTGACTCTAGAGCACTCAAGCTCAGTAGTTGTGGTGTGCAGGCTTAGTTGCCCGGCGGCATTTGGTATCTTAGTTACCTGACCAGGGATCGAACCCGTGTCCCCTGCATTGGAAGGTAGATTCTTAACCACTGGACCACCAGGGAAGTACCGGGTTGTTTGTTTATTGATATTGAGCTATATGAGCTGTTTGTATATTTTGGAAATTAATCCCTTGTCGGTTGCATTGTTTGCAAATATTTTCTCCCAGTGCATACGTTGTCTTTTTGTTTTGTTTATGGTTTCCTTTTGCTGTGCAAAAGCTTGTAAGTTTGATTAGGTCCCATTGGTTTATTTTTGCTTTTACTTCTTTTGCCTTGGGAGACTGACCTATGAAACATTACTATGATTTATGTCAGATAATGTTTACCTATGTTCTAGGAGTTTTATGGTGTCATGTCTTATATTTAAGTCTTCAAGCCATTTTGAGTTTATTTTTGTGTGTGGTGTGAGCAAGAGTTCTAGCTTCACTAATTTACATGTGCCTGTTCAGTTTTCCTAACACCACTTGCTGAAGAGAACATCTTTTCTCCATTGTATATTCTTGCCTCCTTTGTCAAAGATTAATTGACCATAGGTGTGTGGGTTTATTTCTGGGCTCTCTATTCTGTTCCGTTGATCCATGTGTCTGTTTTTGTGCCAGTATCATGCTGTTTTGATTACTGTAGCTTTGTAGTATTGTCTGAAGTCTGGGAGGGTTATGCCTTCAGGTTTGTTCTTTTTCCTCAGGATTGCTTTGGCAATTCTGGGTCTTTTGTGGTTCCATGTAAATTTTAGTATTATTTGTCCTAGTTCTGTGAAAAATGTCATGGGCAACTTGATAGGGATCGCATTAAATCTATAGATTGCTTTGGATAGTATGGCCATTTTAACAATATTAATTCTTCCAATCTAAGAGCATGGGATATCTTTCCATTTCTTTGAATCATCTTCATTTTCCTTTATCAGTGTTTTATATTTCTCAACATGTAAGTCTTTCACCACCTTGGTCGGGTTTATTCCTGGGTATTTATTTTTTTTGATGTGATTTTAAAAGGGGTTGTGTTTTTACTTTTTCTTTCTGATATTGCACTGTCAGTGTAAGGAAATGCAACTGATTTCCATATGTTAATCTTGTACCCTGCTACCTTGCTGAATTCGTTTATCAGTTCTAGTAGTTTTTAAAAATTTATTTATTTATTTTTTATTTTTTTTAGTTCTAGTAGTTTTTGTGTGGAGTCTTTAGGGTTTTCTATAGATAGTATCATGCCATCTGCATATAGTGACAGTTCTACCTCTTTCCTTCCAATCTGGATACTTTTTATTTCTTGTCTGATTGCTGTGGCTAGGACTACCAATACTACATTGAATAGAAGTGGTGAGAGTGGGCATCCTTGCCTTCTTCCAGATGTTAGCAGGAAGTCTAGCCTTTTTCTTAAATAGATTAATCTCTTAAATTCATAGGCAGAAAATCAAGAAATCACCTGAACCAGAAACCCCATCATAAACAGCTGTTGCTGATAATTTATGAAACAGTTTGTCAGTACATTTGAGGCACTGTCTTGTCTAGGACTACTTACCACTCCTTCACCAGCAAGATGTGATAATCTTCATGTGCTCTGTGACTATTACACTGTCTGTTACCTTAGTTGTGAGAAGAAAAGAGTTAGCATAGATCCCCTCTGTGAACTGGAAAATTAATTGATCTTGGACATCATGTTCTAAGGATTCCAGATTAAAGAGATTATCTGTTCTTAGAGTATGCATCTTACCCACATTAAAGTTGGATGAAACCAGCTTTCATCTGATCATCCAGTACAGTCTGATAGAAAAGGCAGAAACTTCATTACTAAGGTCTGAAGATAGGGCTTGGTGTACACTCCTTCTAATTAGCCTTTTCATCTTCACCAACCAAATAACTAACTTTTTATACAGCTCTTATTTTGTATCAGACACTGTTTTAACATCTTTACATACAATAACATTTAATTCTTATGCCTCTTCTATAACAGTAGGTACTATCATACTGTCCATTTTTGGTTGTGGAAACTGAGGCACAGAAATGTTAACTTGATGAAGGTCACACAGTTACTAAGTGTAGAACTAGGATTCAGACACAGGGAATCTGGCTTCAGAGTCTATGCTCTTAACTACTATGCTCTACTGCCTATTTATACTCATAACAGCTGTCTTGAAGGGCAGTTTTAATTAAATCAAATTTCGTGTGCCTAACACTTCACATGTGTAAGGTACTCATTAAATCAGTCATGATATTATATATTCTTGTTAAACACAACTAGAAAGAATTCTGCAAAGCATGCCTTCAAAACGCCTCTTTTTATTTTTTTAATAGCAGTTGTCTTTTTTTTTTTTTTGGCTGCTCTGGGTCTTCGGTGTGTTGCTTGCAGCGCATGGGCTCTTTGTTGCGGTGCACAGGCTTCCCTGGTTGTGGTGCATGGGCTTCTCTAGTTGTGGCGCGTGGGCTTAGTTGCCCCGTGGCACGTGGGATCTTAGTTCCCCGACCAGGGATCAAACCTGTGTCCCCTACATTGAAAGGCGGATTCTTTTTTTTTTTTTTTTGCCCGCGCCGTGTGGGATGTGGGATCTTAGTTCCCTGACCAGGGATCAAACCCGTGTCCCCTGCATTGGGAGCGCGGAGTCTTATCCGCTGGACCACCAGGGAAGTCCCAAAAGGCGGATTCTTAACCACTGGACCACCAAGGAAGTCCCTAAAACATCTCTTTTTAAAAGCTAGAAATTATATATCTAAATAGGAATGCTTTAGAAAAATTTCCCCACATAATAAGGAGTTATTTTGAGATGATCATGTGTTTTTTTCCCTTTAGTCTATTAACTTGGTGTATTGCATTGATTGAATTTTTAAATATTTATTTATTTATTTATATTTGGCTGCGTAGGGTCTTCGTTGCTGTGTGCGGGCCATCTCTAATTGCGCGAGTGGGGGCTACTCTTCATTGCAGTGTGCGGGCTTCTCATTGCGGTGGCTTCTCTTGTTGTGGAGCATGGGCTCTAGGCACGCGTGCTTCAGTAGTTGTGGCTCGTGGGCTCTAGAGTGCAGGCTCAGTAGTTGTGGCACACGGGCTTAGTTGCTCCATGGCATGTGGGATCTTCCTGGACCAGGGCTCGAACTTGTGTCCCCTGCATTGGCAGGTGGATTCTTAAACACTGTGCCACTAGGGAAGTCCTGCATTGTTTGATTTTTGTATGTCGAATCAACCTTACATTCCTGGGATAATTCCCACTTGGTATGGTGTATAGTCCTTTTAATATGCTCCTGCATTTGGTTGGCTAGTAATTTATTGGGGATTTCTGCATCTGTATTTATAAGATGTATTGATCTGTAGTATTCTTGTGGTATCTTTTTCTGGCTTTATCTTTTCTTTTCTCCTCCTTCATCATGGAAAAGACCTTGTTTTACTCAGCCATTTCCACCTTAGGTCAGAAGTCAGTTTTACTGCATAAGTACAGAAGGCCAAACAATCAGGTGATTGTGGAGGTCCATAAAACATTCTGGTTTAGGCAGTTCAGGGCACATGATCCTTGGCATAGGAGGATATTTAATAAAATGCATATGACTTTGTAATACTATCATGGTTCTGTTGTGCCATGCTGTAAATAGGGTGGCTTTATTTGTTTTCAGAGTTATTTATTTATTTTTATTGTCTTATTTATTTATTTATGTTTTCAGAGTTATTAATTGCCCACAATTTCAAGGCTTATAAATGTTAGAGGCAGAATTTCAAATCTTACTCCAAAATTGTCTCTGGTTATAGTCATAAATTAAAATAAAAAATACATATAGTTTGCATTATGTGGTCTGTTTATCTGAGAAAAGGGATATTATATTTTTATCATTGTTAAGATGAGGATTAGTGGTAATAGATATAAGTGCTTGGTAATAGATGTAAGTGCTTGGCTTGATACAAGTACTCAGCAACTGTTAGATGTTAATTTTCTCCCATTCTCTGTCTTCTAAATTGCTCCTAAATGATATGGTGCTCAAAAGTCCAGAATTTAAGTTTTGCTCCTGTGGGGTTAATATAACATTGCTTTTTTTCAACCTCTTAACTTATTCTTCCCTGTCCCTTATTTCTTTTCCTCACAGTCTGGCTTAGCATTTAGGAAGAGTTTTGATATCTGATTTATATTCTTCCTCAGTCTGTCCTGTAAATGTTACTAGTGAGCACAGTATTCTGCCCTTCCATCATCAAGATATAATCAGTGGAAATGTAGCAAAACTGAAAGGGGAAATTGAAATTTGTAACACTTTAAATGCACAAAGCCACTGCTCTCTTGATCTGGGCCTCTCAGATATCCTGGTGAAGAAATTCTACTAGCTCCTGCTCTTAAGGATTCCGTATTTTTATCTTTTGGATACCTCTAAAGTATTCTTTTTTCCTCCTTTCCTCCCTCCTCCCTTTTCCTCCCCTTTCTTCCCTTTTCACCTACAACTCTCACCTGGATATTTGAACTAGTGACCTGGAAAGACATTATTGGCAGTGGTGGTGGTGTTAAAGCAGAGTTTTTTTTGCTGCCCTGTATGATTTTACCCCACATCATAAATTAAGCCAGTGATAACAGTGAACTTTGAGTCATAGTACACAGTTACATAATACATAGTATTTATGTAGTACTTATAGTACTGTGTATTCTCAGACAGATCATTTAGTAAAATAACTCTGAGAGCTTTATTAACTAAGATGTATCTTTAAAATTTTTCAGTAATTTCGTAATTTCACTGGTAGTCTTGTTTTAAGCTGGAGAGAAGTACAGAGTTTAGCAATGAAATTATATGGATTGAATCCTGAGCATGTTTTTATAGATTATTTGAACAAATATATATATATATTATTTTGAGCCCTAGACCAAAAGAATTTTGTAATTTGAAGTATGTTTTCTTTCCTTCTTACTTCTAACACTCGTGCTGTAGGGAAGGTTCTATTGCTTTGGACAGCCATTGCTGCTGAAATAAGGGTAATGAATCAGGTCTTTGTTTCTTTTAGTTAAGTCCATTGGAAATATCTGAATTCAGCCAGCAGGAAATAGCTTGCAGCCAGGACCCAAGTATAGAGAGTGTAGTATATACACATACACATGCCTCTTCATAGACATTGGAAAACTAGCTCCACCAGTCGGAAACAGGAAAGACCAGCTTTTTTGACTTTTAGCATCACATAAAGGATTATGTTACTAAGTTATCTGCAGAGCAGTGACAGGTGTCCTAGAGGGTAAGGTTAGAGGACCTTCAGAACTATAAGAAATATTTCCTAATGAATGCCCACATATACAGTATTTTTTTGTTTGAGATGTTTGTGAGATGAGCCGTACATTAAGGGAAGCCTTTTGTTCAGCTCATTGTTTCATATTTGAGGACAAATCAAAAGTAAAGACACAGTGTTTTGTTTTGGTCTAAATAAGATTCTTCAAAGAAGAGATGAAAGTTGTCAGTTAAAGAAAGGTTATATTTTTGGATGCATTCTGAGTTCGGGCATGACCTACACAAATTTTTAAAAGTCTTCTGAGTCATTGTGCCTTAACTCTGGAAAAATTTGTAATTACTCTGCTGCTGGGAGTAAATTCCAGCAGTTTCCAGTTTCCTTTGATGGAATCCATTGGTTGGTGAGCACATGTATATCATTCTGATTAGTCTCTTAGGTTTGACTCTTAAATGTCATCCTATGTATGGACAGATGAATCAAGTTCATTCCACTTGGGGAGTCTGGCTGTCTTAAAATTCTTCTCTAGAAGGTAAGAAGAAAACATTTCCCAGTAGTTGTTTTTGTACCGCTCTCTATTGAGGCAGCCTTGAATAGCGAAAGGAGCATGGGCTTTGGAGTTATACATGACCTATGGTTTTGAATCCTTGCTTCACCAACTAGCTCTGGAGCTTGAATAAAATACTTAGCATTTCTGAGCATTTGTACATTGGTGATAATAAAGCCTGTCCTTCAGGGCTATAGTTAATAATATTATAATTTGTAATATATCAATTAAAGTGTGTAAAGTGCCTGGTTTATATATGCTCCATAAGTGGTAGCTATTATTATAATCAAAGTGTAGAGAGAGCTAAAATCGCTTTGAGTCATTTTTAATTTGCATGGAAAACTCATGCTGGCAGAGTTTTGTGAACACTAATTAAAAAATACTGAGTGCCTACTATGTGCAAGGTACAGTGATTAGTATAGAGGAAAATTAGTGATCACGTTGTTGAAGGCAAACAGCTATCTGTTTAAATAATCTTATCTGCAAATGGCTGGGTGACTCTTTCCCAAATGCAAATATTTTAATACTATCTTACGACAACTATACCTTCAAAAAGAGGGCAAATGATAGTGTGAGAAATAATGAGAAGGGGGTGCTATTAGAGGATGATATTAAATAATTCTCTTAGAGACAGCACAATCCCTAAGTTCCCCTTACATCGCTCCTTTAAACAGGATTCTCTTTCAAGAATGACATCTGCACATGGAACTAATAAGCAAGGCAGGATACACTTTGTTATTAGAAGGAGTTTTTGCTTCAAGCCTATTGAAGAAATACAGTTAGCTAGGACCAAGTTATAGATCTTACCTCTTTTGTTTCATGAAAAGACCATACCTTCTAAAAAGAAGCAGGAGAAAAACACAGTAGACAGAGAAAATGTGGCCCAGTCAACATCTCTGAATATAATAAATTATAGCAAGTTCTCCATTTCCTTGAGGGTGGAGTTGAAAGTCAAGATTCTAATTCAGTTTTGTGAGGAGAATAAAGATATGCGAATGGTGAGGAGACATCATCTTCTCTTTTCATGGAGACCAATACATAATTAAGTATGGCATTTGAAAATAATCAAAATTATAAGCTCATTACAATAAATTTCTGAAATATTCAGACTTTGAAAACTTTGCTCTTTGATTTTGGGAACATGTGAGGACTATTTTGACTTTTGGGCAGTTGATATTTTGGCCACAAAATGGGTAAAATACTTTAGGAATAGATTATAACATATGTTTCATTTTAAATTTTGTTCATCCTTGAAAATTAAAATTGTTTATGCTTTATAAAGATATAAAAACTACTTACCTATTGATAAAGTTGCTTTGAATTTCTTTCTAAAAAGCATATTGCTTTTATAAATTTTGGATCTTAGGAATCTGAATATGTAGAACAAAAATCTAAATGAAATAAATAAAATTTGCACATGTCCCAAACAAATCTATGAACTAAATTCTTTCTATTGCCAAGTTCCAAATCTTAAGTTATAGGAATTGGTAGATTATATATTAATTTTAATCTCAAGGCTAAAAATTGATGTAAGAGTATGTGTTAGAGAACATATTTAAGAACAAGATAAGAAAGAGACTGGTTATAAATGTATGAAAAATATTATCAGTAGTTATTTCTGAGTGATGGGATCCTGATTGCTTTTAATTGTCTTCCTTCCTTTGTGTTTTGGATTCTAGAAAATGGGCAAGTATTGCTTCTATAATTAGGAAAAAATGATATGTCAACAGATATTAAATACATATTTTAGGAAAATTAATGAGTAAGGCATATAATTTGCAAATATTTTCTCCCATTTATAGCTTATCTTTTCATGCTCCTAACAGTATCTTTCAGAGAACAAAAGTCTGGTTTTGCTTGTTTTTTTTCACCTTTTATGCCTTATTAAAAACTTTATTGGGACTTCCCTGGTGGTGCAGTGGTTAAGAATCCGCCTGTCAATGCAGGGGACATGGGTTTGATACCTGGTCTGAGAAGATCCCACATGCTGTGGAGCAACTAAGCCCGTGTGCCACAACTACTGAGCCTGTGCTCTAGAGCCCGTGAGCCACAACTACTGAAGCCTGCTCACCTAGAGCCAGAGCTCCGCAACAAGAGAGGTCACCGCAGTGAGAAGCCCGCACGCCGCAATGAAGAGTAGCCCCCACTCTCTGCAACTAGAGAAAGCCAATGGGCAGCAACAAAGACCCAATGCAGCCAAAAATAAATAAATTTATTTTTAAAAAAAGAACAACTTTATTGACTTTTTTCTTTTTCTTTTTTCTTTCCTTTGTGTAAATGAGAGTTTATTGACGAAGACAAAGTCAAGCTTCCCCAACTGCCACCCTACCCAAGAACAGATCCCAACAGTAAAAGAACAGTAAGCATTCTTAGGGCAATACTTGCGCCCCCCTCCCCAACTCCATAGTTCCAGGGTTCACAACACAGGCACACGAAACTCAGGCAAGGACAGACACTTAGGGAATCTCTGACCAGCAAGAGTTCTGGGTGTGTGTGGGCTTCCCTTTCCCTTTGTAAGACACCAGCTGATGTTATAAAGACATATTGAGGCAGAGGAAAGGGGAATGCAGGGCAGTCTCCACTCTGTTCCCCAGTTGGTTCCCCAGTTCGGCCAAGCTTGAAATGAGCCCAAAGGGAAGCTGTGATGGAGGCAACAGACTGTGTCTCTTTAGGAGAGAGGTCCTTTTCCATGGAGCAGAATCCCTCCCTAACTGCTCAGGGGCAAACTGGGATGCAGCCTCTTCAAGGAATGAAGAGTTCACAATTGGCTCAAAAACTTTATTGACTTATGATTTACATTCTATAAAACTTACATTTTAAAAGATGTACAATTCCGTGATTTTTAAAAAATGTACGTAGTTATGCAGCCGTCACTACAATATAGTTGTTAGAACATTTCCATCACCCATAACGTCCCTTGTACTAGTTTGTAGTCAGTCAGCATTCCTAACCCAGTCCCAGGTAACCACAAATCTCCTTTTCTCTACATATGCTCTTTTTGGAGATTTCATATGAATGGAGTCATGCAACATGTAGACTTTTAATCTGGCTTCTTTCATATAGCATGTTTTTAATGTTCTATGGAGATATAGATCCACATATCATAAAATTCACCCATTTAAAGTGTATAATTCAGTGGTTTTTAGTATATCCACAGAGTTCATCAACCATCAGTACAATCTAAGAACATTTTTATAAGGCCCCCAAAGAAACCTTGTAGCCATTAGCAGTCATTCCATATTCCTCCCCACACCCCCACTCCTAGGTTACCACTAATCTACTTTCTGTCTCTATGGATTTACCAATTCTAGACATTTCATCTGAATGGAATCACAGAATATATGTTCATTTTGACTGGCTTCTCTCACTTGGCTTAATGTTTTCAAGGTTCATCTATGTTATAGCATGTATCAGTACTTCATTCCTCTTTATTGCTGAGTAACTTTATCCATTCATTAATTGATGGACATTTTGTTGTTTCCACTTTTGGGTGTTATGAATAATGCTGTGAATGTTCATGTACAGGTTTTTGTGTGGACATACGTTTTCATCCTTTTATTTTTAACCTACTTATGTGATTATATTTGGTTTTTGTTTTGTTTTGCGGTACACAGGCCTCTCACTGCTGTGGCCGTCTCCTGTTGCGGAGCACAGGCTCCGGATGTGCAGGCTCAGCGGCCATGGCTCACGGGCCCAGCCGCTCCGTGGCATGTGGGATCCTCCCGGACCGGGGCACGAACCCGTGTCCCCTGCATCAGCAGGCAGACCCCCAACCACTGCACCACCAGGGAAGCCCCTGTGATTATATTTGAAATGAGTTTCTATTAGATAGCCTATAGTTGGATCATATATCTAACATATGTCTGTGTTTAGGCTATTGTCCTTTAATGTAATTATAAATATGTGGATTTAGGTCTACCATTTTATTTTTTTATTTTTTTAACATCTTTATTTATTTATTTTTTCCTTTGATTTCCATTTGCATGGAATAACTTTTTCCATCCCCTCACTTTCAGTCTGTATGTATCCCTAGGTCTGAAGCGGGTCACTTGTAGACAGTGTGTGTGTATATATATATATATATATATATATATGTCTTTTTTTTTTTCATTTTAACATCTTTATTGGGGTATAATTGCTTTACAATGGTGTGTTAGTTTCTGCTTTATAACAAAGTGAATCAGTTATACATATACATATGTTCCCATATCTCTTCCCTCTTGCGTCTCCCTCCCTCCCACCCTCCCTATCCCACCCCTCCAGGCGGTCACAAAGCACCGAACTGATATCCCTGTGCTATGCGGCTGCTTCCCACTAGCTATCTACCTTACGTTTGTTAGTGTGTATATGTCCATGCCTCTCTGTCGCTTTGTCACAGCTCACCCTTCCCCCTCCCCATATCCTCAAGTCCGTTCTCCAGTAGGTCTGTGTCTTTATTCCTGTCTTACCCCTAGGTTCTTCATCACATTTTTTTCCCTTAAATTCCATATATATGTCTTAGCATACGGTATTTGTCTTTCTCTTCCTGACTTACTTCACTCTGTATGACAGACTCTAGGTCTATCCACCTCATTACAAATAGCTCAATTTCGTTTCTTTTTATGGCTGAGTAATATTCCATTGTATATATGTGCCACATCTTCTTTATCCATTCATCCGATGATGGACACTTAGGTTGTTTCCATCTCTGGGCTCTTGTAAATAGAGCTGCAATGAACATTTTGGTACATAACTCTTTTTGAATTTTGGTTTTCTCAGGGTATATGCCCAGTAGTGGGATTGCTGGGTCATATGGTAGTTCTATTTGTAGTTTTTTAAGGAACCTCCATACTGTTCTCCATAGTGGCTGTACCAATTCACATTCCCACCAGCAGTGTAAGAGTGTTCCCTTTTCTCCACACCCTCTCCAGCATTTATTGTTTCTAGATTTTTTGATGATGGCCATTCTGACTAGTGTGAGATGATATCTCATTGTAGTTTTGATTTGCATTTCTCTAATGATTAATGATGTTGCGCATTCTTTCATGTGTTTGTTGGCAATCTGTATATCTTCTTTGGAGAAATGTCTATTTAGGTCTTCTGCCCATTTTTGGATTGGGTTGTTTGTTTTTTTGTTATTGAGCTGCATGAGCTGCTTGTAAATTTTGGAAATTAATCCTTTGTCAGTTGCTTCATTTGCAAATATTTTCTTCCATTCTGAGGTCTTGTTTATGATTTCCTTTGCTGTACAAAAGCTTTGAAGTTT